>NW_024104547.1:156413-774523 GCF_003945595.2 Pipra filicauda
CTGGCCTGATCTGGCATGAGCAGTGGTCCTGCTCCCAGCAGCCAGAGATTCCTTCTCACCAACACCTCCACAACTATTCAGTTAAAGTCTAAATTTCTGAGTTTTTACATAAAGGTGGAACATTATTGTGTGGGCACCTGAGAACGTGTGAGTACCCTCTTGCAGTGCACCCTGCTCACACATCATCTCAGCTTTCAAAAGTACAGCCCACTTCCTGCTCATAATCCTCACCTAAGTGTCCTCTACCAGCCTTTCTGCCAGAAATTGGGATAGTAATATGCTGTAATCACATAATTCCTGTCAGTAAAAGTAAACAAGAATGGCTGAGTGATTTCCAAACAACACACTAATGGCCGAAGTAGGGAAAAAAAATTCTCCTGTTTCACTTCTCCTCAAATTTTTCTTCAGACAGTCTTTTGCTGCTCATATTTATTGTAGGATTTCTCCTCATTTTTAGGTTTATTTACCCGGAGCTAATGAATAACACTGTGAACATATGCTATAAACCACCATTAAGATGAAATTTGGAGAAAAGAATATTACTTTGGTGTGAGAGCTGAGAGGATGTATAACTATTAAATGCCCAGCACAGATATTTGAAGGCTTCTTAGGAGAGATCTCTTGAGATTTCTTGGTTAAATAAAATTAGGTGTTCCGTAGGAATTCTCTCTGCAAAGTTATACTCATTTTTCTAACAGTCTGATGCAGATGCTGCTCAGAAAAAAAGAGTCAACTATGGACTTTTTCCACATTGAAGTCTTTGAATCTCATTTTTCCTGATTATCACAGCTGTTAAAGGCAGCAGGGTAAGCAGTACCAGCAGATGATACCTTCTCCACCGATTTTAATGGGGGCTTTGACCATCTTTCAGCAAACTCGTGCATGCAAATACACAGATGCAGGAAACACTCGGGGAGGGTTTCGTACAACACGAGCACAAAACTTGCTGAAAACTTGGGTTTTCAGAGGAGCTGTGAATGACTCTTTGTCAGAATGAAAGACACCAAGGAGGCTTTTCCAAAGCACATCTGTCCAATGTTATTCAATTTTTCATTAGTGACCTGGCTGCTGCCCCGTAGAGGATGCTCATTAAATTGGCTGGTTTAGCCTGGAAGGAGCTACAAACATCTTGAAGGTTGGGATTAGAGCCCAAAATAAGTCTGAAAAGGATGATTTTTTTATGAAAATGTCACTATCCAACAGGATAAGCGCAATATTCTCCTTTGTGCTTGCTTAGATTACCCTCACCTCTAAGCAAATGCTGAATAATGGAAGTACAAGCAGGAGCTGAAGCCCATTTCAGCAACAATCTGTTGACTTCCAACAGACCTTGAGAACCTGGTGGCCATAAAGGAAAAAAGAACGTGCAGGAAACAAGCAGGGAAAGCTAATCAGCTGGAACCAGCTCCTGAGCCTGCCAGCTCTGGAGACAGCCAGGGAAAATGTTCCAATCCAGGCCCAGGCATCTGAAGGAATACAAAACACCACGGAGACGAGGGACCGGGAACGCCAGGAGCAGCTGGAGCTGCACATTAACTCCGGGAGCAGAGGTGAGGCTGCCACCAACCCTTCGGAAAACACCACGAGGAAGCAGCCAAGCACCAGCAGCACGTGTCAGAGGAGGTGAGGGCAGAGTGCTTGCCCTCAGAACTCAATCATCCTGGCAGGAACAGCTTCTGGAGGACACCTGGAGGCCTCTGGGCACAGATCGGGCTTCTGTACATGTAACATTTTGATAGAAGACCTGAAGGCAGTCCCCAGACACAAGTCCTTTGCCTCCCTTCAGAAGTGCAGCACATTGGAGCACACAAAAACCTCTCCTGACCAACCAGAGGCATTTACTGTTTTTAGGTGGTGAGTTCTGAGCTGCCCTCAGAGCGAGATTTAGAAAAAGTTATTCCCTGCTTTTCTGGGGGGAGATAAGCAGGGAAATCCCTGAGGCTCTGAAAGGACAGGCTGCACTTGCCTGTTGAATTCAGAATGTATTTTGGTATGATCTCAACTATTGATTAGTTTCTTCAGCCTAATATTGCTGTTCGTGCTCCCGGAGCCACATCAGTCACGGAACAACAAGTGCCTTTCAAACAGAGCTGCATCTTCTGGCACTGGAACCGAGGCACAGGAGCTGGGAGAGGGGAAAGTCCCAACAACTGGGGTGTGATTCAGGTTTTCTTGGGATTCCAGGGGGCAAAGTACAGGAAGTTAAATGTGTTTGACAGCTACGGAGGAGCTAAATGGAAGAATATCTTTTTGGAGTAACCAATGGTTATTCCAAACGGTTTAAAGGAGATGGCAGACTTAACTCCTTAGGCTTAAAGGAGATATCAGACTAGTTTTGCTCACTGCCAGCCCAAGCCAATGGCCAGTCACTTCCCAAGGGTGGGTTTTGCCATGCTGCTGGTAAAAATAAAAGATAAAGTAACTCAATCCAGTGAAAGCATCTGACAGCACCCTCGGGGGATCAGCAGCCCTGAGCTTCAGCCTGTGTGAAGCCCAGTGACTGACCTTCAGAAAGCCAGGGACAGCACCACGGAGCAGAGAGGTTTTCAGGAGCCTCCACTGCAGCCCCTCCACGTGCTGGGGCTGCTGAGGTAACAGGACTGGAAGTTGTCCCTTCCCAGGTCACTGTTCCACCACACAAACCATGTATTTGTCCCTGTGAGTTCTCTCCTCCCCTGCATCCAATAGATGCTCATGTTCCCAGCCCACCTCCCGCTGTCTGGGGGCACTTACACTTGCCTGCCTCAGTGCCCCAGTGTTTCCAGCCCTTCCCTAGACAGCTCAGCTGGTTTTTGCCTTTCAGAGCACGTTCTCGGGCCACCTCTGGCTTTGTTTATTGCAGTGAGAGTCAAGTCCAAGGATAGAACAAGTGACTGCGAAACCTTCTGTGTTTACAGAGATGCCAGAGCTTTCAAACAACAAACCCAATTTCAGACATCTCTGCAGTCTCATTTGCTTTATGTCCAGCTATGATGACTGTAGTACCAGCTGTTTGTGTTTCAAAGTTTATTTCTGCCAGCATTGTTTCCTTGTCTTTTTCCTCAAGCAGTATCATAAAAAGCTCTAGTTTCATTTTCTCCCTTTCATCCTTGCATTAGCTCTGTAAACAGACTCCTTGCTTCCTACTCAAGTAAACTCTTTGTCTAGAAACCTCAGCTGTCTGGGACCAGCATTTTGTTTCCTCTGGTCACAGTTGCTGCTTTGTTTGTTCATTAAAGACACTCTGCTCTCTGCTGTGATCCCACATCACTTTCTTCTTCACCAGCAGGGTCCTAAACTTAATGACTGGGGAGTTTTCTCTCAAGACTGAACCGTAGAGTCATGAAAAGCATCCAGCTCAAGAGGTGCTTGTACCTGGAGAGGCATTCAGGAGTGCAGGGCTGGCTGTTCAGGCAGCTCTGAATGGCCAAATGACAAATCATTTCTTGGTTTCCTCTCTGATGGGGAACTCAGTTTTCCCTCAGAGCTGCTGTCCCAGCTCGCACATCTTACACCGCTTCTGCTTCGCCTCAAAACATCTTGTGCTCCTCTTGAACCAGAGAATGGTTTGGGCTGGAAGGGACCTGAAAGACCATCAAGTCCAATCTCGCTACCGTGGGCAGGGACACCTTCCACTAGCCCAGGTTGCTCCAACCTGGCCTTGGACACTTCCAGGGATGGGGCAGCCACGGCTTCTCTGGGCAACCTGTGCCGGGGCCCCACCACTCTCACAGGAAAGAATTTCTTCTCAATATGCCATCTAAACCCACTCTCTGCCAGTTTGAACCCATCACCCCTTGTCCTGTCACTCCAGTTCCTGAGGAACTGTATGCTCAGTGTTTTTTAGCCTCTTGGCTTCTGAGCTCCAGGGACACCATCAGGTCTCTGTTAGAGGCAAAGAGCATTAGCAGCAGGAAGAGGGTGAGAGACCCCCTGTCTGCAGCTCCTCAGCTGAGCTTCCAGGAACCTTGGGTGTCCCCTCACCCCCTGCAAACACTCCCCTCTGGTCTGTGAGCTCTGTGAACCCAGTTTCCCCCTGCTCACATCTGAAAGCTGGTCTGACCTACCACAGCTCTCCATCAGGGATATGGAGTTGTGCCATCCCATGGAGACACACCAGGCTCCTTCCCAAGCCCATAGACACCTCTGATGTGCAACATCCCTTCCAGAAAGGCCCTTCCTTTCCATGTGTCATCCTTCAACAGCAACTGATGCTCCCTCACCCCTATATCTTCTGCTGCCTGGATCTAACTGTAGGTAAAACCCACCTTGGCAGCTTCCCTTGGCCCAGAGGGGCAGCTACTGCCCTTCCCTGGGAGCCAGGGGCCCATTAATGTGGGCAGAAGACCACGACACCGTCAGTGCCCAGACCCTGCACTGGGCAGTGCCACCTTCCACAGTTTCTGTGGCACATGTGCCCACCGTGGGCTCCTCCTGTGATCACATCTCAGTTCTAGAACCAACTAGTTCAAAACACCCTAAAGTCCTCAAAAGCACTGTCAACATCACTGTGTCTTCACTGTGTCACTGTCTCCCACCAAAGAGGACCTCCACTGTCCCCTGCACTCAGACACCCCCAGTGAAGGACATCAGATGCAGGTGCTGCCCTGACAAATGGGATGTGCCCCCCGTGCTGTGACAGCCAGCCAGGTCTCACCAAGCAGTGCCCACTGCCCCTCAGAGCAGTTTGGTCACCACTCACCCCCAGCTGGTCCATACAACACACTGCTGCTCTTCACACAGGGGAGGAGAAAACATCTCCAGCAGTTCCCCTGCTGTGGAGCCTCGAGGCTTTCCTGGGGCTGATGTGCTGTGTCTCATTTCCATCAGCCTCATCCCCAGCCGAATTCCCATTGCTATGCAAGCAACACCTTAAACCTCCTGCTATCCTGAAAGGAAGATCAACATCTGCTGGGTCATTATCGAGGCTTGTAAACAGTCCACCTGCTACAAGAACAGCCAGACTCTCCCTGCCACTTCAAACACCTTCAGAGACTGGTTTTAAAACCTACCCCAGAGCCCAGTAATCATCCCAGCCTCTGCTACAGCAAAACTCACTGCAAGTCTCCCGTCAGAAGTCCCATCCCTCTGGGTCTTGCCTCAGCCTTGGCACCTCAGAAAGGCTCCTGCAGTCCCTGGAGAGCCCTGTTGTCACCCACAGTGCAGACAATGTTCTCTCACCTGGGTGTCACTCACAGCTGCCTTTGCCTAAGCACGAGCTGTTCTGTGCATAACTAGCACTTAGGCTGAAGTTTGACTGCATCAGAAGCTCTGTTAAACCCTTTGCAGCTTAGTAAATAACTTGAGTTTAGTGTGTAATGTTGCCACAGCTCCATTTCATCTTCCTGCCAGGGCATGAAACCATCGGACTAATGAATTCCAGCCAGCCCTGGGAGATGTCCTGCTTATCCCTGCCTGGCCCTCACCCTTTGAAACACTTAGAAGCCAAGCAGGCTCTGAGCAACTCATTAGCATGGCCCTAGAAAAGAAACACTACCCTGGAAATTGCAGCCCAAATTGATATTACAGGGATGGAACTGCAGGAGTTGAAATGCCCTTGGCATCCCATTTTCCAAAGCCAGGTTAGAGATCAGGCCTTTGTGCTCCCGAGGTCAATCCAGTCCAACACACCAGTGTCCTTCAAGTTCAAATGGCTACAAGTTCATCCTTTCTGATACTCCCAGCAGCATTCCTGCAAAAAGGTTCCACAGCCCCCAGAAAGGCCAAAAAGCCTCGTCACCCATTAATTTGCCTTGTACTCCACTCCCAGACCAGTTTTTTCCTTCAAACACTTCCATACCACTGCAAGGCACCTCCTCCCTCTGCCAAAGGGCTGCACCTTGTTTCCTACAGTGGCCTTGTGGAAGGGACCTCTCTGTGTTCTTCCCCATCCCCAGCACCCCCTGCTCACCCCCCCACCTTCCAGCCCCTGGCCAGATGTGTTTGCCACCTCACTAAGTGTCTGTCCAGGGGTCCAAGATCAGGAACTGTCTCCTGTAGGGGCTGGGCTCCTCCCTGTCCTGCTGATTCCCACCCACTCCAGGTCCAGCATGCACTGGCTTTACCAGTTATCCTCTGCCTTCCCCCCTTCCCCCCTCTGAAGTGCTGCCCACTTCCACACCCACCCACCCACCAGTCCCCCAGCGGTGACTGTGCCTTTTTTGGTGGCTTCCCATCATCAGCACCATCCAAATGTTGAGTGACACACCAGCTTGCTCAGTTCTCAAGGTCCCCTCCCTCTCCCTGCATCAAGAGGTGCTCCCTTTGTACCTCCCACCTGGTTTTGCTGCAGCATCTTCCCAGTCCAGTGGGAAAAACATCTCAATGTTCAGATGGCTTCTTTCTGGAGCCCACCAGCTGCACTTCCTTCCTCCACTTCCTCCTTCTTGTTACTCCAGGTAACAAGAAACTCCAGTTTCTCTCCTACCCCTGCAAGACTTCCAGCCCCATCCTGCTTCCTCACCCCTCATTCCATCCATGCTAAGAGAAGTCAGATAAGGAGACCTTCCTGACCTACTCCCTTCTCCCACCCAAGGAGGGTGGGAAATCACAGAAACAGAGAAATGGAAATCCCACTGCCCCCCAAAACAACCTGGGATGCTTTGGGAAACAGCACAGTGGGATGGAGGCTCAGGGAGACGAGCGAAGAGCCACGAGGGCCGGACACTCTGAGTCACTCCCAGGGGATGGTGACAGGGATATTTAGGGAGAAATACAGAGCAACACAAGCTGAGCTGTGGGACCTGTGGGCTGGGACTGGAGGGTCTCCAGGTACCTCAGACATCCTGGAGACTCTGTGAACCAACGGGAACTGCAGGAGCAAAGCTGCTCTGGATCCCACGTGCTCCAGGCTCAGGGCAGGAGACTTATCCCAGCCAACAACCTCTACCATAACAACACCTTCCCAAAACACCAGCCCCCATCACTCCAACAGCTTTTATAGAGCCCAAACAGCTGCTCTTTCCTAGGGCCTGGGTATAACGAGGCTCCTTTTTCCACCCCAGTTTTCCTCTCTCTTTCCAGCAGATATCCAGCATGGTTCACAGCAAGAAGGTCACCCTGTCACCTGTGGGTGGTTTCCCACACTGCCCCAAGCCCCCCAGGATGGGGAAGCAGCAGGAAAGGCTCCCACCTGGCTTGCAAAACAAGCGGGAGTTGGTGGCTGTTCTCCTTCTCCTCTTCTCTGGATATGTGCTGCTGGAATTTTAAACAGATTATATAAGTGGCTCTCGTTTAATCCATCTGAACTATCCTCTTTTAATCGCATATGAGATCAAAGCAGCTGCCTGGGAGATGAGGAGGGAGCAGCAGGGGCTCTCCCCTGTGCATCTGGCCTGCAGTGGGTGAGGAGGGGACAGGCTGGGGGGAAAACGTGCCAGGGAATCACACTTTAACAGTTGCCTCTTTAAAACACTCAATATGGGAAATTACAAGGGCTGCTGTCACTTCCTATATATTCCTTGTGGCCCTTCCTTTGTGCCTCTGCACCTCAGAGATGCAGAAGGACAGGGATGTGGGGGCATGGAGAGTTCCTGGGAAGCTGTTCCTCAAAGAGAGAGCATCTCCCTCTCTCTCCCTCTCTCTCTCTCTGCGATTTATATAGTTTACCTTTTCCGCTCCTTCTCCTGAAGTCTGACATTTAAAAATGTGTAATTGTGTTTATCCCTGGCAAGCTGTGAATGGCTCCCCGGGCTGCCCGTGCTTCCTGCACCGCTGTATAAATTACACTGACAACCCCTTATTACAAAGGGAAAAATAAGTTAATGGAAAAGCGAAGCAGAAATAGATGCATAAAAATCCCAAAGTGCCCGAGTCAGCAGAATTGCCCCCACGTGACAGTCATTGCCAGTATTTAATTAAACAGAGATCGATCGTGTGGCTGAGTGTGAGCTGGGGGGTGTGCACGTGCAGGGGAGGAATTGGCACATTTGGGTTGTATTTATTTTTTTGATGGCGAGGAGTTATTGATATTTCACCGAAGGCTGCCCTGGCAGGGCTCGGGGAGGGAGGGGCAGCTTCCCCATCCCTCCGTTCAGCCCTGGCAGTGTCCCCTGGCTGGCAGGGAGCTGCAGAGCCCGGCTGCCCCTCGGGAAGGGCGCTGGGCGCTGCAGAAATGCCAGGGCTGTGTTTCCTCCGCGCTCGGCGAACTGCAGAGCCTTGAAATCCTCGTGCCCCAAGGCGTGAGCAGCAAATCTGCTCGGCAGCACTGAGAGGAATCACCGGCAACCCGGGGCGTCTGGGAAACGGCACATTCGGGTGGAGATGAGTGAAGAGCCGCGAGGGTCGGACACCCCGAGCTGCTCCCAGGGGATGGGGACGTGGATATTTGGGCAGAAACGCTGAGCAACACGAGCTGAGATGTGGGACCTGCAGGCTGGGCCTGGAAGGTCTTCAGGGAGCTCAGACATCCTGGGAACAAAGGGGAACTGCAGGAGTGAAGCTGCTCTGAGCTCCAGGGGTACCTGCAACCCCTCCCTGCTGATCCCTCCGTGGAGTGTTCCAGCTGGATCAGAGCTGGGGAGCTCTGAAGGGACCCTAAAACCCTGCAGGGTGGCTGTGAGGGGACAGGGTTGGAGGCAGGACAAAGCTGTCCAGCTCTGCCTAAGCTTCCTAATTCAGATTATAAGGAAATACTGGGACCTCAGAAGCTCCTGGCTATGGAATTGGAAATTGCCTGTTACTTGTGGCTGATTTGGGTCTCTCCTGAAGACCAGGGGACTCTGTAAAGGCCCTGTGGCCCTGTGTTTCTCCAGTAGTCACCCAGAACATGACCTCTGGGATAAAATGCCAGCCACCAGGCAATATCTGAGCAGGCTTCTGGTGGGAATCCAAACCAGATCCTAAAAAGTGCTGTGTTTCCAGCAAAATGACCAGGCAGAGGTGGGAATGCTCAGTTGGAAATGCTCACCTCTGCCAACAGGAGCTGGAAATGTTTCCTCCTGGGAGCCTTGCCCAGGAACTACAGCTGCTGAGTCCCCTCCTCTGACCCATCCCTCACATGGCCAGTGGTCCTTGGCCTTTGGGCTTTGGCCAAAATGTTTTGTGAGGCACTAAGTGAAGATGTTCAACCTCCAGCGTGGGCTCCACAGCCAGATCAATTTAAATTCAACCATCTTGGGAGCAGAGCAAAGGAGTTTAACAGCTGCTGGAAATTACACACAGCTCCTTTCATTTCCACACATTTTTCTTGCCTAATTGGAGCGAGGCGAGTGGTTGAGAAGGAGCTGGGAGAGGTTGGGGAGCCGGACATGAACATTCCATGACTCATTCCTGAGGGAGGGAGGGGTGGGTGGAAGGATTGCTCCCTGGGGTACCAGTTGCACCAGTCTGCTCTTACTGGGTCTAGAAGAAGAAACCCCTTATCTCACAGCACCCACACATGTCATTTGGACCACGTGGGATAAGAAGTCCTGGTGTTTCTGCTCCCAGTCCTCTCTCTGGCCGTGTGTTCTCGTGCTGATTCTCAATCCCTCCCCCTCCACAGCAGGTTTGATCCTGTAAATGTTACCCAAGAACTCAATGCCAAGGAAATAAAAACCCCAAACAAATGAGAGGAATAACTTCTATTTCTGCTCTGTTTTAAGATCAGTCTCATGTCCATGACACCTTCCAGATAATGACTGAAAATCCCTTTTCCCTGCAGTCTGGACACCAATCAATACTCCACGAGCAATTTCCAGTGCTCGGCTCACTTGTTAAAGACCAAACATTCCCTTTCCTCGAGAAGTGGGTGGCACAGTGAGTCACAGAAAGCTCAGCAGGATGCTGCTTCTACCTGCTGCAATGCTGAAGACAGGCTGGAAATCAGAAATCACCCAGAAGAGCCATTTTCTCAGCCTAGGGCTGAACCTCAGTGCTAGACTGGGGAGGATTGAGGGGAGGTTTTGGAGGTCCTGGCATTGCAGCAGCAGCAGCAGGGACAGGATCACAAGTGATGGGGAACCCACTCTGATCTCCAGGGATTTCAAAATGTGCTTGGGGCACGTGTCCATCACACGTGGCCACTCCTGCCCCTGTTTGCTCCACGCAGAGGCACATTGTGGATGTAGATAAGAGGGGCTCCAACATCATCCATCCATCCCTTGACCAGCCCTGCAGGAATCCTGGCCCCTTCCTCACCCTCACACCTGGATAAGGGGATAACACCCTTTGCAGGAGGAGGCACCAAGCTGGAGCAGGAGCTTAGTTCTGCTCTCAGGGGTGGTGGGTTCATCAGCTGCTGGGGGGGCTTTTCCAGCCCCGGAGCCTGGCCCTGGCAGACGGTGTCACAGCTGGATGTGGCCATGGCAGGGAGCCTGTAAAACACCTGCCTTCCTGCTGTGATCAGGCCAACCTTCTCCTCAGCAAGGAAGCCCCCACAGGAGCTCCTCAGACTGCCAAAACGCCTTTCTTTTAAAGTTGCTTTGCTTAATTACTCTGGGAAACGTTTAAAAATATGATGTGCCATGAGCCTTTGAAGTTCAGAGAGACTTTAGCAGGTGCAGTAATCCCCTTATTCTAATCCTGATGGCCAAGATACGTTGGCTGCCCTTTCTCATGGTCTAGGGGGACTGAGGTGGTTTCAAAGCCGGAGTCTTTGTGTGTTTTCCTCGGATGAGAGTTTCAGAATCCCACTGACCTTGGGCGGACCGAGCACCTTTAGTGTTTATGTGCAGCTTTGGTTGTTTGTTCACAGCTGTGGTTTATTTATATCTCCCTAAAAATCTTATGTGAGCACCCAGATTGTGCACTTTGTTCTTCCAGCTCTGCTGGATTTTGCTGAAGGAGGAGAAAGCCTCGATCCATCCCTGGAAGTGACACATCTGGAGGGGGGGGGTTGTGGGGTGCAGCCTGGAGAATGCAGGGGCACCAGGACCTTCTTGCTCCGTGAATGGTCAGGAGAGCACTCCAAAAGCTGGGAGTTGCTGCCATCCTTCAGTCAGAGCGAGCAGGGAAGGAATTAATTTCCTTCACACGACCAAGGGGAGCGATCGCCCCAAGCAGGGGCCGCGCGCAGAACTAATCAAGGACACGGCAGAGCTGCAGGGCTGGGGCTTGGTCTGGCAGGTCTGGGGGCTTCTCTGGGGCTGGGGAGGCACAACAGAAATAATCAGAAAGCCAAGGGTGGCCAAAGCAATGCTTTGCAGCCTTATGTTCAGGGAAAGCAAAGACCAAGGGGTTTGGGCAGCGTGTTTGGGAAAGAGGCTCTGGAAGTCTTGGTGGAATCTCCATCCTGCCAGGGCTCCAGGGAAGTGTCACTCCCAGCCGTGTTTTTGCATAGAGGATGAATTCCACCAGAAATACCTGGCTCTTTTGCAAGTTTCCCTCCACGCTGGAAATAGCTGCCAGAAGTCGAGGCTGAATATTAGCTAACAGCTTCCATCAAATTCCATAACTGCCTGATGGTGAATAAGCTGAGAAATAAAGTCGATTGTGGAGTAACGAATGATGTATTTACTGCAATAGAGGTGCCCGAGCTCTCACAGCTTACAAAATGTCTTCTCTTGGCTTTTTTTTTTTTCCCCCAAATTAAATTTCCTTGAAATCAATGTATTCCCATGGAAATTCTTTATTACAACAAAATGCCATTTAAATGCCATTTTCTGGTGGAAATGCTCTGTTGGTGTATTATTGACACGGTTCAATTACTGCGCTCGCAGTCACAACGTGCCAGACAAACAGCACCCAGGGCACATTCCTCCCTTCCTCCACACAGTTCCTGTGTCCCCATATATTCAACTGCAGGAGTCCAGGCTGGCAGGATTCATCTGGCATGTCCTGGCACATCCTGGGTGCAGAAATCCCTCCAGGGAAGCTCTCCAGACTCCTGAACCCTCTTGTGTTGGTTCACCCAGGATCATTCTCCTGAGAATGTCACCTCCTCTCCCAGGACCAGCTGTGCCCACCTTGGACCCCATGAGAGATACGAGGGCTCAGTCCAGCCCTACTTAAGGAGAGGTTCCCAGACCTGTTGAGTTCCTTCTCCAGGCATGGGAATTATTCGTTTGACTCCCATCTCATGCTCCTCTGGCAATGGATTTGCATCTTCTACCTTTGCATTGCAGCCATGAGATTTTTCATGCTCTGGGGATCCCAGTGAAGTTGTCACCAGACTGGTTTATACCCAGACTGTCTGGTTTTGTCCCCAAATGCCCTTGACCTGTGGAAATTACAGCACTTGCACATGCCAGGCTGTTCAATGCTCTGCAGCTTCAAGCTTAAGGCAGCTGCTCCTTGTGTCCTTTAATCTGGTAAACCTGGATAAACACAACACCTTCTTTGAAGGGCATCCCACCAGCTCCTGCTCCAGCAGGAACCCACCATCTGAAGGACCCTGGTGTAGCTGTGCAGCCAGAAAACATCTCCAGTAAGGTCACTGTCTCCTTGGTATGGAAGTTGTTGAACTCGTGGGTGAGAGCAGAAGGTTCCTGTTCCCCAGGACAAGGGGACTGGTCTTAAGCCAAAAGAGGGTAGATTTAGATTAGATATGAGGAAGAAATTCTTATGTCAGGCCCTGGCACAGGTTGCCCAGAGAAGCTGTGGCTGCCCCTGGATCCCTGCAAGTGTCCAAGACCAGTTTGGAAAGGGCTTGGAGCAACCTGGGCTAGGGGAAGGTGTCCCTGCCCATGGCAGGGGATGGGACTGGATGTTCTTTATGGTCCCTTTCAACCCAAACCAGTCTGTGATTCCATGACACACCTGATGGGCAGATTGTCTTTCAGAGGGACATCAGGCTGGAGAAATGGTGGGAGCCCTGTGGAGGTCAGTAAAGCCTCTCACTGTTGCCCAGTGACAGGACAGGAGGCAACAGGCACAAACTAAAATACAAGAAATTTTGTCTGAGTGTCAGAAGATTTTCCTGGGAGGGTGGTTGAGCACTTGGAGTTCACAGAGTGTCCCAAGAGGTTATGATGCTCCCATCCTGGAGATATTTAAACCCCACCTGGATTTGGCCCTGGACAACCTGCCCTGGGTGACCCTGCTCGTGCAAGGGCTGGACTAGGAGATCTCCAGAGGTGTCCTCCAACCTCAGCTCTCCTGGGATTCGGGGATTCTGGGCTTCTGAGTGACAATCCCTTGGGCAAAGCCTGGCCCCAGTGAGGTGCCCTCTGGGCTGCCCTTTTGCCTCCCCAGACACCTGGAGCAGGAAAGCTTTTCCCGGCCACCCTGAGCTGGAGCAAATATCTTGGTACCACCTCAGTCCTCCAGGTACAGAATGGGAGGAAACTCAGGGTGAGAACATGGATTGCTGCCCTGGGCTCTCAGCTGGGGTAGGATGGGGCTGACCTTGCCCTCCCATCTGACCAGGACCCCCAGGGGTAGCAGGGGGGAATGCTCAGGGGTGCTCCTTCCCCAGGTGTATTCCTTGTTTTGCTGTGGAAGCATCCTGGGAAGTGGAATAACATCTTTCCACTCAGATCACCCAATTTCCTTCCCAAATTAAACTGATGTACACTTTGGCAGCCAGTTTAACCTCCTAAAACGCTCCCAGGAGGCTGCATGGCTCACTCTGCCCTCCCCCATCAGTGAAGGCTCCCCAGGAATCAGGGCTGGGGTGTTTATTCCCTGCAGCATTATCCCAGAAATGCAATCCGTGTTCTCCTGCAGAGTGCTGCCAATGCCAAGCTGCCCTGGCTCCTTGGGTGCCACCAACCCTGTGAAGTGCCAGCCCTGGGCTTTGGCTGCTGTTCCTCCCTCCTGCAGAAATCTGCCCAACATCCTCTGCAGCCCCTAGGACCCAAACCCAGCCCTGCAGCCTCCTCTGGAGCCAGGAGATGCAGAGGGATTCATTTTACCCATTTCAATAATTTTCCTGAAATGGTCAAAGTTAGTTTTTTCTCTCCATTTCCCATCTTTCACCCAATTCTCTGCTGCAGCACCTCTTTTTATTGTCCACGGCTCCCGTTGGAGAGCAAGGGGCTGGAAGTTTGTCCTCACAAATAAACTGAGCAACCTGTAGACCTGAGGCAAATTGAAAGCAGCTCTTTAGCTATGCAGATACACTCGGCTTCATTTTTTTCCCCTTGTGTTTGGCAGTTCATTAATAACAGCCCAGTGGTACAGAGAAAAATATCACACCAAGCAATCAGCAGCACACAGCGAGGGTCCTGGGGCTGGGGCAGTTCTGCTGGAAGGAAAAGGGAACAAAGCAGCCACTTTGGGCCCCAGAAATGCAGCTTTCACTGCCAGGCAGCCAAGCAAGTCTCAGCAAACACTTTATTCGATTCATTTAGCCCCTTCTCTCCTTATGAAATATTTGCAGTCTTCTTTTTGATCCACGTGTGTTTGTTGATGAACCAGCTCTGTTAATCACCCGTGTCGAACCACTTCAGCCTATGTGTTCTTAGCCCAGTGCTTGCTCTGTTGCCTCAAGAATTGGGAATTCAGCTCTGCAGGCTGCAGGTGACTTACAGCTCCCTTTGTGCATCCCCGGGCAGAAAAATGGGCTTGAGCCATTACTTGTGGGACAGGAATGAAAAGGAGTCAAAGGGAAAGATTACAGTGTGGAATGACTGATTTTTATTTAACACATTAACCAATATACTTTTTCAAATATAGGCTCAAACCTACTTAAGGCAAAGTTCAAGTTAATATTGATATTTGAAGGAAGAAGCACTTTCATATTAATCACCCACCTATTAAATGTCTGTTATGAGACAAAGCTTATGGGCTACGTCTCCAGACACATTTTCAAATGGTTCAGGATAACTTTGATCCTTCTTAATGATGGAGAGCAATTATATAATGGGTTCAGAAACACTTTTAATGCACCACTTGCACGGGGTTGCTTTTTTGTTGGGTTTTTTTAGTGTTGTCAGATAATATCTCAGTAACATTTCTGGGAAGCAGAAAATGACCCTCCTCAGCTCACCCTGCATTTTTGCTCTGCAGTCGCAGGTTTGCAGCACACCAGAGGCTGAAGGGGAAATAGTGACAAGAAGAGCTGCAGTGGTGCAAAACCCTGAGGGTTCTCCCTCAGCCAGGGGTGCAGGGAGTTGTCCATCAGGGGTGGGAAGGATCTGGGGAGGTTATCCTCCACAGGAGCTCAGCTCATGGATTGCCATGGCAACTGCAACCCATGTCAGCAGGGATGGGGAGAAAACCCATCTCATGCCAAGCCCAGCATAGGCTGAGGATGCAGTGGGGGCTGACAGCATGGAGGGGGGAAATGGTGACCCAACAGCCTGAATTTCCTCCCAGAGGAGTCTGGAGGGGACTGTGAATTTCTGGGTGTCAGAACCTGATAGAATGGTGAAGGGTTGTGCTTGGAGCCAGAGGTGAACAATGGCAGAGCTGCCCATGGGGAAGCCTGTGTGTGTGTATTCAGAGAATCCCAGAGTGGTTTGGATTGGAAAGGACCTTAAAGCTCATCTCATTCCACCCTCTGCCATGGGCAGGGACACCTTCCCCTAGCCCAGGTTGCTCCAAGCCCCGTCCAACCTGGCCTTGGACACTTCCAGGGATCCAGGGGCAGCCACAGCTTCTCTGGGCAACCTGTGCCAGGGCCTCACCACCCTCAGTGCTCCCGTGTGTGTCTGTGTGTGTGCACTGGGTGTGTTCAGGCATCTGCACACACAGACAGGAGCAGGCAGGGGCACAGCAGGACATGGATCTCCATGTGTGTGCACTCCCAATGCATGGCTGGAGGCCTGTGTATTTTTGGGGAGGTCTGGGGGTGCTGCATTCATGTCTGTGCTCTGTCCAGCCAGAGGGTGCTCAAGCAGAATAGAATCACAGAATCCCAGAATGTGCTGAGTTGGGAGGGACCCACAAGGACCATCCAGTCCAACCCTCAGCCCTGCACAGGCCCATCCCCAAGAGTCACCCCCTGTGCCCCAGAGGATCAGCCAAACCCTCCTGGAGCTCTGGCAGCCTTGGGGCTGTGCCCACTGCCCTGGGGAGCCTGGGCAGTGCCCAACCAGCCTCTGGGGGAAGAACCTTTGGCTGAGATCCAACCTGAGCCTGCCCTGACACAGCTCCAGCCATTCCCTGGCTGCTGTCCCTGGTCCCCCCAGAGCAGAGCTCAGTCCCTGCCCCTCCTCTGCCCCTGCCCAGGCAGTTGAACTGCACTGAGGTCTCCCCTCAGTCTCCTCTGCTCCAGCTGAACACACCAAGTGCCCTCAGTGTCCTCCCACGCCTTCAAATCAAGGCCCTTCCCCATCTCTTTGCCCTCCTTTGGACACTCTCTAATGGCTCAATCTCTTCCTTCCATTGTGTCCCCCCAAACTGCCCCAATGTTGAGGTGAGGTCACCCCAGGGCAGAGCAGAGCAGGACAATCCCCTCCCTGATGCCCCAGGACAGGGATGTCCCTCCTGGCTGCCAGGGCACTGCTGACTCAGCGACAACTGGCCACTGACTGGACCCCCAGGGCCCTTTCCCAGCACTGCTTTCCAGCCTCTCATTCCCAGTCTATCCATACATCCAGGGCACATGTGTTTAGATTTAAAATAAAACAATAGATATCCTTCTCAGCTTGCCAGTAACCCAAGGACAGCACTGGACATGTCAGGGATGGGCTCACACTCAGCTTTTTCACACTTTTCATTTCTGCCTGTTCTAGCTGAGCACTGCCCTGGGTCTGAGAGGGGGAGGTGGGTGCCAGAACCTGCAAGGCTGTGGAGAAACCTCACCCCCCCAGCCAAGGTGTGGGAATGTCCATCCCAGTGTGCCAAGGTCGGTGTGCAGTTGAGAAGCCGAAGGACGCAGGGAGTGGCAGCATCACCCCTCAATAAAGCTGCTGCTCCCCTGTGAGATACAGATCATGGACGTGGGAGACACCTGTGCTCCAAGGAGTACCTTCTGGCTTTATATCATCCCTGTGCTGGGATGCATCAGCTTTCTCTGTCCTTGGCTTTCCAAAGGGATAAACCCGGTGGCAGGGGCTGAGGGGGAGCAGAGATGTGGGTGAACCAGGGAATGCACGTTCAATACCCACCTAAGCTGGCAGTTCCCTCCTTTTCTGAGCCCTTTTCCTCATCTGTGTCTCTCTGTCACCGCTGTGTCACTGCTCTGTGACCACCAGGTCTGTGCTCCCTTTGGCTGCAGGCACGAGCTGCAGCTGCCCCTCACACACCTCAGCCTGATTTCAGCTCTGCACAGGGCACCAGCAAAGAGCCTCAGCATCACAAAACAAGGAGGAATGGGTTAAACCAGCCTTTTACAGCCCTTGGCCCTGCCTGTCCTCGAGGTGAATGCTGGATCAAGGGAGGCTGTGCAAGGAATTGATTGGGAACCCAGAAAATCGCCTCCCACTGGGTCGGAGAGCACTTGGCAGGTCAGAATGGTCCTTCTCTGCTGAGGGTGAGGCTGAACCTCTGCCAGTGGCTCAGGCATCATTAGAGTAACTGCACATCCAAGGCACATCCTCCTCCTGACAAGGTCTCTCTTGTCCAGCCCACGGGGTCACGGGAAGCCTGTGACTGTGAGTGCAGGGGGCGGTCGGGGGGATGAGCCAGAAAGTGAAAAGCTTTGGGGGCAAAGCTCCTTACAAGCAAGAAGACATCAGAGCTGCCCACAGCTGACTGCTGCACTTCAGCTGGGTAGAGGTGGCAGGGAGTGCAGACATAAACAGAGCATGAAGCTTTCACCTGGAAAATGTGGTAGCACATTTGTGTGAACCGTCTCTGAGGAAGAGGACACAGGAGCTGGGGATGTGCCTCTGGTGCAGAGGCAGGCACTGGATGCTGGGGTGCCCTGAACTCCCACAGAGATGCCCAAATGCTGCATTTACACGTGGTGGGTGTATTTTTGCCTTTACAACTGCAGGGGTGAACCTTCCCAGTTAGGGAACCTCACCTGGGTGAATCCAACACACGGAGCAGGTCCTTGGTGCCAGCTGGGGTTCAGGAGCTGGGAAAGAGGGATGTGAAATGAAGGGTTGGAGGAGGCAGGAAGGATGCACAGTGACCTGTGTTGGCAGTACAGCTGAGAAGAAAGGTCCAGCAAAGTCTGTACCTTCTCTGGGCAAATCCCAGATGTGCTGGCATTGAAACCTCCTGCAGGTCCACCGAGATCCAGTTGGTCCCTAAAGATGCAGCAGGGAGTGTCCAGGGTGAAACATCCACAGAAAAACTCAGGCACCTGGAAAAACTTCTCACCAGGATCATTGGGACTTAGTGGGGACTCCCATTCAACCCAGTCCTCCTCCTCCTCCTCCCCAGCAAGAGCACAAGGACAGCCAGTCTCAGAGCACCTCTCTGAGCCTGGTTTGGGTAAACCTGGCTCATCTGAGGTGGTGAAATCATGGAAGTGACACAAAACAGGCTGGAAGTATCTCAGGAAGCCACACCATCTAATCTTCCCCTCACTCCCCACCCAGGCCTCCAGGACCATGTCTCATTTGGCAAGAGAGCCCCGAGCCCGTGGCAGCCCCTGGGGAGGTGGGATGTGCAGTTGGATGCCTGGAAAGCAGTTTTGTAGAGCTGATCACATGGAGCCCTTCTGTGTCTGTTCTGTTGAGCCCTTCCAAATTTTTCCCCTTTGAAAACTGGAGTGTTTCATTTTGCTCAGTTTTGGCATCTTGTTAGTCTCAGTTTCCCTTGACTTGCTGGATGGCTCATTAGGGAGCAGATAATGAGCTTTCTCTGCCCACTGCAGGTAGGGGTTGGTGCAAAATCACTGATAAATATATTGGTTTTCCAAGTATTTCTCGAGGATTTGGTCTAAATTGGTGTTAACAGAACAGATAAAGAACTGAAATACAAATAAAATCTTTTCATTAAGCAGGGTTTTTCCAACGAGGTGTCAGACACACCCCACTGCCCCTCCAGGGGCTGAAAATGGTCCAGAGGTGGCCAGATCCTGCTGAGAGACACCACAACTCACATGTAGAACCTCCTGCCCTAAAAATCCAGTAGGTGCAGCCAGGTCTGCTAAAAAGACCAGAATTAAAATCACAGGAGCCCAAATTCCACCCACACTGAGGCACCTGAAAGAGCAATTTTGGTTTGCCAGGTGCTCCCAATGTTCCTGAGCAGCCTCTGCCACTGCTCACGGCACAAAAGCTGCTCATTTCAACTGGCCAAATTAGCAGAGTGAAGGGAAAATGATGGTTATTAAACACTTCTTTTAAACCTGAAATGCAACCTTTTATTTAGATAACAAATACATTTTTGTTATATATATTACGGGCACTTTCAGGTATAGCAGTTTGAATACTGACATCCCAGCATGAAAAATCAAAATATATGAGTGACTCCGAGGGCCTCCATGCACCTCACAGCGCAATTAATTTAAAATCAGGTCTAAATAACGTGGACCTGACTCAGCTGCCTCTCTCAGGGCCGTGTGATAGCACAGCTGGGCTGCTGGGCCGGCAGCTCCACGCTCAAATTCCACACGCAGGAGAAATAGATGGGTAGGAAAAATCCAACGTGGCATTTGTCAGAGGGGGCCACTCACCTCACCTGCTGTAACAGCAAACAAGGCCCCTGCCAGGTGCAGATTTGCAAGCCCCAGTTTCTGTGTTTCTAAAAAAAGGGGGGTCTGGGAATGCATTTTAAGCAATTTTGGGTTACAGCTGCTTTGTTTTGATATCTTGGTCACTTCTCTTTCGGTGGGAAGGACACAGAAATGCAGAATTAACAAACTCACCCACTGCCTGTGGCAAAGCAGGGGGATTTGCAGGGCTCTGGTGTTTATGAAAATGTTGCACCCTCTACAGAGTCCAGAGCTGCCCAAAAGGAAGGGAAGGAACATCCAGCCTGTGCAATCCAGACGGGCATTGCAGTGGCACACAGGCACTTTTGCCCATGGAATTTCCATTCCTGGAGCTGCCCAGGCTGTGTGTCCCATGCCCACATCCCAAACAGCTGCTTGTGGGGCTTGCAGCCCTTCCAGTCCAGTGTGCTGAAGGGATGATCCTTCCTGAGGTGGGAATTGTGTGGGAGGATCTCTAATGGATATCACCAACCTCATCAAGTGGTGAATTTGTATCTCAGCCTGAACTTCTCATCTGACTTTTTAAGAGGGGAGGAACCCAACCCAATCCTCCTGTCATCAGCCTCTAAAAGCAGCCTCAGCAGCTGATGGGAAGCAATAGTTGTTGCCTAAACAAAAGGGATTTCTTGGGTGCTGCTGCTCCTCATCCTACTTGAAGATCTGAGCTTGGAGAGACAACTAGTAACAGGACAAGAGGAACAGCCTCAAGCTGCACCAGGGGAGGGTCAGGTTGGACATTGGGAAGAATTTCTCCCTGGAAAGGGTGGTCAGGCACTGGCAGGGGCTGCCCAAGGAGGTGTTGGAGTCCCCACCCCTGGAGGTGTCCAAGGAAGGCCTGGCCGTGGCACTGAGTGCTCTGGGCTGGGGACAAGGTGGGGATGGGGCACAGGGGGGACTTCATGGGCTGGGAGGGCTTTTCCAGCCTAAATGATTCTCTGATGTTTAGTGCACGATGTTATCAGTGGCAGTAATCCATTTTCACAAGATCCTGCATCCCAGGATTGATGCAGCTCCCTGGGAGTGGCTGCACAGCAATGACATTAAAAACTGCAGCAGAGCCGTGGAGCACCGGGAGTCCCCGAGCTGCAGGTGGATGAGCCAGCCCGGACACTGCCCGCCCGCCTCCCCCGTGCCCTGGCCCCGCAGTGCTGCTGCCCCCCGAGCTGGGATCAGCTCCCTGGCTCGGGATCGAAGCTGACACCTGTCACCTCCGATGGCCAGCGAGCCAGCGCAGAGCCCTGGGCGTGACGGAGGCTCCCAGCCTGGCCCCGGAGCTGCTCTGGCTGTGCCTCCCCGCACGGAGCCGGCGCTGCTCCCGCCTGACCTGAGCCAGGGCTGGGCAGGGGAAAAGCCTCCCCCGGTGCCGGGTTTGTAAAGCCATGCCCGGCTGCTCTCTGAGGCTGAGCTTTGCTTTCTGGGGGGCAGGATGTGGAATAACCCAAGTTTAGACTCCTGGTCACCGTTTGGGACAGAGGTGGGACAGGACATGGGAAATCTGCTTCATCTGACTGACTGCTGGGCAGCAAAATGAGCCCAGAGGCTGTGGTTGTCTGAAGATATCACAGTCACCTGGGCTGTGTCCATAACTGAAAGTGTCCTCTGGACAATGATTTCACCAGGCTGGCATTGGACACCTCCAGTGCAGGAAGGGAAAAGGCTCTGGAAGGACCTGTCTGTCTCCCTGCATTATTATGGGATCCCAGAGCTGGGGCTTTAACCACTGTCGAGTCACAGGTCACATGTGATGACAGTACCAGTCATGATGAGAGGGTGCAAAGTACAGCCAGGTGATGGTGAGATCCTGGGCTCTGAATCCCCTTCCCCAGAGGTGGGATGCATCCATCCCACGGGACTTTAGTAACACTAAAATATTTCTGAGGGTTGTTTCCCTCCTGTCTGAGCACGGACAGCACCAAGCACAGCATCACAAAGCCCAGCCTTGCACCTACACCCTGAATGTCTCTGTAGGGAAGTGTCCTACCCCCTAAAAAGTGTTAGAGACAGGTTATTGTCAGAAACACAGGGTTATCCCAGGTCTGATCCCACCAGGTATGGAGGAGAGAACACCTGGAATTTGTTTGATCCAGAAAATCTCCTGTGATGCTCCTGGTCACCAGTGGCAGTGAGGTGTCGGTCCCCCGGGTGAGAGCACTGTCCTCATCTCTTCATGCTCAGAGCTCATGATGTTGCCTTTGGTAAAAGACTTTGGGGAGCTGGAAGGGCTCTTTCCCACCCTGCCACTCCCTGCATCCTGCAGGAATGGTGCGGTCACGGGAACGAGACCCCAAAGGTAGTTGTGCAGGGACCCTCGTGGGTGGCACCTCTGGAGCCAAGCCCTCATTCCATGAGGGGTGCCCTGCCACCCCCCTGACTTGTGCCAGGAGCTCTGTGTCCCGCCTGAAAGGTGAGAGAACATTTAAGCCACTTTTAAAGCTGAGTAAGACCTTAAACCCTCAGTGTCACACGAGGACTTAAAGGCCTTAAGGCCGTAGCGAGTCACAAGGCAGAGTTAAAGCAAGCTAAGCCTCCTTCAGCCTCTGTGGTCCTTGAAGGGCAGTCCTACAGCATCCCAAGGGCTCCCAGTTTAAAGGCCCAGCAAAACCAGGCTCTCAGAGAGTGTTCCCTTCTTCTAGGCTGCTCCAAAGCCTCCTGTTTGTCCCTGTTGGGCTCAGCCTGCAGAGTCCATGCAGGAGGTGTCTCCTTCCTTCACTGGCTTTGGGTGCCTCGTGAAAGGGCTTCTGGAGCTGGTCAAACTGAGCTGGTTTCCCCCCTTTCCCTGAAGAAGCAAGTCCTTGTGGTGCATCTGGGAGAGGAAGAGGATGGTGCAGGATAAAGGAAGAGTTCTCTAGCTGGCACAGACACCACGGTCCAGCAAAGAGGCAGGAATGTGCACGTGAGGAGGGATGTGCGAGGTCAGGAGGAAGCCCCTGTGAGGCAGGAGATGAGTGTGCCCTATGCAAACATACATCCCCTGATCCATAGGGCTTATCACGGGCTATAAAGACACATTTTGTGGAAAACCCTGTTAAGATACTGGCTGCACATCACTGCTTTAAGCCCCTACAGCAACTTAAACTGGCTATAATGTTAAGCCTTTAGAGTATTTTAAACTGCTTAGATTGCTCAAAAGACCAGCTTAATCTTAAACTGCAGTGCAGCTGCTTAAACAGTTTAAGCTGATCTAAAAGCTCGCAGGAACAGAGGGTGCTTGAACTGTGCTCAGCCCTGTTTGTTGGCTGAAGCACCGTGCTGGCCCTGTCACACCCCGTGTGACACCAGGGCTGACACATAAGCTCTTCTCCTAAACAGACCTTGCAGAACCTGAGGGGGGAAAAAAAAGCCCTTTTCTTATCCCTTCCCAGCTCCAGGTGTGATTCAGGGCAGGTTTAGATGTGCCTTCCTCCTGCTCTGGGTGGAGCACAGTCTTCTGCCCTGAATCATCTCAGTCCTGTGAATCTCCCCCCCCCAAAAGGCCCATTTTCCCCATTCTCACAGAGAAAGCCCATTGTTTGGCTGGATTTTTTTAATTCAACTTTGTTTTTTTTTAAATTGCTTTGATTTTTCTCTTTTTAACACCCACGAATGCAGCCAAGGACTCGTGCAATGAGTGCATTGGCTTGGGAAAAGGAGGTGTTTCTCCCTCATGGCTGAAGTGTGGCTGGAAAGCCTGTCCAGGTAGAAAAAATGGGTAAATGCAGTGCCCACAATAAAAATTACACTAGATTCAGCAGATGCTTTGCCTGGGGGATAATTCACTTGATAAGAAATACGTTAGTAATGATTTTGGTCTTTCACGTGAAATTCTCAGTTTTCATATCATCATGATATTAAAAATAAAAAGAAACACCTTTCCAAGTGTACCAAGCACCGATGGGAGACTGTGGAACCCCACCTCGTGTTGGAATTTTTGCCCCCTGGAATATTTAGCATTTATATTCCTGTCTGTGGATGTCGAAAGGAGAGACTGTACAAATTGCAAAGGAGTTTGCACCTTTTCCTCCATGTGTGACTTTGACAACCTGCAAGTGCACAATTTGTAACTATTTTGACATATTTATCACTCAGGGAGTTTGAATTGAATGTGCCTGTGATTTCCTAATGGATGTCATTAGGAAATGTGCAGTCCTGTTGCTCCTGCTGATGCTGTCACTGGCCTGAAGGGTTTCCTTGTGCTTCTGTGTCACCATCCATTTCCTAATAACTGATTGGAATATAATCATAGGATCATGGAATGGTTTGGGTTCGAAGGGAACTTAAAAATCATCCATTCCCACCCCCTGCCATGGGCAGGGACACCTTCCACTGTCCCAGGTTGCTCCAAGCCCTGTCCAACCTGGCCTTGGACACTTCCAGGGATCCAGGGGCAGCCACAGCTTCTCTGGGCAACCTGTGCCAGGGCCTCCCCACCCTCACAGGGAACAATTTCTTCCTGATATCCAGTATAAATCTACCCTCCTTCAGCTTAAAGCCATTCCCCTTGTCCTGTCCCTCCATCCCTTGTCCCCAGTCCCTCTCCAGCTCTCCTGGAGCCCCTTTAGGCCCTGGAAGGGGCTCTCAGCTCTCCCTGGAGCCTTCTCTTCTCCAGGTGAACCCCCCCAGCTCTCCCAGCCTGGCTCCAGAGCAGAGGGGCTCCAGCCCTTGGAGCATCTCCGTGGCCTCCTCTGGACTTGTTCCAGCAGCTCCACATCCTTCTTGCACTGCAGACATTCAGCAGCACCGTGGTGTGCTGGTTGAATGCCAAATGTTGACACACAAACACATGGAGGGGTCACTACTGAGGAAAATTGTCCAACACAGCAAAGGTTGTGAAATGCTGGAGGGATCTGAGAACTTGGGGTCCACGGACTCCCACACTGGGCTGGAAGTCCATGGCAGCATCTGAAGCGATTTCACAGGGCCTTGTTGAGAGATGAAAATCTAAAAATAGGACTCGGGATCTGCGGAAGGGCCTGAAGGAGCTGGAGAAAAGGCCACGAGTGACCCTGGTCCTGCTGACGAGCTCAGCATGGATTAGATCCCGGCACGGCGCCCTCCTGCCCTCCCGGCGGGGCTCAGCGCTCCCATCGAACACCTCTGTGTGCACACAGGGGGGTCGTGCCTCGCAGGAATTGCCTCCCCCCTCCCTTTCCAGCTGCCAGACCCGGAGCCCCGGTGCTCAGCACTGCCCTGCGTGTCCTCCGGGAGCTCTCCCCCTGCGCCGGGAGCACCTGGGGCTCCTGAACTCGCTGCTTGGCTTTGTGGCTCGGGAATCATTATCATTTATTGATAAGATGCCTTTGCAAGCCCCAGGGCACCGGTGCAGACTTTCAGGCTGTGCACGTAGGACCCGGGCTCGCCGTGGCAGAGGAGCAGTTGCTGCACACGGAGATGATACAAAACTGTCTTGGCCGGGAAGCAAAAAGCAGTTTCTCGGTGTGAGCAGCCACTGCAGCAGAATTAATGGCTCTCCAGCCTGAACAGCCTGTGCAGGAATGAATGACAACGTTCCCGTGGCCAGAGCAGGGCCCTTGGGAAACACCCCAGGCTCCTCTCAGCACAGGGTGCACCGTGCAGAGCATAATTCCAACAGCTTTAGTCCAACCTCGTGGACAGTATCCCCAATCCTGGACACCCCATCCCTGCCCACACACACATCCCCTGGGCTTTTCCCCCCTGGACAGACACACCAGTCCTGTCCAATCCTCTTTGGAAACAGAGCTGGGGAAGGGGCTGGAGCAGCAGGAGCAGCTGAGGGAGCTGGGGGGGCTCAGCCTGGAGAAAAGGAGGCTCAGGGGGGACCTTCTGGCTCTGCAACCCCCTGACAGGAGGGGGGAGCCGGGGGGGGTCGGGCTCTGCTCCCAGGGAACAAGGGACAGGAGGAGAGGGAACGGCCTCCAGCTGTGCCAGGGGAGGGTCAGGTTGGACATCGGGAAGGATGGAAAAGGTTGTCAAGCATTGGAAGGGGCTGCCCAGGGAAGTTTGGAGTCCCCAGCCCTGGAGGTGTCCAAGGAAGGCCTGGCCGTGGCACTGAGTGCTCTGGGCTGGGGGACAAGGTGGGGATGGGGCACAGGGTGGACTCGATGGTCTGGGAGGGCTTCTCCAACCTTAATGGTTCTATAATTCTGTCCCAAAACCCCCACATAACCCCAAGTGTCCCCAGGGAGCATCTCCACCAGCTTTATCAGCTTTTGTTCTACCTTCAACTACTGCCATGGGCAGAATGAGAGAAACTCATTTTATAATCCCAATTCCACATGTCTCTGCCTCAATAGAAGGACTGTGGGGTGTGGGGTGATCAGAGCAGGTTTTCTGGGTAGTTTGTGGCCTCAGTATAAGGTCAGTATGATCTCTGTGTCTGATTGTTAGAACACAAATGCAATGTCTCTCCTTCTCTGGATGCCTTGAGTTCTCCAATGAAAAGATAAGGCAAGAACCAGGGATCAGAAATGGAGTTACTAAAGGAAATGCAGCATTTCCAATAAAGGGGCAATCTTGAGGTCAAAGAGAATCATAAAACCACAGAATGGTTTGTGTTGGGAGGGACCTTAAAGCTCATCTCATCCCCCCCCTGCCATGGACAGGGATACCTTCCACCCCGGTGCCAGGAGGATCTCTCAGGCATTTGCCTTTGTCAAGCATCTCGAGAGCTTTGGCACCTCCACACTGGAGCCTTCCACGGGCAGAAATGACATTAAAACCTTAAAACTTCAGCAGTCCCAAGGATGAATCTGCACTTTGGAGCAACCCATTAGAAAGAGTTGGCAGCTTCTTGCCAACTTGGACACAAAGCTGCTGAGATGACTGGAGCACCTCCCCTATGGAGACAGGCTGAGGGAGCTGGGGCTGCTCAGCCTGGAGAAGAGAAGGTTGTGTGGAGACCTCAGAGCACTTCCCAGTGCCTGAAGGGGCTCCAGGGAAGCCAGAGGGACTCTGCATCGGGAACTGGAGGGACAGGACAAGGAGGAATAGCTTCAAACTGCCAGAGGGCAAGGTTAGATGGGATGTTGGGAAGAAATTCTTCCCTGTGAGGGTGGGGAGGTCCTGAGAAGCTGTGGCTGCCCCATCCCTGGAAGTGTCCAAGGTCAGGTTGGACGGGGCTTGGAGCAACCTGGGCTAGTGGAAGGTGTCCCTGCCCATGGCAGGGGGTGGGAATGGATGATCTCTAGGGTCCCTTCCAAGCAGCTCCTCATCCCTGAGAACCCCTCCCCACCAGCAGCACGTCCTCTCCCAGGGCCCAGCTCCCTGTCTGAGCAGCACACAGACAGTGTCCTCCCCTAACTGGGTTATAGGAGATTGGATTAGCAATTTCTGAGTTAGTAAAAGTCTAAGAATGGAAGATAAAACAAAGTGTGACAGGCTAAGCAGCCCCTGTCACCGGGGATTGATCACAGTGCTAATAGCCAGCGACAGCCACACATTAATAACACAATAACCCAGCTTGGGATATTGGCACTATCACAACCCTTTAACCTGGCAATAACTCATTGGGAAAATGCTAACAATGTCATAGCCAACATGTCTGCACTGCTTCCCTCCCCCTGCACCTGCCAGGCAGTGGGAATTCCAGGGGGTCACGGCTTCTGCCCCCCCTGTGGGTGCCAGGGCCCACCCACAGAACCCCCTGCCCGGGCAGGGACAGGGCATCACGGTGTCATTTAGGGAGATGTTGGTCAGGGAGGGCAGCTGGGCAGGGACAGAGGTGCAGGGGTGATCCTATACTGGTGACAGGAGGGCAGGGAATGGGGAAGAACTGGTGGAGTCAGGGAGTGTGGGACTGAGCTCAAGCTCAGAGCAGTCAGCAGATCACAGAGTCACTGAATATTCTGAGCTGGAAGGGACCCACAAGGATCATCAAGTCCAGCTCTTAGTGAAGGCAGGGTTAACTGAACAAGTAATTTGGGGGTAAATTTTTGAATTTTTAAAAAATATGCTGAATTTTAGTGACACAAACCATTCTAAATTTCCCTTGGAAGCCTCCTGCTTCCACTTCAGGCTGAGGTGGGAGAAGAGACACTGAGGAAATTACAAAAAAAAAACAAAAAAAAAAAAAAAAAAAACAAAAAAAAAAAAAAAAAAAAACAAAAAACAAAAACATCAGGCTTGTTTAGAAAATGGAAAATGGAATTAGAGATCGAGGTATTTTAAAAATGTAACTCAAAATTTGGGGGGGGGAGGGTGGGAAGAAGCAAAGCCTGTCTTAAGGCAGAGAACACCTCCTTGTTTACAAAGGCATTTCTGGAGGCTGCTCAGTGTCAGGAGCACGGGGAGGGAGGAGAGATGGAGAAATATCACTGCTGTTTCTCCACCCCCGAGCACGAGCAGCGAGAGGCATTGCCCTCCCTCGGCTGTAGCCCAGGATCTGCTCTGGCACCCACCCAGCACTTCCATCTCTTGGATGTGCTCGGCAGAGCAACGCCGGGAGAAACCGATTTCCAGGGGATTCAAAGGTCGGCAAACCCCGAGTGCCGGGACTGCGGCACCGGGACACTCCTCTGCGGAGGAGCCCTTCCCTGCCAGGGCCCAGCCACTGTCCCTGCACCCACCAGGCAGCTGGGCATGGACCCAGGGCTGCTCTACCAGCACCTCGTGGAGCAAGAGCCCAGGATAGGTGTGGTTCCTGGAAAATCCTGTTGCTGCCCCATTCATCCAAGTCAGGGATTTGGGATTGCCTATGGCTGGTAACACCCATGGGCTGCGTGGGGCAATCCCCAGGTCATCCTTTCCAGCAGACCCAGCTGGTTTTGGCTCAGACACTCCCGGGAATGCCCGTGTGTGCCAGTGCAGCCCAGACATGGAGGAGGAGATGCTCTGTGGAACGGGACCCCGCTCCTTCTCCGGCAAGGAGGGGTGTCCCTCCATTCCCAGTGCTCCCTGTGGCCCCTCAGCCCTGCCAGCTCCCAGGCAGATGAACCCGCTCCTGCTGTGTCCAGCAATCCATTTGCAGGGCCCAGAACCCCCCAGCTGTCACACGGAGCATTAGTTCCCAGCATGGATTGCTCTGCTCCACCTCCCCATCCACGGCTGCTCCGGCCCTCCTTTGGAGTCACGACCACTTGTTGCCCAGAGCAACAAGTCGGGGGGAAATAAGAACAAAATTTGGGGCGTGTGGGGTGATATCTAGGGGTGCAGTGCCCCAGGAGAGCACAAACCCCTCCCAACCACAGCTCCTCTCACCAGCAGAGAGAGGCAACATTCCCTCCTTCCCTCCTTCCTGCCCATGCAGTGCCAGCTCTCCCCATCTCTCTGGGGCAGAAGGCAGACCTAAAAAAAAAAAAAAAAGACAAAAAAAAAGGGTGGAAATGCAATCTGGCTTTGAAGGATCCCCTGACTAATTAGTTTCGGAGGCCAGGCTGGCTGAGATCAGCTGAGATCAGCCAGCCTTGCCTGCAATTACTCTGAGGAGAAAGAACCCCTCGGAGATTTGCTGCCAAACGGGGGCATTTCCCCAGGGAGCGAGGACTGGAAAGGTGTTTGGGAGACAGGACAGCCCAGTGATCCCACTGTCCAGCTGTTTTTCCCTCCAAAGGTGCCCCAGCGAGGGGGTTTGCTGCAGTGTAGCCGTGCTGCATGTGAGCGACACGCATCGCCAGTGAAAAAGGGAGGGCTCAGCTTGTTTGGCTTAATTAGAATAATGAAGCTGTGAGTCTAATAGGAGGAGGTTGGGAGTGCTGAGGCTGTAATTGGCAGAGATTGGGAAGCGTGAGGCTGTCGGCTGGCAGCCATATGGAAGCAGCAAAGTGAGGGTAGTGAGTGACAGCCCGAACCTGTGGCGCTCTCATTAATTCCAACAGCAGAGCCGTGATTGATGTGTCAGCTCCCTGCTGCTCCGCGATTCGGGCGGCTGATTCCACCTCACTTCTGCCGCTCCTGCTGCAGCCCGGGCTGGGGAAGGGAAACGTGGAGAAGGGGATGAGGGCAGGAAAACGCAGAAAGGAGGGAAAGAGCAGGAGAGGAGAAATAAGGAGAAAGGTTCTGAGGTGAGATGGATGTTAAAATCTAGGCATTGATGTCTGCCAGATCTGGTCAGCCCCAAAGACAGGCTTCAATTCAGGCTTTTAATTCAGATTCAGGTTTTCATGATTCAGGAATTCCTGATTCAGGGTTCACTCCGTGTTGGAATAACAAGTGTTTCAGAGCCCCCAAGACCTGGCTCTGTCCCTGCTTGTGCTCCTGGATGTTTTTCCAGGAAAACTGGCAGGGCCAGGCTTTCCTCCTTGGCCCCTCTGCCCGCACAGCAGGATGAGCTGCTCCATCCTCATATTCTTGTGCTCCTGCTGAGGCAGCCCCTGACCCACAGACACCCGTGGGCACAGAGCAGCAGCTCCCCAGCATCCCCAGTCCAGGCTGAGAGTGCACAACTGGTGTGTCCGAGGTGTGGGGACCTACAGACCCACCAGGAGCTTGCTGGTAGAGTCCTAAATTTGAGGCAGGAGAGACTCTCCCTCTCTGCCACCACAAGGAGAGTGGGAACAGCCCTTTCAAGATTCACCCTGAGATGTGATAACGCTGTTCAGAGCCCCTTTCTTGTATCACCCCAAAGCTTCTGACACAATCCTGGCAGAGTTATGGCATTGCCAGAGCAATTCCACATGGAACCAGCTGAGCAGATTTAGCTGCTTAATCTTTCTGCAGTTTCTGGTCTGTGAACACCAGCCTGGGCAGTCCCTTCTGAACTGGAGCGATTACCCATCAGTGGGCAGGGGGTGGTTATGTACAAACCCTGTGTAATTTCTTTTCTCTCTGGCCCAGTAATTTTGAATCTTTTCCATTGGAACAGCTAATTATTGTAGTTCTCCACAGGCCAGGTTTAATAGTCTAAATGTCCTTTTACCTCTCTTGAGAGAAGGGAAAATGTCTGGGCAGATCCACCTCAGCGCCGTGACTAAATGAGTGTCTCAGCACATCACACAACCAGTTTTCCTTCATGGAGTAAGTCATAACCACGGGAGGCTGTGGGACAGAAGGCCAGGAGAGTCCTGTCTGTGTCACCACGATCTGATGTTTCACCCAGCATTGCCTGCCTGCAGGAATCAAGACTTCTCCTCCCTCCCTCTGAGGGAAGCAGCTGCCCATGAAGGGGAACGGGGGATAAACTGCCGAGATGAGAACTCATTTGGGGAAGGCTATCAAGGCTCATTTGTTTTGCCCCGTTGCCTTCGTGAAGGAACATGTAAAATGAAGTATTAGTGTGTGGAGAGCAAAACTTCTGCTTTACCCTCTCCGTAGTCCCGGCTGGGGAGGAGCCAAGGTGATGCCTCACTCCAGGGCTGGCTCCTACACACTGCAAAGCTAATGGGGAAAAAATGGGTTGTCTTATTCTCTGCCAGCTCCTCTGAAAGCACACGGCCACTCCACTAATTTGAGGAAGCAAGAAAAGCAAGATGGAGAAGGAAAAATTGGTTTTGATTGCAGAACTCGAGCCGTGGAGTTCCTGCAGCAGGGAAAGAAGTAACAGTCGGAGTAGCCAGAAGCTTTGTATCCAGTACAGTCGTTTTTTATAGTGGGTATTCACGATGAAGACCATTAGGTAAAGTACCTCAGAATAACTCTCATTTGCAGACTACATGGTGAGGAGGTGGTTTCTCAGCAACTGGTACCTCCTACACAGCGGCTGCGACTTTTCCTGGGGTAGGACGAGGCTTCTTCTCCTGAGGATGCTGAGATATGTTCCATGCAGCTCTTCTCCGGGCTGGGTGGCTTCCTCAGTGTCCCTGTCATATCTGGACATGCCAAATGTCAAGGGCCACAATGGAAGTGAAGGAAAGGCCTTCTGCCTGCACAGGAAAGGTGCCAGGCTGACCTTGCCTCCCTCAGGCAGCGCCTGTGGGGAGCCACAAATGCAGGAAACTCCTGGGTGAGTTTGGGTCCAGCAAGCTGTTCTGCAGTCAGTTTGATCCTCAAAAAGTGGGTTTTCTAACTTCACCTCCAAGCCAGGGAGAACAGAGTGTCCCAAGCTGCTCTCCCAGTGCTGTGCAGTTGTTATCAGGGCAGCACTGACCCTGTTCCTCTTGGAATAATCGTCAGAGCAATGGTTGCACAGTGTTCAACCCAGCCTCGGGTAACTCCTGTGGGGACTGGCACCTGAGCTGGGCCATCAGCACATAGCTGGCTCTGCTCCCACATGCCAGAGGCCAGGCTGTCCCACAGCTTTTCCCTGTGCTCTGATGCTGCTCCCAGAGCATTTGGCCCAGAAAGCAGCACCAGGCTTGGCTGATCCAGGGCAGAGCCAGGCACACCTTCAGATCCCCACTGGGAGCTTCAGGTCGGTGACTCAGGAGTTGCTGGGGTCCTCAGGCCGAGTGAAAGCATGGCATGAATCCCGGGGCTAAGCAGCTCCAGCAGAAAGCAGCACTGATCCTGGACAGCAGCTTTGCTTTGGAAGAGCAGCAAAGAAATTAATTAGAAGTATGTGCCAGCAGCCAAACACAGCAGCTCTGTCAGCTTTTCCCACACATTTCCCTTCCTACAGGTGTTTCCAGGGGCTGAAATGCAGAACTAAGCCGGCTGAGAGTGTGTGTTGCTGTTTCCAAGGCTCTGTACCCACAGCTCTGCACAGAGTCAGCCTGTCTGTGAGCTACTGCAGCTGGGCAGATGAGGTGAGTGCTGGTGCTGAGGTCTCTGGAGCTGCACAGGTCCTACATGGGTGGTAGACAGCAGAAGGCAGCATTTGTTGAGTGGTCAAGAGAAGAGAAATAGCTACATGATGGCCCATGATTCGTCCTCTGTGTCCCCCTCAGCGTTTCTAACATTCAGGAGTGAGCTGCAGGTGGATGTGGAGCTGGGATGTGCAGGAAGAGGCAGCTGGTTTGCATTGGCCAAGGCACAGCTGGCTCACTAACCCCAGCTGGGATGCTCTGAGATCCCTCTGGGGGGGGAGGTCCAGGGCTGGAGAGGATCTAAGGGCTCATGGGCAGGGTGCAAAGAGCCCCTCATGCCTTGTGGCCAACAGAACAATGAGCCAGAGGATGAGGACGGGCCCAGCATCCCATGTGCTGACTCGGGGACAAGCCCCACGTGCCTGGTGGTGTCTCCCTCTGTGGCTGCAGGCTCAGCATGTGCTAAAGGTGAGAGGACACAGCCTCAAGTTGCACCAGGGGAGGGTCAGGTTGGACATCAGGAGGAATTTCTCCCTGGAAAGGGTGGTCAGGCACTGGCAGGGGCTGCCCAGGGAGGTTTGGAGTCCCCACCCCTGGAGGTGTCCAAGGAAGGCCTGGCCGTGGCACTGAGTGCTCTGGGCTGGGGACAAGGTGGGTTTGTCCGTAGGGTGGACTTGATGGTCTTGGAGATCTTTTCCAACCTCAGTGATTCTGGGATTCTGTCAGGGTGGCCAGATATCATGGCCTTAGGACCCCTCTGCCTGGTGACAGGACAGGCAGGTGGGAGGCAGCAGGTCCTCAGAACCATTTGCAGAGCTGCCAAATGCCAGTGCTGAGCTGATCTGGGGGTTTGGCTGTGAGAGAGCTCTGACTTCCCCTTCTCCATCCTGCCTTGCCCTGACACAGGACAGAGGAGCAGCACCTGCAGAGCAGCTGTGTCTCAGCTGGGAGCTGTGTTCTGTGACAAGAGAAATGGTGCAGCTTCCCAAACTGCTGGGAGGAGTCCAGATGAATTCCTTGTCCCTGTCCCTGCACATCCATACACCCAAACACTTCCCCTGGCAGTCCACTGCCCTCACTCCTGCTCCAAAGGATCCTGTGCCAGAGGTGTCACTGAGCTGCAAGCACTGCACAGTGGCAGAGTACACACCCCCTGCAGGCACCTGCGTGCAGGGAATGAGCAGAGAAAGCAGGGCCAGGAACAACTCACCCTACACAGGTTCTGGATGCCAGGCACTGGAACATGGTCAGCAAGGCTGAGGCACCCAGGGATCCTATCCTGGCTCTGGTCCATGGTGCCAAAAGCTGTGGATTCACAGGAATTACCACCTGGCTGTGAGCTGGACCCTCTGAGGGGCATGGAACAGACTCCAGCCTCGCTGGCCAGGGGCTTTCCAGGCACGTCCTATGGCTTTAGCCAACATCAAGGCTCTGCCATGCTTTGTGTCCCCATTTTAAGTGACAGACACGGATGTACCAGCCTGATCTCCCTGGTCACTATTTCACGTGGATCATTTTCAGCAGTAAAGGTGAGGACCACTTGTAAGAACAACCGTGTGTCCTCCTGGCAGAGCTCCCTGGAAAAAAACATGGCAAATCCCTGCAGGGGCACCACAGTGGGTTCTGAGGCTGCCTGATGAAGGGTAGCAGAGACCAAGGAAACTTTATTCCTCTTGGTTGACCCTTCTGCCAAATATCACCCACCTATTGTATTTCTCACAAGGACATTTCTCTGCCAAAATGCCTAAGTGGTGCCACCTGATCTAAGTGACCAGGAGAGAGCCTACATTTTCTTTCCTGCAGTACCAGCACAGTGGGCTCATTTTCCATGTTGGCACAAGCAGCACTACTGAACATTTCTTCTCTTTCTCCTCCCCTTTTCTTCCCAGCACAGTGTAGTTTCTCCTGCTTTGAGGGCTTCCACACCCAGAAGTTCAGAGCCAGTGGTGCCTTTGCTGTAGCATAACTGAGACACACTGAGAAAAGCTCTGGGGAGGGTCACCATGGGGCCCAGGGAGTTTAGTTCAGAGCTTCCAGGGCGGGCTTGGACAAGAAATCTCCATCCTACTAAACCCAAGCGTGATTATGACCAACCACCACCACCTTGCTGGGCCTTCCCCAGCATTTCCTGCAGGCTCAGCATCCCACAGTGATCCCGCAGAACATCCTTCTGCAAGCATTAAAGCTTTTTTTTCCCACTTTACAGCTTCCCTCTCCTCAGCCTGGGGTTTTATTAACCTCACTCGCTGTGCTGAATAACTCTGTGCTGCCTGCTCTGCTGGCCTGGTTGGGGTGGGTTGGTGCCGGGGTGAACTCGGGAACGGGGACACACGCCCTGCCAGGAGCTGCCGGCCGATCACGCCCAGGCTTAATGATTTTCCTAATTCAGAACTGGGACTGTTTTGACTGCAGACAAGCCATGTGATGTGGATCTGCTTCTTAATCACATCAGACTCCTCAGGTTTCCGACGTGGAATGCTCATAAGTTCAAAATTCGTGTCTGAAACACATGCTGCTGCATCTTTGTGTGGAAAACATTCCTGTTGGCAAGCTCTGCAGGAGTGCTTATAAAGAACAAATATCAAAGTGTGACAACCACAGCTGATTACAAATAGCAGGAACATTTGCAGAGCACTGCTCTGCAGAGCTGGCCCCACACAAGAGGCTTATCTGGCTGCCACCAACGCGCAGCCCGGGGGCTCCCAGGGGACCATCAGACTCCTGGCATTGGTGCCCATGAGCTGCAGAGCTGCCTCACCAAAGCCAGGAAAAATCACATAAAAGTTGTAAGCAGGGTGGTGAAAATGGATGAAGGATAAATAGGCAGCAGCAAATGGAAGCAGAAGGGATATTACATAGAATCACAGAATGTGCTGAGTTGGAGGGGCCCACAAGGATCATCCAGTCCAACCCCTGGCCCTGCACAGGCCCAGCCCCAAGAGTCACCCCCTGTGCCCCAGAGGATCAGCCAAACCCTCCTGGAGCTCTGGCAGCCTTGGGGCTGTGCCCACTGCCCTGGGGAGCCTGGGCAGTGCCCAACCAGCCTCTGGGGGAAGAACCTTTGGCTGAGATCCAACCTGAGCCTGCCCTGACACAGCTCCAGCCATTCCCTGGCTGCTGTCCCTGGTCCCCCCAGAGCAGAGCTCAGTCCCTGCCCCTCCTCTGCCCCTGCCCAGGCAGTTGGAACTGCACTGAGGTCTCCCCTCAGTCTCCTCTGCTCCAGCTGAACACACCAAGTGCCCTCAGTGTCCTCACACGCTTCAAATCAAGGCCCTTCCCCATCTCCCTGTCCCTCCTTTGGACACTCTCCAATGGCTCAATCTCTTCCTTCCATTGTGTCCCCCCAAACTGCCCCAATGTTGAGGTGAGGCCACCCCAGGGCAGAGCAGAGCGGGACAATCCCCTCCCTGATGCCCCAGGACAGGGATGTCCCTCCTGGCTGCCAGGGCACTGCTGACTCAGGGACAACTGGGCATCCAGCAGGACCCCCAGGGCCCTTTCCCAGTTCTGCTTTCCAGCCTCTCATTCCCAGTCTGTACAAACATCCAGGGTTGCCCCATCCCAGGGTAGAATCCAGCACTTCCCCCTGTTGAACTTCATTAGTGGAGAAGCAGAAGAGTTTGGATCCTGCCATGGCCTGCACAAAGGCAGAGTGATGGACGTACACAAGTTATTCTTGTGCTGCCTTTTTTAAGCTGGAACAAGGAGCAGGTTAAAGAACCTTTTCCCATCAGTGCTGCAGAACATGCTCTTCCACAGCAAATCACACCTCAAAATACCACAACATGTTCCTACAGCCAAACAAACCACCTCATTGTCATGCTAAGTTTTAATATCTTTGCAAAGTATGGTGCCTTGGGTTCTCTATTTGCATCCCCAACAACATGAAGCTGGCCTTCCTCACATCAGTTACGGGATGGTCTGTGGGTTTTATGGGAATCAGGAGGCAGTCCAGAGAACTTCTTCCTGGATGTCACTGCTGAAGTGGTGATGCAGTCAGAGCCCCACAGCCTGCTGGCAGTCAGTGCTCTCAGATATTAAATAAATGTTCGTGGACAATTTTCAGGGTACGTATTGTACCATCTGTCAGAGCAGCACGGGGAGCTTTTAATTACGGTTTGCACTCTGTCTTTAGGCACCTGGATTCATTTTTTCATCCTGTTTATTACTGATGATGATTTGCTAAAAAGTGCTTTACTCCTGTTTTCTGCTCTTCCCTTGCAGCAGCTGGGCTGGAAATGGAGATGGGGAGGTGTCAGAGGTGTGCAGTGGGTGAGCACACCTCTTGCTCAGCCAATTCTCAGTGCAGGGGAAAAACCATGGGCATTCTCAGGTTTATCTTTGGAATAATTTTCCTGGAGACTCACTTGCAGAGGGAAAATGGATCACAGCAACTTCCCAGAGGAAGGAGATCTTGATGGGCTGATCCCCCAGCGTGGGCAGCAGGGCAGGGGGGATTCTGCCCCTCTGCCCCCTCAGCTGAGACCCCCCTGCAGAGCTGCTCCAGCCCTGGGGAACAGCACAGGGAGGACGTGGAGCTGCTGGAGAGAGTCCAGAGGAGGCACCAAGATATCAGAGGGATGGAGCAGCTCTGCTGGGAGGAAAGGCTGGGAGAGTTGGGATTGTTCAGCCTGGAGAAGGAAAGCTTTGGGGTGACCTGATTGTGGCCTTCCAGTGCCTGAGGGAGTCAACAGGAAAGATGGAGAGAGACTATTTCCAAGGGCCTGGAGTGCCAGGACAAGGGAGAATGGCTTCAAACTGTCAGAGGGCGGGGTTAGATGGGATATTGGGATGGAATTCTTGGCTATGAGGGTGGGGAGGCCCTGGCACAGGTTGCCCAGAGAAGCTGTGGCTGCCCCTGGATCCCTGAAAGTGTCCAAGGCCAGGTTGGATGGGGCTTGGAGCAACCTGGGCTAGTGGAAGGTGTCCCTGCCCATGGCAGGGGTGGAACTGGATGTTCTTTAAGGTCCCTTCCAACCCAAACCATTCTATGATTCTATGGCTCTGTGATGTAGAAGGAACTCAGCCCAGCTCCAGTGTTTCCACACATCTGTTGGCAGCCCCTGCAGTAACAACCCCCCTCACTCACTCTCTCCCCACAACTTGGATATTTCAGACCAATTTGCTCTTGTCAGCTCAGCCACGAGACAGGTACTGGTGGAGGTTTGCAGCTCTGTTATTGAAGTTACTGCCTGTGGGTTGTGAGCATCAAGGGATGGCTCTGAAATCATCACTAAGCTGCAGTGAATAATGTCCTCAAGCTGTGCTTGCTGGAGTAGCTGTAATTCCACTCCGGAAAGCAGAACACGGGAATGGCAGAGGTCAGAGAGGACCTGCTGCCTGCATGTTGGGGCCAGGTGGGATTGCATCACCTTCCAGTGACTTCTCCAGCGACAAAGTGCTGCTCTGAATTTTAGCATTCCATGCCCACCCCCCTCCAGGGCTCACAGAAGGAAGGTGTGGTCTCCTGATGCGCACAGAAAACCCGAATCTGTCTTTCAGGGGGGATAAAACAGACACTCAGCCCATTTTCCCAATAAAAAAGTGCCCATGGAACAATAAGGGCACAGACCCAAAAGAGGTGGGAAAACCCAGGCTGCCAGAGATAGCTGCATCCATGATATGGCAGTTTCAATGAGTAATCACTTGCCAATACATATGGTGTTTTGTAGATGTGAAATGTCATGGAACATAACGTACTGATATGTTTAAAAATAAATTGCTGGGATAGCTTAAGAAATAAATGACTGAAGTGGAGGGACTTGTGGTGCATTTTGCTGTGGATTAATTTTGTCGTTCGATTTGGGTAAAGCTTGATTCAGGTGTCAAACTAAGTATTGACTTAATAAACTGGGGGGGGGTTTGCTTGCTCTCTGAGGAGTACTGGGGAACGAGGTCAGTTTCTTAATTAATTTATGCAAATTGCTATTTCCTTCTACTCCATCTAAATGTTAGTGACACCTGTCTTATCTCCTTACAGTTAATTGCACGGCTACAAACAGGGAACCACGCACAGGACTTCAGGAAAGTCACCAGCAGGGACGATGACACTCTCAAAATGGACCCAGAAGAGCTGCAAAATGACCATAATAATGATTTAGGTGGGCACACACAGTTTGAAGCATCAATCAAAGCCCTCAGCCCAGTTCAGCATCAGGAGGTGTTACCCGAGGGCACTGGGCCCCCATCACAGATGGAACAAAGATATCCCTGCAGGAGCCTCGAGCATCAGGGTGAGCTCCTGGCTGCCTGTCACACTGACCTCCCAAATCCAGAGTTTGCCCTGCAAGGGGGTTGGAAGTAGGTGATCTTTAAGGTCCCTTGCAGGCCAAACCATTCCATGATTCTGTGACTCTGAGAGTACCTTCACTGAGCCTGGTCTGGTGGCATGTCCTGCTCACTGCAGGGGAGTTGGATTGGATGTCCTTTAAAGGTCCCTTCTAACCAAACTCTCTTCTGATTCTAAGATTTCTCCATCCATAGAACTGTGCTAGAAACCGAGAGATTAATTAATAGAGAGCAAGGAGCTGTGAGATGCCCTCCACCTCTGGGAACAGCTGTTGGGACAGAAGGGCAGGGAGCTGTGGAGGTGGGCAGGAAGGCACCTGGGTCTGCTGAGGTCACTGGAATAACAGTCACAAGGAAGCTGGAGAGGGATCCTTCATCAGGAACTGGGGTGACAGCACAAGGGGGAATGGCTTCAAACTGGCAGGGAGCAGGTTTAGATTGGATATTGGTAAGAAATTCTTCCCTGTGAGGGTGGGGAGGCCCTGGCACAGGTTGCCCAGAGAAGCTGTGGCTGCCCCTGGATCCCTGGAAGTGTCCAAGGCCAGGTTGGACAGGGCTTGGAGCAACCTGGGCTAGTGGAAGGTGTCCCTGCCCATGGCAGGGATGGGACTGGATGAGCTTTAAGTTCCCTTCCAACCCAAACCATTCCATGATTCTATAATTCTATGAAATAGTATAAATTCCTGCCCCATTGGGATTGGGATAAGGGAAACAGTCACCTTCAGCTCCAGTTACTGCAATGGGAATGGTGCACCCAAAATCTTCTGATTTTTCCTTCTCTCATCCCCTATCAACGGGTTATTTGTGGAAGAGCAAGTCTTCAAGATACCCAAAAAAATCACACCTGTGTTCATTTTGCTAGTAACACTCCAAGTAGGTTTTGGGTTTTTTTTTAATTTCACGTGTTTTGATTAAGGCACAAAGAAGAAATCGAGTGGTACAAAATCTCAGCAAAGGGAAGGGAGTGGAGGAGATGCTGGTGCAGCTGCACAGAGCAACCAGCTTGGTCTGAATGCCAATTTTTGGGGCTTCCTAATGATTTCATCACAGACAGGACAAACTGGATCAGCTGCAAGCTGGGTCCATGCAGATGTACCAGGAAAATTTGCCTGTTTTCCTGGTGGAAGATATTCCAAAACCACTCAGCAAATGGCAAGTGCTTATTTCCAGGATAATTTGTTGCTATTTCCTTTGGATCTTTTGCTTGTTTCGTGAGAGAAAAAAAAATACAAGTTTCATTTAATAAAAAACATCATTGGGCACAAAACTTCGATGTTCTGCAAAAAAAAAAAAACCCACAACATGTACAGATTTTAAAACTGAGTTCTAGGCTGTTTGTTTGGGTTTTTGTAGGTTTTTTTTTTTTTTAAGAAAACCTGCTTTTTTCAAAATTCCAAAGCCTCCAGCATTATTTCCAAGAGGTTCTTCATGTTTTATTCCCTTCCCTTTTTTTTTTTATTTATTTCTGTAGAACTATTCGAAAATTTGGCCAAGGTGAAAAAAAAATAATCACGGAAGCTGTGTCTGTCATGAAAGTTACTTTTACTGGCAAAATCCAGCTCAGACATGAGGACACAACATGCCCTTGGCTGCACAGAAGGGGACCAGCCTCGGCCCAGTGGGAGGGCTGGAGGCAGGGCTGGAGCCTGGGCCATTCCCACCCCTGTGGCACAGCAGGTTTCCTCCCTCTCTGTTGCTTTTTGATGAGTGGTGTAAATAGTGGAGGCACTTTTCCCTATGAAAATATTCCATGTTTTTGCAAGTTCACACAATGACAGCATCACAGAATAGGTCAAGTAGGAAGGGACCCAGAAGGATCATCCAGTCCAACCCCTGGCCCTGCACAGGCCCAGCCCCAAGAGTCACCCCCTGTGCCCCAGAGGATCAGCCAAACCCTCCTGGAGCTCTGGCAGCCTTGGGGCTGTGCCCACTGCCCTGGGGAGCCTGGGCAGTGCCCAACCAGCCTCTGGGGGAAGAACCTTTGGCTGAGATCCAACCTGGGCCTGCCCTGACACAGCTCCAGCCATTCCCTGGCTGCTGTCCCTGGTCCCCCCAGAGCAGAGCTCAGTCCCTGCCCCTCCTCTGCCCCTGCCCAGGCAGTTGGAACTGCACTGAGGTCTCCCCTCAGCCTCCTCCTCTGCTCTGGCCAGCCCTGCACACCCCAGACCCCACAGCTGGACTGCACCAGGCTCAGTCCTGAGCAGCCTCCAGCCCGGACGAGCCCGAACCAGCCTCTGCCCGAGCCCTTCTCCTCTGCTCCGGAGCCGACTCCAGCGGCTTCTCCCAGAATAACTCCCAGTGCGGAGCCACTGGCATGCGAGGAGGAGCCCGGCACAGGCAGGTACCTCAAACACGGAAGGAAATTTGGTGTTTGAGGGAAGTGTGAGACTGTGGGAAGCGTCTGGAGCGCCGAGGCTCGGCGGCTGGCGGGCGCGCGGTGCCAGCCTGGCAGCCAGCTGCCACCGTCCTTATGGCTCTGCCTACATGCATCCCCTCTGCAGCGATTCCCAAATGTGCAATATCAACATTGCAGTAGCACAGGGCTTTCGCATGTAATTATCCCAAGGTTTATTTGAATAAAAAGCGGGCGGGGAGGGGGAGGCAGAGCCCATCTCTCTCCCTCTTGCAGATCACGGGAAGTCTGTCAGGGCTCGGGAGCGCCGACAGACAGCGGGAGCACAGACACAGCCATGGCTGTGTTTGCTTTGAAGCGTGCTGCTAAAACATGTTGCCATTGAGATTCCCAAGCCCCACATTTTAAAATATTCATTGCCACAGCCCAGTTTCTCTCCCAAGGAGCAGAAATCCAGGCGGAGACGAGAGTCTATCTGGCATCCCCTTGTGGCTTTGCTTCTCCCTGCTGCGATGGGAGAGCAAGTCACACAAGCAAAGGACACCCCAGACCTTCATGGACTGGTGCCAGACCTCGTGGAAGAGAAGAGAGTGTCCTCACATCGTTATCTCTTCAACATCTGTAGCCTGGAGTTCTGGGATAAGGGATCAATAATGATGAATCCATAATAAAGGCTCTGGAAGGAGTAACCATAGTCTTATTAAGAGCTGCAACGAGGAGCAGTAGCAGTTTGGGTAAACTCCTCTAGTGACACCCTCAGAGCCACCTGGGCACCACTAGAGATGTCCAGTGTGCTGTGTCCAGGGGCAGGATGGACACACGGGTGCAGCTTTCCAGCACAGGCCATGGATCTGCTCTTCCTGAGGTCAGGAGCTCTGCGTGCTCTGCTTGTCTTTCGGGATCTCATCCACTGCCTCGCTTGCTGCTGCCACCCAGAGATGTCACAAGTGGCCTTAAGTAAGAAAAACCCACACTCACTCATGACCTACAACAGTGCCAGTCAAGTTTTATACTCCCAGAGATTCCCCCGAGGTCCTGCTCACAAAGACCACATTTTGGAAGGACTCAAAGTGCAGAGCATCCCCCCAAGGCAACTGCAGCTGCTTCAGAATGACCTGGTTTGGGGGCAGGGGTCCTGTTTCAAAGAGCCCAAGCACTTTGCTGCGTGTGCAGGGACCAATTCAGCAGCAGCCCCGTGAAAAGGCTGGGATCAGGAGGTGCCCCAGGGCTTCAAACTGTGTCTGCAAATTGCCAAGTGCAGATGTTCTTTGCACACAGTTCTCTCAGCAACCTGCAGACCAAACCATCATTTTTTGTGGGTCAAATTTCATTAAGGAGGGCCGGATGCTTGGAAGACATTTACCATTTGTCTCTGGTTATTGTCCTGGTGATTTACATAATGGATTAGTACAGATTAGCCCAGCGTTTGGAGAGGCCCTGGGTTGCTTTGCATGCACCATAGGCAAAGGATTCAGGCTGTAAATGGGATGATCTAATAACAAGCATAATTGCTGTTTTATAGACTATAAGTACTGCCATGTCAGTAGCTCGTCTAACTCTACAGTGAGGCCATTGTACAAATATAAATCCCCCAGTCACCAAACAGCTCTTCAGAGGCTCCTCCGAGCTCCAGCTCCAGCAAGTGGCCTCACAATGCCTTGGATGCACAGGGGACACTGAACACCTGCACTGCGAGCCACCAGCAGCAAATTAATTGATCCAATCCTTTAAAGCTTCTAGGCTGAGCATCAGGAGATACAGGGCTCCCTTGGTGCAAATATTTCTGCTTTCCCAATGCCCAGAGAGGGGGAAACTGAGGCAGGAACGCAGTTTCCTTTTGCACAGAGTATAGGAGGGGGGTTCTCTTTATCCTCCCCCGATCCCAGTGCTTTTATCTTTGATTCTCTTGAAGGCAAATTCAGGGTTCAACAATTAATTTCTCTCAGGTATTTTGCAGTGCTCTGGAGCAAGGCAACCTCACACTGTTAATATTACAAAGCTGTTGGGAGAAGGAGACGTCGGCAATTGCGACAGCACTTTTGAATCATTCATAATTTTGCACAGGGGCAACTTCTGTAGGTGTCTCGTTTCCTCTATGTTCATAATGTTTTAGGGCTAAAAATAACAAGGAATTTCTGTTCAAAGTGTAAGTGAGGAACCAGAATTGCCAAGGAACCCGAGAGTCAAGCAGTAGTGGGGACATCAGAGCTTTCCAGAGCCGCAGCCACAAACCCAATTAATCCTGGCTTAGGCAGGATGAAAACGTGCAGCTGCAGAGATTCACAGCCAGTGCTCAGAAACAGCTTCAGCTTCCCCATATGCAGATTAGAGGGGGAAATTCTGGGGGGAAAATTAGTTTGAGCTCATTTGTGACCACAAACAGTGAAAAACTGCGGCCACCGGAGTGCCCGGATTGCATCTCTCTGGAATTTTGATGGAAAAAGTGATGCTTTGGGGCATCAGAGCTGCCCCCATTGCCTGGGTCAAAATACTGAAGGGGTTTTAAGCTGTTACTGTTCTTGGAACCTTTCTTGCAGGTGGGCTTTGGTTTCTTTGCTGGAGCTGCCTGGGCTTGGCCATGGAGCCATCCAGCTGGGGTTGGGGATGGGAACCAAGGCTGCAGGAGGAGCATGGCCATTGCTTCCTCAGAGGCACCAAAGCTTTGGGAAATCACAGGTAAAGCAGCCTGGAGAGCTGGAAGTGGGGTAAACCCTCGTGGTTGCCCAGGAGAGTGTGTGCTGGGCTGATCCCCCAGTGTGGGCAGCAGGGCAGGGGGGATTCTGCCCCTCTGCCCCTCAGCTGAGACCCCCCTGCAGAGCTGCTCCAGCCCTGGGGAACAGCACAGGGAGGACGTGGAGCTGCTGGAGAGAGTCCAGAGGAGGCACCAAGATGGTCAGAGGGATGGAGCAGCTCTGCTGGGAGGAAAGGCTGGGAGAGTTGGGATTGTTCAGCCTGGAGAAGGGAAGCTTTGGGGTGACCTAATTGTGGCCTCCCAGTGCCTGAAGGAGCCTGCAAAAATGATGGAGAGAGACTATTGACAAGGGCCTGGAGTGACAGGAAAGGGGGGAATGGCTTCAAATTGCCAAAGGGTGGGGTTAGATGGGATATTGGGAAGGAATTCTTGGCTATGAGGGTGGGGAGGCCCTGGCACAGGTTGCCCAGAGAAGCTGTGGCTGCCCCTGGATCCCTGGAAGTGTCCAAGGCCAGGTTGGACGGGGCTTGGAGCAACCTGGGCTAGTGGAAGGTGTCCCTGCCCATGGCAGGGGTGGAACCAATCTGTGATTCTATAATAGGGCACAGGGCTGACAATCCTGCACTAAGGATGCTTTAAAATACCCACAAGCTGAGCAGAGGATGGTCAACAGCCTCTTGGGGCCACGGACAGGGCATCTGCAGGGGGGCATCAGCACATCCCCCTTGCTCAGGGTACCGAGAGGAGCTGAGGTGGTTTGGGGAGGCAACTCCCTCACTAACCAGTGCCTATCACTGGTCTCCCTTTTCCCACTGTCCCCAGTCACCCGGAAAGGACACCTGATTCAAACCCAGCTCCATCCCGTGGTTCTCCTTGAAGTTCCTTCTGCTGGTTGCTCTGTGCTGGGTTGAGCCACAGACATGCCCTCACCCCTCCAGCTGCTCTGGCTGGATCAGAAACAGCAGTTGACCCACCCAGCTGGTAGAGCTGTTGACCTAAAGCAAAGGCCTTGGTCTTAGGATGAGCTCAGCTTCCTTTACAACAGGTCCCTGCTCATATTCTCCCTGCATTTCCCAAGCACAATGCCTTGCCCACCTCCCCTGAGCCCTCCCCCATCCTGGGGGTCTGTTGAAGCTCCTGCCTAATGATTTCTGTGCCGAGCCCTCCTCTGAGCCGGAGGGATGAGAAGAATTCACATCCTGGAAGTTTCAGCCTCTTATTTCGGAATTAATTTTGCAAGCTCCTGCTTGGACTGAGCTCTCTGTGGGCTCAGGCATAACAGGGCCAGCGAGAGGGGAAAGTCATGTTGCTGGTTAAATCTCCAAAGCAAAAATAATCCATTTTAATGAAGGTTCACAATCTGCAATGAATGTGAAACAATGTTGTCAGCTAAGCTGTTGCATTATTCACTTTTATTTGTACAAGGTCCTTCCATTAATATTTGACTACAAGAGAATGCAATTAAAAATTTTCTACTTGAATAAACCTCTCACCACTGTGTTAGTTAAAGGATAAGAACCTTTAACATTGGTGTAGAAGAGAGTTTAGCACACTGGCTCTCTGCACGGGGGTCACACACCAGCTCTTTTAGCTCCCCACACCCCCATATTTTGTTCTCTATTTCCATTTCTTCCCTTCGATCCTCACCCCAAATCAGCTCCTCTGGGCTTCGCTGCTCCCCCTCCCTGTCATTTGGAGAATCCCAAAGCAATCATTTCCTTCAGAGCAGAGCCAAAACAAGCAGGGAAACGGGGGGAGGTTGTGCAGGCAGGTGGGAAGCCCCACAATCCACAATTCCCAGCATTTGCACAAAATTAATGGCAAGGCTGTGACAGAGCCCTGCTTTGCCAGAAGGAAGTGAGGCTTTGCATCCCTGTTCATGGGTGTTCGCTGGCAGGGAGAGATGATTTATTATTTAAATTTTTGCACGCATGGATGGGCACTGAATTACTTGTAATCTCCCAGGAAGGGAGGAAAAAACCTTCTAGGATCGTGGAAGAGAGTTCAGAGGAGCCACGAGCTCAGCTGGCAGAGCCATCACTAAAGGGAAGGCGTTGGGAACGAGGGAAAGGAGGATGAGATGCAAAGTGTGGGGTGGCTGGATAAACACTGTGCACTATTCCCCTTTCCAGAGCATCCAAGAACAAAGAGTGTTTGGTGAAAATAAAGAAAGAGGGCTGATTCAGGGATTTGTGATGTGCAATGAGGAGATGAACATTTTATCCTGTTCTGATTCACCTCCCAGAGCCTCTGACATCAGCCTGTGACTGTTGCTGTTGGGAAAAGCAGCTGATGGCACAAGGGAAGTTTGCCCGCGGTTTAGAAGAAAGGAAGGAAGAGCTGGATGGGGTAAAAGAGAAAGCATGTGTGCATGTGTAGGAGAGGAGCCTCTGGCCTCAGAAAGTGAAGTTTTAAAAATTAAGTAGAGTTTTGGAGCTGGGGATTTTGGGGTAGAAATTTGAAGGCCAAAAAGGTCAAACTCGGTGGCAGGGAGATGGTGAGGTGGCCAATGTGTTGGGTCATGTGAGAAGTGTCTCCAGGACCAGGTGAATAACAGGCACTTGGAGAGTGGCTTTTAGAGGAAAAGGACCCTCAAGAGAGGTTTCACAGCCCCAGTGATCTCCAGATAAGCAGAGGAGAAAACAGAAATGACTGTGGGGAGTGGATGCTCTGGCTCAGCGGGTCCAGCGTCCTGTAGATCCCCTTTGCTTTTTGGCTGAAGATCTTCTGGAGCACACAGTGGTCACCCAGCTGTTCTCAGAGGTGCTGTATAACCCCATCACACACCAAAACCTCACTGGTCCCTGTGGGAAATCCACACCCTCACCATTAACCACCCCCCCAGGAACATTTGTGTATCTACACCTGTCTAACAGCTGCACTCGATGACCTTAAAGGTCTTTTCCAACCTAAACAATTGCATGATCTGGACCAAGCAGGCACCTGCTGCTGTGCCACAAAATCCATGCCATGGTGGAAGAAGCTGCCAGTGCTGTCCTCCTCTTCCTATGATGAACATTTTCCCATTTCTGTGACAAATACAGCTCCACTTCTCCTGCACTGGGCAACTGAAATCCATTGCTGAGGTTGGAGCAGCCCATCCATGTGGATCCTGGAGCAGGGGAGCACAACAAACAACCAGCAGCAATTTTAATCAGTATTTAGAGAGTATTCTGTAGAATGTTCTGCTCTCCCCTCCTCTTCTGGGCTCAGAGGTGGGCTCTTTCCTGGACGTTGGTGGGGAAGGTGGCAGTGATATCCAGAGATCAGGAAGGAGCCACTGGCACCATCTGTGGGCTCTGAGGTGCTCTGGCTGCACGCCTGGAGATTCCACATCCCACAGCTGCTGCTGCAAAAGGGGCAGATTTGCTCATCTAATGCAAAGCAATCCGTCCATCGAATCCCAGGCACCACCTCAGAGCCTGTGAGTGCACACCCATCCAGGGAGGAATCTTTGGACCTTAAATGCGCCACGCTTCAACTCTTCCCAGATAAAATGAGGATTAAGAAGCCCATTCATCTTAGGGAGTGTTGTGAAAAATCAGTCCATTAGTTTGTGTCCCATTAATGTTATCTAGGCCAAGGAGATGAATAATTCTGTCCCCAGCAGAAGATTTGTATAGCCAGCAGCCTGTAAGACAGGGGCCCATCCCAAACAATAACGCTGGAGGGAGATGCTGAGGGATGGCTCGTTAAGTGGGTGCCTTTCATTCCAGCCCAGGGTCAGGCTGTGCCTCCCAGGAGCTCCACGGGTTTGCCAGCACAGGTTGTGTGTGGTGCCCACACGTGGGGGCTTCGTTAAGGCTTTGCAAAACCCCTTAACTGAGATGTGTCCCCCCCCCCGCCTGCCATCGATTTGCGGCCGAAGGGTCACTCTGGTTCCTTTAAATGCTTTCCCCCCCCCCGCCTGCCATCGATTTGCGGCCGAAGGGTCACTCTGGTTCCTTTAAATGCTGTGTTTTCCTGGGTAATGACTCCAAGAGCTCTGAGCCTTGTGAAGCAGCAGCTGTTCACCAGGGAGAACAGGGACAAGCTCGTGGAGACCAGCCATCCTCTCCAGAGAGTAGCCACTCCTGGAATATCACTGAGACATGGTGGGGGCGAGTGCAGCTGCACACCAATCCCACCAAAGCAATTCCACAAAACCATGGAATGCTTTGGGTTGGAATATCCCATCTAACCCTGCCCTCCGGCAGTTTGAAGGCATTCTGTTATCCTTTCCCTCCATCCCTTGTCCCCAGTCCCTCTCCAGCTCTCCTGGAGCCCCTTTAGGCCCTGCAAGGGGCTCTCAGCTCTCCCTGGAGCCTTCTCTTCTCCAGGGGAACCCCCCCAGCTCTCCCAGCCTGGCTCCAGAGCAGAGGGGCTCCGGCCCTTGGAGCATCCCCATGGCCTCCTCTGGTTTGCTCCAATAGCTCCACATCCCTCTGATGCTGGCAACCCCAAATCTGGACACAATTTGCTTCCAATGCACAGAGATCTCACCATTATCACCCACCTTTGTCCTCCACAGTGGGTTAGTGTGACTCCTCCTTTCCAAGGCTGAGTCTGGAGGCCAATCAAGTGTCAGAGCCCATGAAAACGCAGGAACCTGAGGCTTTATCCCTCCTCAAACACACAAATCTCAGTTTGAGTAAGGGTGAATGCTGCCAGATGACTGCAAGGAAGTCTCTCTTTGGCTCTGGTGGACAAACATGCCCATCTCAGGCACTCTGAGCTGGAGCCCTCTGCTCTTTGAGGTCCCTGAGAAAAGAACCCTTTGAGCATCCAGGTGGGTAACAGGAGCATCTGCTGCATGGGCAGTGCTTGTTTTCCCACTCTAAGGCAGAGCAGGAGAGGGATTTGGAGGAGGACGAGTTCATTCAGTGAAGGGGACAGGTTTTCTGATGTTCTCCTGGCTGCTCACAGAGACTGGTTCTGCGCACAGCTCCTTGTGCACTCCATCAGTAAAACCAAACACCAACGAAATCCATGGCTTCCAGACTTGTTTTTAGAGGTGAAATGCTCAAATTTCTTCTTCTCCATCCTGAATTAGTGTGTAGTCAGGAAGGATTTCCATTAAAATACCCCATTTTCGTCCCTTTCCCCCTCAGCTCTGCAGAGAGCTGGGGTGAACGCAGGCTTTGATAGCTCAGCTCAGATCCTGAGCCAGAGCCAGGCTGCAAATCCTCTGCAGAGTGTGCAAACTCCTCGGGCTTCCAGCCACAGCTATCAGAGCTTTGATTCAATCAGAAATGCAGTCTCTGAGTGTCCAGGATGTACAAGGCAGGATGGAAATACATCTCCACCCAAGCTGTGCAAGGGAAGTGCCCAGATGTGCTCAGGGCTCCTCAGAGCAGCCGACACAGCACCCGGGTTTGAACCTGCTGGGTGTAAAGGCACAGCCACGGCTGCCCAGGCCAGCTCTTGCATTTGATGTGTTGCACACAAGAAATGGGCCATGAAATGGCTGTTTCTGACAGTCTCCAGAGTACTCCTGGACAAGGCTTCTGAGGATCTAAAGAAATTTGAGGGGTTGGAGTCCAGAGAAGGGAACAGAGAAGGAGAAGGGTGTGACAGAGTCATGAGACTGACTTGTAAGAGGAGCAGCTGAGGGAGCTGGGGGGGCTCAGCCTGGAGAAAAGGAGGCTCAGGGGGGACCTTCTGGCTCTGCAACCCCCTGACAGGAGGGGGGAGCCGGGGGGGGTCGGGCTCTGCTGCCAGGGAACAAGGGACAGGAGGAGAGGGAACGGCCTCCAGCTGTGCCAGGGGAGGGTCAGGTTGGACATCGGGAAGGATGGAAAAGGTTGTCAAGCATTGGAAGGGGCTGCCCAGGGAGGTGTTGGAGTCCCCAGCCCTGGAGGTGTCCAAGGAAGGCCTGGCCGTGGCACTCAGTGCTCTGGGCTGGGGGACAAGGTGGGGATGGGGCACAGGGTGGATCCATGGGCTGGGAGGGCTTTTCCAACCTCAATGACTGTGATTCTGTGAAATATTTTCCCTTCATTCAAAAGCCCTCTCTTGGTTACTGTCCTGCCTTTTAAGCAGAGACCAGTGTGGAGAAATCTCAGAGAAAGAGCCTGAAACCACCCGAAGCAGATGGAACCGGCCGTGGCTGAACAGGAGCTGGCAACAAATCCTGCCTTGGGTGAGCCCCTCTTGTAACAGGCACAGAGCTGCCTGGGAAGGACTAAAGGTGCTAAAATATGATGTTTATTGAATGATCAAGGAGTGCTGCACTGGCTGTTCAGGAAGATTTATCCTCCATCTGTGCTTGTTTTTATTCCACTGGCATGCCTAATAAATATCAACTCTTTTAAACAAAAGCACCTCCATTTACAAAGGTGTTAGCAAACCTTTGGCATTTCCCAGGGATTTTGCCTCAAACCTCCCTGCCTGGAAGCTCGTGTGTTTATCCCCAGGATTTCTCAGGCTGCAGGTCTCTCAAGTTTATTCCTCTGCTTGTTGTCTGGAAAAAAAAATACAATGAAAGATCTTCCAGATGCCCACACAGGTGAGCACCAATAATCCCAGGAATCTGAGAAAGGAATTACTGAGTGAAATGTTCATATTACACGAACACACTCAGGCTCAAAAGCCTCTGTTGGGCATCTGGGGAAGAAAAAAAATTAAAAAAAATTCAAAAATTCCCAAATCCCAGCACCCTGGGAGGCAGTAAGTAAAGTTTGGCAACTTCCAAATGCCTAACCCGTTGTTTCAAGCTGTTCCATGTGGCTCCCCAGAGGGCTGGTCCATAAAGGATAACAACCTTTGCCTGCTGGGAGCTATTAGCTTAAATGGGAGCGGGCTGCTGCAGCATTTAAGCCTGATTATAATTGTGTCATTGGATTTGTATGCACCGGGATCCATGCAGATGGATTTCACAAAAATTCTAAGAAATTACATCCAGGAAAGGGAGTTAAAGGGATGTCTCTGTGCGTGGCAAGCACTGGCTGACAGAAATTGCAACTAGAGGATCACCGGGAAAAAGGAAAAAGAAAACCTCTAGGAAGATAAATGAGGTTCAACATCGTGGGGGGGAAGTAAGGAACAGAAACGTTTTCCAGCTCTGGAATCTTCTGGAATGGGTAGATATATTAGTGATCAAAATGCCCACGTATGTCTTCTTAATTTTGCATTAAATTCATATTATGTTATTATGACAGGCTGTGGGTACCTCTCTGATCATTAGATACATGAGCACATTGAAGTGTTTGCTGTGTTACACATGGCATTCATCGAAATTTGGGAGGTATGGGAACCATCCCCCGGAGGGGTTATCTGTGGATTAGCACTTCTTCCTTCCCATCATTTCTAGGGATTCAGAGGCCAGATCTCAAGGCAGGAAATCTCATCAGATCAGAGAGCAAAACCCGAATTTCCACACCCTGGAAACAAGCTGGTAATTTATACCTGGCTAAAGCACCTGACCCAGAAAAGCATCGATCTCTTACAATTCATTTGTCTCTCTTTGACTTGCAGATCTCAGGGCATTTACACGCTGCAATCAGCTCACCTCTCAGCCTCCCTGCTGGGAGGGTGAAGGGCTCTGCTCCTGCGGCAGCTTCTGCTCCAGGATTTTTTGTTTCTCTTTTATTTCTGGCTTGCACACTCAACTATTTAGTGGATCCTTTCGGCAGTTTTCTCACCCGCGGAGCTGCCAGAGGCTGTTCCAGGGCTGCTGGGATGGGGCTGAGGGAGCCACGGGCACAGCAAGGGACCTCAGCAAACCCCAGAGTGCCCAGCACGGGGCAGTTGGAAGGCACTGAACTTTCCAGCGCCTTCTTTGTTTACAGAGCCATTTGTAAGCTTTCACTTAATTCAAATAATCACTAATAAGTGTGGCAGGTAGCAGGAGTAGCCTTTATTCTTCAGGCAGCTTTGGAGGGTCGTGTGCTCCCAGTGCCTAAAGCCATCCCCTTGGTTTCCCAGGGATGCTGGAATGAAGGAAAGACAAGCAGGAGACACATCTTTGGAGTGCCTGAAACAACCTGATGATAATGTTCCTTTTCAGAGCACCCCAGCCCCCATCTGCAGCGGGCACAGAGGGGCACAGTGCCCATAACTCCTGCTGCAAGAGGAGCAAACAGCCTCCTAATTTCACCCCCACTTACCAAAATCAATATTCCTTGATTTGCCAGCCTCATCCAGGGCCACTTACCCAGCTTCAATAGGTTTAACCCTTCCTTACCTCTCCAAACCCCCCACTACTTGGACAAACTGTGCCTCATCACCCAGTAATCCTTTTTTAACATTTAACAAAAATCTTTCCCTCCTTCTTAAGGTTTAAGGAGAACAAAAAAAAAAAAAAAAAAAAAAAAAAAAAAAAAAAAAAAAGCACAATCCCTATTTAGAAACATTCTTGTGATGTTTATTGGAACGGGCTGAAAGAGCTGAGGTTTGAAAATTAGTATCTGGCAAGGAAACAGTGTCCTCAGGGGCCAGAGAACAAGCCGCTCTGGGAGGAAAGTGATGGGACCAGCCTTTAAAGGCTGGAAAATTGCAAACCAAGTGTGCTCAGCAGTATTTTCCTTTATGCAGTTCTTTTATTCTTAAGATGAAAATTGCTCAGGACAAAGGCATCGGCCTGATCCGTGGGACAGTGTGCTCCTCGCTCTCCTTTTCCTGTGAAAATACGTGGCTCTTTGAAGAGCAGAAATGTTCGGCAAGAAGCAAATGCCAACGTGACCATTTTTAATGCAAATTCTCCAAGATCTCTCCCTGCTCTTCTAAAGCTGCACAGGAAATCTGTGACAGTGCCTTGGCAGGGCTGTCAGTCTGCGCTGCCTGGAGAGGAACAGGGGCCTGCGGTGGTTTTACATGATGAGGAACTGCCCTGTTCGGTCTCCAGCCTCTGATCCCACCTTGACACGACAGAAAGAGCCACCTCCACCCCTCCCTGGGACTTGCTGTCCAGTCACTCGGTGCTTTTAATGAGCTACTGCTGGTGGTGTCACTGCGAGGATGCTCCTGTGGGCAAGGGCGTCCTCGTGCTCTTTGCTTGGGTAGGGGTGTGCAGGGGTGTCCCTGGTGTCCCTTACTCGGGCAGGGGTGTGCAAGGGTGTCCCTGGTGTCCCTTACTCGGGCAGGGGTGTGCAAGGGTGTCCCCAGTGCCCCTTGCTCAGGTGGAGGTGGCCAAGAGTATCTGCAGTGCCCCTTCCACAGGTAGGGATGTGCAGAGGTGTCTCCAACGCCCCTTGATCAGGTAGAGCTGGGCAAGAGTGTCCCCAGTGCCCCTTGCCTGGGTGGGGACAGGCACCGAGTCACGTCCCACAGCCCCAGTCCCAGCCTAGTTCAGCCTGCACAGGGTTAAACCCCGCTCTGGTAATTCCCAGGGGGTCTCTGCTCGAGCTGCTGCTCTGCCCCCGGCTCCGGGGGGACGCGGCCGTGCCTTTCCCAGCAGTTCTTCCCACGCTGTCCCTCCGCCGGGAGCCGGGAGCCCCGAGCTCGGGGGAGCATCGCCCCGAGCGCGACCCGCGGGCTGTCCCCGCTCCCCGCCCGCGGCACCGGCGGGCCGGAGGTTCCCACAGCCCACGCCGGGGAGGGGGAGGAATCACAGCCCCCCAAAGGCAGCCTCTGGGAGCCACGGCAGCCCCTGCCGCCCACCACCCCCCGGGCCCGGCACGGCTCGTACCCCCGAGCACACCCACAGCTCCCGCGGGTCCGAGGAAGGAACGCAGAGCACGTGTTTGAGAGGGTCCACATCCCTCCTCAACACCCTCCCGCCCCCACCCTCCCCCAAACAGCCCCATCCGGGTGGAACTCTGCCTGTCCCCTGTCAAACGATGGAATCATGGAATCACAGAATGGCTTGGGTTGGAAGCACCTGAAAGATCACCTCGTTCTGACGCTGCTTGCCATGGGCAGGGACACCTCCCACTAGCCCAGGTTGCTCCAACCTGGCCTTGGACACTTCCAAGGATGGGGCAGCCACAGCTTCTCTGGGCAACCTGTGCCAGGGCCTCACTTCCCTCACAGAGAAGAATTTCTTCCCAACACCCCATCTAACCCTGCCCTCTGGCAGTTTGAAACCATTCCCCCTTGTCCTGTCCATCCATCCCTTGTCCAAAGTCCCTCTCCAGCTCTCCTGGAGCCCCTTTAGGCAGAGCTTCTCTGGGCAGCCTGTGCCAGTGTCACCCCCTGAGCGATGTTCCTGTGCCCATAAACACACCTCAGCCACAGTCCTGACCTGTCCTGCCACACACCCCATGGTGCAGAGCATCCAGACAGGTGTTGGAGGAGCACGGGAGTTCAAGCACCAGCCTTTGGGGGTCTGGAGCAGTTTGTGCCAGCCCTTCTCCAGCCCTGCACCCTCATACCAACCAGGGGTGACTCCTCTGCTCCAGAAATGTGCACACTGGCTGCAGCTGCAGAGGGAATGCAGGGTGTAGAGGTTCAGAAAGTGTTGATCCATTGTTTCCAAGTGCTTTGGTAGTATTAACTAATTGTTCCTCATTAATTAGCCCCATCTGGGCAGCATGTGGAATAGTGTGCATGCAGGAAAGGTCATTTCCACCAGGTGCCCATACACCTTGTCTCTGCTGCGGAGACAATAATCCCAGAGCAAGGAAGCAGTGGGGTGGAGAGAGAAGAGCCTGTGGACATCATCCACTGCTCCCCCTCAACTGGAGAGAGTCCTGCCTGTGGGATGAGATGACTCCACCACAGAGCAGGGACACTCAAGCTGATTTTCCCTCCTGGGATGCACAAGAAGTGTAAGAGAAGATGGGAGGAGAGCCCCAGTGACCGCTCCCCATCCCCAGGGTGCCCAGGCTGGTGGGAAGGCAATGGGAACCCGCTGGAAAACCACAGCTGAGCTGTAATCCAGCACACTTGGCTATTTAATGCTGCTTATTGCAGCCCTCAATTCTCCATCTCCCTGCAAGACAAATGTGATCACTGCTCCGTGTGCTTCACCAGCCTTCCCAGCAACATTCAATCCACCACTGAGTTTTGCTGGGGGGCAGGATAAGATTGTGCAGATATAATAACTCCATTCATCACCGCCGAGCGGGGGGGCAAACAGCGCTTTGTAAATGACTCGGGAAGTTTGGCAGCTCAGATCCCACCAATCTCCCTGACAGGCAATACCAGAGTGCCCTGGAGCCCTGGAGCAGCACAGCCGGGGGAGCCAGAGCCAGCACCACCGTGCCAGCATGGATTCTGCCACCCCATGGAGCACCAGCCTGGATAATGCCCGTGGGAGATGATGAGGGGAAGGCTCTCACTGCCTTGAGTCTCCCAGGAGAAACACTCAGAGCAGTGGGAGAACAAGCCAGGGGGGTTCATACCCCAGCCATGAGCTCCCAGGGGAGACCCTTCTGCAGCTTTCCATAGATTTGGGGAGCTTTGCACTTGGAATCAGAGGTTCACAGAAAAGCTTGGATTGGAAGAGACTTTAGGGATCATCAATTCCAACCTTCCTCTAGCCCAGGTTGCTCCAAGCCCCGTCCAACCTGGCCTTGGGCACTTCCAGGGATCCAGGGGCAGCCACAGCTTCTCTGGGCAACCTGTGCCAGGGCCTCCCCACCCTCACAGGAAAGAATTCCTTCTCAACATCCCATCTAACCCTGCCCTCTGTCATTTGTCCTGGCACTCCAAGCCCTTGTAAATACTCTCTCTCCATCTTCCTTGTAGGTTCCCTTCAGATTCCTGGGCCCTGTGTCCCTGTGGATGTGTCACCTCTGGCAAACCTGAGCACCAAAGGCTTTTGGTGCCTTCCCAACACCCCCCCACACACAAACACCCCACACTGGCACACACTCAGCCTGGCACTGGGCAGTGCATCCCTCCTGTTCTCTCCTGCCTTAAGTAAATACCTTCCACTGGCCAAAATATAAACGAAAACAATGGGTATTTTGAAAACAAAAGGTGCAGACGCAGAGGGCAGCTCCAGCTCCATCCCACTGCCTCCTCAGTGCCCCCACACCTGGGAACTGCAATCCTGCTGCTGACACATGGCTTTAATTCAGCAGCTGTATCAGCCCTAACTCCCTAATTCCCATGGCCATCCTACAACCTTTCCTGCACCCCACACTGGAGATTCCTGGCTTGCATGCTCTGCAGAGACACTGAAGGACAGGGCTCAGTGTCCTCCCGAACACACTGGCCTGGGAATTCAGTTTTTAACTAAATTTTTGGCCTACACCTGTTTTTTAATTTTTTTGTACTGGTTTTGCAAAATTTTAATGACCACATTTGTACAGAAGGAGCCTTTTGAAAGCCACTATTTTGGTGAGGGCTTGTTGCTGTCTGGGCTTTTCATTAGCAGCCTGGCATGTGTGAAAGAAAATCCAAGGGGCTGACTTTGTCTTTCTCGACACAAAACATCCTTCCCAGAGCTTAATAGAAATTTGAGTAAGGCACTTGCTGCCAAGGATACAAAAAAAATTGATTTAGTGTGTTCAAATTCACCCATTCTTTTCTGCAAAATATTTTCCAGGGTGAAATTCCCTGCGTTTGTTTTCAGCAGACTTTGCAGGAATGTGTTAAGATGCTTCTCAGTAGAACAGTGATTACAAATGTTCATTTTCAGGATTAAAAAAAAAACCCAACAAACAACCAAAAGACCAAGTTCCTACGATTATTTTCATTTCACAAAGAATTAGGAAACCATTGCAGCTTCCTACACAGCCCCCTATGGTGTGAGCATCTCTCCCCAAGATCCTTAGTGGACCCAGTCTGGTTTAAAGTCAGAATAAATAAATAAATAAGTGGATGACACAAATAATTATCAAAATGCCTTCGAGCAGTCTGTATTTCAAGAGAGTAATGAAGTCAGGTGTGCATTGTACTCTGTCAAACCCAACAACTCACTTTTAGTATTCCTGCAGTGCTCTCCTCCAAGGAAGCACTATATTTACTTATATATTACTATATAGGCACTATATTTACTTATATATTTCCTCTGCTTTTCATATTTCAAGGGAATGGCATTACAGGCACATCATGTTAGAGGATGGAGAAGCATCTCCCAGGACATGCAGGTCAGCCCTTGGTGGGTTCCTCTCATCCTGGGAGTGCATGGTGAGGGTCTTCTGCTCAAGAGTGTCCCAGCAAGGACAGCCCAGGTGTTTGGATCAGCTTCCTCACCTGAACATGTTAGAGGAGCCACAAAGAGAGTAGAGAAGAGGTTTTCAGGCACAGGAAAAGGAATTGGCAAATTCTTCCCACAAACCACTGAAAAGTCACAGAATGTCAGAGTGATTCAGGCTGGAAGGGACCACAGTGGCTCATCTGGTCCCACCTCCCTGCCCAGCAGGGCCATCCCAGAGCACATGGCACAGGATTGTGTCCACACAGCTCTGCAAGAGCTCCAGTCAGGAGACTCCACACCCTCTCTGCTCTCTCTCCAGGGCTGGGTCACTGCCCAGCAAAGAAGTTCTTCCTCCTGTCCAGCTGCAACTTCCCGGGCATCAGTTCCTGCCCGTTCCTCTTGGGCCATTGCTGGGCCCCCCGAGCAGAGCCTGCTCCAGCCTCTGCCCCCTCCCTGCAGCCCCTGACACACCCTGGGGAGGGCCCCTCTCAGGCTCTGCTCTGGAGGCTGAACAGCCCCAGCTCCCTCAGCCTTTGCTGCTCCCAGAGCTGATCCATCCCTTGGGCATCTCCGCAGCCTGCGCTGGCCCCGCTGCAGGAGCTCCCTGGCCCTGCTGTGCTGAGGAGCCCCAGCTGGGCCCAGCCCTGCAGATGTGCCTGCCCAGGGCTGGCCAGAGGGGCAGGATCCCCTCCCTGCCCTGCTCCAAGGCTCTTCCTGATGCCCCCAGGATCCCATTTATTGTTGCTGTTCTTCCCTGTCCTGGAATGGGAGTGAATTCCTCACAAAGAGCATGAATTAGGATGAGAAGTGTGATGCTCCTCCCAGATAAGACCTCCCATGGCAGAAAGTGCTGGAAGCCCTCACCTTTCTGCTCCATGATGGTTTGGGGTTGCAAACAGCTTGGACAAAGGCTCTGGGAAGAAAACTCACAGAGCCTGTGGCTGTTCTGGACTGGGGAGATTGGAAGGAAGAGCTCAACAGCAGGCAGGGCAGGAGCCAAGCTCCAGGAAATCCACACAGAAGTGGCCACAGGACATGCAGAAACATTGTGTAAAGGCTTGTCCATAAGCCATGAACAACTGGGAATGGCACATAAAACCCCACATCCTGTGAGCACCCTTGGAAAACAGCAGGATACAAGGGTCATTAGACCAAAATTCAAGGACTTTTGGCAGGGAAACTTCATTTTTTAAGAAAACCTTAATTTTTATTGCTACATGGAGTGTACTGAGCGCATTTATTGTTTGAAATAGGGGAACACTTCCCCAGGGGCTGGGGTCTGTCCTGAGCACACTGACAGATGCTGGGAACATCACTCTCATCCCTGTCCTGGAGTCCTGGAGCAATGCAAAAGGAGAGCCCAGGCTAAGGAGAAGTGAGCTGGGACCACCATGGGGGCAAAAATAAGGGCCTGAGGGTGGTGTGATACCCAGGACCAACCTGGGGTTGCCTCCATTCAGCCTTTGCAATTATTGTTCCTCTCTCACTGGAGCTGTGGATGGTTCATGGATAGAGACAGAGCAGCCTGGCAAATACCTCCATGTGGAGATCTGGGCCCCCAGTGGGGTCCTCAGCAGCAAGGAACCTGTCCAAGGCTTCTACAAACTCCAGAAAGGAAAACAACCATCAACTGGGAAACAGCCTTGTCTCTCTGCTGGGGAGGATGCAAATCTCAGAGCCTGCACTGCTGTGCTCTGCCAGTGACCTAATGAAGCACAGGCAGAGCTGCATTTCTGACTGTGGCTGGAGGAACATTTCCATAGTGCTGGTCTGCAGCTCGAGGGGTTGCACTGGGATGTAAAGGAAGGACAGACTCTCCTCCTGAAAGTGGCACTGAAAAATGTGCTTTCCTGAGGGACAGCGTTTGTATTCCGTGTTTGCTGGGAAACAACAGCCCAGAGGCTGCTTTGGTGAGCCATTCATCAGGTCAGGGTGCCTTGGGACAGCAGTGAGGGTGCAGGAGGGTGGCCAGCACCTTCCCAGGCACATCTCACTCTGGGAGGAGCTGGGACCATTGTGCCAGTGAGGTGCCAGGAGAAGGGGGAGCAGTAAGGGGGTAAACACAGCTGAGAACAGGAGCCCCCAGCCCCAGGCAGGTAAATGTGGGGACACAGAGCTCCAGTGGACAGTGAAAGGTGTGTGTCTGACCCCACACCCTGGGGCAGGGGTTTTTTTTGTCAGCCAGGTGTCAGGAAACCAAGGCAGCTGAGCAGGTTGCACAGGTCACCAAGGATGAACATTCCTGTGATGACCATGATGGTTCTGTAGGAAATGATCTTTTGATCAAATTTTGCTTAATGAAACTGGATAGAAACATTTATCTGTTCGATTGAGGAGTGTAACAGAGAGAGAGCTAATTACTCATGGCAACCTGAGGCTTAAAAACCAGCCAGAAAGCCAGTGTTTGAAATGCTGCTGTCACTGGCCTGGCTGCCCCAGGAAAGGCCATGGCAATTCCACCGACCCCATCCTCGGGAAAGGACGTTTGTCCACCCCTGAACTCCAGGAAACAGGAGCCATGTTTAGTTCCCACTCTCATCTGCTGAACTGCAGGAGGGCTCAGATTTACAAAACTTGAGCTTCCCCACAGATTCCAGCAACAGAAACACGGGAGCTGAGAGCGGACACCAAAATGAACTTCTTATTTTAATTTTTTAAAGACTTCTATACTTAGAAGTCTCTTGTTGGACCTCAAAGTGGACCTGTTACTCTCTGCTCTTTAGATGATTTATTAATTACAGGCAGAGTTACGGCAGAGCTGCAGTTCCCTCAGTCCTGGTGATTTGTGTGAGACTGGAAAAAACTTCACCCTTTGCAGAAATAAACCCCGCATGCACAGCCAAAAAAAAGGGAATGTCGTCCTTAAAAGACTACACACACCCAGACACACACACAAACACAAATATCTATTCATATATATAAATATATATAGCTTGTGGTGATGTGTCTCATGCTTCAGGACTGAATCTATTTTTATGCTTTCACAAATGACCATGGAAGAGCATTTCAAATGAATCTGGAAGAATAACATCCTTTTGTTCCCAAGAACAGATACAGACAAAATGGACTTGGCTGAAAAATAAAATAAGACTTTGAAAGAAGGAGACAGAAGAAAGTTACTTGAATAACTACAGACTTAGACCTTCTTGTCACCTCACGGGGTATTTCTCCAGTTGGGAGAAGGAGATCTGGATTCCCATCTTAAGAAGGATGTAAAGAACAATATAAAATCTCCTTCAAATTCTGAATGAAAAGAGACCTTTGATGCTGTTTTGGAAGCAGTTAAATGCTGTGAACTTTTCTAGAGATGTGTTAATTATGGACAACCCACTGCTGGCCACGTGGATGCTCGGCTGTGGAAGATATTTTAGTTACAGCAGGAGTAGACACACCAAAACTCCAATCAACACATGGGTTCTTATCCGCTTTCTTAAAATTAATGGTTTGGGTTGGAAGGGACCTTGAAAAACATCCAGTTCCACCCCCTGCCATGGGCAGGGACACCTCCCACTAGCCCAGGTTGCTCCAAGCCCCGTCCAACCTGGTCTTGGACACTCCCAGGGATCCAGGGGCAGCCACAGCTTCTCTGGGCAACCTGTGCCAGGGCCTCCCCACCCTCATAGCCAAGAATTCCATCCCAATATCCCATCTAACCCCGCCCTCTGACAGTTTGAAGCCATTCTCCCTTGTCCTGGCACTCCAGGCCCTTGGAAATAGTCTCTCTCCATCTTTCCTGTTGACTCCCTCAGGCACTGGAAGGCCACAATCAGGTCACCCCAAAGCTTCCCTTCTCCAGGCTGAACAATCCCAACTCTCCCAGCCTTTCCTCCCAGCAGAGCTGCTCCATCCCCCTGATGGTCTTGGTGCCTCCTCTGGACTCTCTCCAGCAGCTCCATGTCCTCCCTGGGTGGTGGGATGAACACAGTGGCAGGGGTTGTGTTCAGTACAAATATTTGTGGTGCTCATGGTGTGACACGAACACCAAACAGGCTGAAAGAAGCAAAAGGTCAGGTTAGAGAATGTTTTTGGTGGCTTTCTTGCATTATTAACCACCAGTGTGGTCTGTACCCCCTTGACAGCCTCGAGTGGGTGCGGGCAGGGCCTCAGCTCCTCCAGCTCAGGGCACCTCTGCACATCCCCGGGCTCAGGCCCTGCTGCTCCAGCTTCATCAGAAGAAACCACTTCAGACAATGCATCTTTGTTTTGGAGGAATTCAATTTAAATTCCCAAAGAAATTTAATGAAACTCTATAAAAGACAGCACAGAGCCCACGAGCCCACGCTCCGAGTGCCTTCAGAGCAGAACATCCATCTTTTCAAATCTCGGGTATTACAAACTGAGAGGAGGTTTTTGTGAGAAAGATGCCTTGACTTGAAGCAGGTCTTGAACAAACAAGGTCACAGCCTGACCTAAGCAAAGATTTAGAAATTCAGTTACTAAATAACAGAGCTGCAAAAACCCAGAATATGTGAGATCCAAAGTCGGGATCTGAAATTCCTTTTCAAGAACATCAGCAGGAGGAGGACCAAATAAAAGCTGTCACTGTTATTTTTCTTGTTGTCATTATACGGTTACAGGTGAAAGCAGAATGGGGCTTTTGCATGTGAGGATATAATACAATCTGGAGGTGTTGCTGAAGAGAGAGAAAAGAATCAGCAGAAGGGGAGGTGAGGAAAACGAGGGGAAAGTTACATAAAACTGCAAAGTTGAAACCATTTGGAGCAATCTCTGCTCTGGGGGGACCAGGGACAGCAGCCAGGGAATGGCTGGAGCTGTGTCAGGGCAGGCTCAGGTTGGATCTCAGCCAAAGGTTCTTCCCCCAGAGGCTGGTTGGGCACTGCCCAGGCTCCCCAGGGCAGTGGGCACAGCCCCAAGGCTGCCAGAGCTGCAGGAGGGTTTGGCTGATCCTCTGGGGCACAGGGGGTGACTCTTGGGGCTGGGCCTGTGCAGGGCTGAGGATTGGACTGGATGATCCTGGTGGGTCCCTTCCAGCTCAGCACATTCTGGGATCCTGTGAACACAGTTATCAGGAAACTGCAGAGCCATGAGGGTGGGAAGGACTGAGCTGCTGTTCTTGGTGACATCCATGTGGTCTGTATCACATGGAGAGAGCCTGCCCCAGAGTGGGAATCCTCACAGAGCCTTGTCAGGCACCATGTCCAGCTTGGGTTGAATTTCTGACTTCATCCACGGGATGATGAAGAGGATGGGAGGATGGGAGCCCCTGTCAGGTGCCCTCAACCTCTCTGAACTCCAGGACCTTCCCAGCTGCTGGGTCTAGCTGAGGTTTTCCAGTGCAGCACCAAAGCTGAGGAGAAAGGTGAGGGCTTTTCCCTCCAGGAGAACATTTCTTGAAGCCTAAAATGCTGATTCCACCCTCACTGCCAGCTGCAAGGTGGGGCAAATCCCAGTGCTTCTCAGCAAGAACATCTACTCTGGTGACACCAGGCGAAGGGACAAGTGTTGTCCCCCTCAGGACGGGGTTGTTGGTGCTCACCCCTCATCCAGGGTCTGGCATTAGGGCAGCAGCAGAGAGAAAAGCCAGAGTCAAACCACAGGAGTGCAGAGCGTGGCTGAGCCGTGGGGCAGAAGGGAAAAGCACCACACGAGAGATTGATTCCATTAAAAAGTAATCTCGAATTTAATAAAAGTTTTGATTTGATTATAGCCAGAGAACCGCAGGGCAGGGGAGGGAGCGCGGGGAGAGCTGGGGGGAGGCACCGGGGAGGGGGAGAGCAGCTCTCAGGGCTGGCTGAGCCTCCAGAACGGCTCTGCCAGCCCCCCTGGGCACACAGCTTGCCTGACCTGGCCCCGGCATCTCTCCTCCTGCCTCCATCCCCCTCTGCTCCTGCCTCCATCCCCCCTCCCTGCGCTGAGCTCCTCTGTCCCCACTGCGGGATTCAGGCACGGCAGGGCAATGCAGCTGGGGAGCTCGTCCAAATAAAGGCAGCATTTATGGAATCAATGCCTCAACGTGCCTGGATGGATGCAGAGAAACCCTTAATCATCCCAGAAAACGCTGTTGCTTTTCTGAAGGCTCTTGGCACAGTTTCTCTGGGCAAACCCACTGCTCTGCTCCAACCTGGCTGCTCCAGCAAGGCAGCAGCAGCCCCACCTCCCCCTACATATGAGTTCTGTCTTCCCCTAAAAATGAGACCCACCTCCCCATAAAAATGAGTCCCACTTTCTCCTAAACATGAGTCCTACTCACCCCTAAATATGAATTCTACCTTTCCCTAAAGACGAGTCCCACCTCCCCCTAAAGATGAGTCCTACTTGTCCTTAAAGATAAACCCCACCTCCCACTAAAGATGAGTCTCACTTTACCCTAAACATGAATTCGACCTTTCCCTAAATATGAGTTCTACCTCACCCTAAAGATGAATCCCACTTGCCCCTAAACATGAGTTCTATCTCCCCTTAAAGATGAGTCTCATCTGCCCCTAAAAATGAGCCCCATCTGCCCCTAAAGGTGAGTTTTATCTTCCCCTAAAGATGAGTCCCACCTCCCCTCTGTGTGTCAGGGCTGCCAGAGGGGCAGGCAGGCTCAGTGGTTTGGGGCAGCCCAGACACCAGAAGGATCTGCCCACAGCAGGACCAGCAGATGCTGAGATACACCAGGGGGCTGTTGGTGGAGCCCAAGTGCCAGGAAGGAACTGGAAAGGAGCTGGAAAAGCTCATCATTCCAGTGGCCTCAGCTATGACACATCTGCAGCCTTTAAGACTTGTCCTTGCCCTTAAAGACTGTTGGGTCCAGGAGCATCCCCTTCCTGTGTCTCCAGTGGGGAGACAACTCCTGGCCACAGTGTGTCCTGTCCTAGTCAGCTGGGGACACCCTGGGGGCACAGTGGGCAGGGATGTGCCAGGGTGGCACCAGCAGAAGGCTGATGGGGGGCATGGGATGGGTGGGTCCCACCTGGGGGTGATCCAGACCCAACATTCTCACAGGGGATGCAAAAGGTTCCCCTGATTTTTGCTGGGGCACGGCCCGAGGGGGCAGAGGGGCACCAGGGTGGGGAGGTGCTCTCTTGCTTCCTCACTAGTGCTGAGCCAAAGTGGAGTGAAGGAAAACTTGTTTGTTCCCTGAGAGCTGTTTCTGGCGTGTTCAGTTAGACACCAAAGGCCACGATTCTGCTGTGTAAAATATATAAATACAAATCATTTGGCCTGTTGGAACCTGTCCTGCCAACATAAATCCTGCCCAAAAGGAATAACTGGGTCTGTGAGTCGACATCCACGCTGCAACCACTGTTCCCTCTCTGGTTCCCCTGTTCCTATGGATAAGGTTGGCAGCTGGGTGGCTGCCAGTGCCTTGACACTAAATGCACATGAAGGATCTCTGTGCATTTATAAGGTTGGTATGGGTAAAGATGTCCCTTTAAGTGCAGGTGACAGGCAGTGGCTGTTAGTGCAGACACACCTATGGAAAGGAGGGAAGAGAAAATAATTAATATAGCACCAATTATCTGGGCTTTAGCTCTTAAGCTGAGCTATTGTGTTGTTTGAAAGTATGTGGTTAGGGAAGCAAAGAACAAAAGAGGAAGATAGCGAAGTGTTAGGACTAAAAGATATCTGATAATAGGAATTAAAAGGGATCTAATGCTGGTGTAAGGCCCACAGCTAAATGGGAATGATAAAATTGATGGTAGTGTTGCTGAAAAGTTAAATATGTTCCAAAAATATTTCTGCTTAGTAATTAAAAAAAGCCAAAAGGACAGTATATTGCAAGTTTACAGAGCTAATGAGGTATTTTTCATTCTAAACTGTAACTACGGTAGTTATTAAATTGTATTATTGAGTCAAATGCATTTAAATTAGAGATGCTGTGCAAGGGGCTTACAAATGTTTTGGAGAAACTCCTGGGGAACTTGTGACTTAATAATAAGTACTGTGATAATGTGGAATACTGAGAAAGCTACAGAGGATGGAGAGAAGGGATCTCTGGGCAGAACAAGGAACAGAATGAAATTGCTGAAGTTATTTTGCTGTTCCTACATAAAATAGCAGGACAGCTGGTAAAAATACAGGTAATAATTAATTGAGAACATTATTAGAACAGTATATTAGGGCCACTCAGCAGGCTTTTCTGAGTGTTCCTGGTGAGGTCTTGTAAATCAGGGAGGATAAACCTGGCAGTGGCTTTCTTGGGTACCTCTCTCAGTCATCTGATGTGTCGTGAGGCTGGAGGAACAGGAGGGTGGGTGACTGCAAGGGGCTGCCAAGCTCAGGCAACTCCGAAATAGAAATTAAATCCAGGGGTTCAGAGGAACATCCCCGAGCTTCACAAGCCACAGATAATCTTCCAAGATGCTTTAATGTACTTAACTCCAGGTCTAAAATACCAAATGCTGCAAAACCCAGTGACTCAGAGGTAGAAAGCTGGAGAGGCTGTGAATGTGTCACTGTTTGGGGTCCTGCAACAAGAGGGTGTTTGCCCAATAAAAACAGGCAGGTGCCCTTTGATAGTGGAATTCTATCTTACAGGAGAAGGTGGAAAATGGAAAGGCATCCCTATGATTCCTGCTTTGAGGAAAAACTCCTTCTTGATCCCAAACCTGGTGATCAGGTGAATCCTGGACATTAGAGCAAGGTGCATCTTCCCATGCCAGACCCACCCGTGGCTGCTTGCTGATGTTATAGAAGAAAAAACAAACCCAAACCCCAAGTTACACATCAAGGGTCAGAAATAATAATTCTTCCTGATCCCTGAGACCTCAGGATCATACATAGCCTAGTGTGGAATACTAAATACACCTCCTTGCATCCCCTGTTGGATACACCAAGGTGTCCACTCAACCCCTCACAATGAATCCAGAGGTTCAAGGGGAACATCCTGGACCTTCACAAGCCACAGATAATCTTCCAAGGTGCTTTAATGCACTGAACTCCTGGTCTGAAATACCAAATGCTGCAAAACCCAATGACTCAGAGGTGGAAAGCTGGAGAGGCTGTGAATGTGTCAAAAAAAAGGGATTCCTTGATTTAAGCAAAAACTCCTTCTTGATCCCAGACAGGTTAATCCTCGACACAGGAGCAAGGTGCATCTTTCCATGCCAAATCCACCCTTGCCTGTGGCTTCTTGCTGATGTTACAGAAGAAAAAAACAAACCCAAACCCCAAGAGGCAGAAATAATAATTCTTCCTGATCCCTGAGACCTCAGGATCATACATAGCCCAGTGTGGAATACTAAATACATCCCCTCTGTCCCCTGTTTGATATACCCAGGAGGTGGCCACTCAACCCCTCAGGATCAATCCAGGGGTTCAGAGGAACATCCTGGAGCTCCACAAGCCACAGATACTTTAAGATGCTGAACTCCAAGCTGAAAATACCAAATGCTACAAAGCCCAGTGAGTCAGAGGTAGAAAGCAGGAGAGCCTGGGGTGTGTCACTGCTGAGGGCTCCTGCAGCAAGAGGGGATTTGCCCAGTAAAACCTCCTGGTGGCAGTTTGTCATCATTTCGTGTCTGGAGGAGGAGAAGGGCTGGTGTGGGATGTACTGAGGTGTCTGGGTGGATGGGTTTGGGGGCTGAGCTGGTGTGTGACAGCCCTGGTGTGTGGCCACAGCACCCTCGGAGGGAGGTGGGTGCCTCACCTGCTGTCAGGGTTGGTCTTACCACAAAATCAGAGAGAGGGAATTAAAAAGCTCATTGCTCTGTGCTGGCAGAGAAGGAGCTGGTTACTGCCTGTTCATCACCCCAGGTTTTCTCCTCCTTGGTCTCCAGCTCAGTGCTGCTCTCAGAGCTGACTCACCACCCCGAGTGGGGGAGAGGAGCTCCTTGTGAACTCCAGCTCTTTAATTGTCACATTTTGAGCGGGACTCAGTGTTTGAGGAGGGCTGGAAACCAAAGCTGGCCTGTGGGTGCAAGCTGAGGGTGAGAGCTGGTCCTTCACACACTGGGCCAGCTCTGCTCCAGCCCTGAGAGCCATCAGAGGTGCTGCCAAAGCAGCACAGCTCCTTTTAAAGTCATGGGGTTGTGGGGTTTTGGCATCAGTTCCCAATTCTACCCCTTTTCTTCCTTTTTTTAAATTTGTTTTTCTCAGATAGTTGGGGCACAAATGTTCTCAGCTTTGTACAATGGATTCTTAGAAGGCTTTGAATTAAATCCTCATTTGGATGGATTTGCATTTTATTCTTCTGCTTGTGGCTGAGTCACTGAAACTGTAAACTGTGGTCACCAAAAACGTGCTTCTGTGGTTCTGTTTTTATCTGTGAAGATGATGCCTGCTTTAGGATTAGAGATGGCACTCTTTACATTAAGTGACAGCTCATAATAATGATGATTTCTGTGGTTACTGAAGCCCTGGCAGCCTGAGAGCTCAGAGATGAGCAGGGCAGCAAGGTCTGGGCTCATGGATGTGGCTGGTCCAGCAACTGGGCTCAATATTTGGACAGAATTGGGTTTGGTTATGTCTCAGCAAGAGCTAAGATTGTCCTCAGAAAATCAAAGGGCTGTTCTAGAGAAGGAACAGGCCAGCCCCTGGGGACAGCTCTGCCTGATGGGTCCAGAGAGCTACAGGGATCTGGAGCAGCTCTGCTGGGAGGAAAGGCTGGGGGAGCTGGAATTGTTCAGCCTGGAGAAGGGAAGCTTTGAGGTGACCCGACTGTGGCCTTACAGGACCTGAAGGAGCCGACAGGAAAGATGGAGAGAGACTATTGACAAGGAATTGGAGTGACAAGACAAGGGGAATGGCTTCAAACTGCCAGAAGGCAGGGTTAGATGGGATATTGGGAAGGAATTCTTCCCTGTGAGGGTGGTGAGGCCCTGGCACAGGTTGCCCAGAGAAGCTGTGGCTGCCCCTGGATCCCTGGGAGTGTCCAAGACCAGGTTGGACGGGGCTTGGAGCAACCTGGGCTAGTGGAAGGTGTCCCTGCTCATGGCAAGGGGTGGAACTGGATGTCTTTCATGGTCCCTTCCAGCCCAAACCATTCTGTGACCTTTTTGGACCTTCAAACTCTTTACGTACAAACTTTCCCACCACTGTGTGTGCTCCACAGAAGCCTCTTGGACCACAATTTCCTCTCACATCTCCTCTCCTTAGCTCTTTCAGGCAATAGGTATGATTGGTTGCTGAGCTGGGACCTCTCAAGACAGGTGGAGGAGTTGAAATTCAGATGTGCATGAGCTGTGAGTCACAAATGCCTTTAGCAAGTGACAATTAAATCTTGGCATGGCCCCAAAATGCAAAGAGGAGGACGGGCTGCACGTCACAAGGTGGTTCAGATGGCGAAGGAGCTGGGTAGGAGCACATCCCACCTCTGGTCTCACCCCCAAGGGTGATGATCAGGAAGTCCCACATTCTGCTGAGGCTGAGATTTCCCTGGAGCATCTCCATGAGCTTGCACCCTTCTCCCAACACCCTTCGTGCACAGATGGAGCTGCCCCGGTCCTTGGCACACCCAGTTTACTCCACCCATCCTTGCACCCACATGCCAGTGCTGTGGCTGTGCAGAGCAGCAGCTCTGAGCCCAGGAAAAGGCTCTTGTTTTTGGGGGGGGTGTAAATTTTTCCTCCTCTTTTCCACTACCTTTCGAGTCCTGGGGAACTGTGATGTTTTATCAGGCACTGATTTTGCTGCTGCAGCAAAATCCTTGCTGCCACTCACTTCTGTGCCACGCTGTCACAACACTTCTTTGGACCTGACTTTTTTTTTTTAATTCATTATTGATCATGGGAAATTGTTTCTAGAAGAGGGATGTAATTTATTTATTACTAAGTCTTCCAGTGGAGTGTGATTTGTGCTGAAGTCCTTTTCCCTGAATTGTGCTTTGGCAAATATGATAAGACTCTGGAAGTAGGACAGCTTTGATGCTGTAGAGTCACTCTTAACATCCCAAATATGCTGTACCCTCCCTTCTGTGCTTCATTTTTGCTGGTGCCAGAGGCTCCCATCCCTTCCTTTGGAAACCTCAGCTGGCAATAGGTAGGGCCTGAAGCATTTTGGACCCACTCATATCATATCACATCAATATCATTACCTTTGATAAGCTCACAGGAAATATTTTAGGCAGAATAAACTTTTTATGGAAGGAAACGAGCAAATGAAATTATATGTACATAGTAAAGGTTGTTTGCTGGCCAATAAATAGATATTTTTAAGGGCAGAGTGTGGTGTGTTATTCTGTTTGTCAGAACTATCCCTGACTTTAAGCTTCAAAATATTTTTGTGTGCCAGTTGTTTATCCTCACTGTGAACTGAGGGACAGTGGGCTGAGATGGAAAAAGGGATCTGAGTACTCCCAGCTGACCAATATTCCCTGACATGCCCTCCTCTGAGAGCGTCCCCAGGAGCCTATTCCAGCTACAGACATTACGAGCTCCAATGATTGTCTGGGTGGAAGGGGAAAAGATCCTAAAACTGGAGTTATAATCTGTAACACCAGCAAAGCTTTCCTGCTCTGGCATTGATCATATATTTTTTTACACAGGGGAATGCCATCCTTTTCATTTCTTCTGCTCTCCCTCTCTTATGATTTACTTTCTTCCCCTCCATAAAAGCCTGAAGTGTCCTCTTGCACTTCTGCTGCTTTTGCACCCAGGATTTTAGTGGGAACATTTGAAGAATAAATAGTGGCCAAGGAGCACATTCCTTTTTATTACAGCCATTGTCTCTGCATATGCAATGGTGAATTAACTCCACTTCTACAACTCTCTCGATTTTTATGTATCAGTGGAGGGAACCTGAGGCTGTAAAGCTTGTTTGGTCCTGTCCACATTTGTGTTCTTAAATATGTAAAGGCACCCCAGTGCAGCCCATCCTGCTCCTCTATTTCCGTGCAGCTCTATTTTAGTTTGTGCATTGCTGCTGATTTCCATTTTGTTTAATTTTCTTTAAAAGCGGAAAATCTCCCCAAATCTGCTTCTCTGCCCATTTCTGAGACTGCCTGTTATTGTTGGGGAGTTATAGCATGACACTGCCTGAATAGGGGCAATTTTCTCCTGCAAACATGTTATCATTACTCTGCCAATACATTTACTGCTTCAGAACCTCTGGGGCAGTGGCTGCTCTGCTCCAGCGAGCACCAGAGATAGACTCTTGTTAGTCCTAAAGCTTTTGTAGGTGCCCTATCTGGGGCATTTTGGCAAAACCTGGGTCTGCTGAAGAAACATTTTCTCCTTCCTTGAGCTTTTTTGACCTGATCCTAATATATCCCTGGTTTTATAGTCGTGGGATGCTCGAGGATGCACAGGCTCGAGCTCAGTGTCTCATTTATTGAGTTACTTTTATGGTAGTACCTTATATCCTTCTGTCTTAATCTCATTTTATGTCTTTTTTTCCTCACCCAGCCTTCATAGCAGGAACTGCGCCTCTGATATTTAAATGCCCCCACACATGATCAGTAGATCTTAAGAGCAATATTTTCCTCTCACCCATGCTGTAAATGCTGGGCCTGGCTCCCTTTACAGGGGAATCTGGCTCGTGTGATGCTCACATCGCATGGGCTCTTTCTCAGTGGCCACAGTAGTAATAAATAGGTTTATTGCTCTTGTCAGAGACATATGTTTTAAGGCCAGCAGGGCCTTTATGATTATTTGGTTGAAGATTATGGATTGCTCAGAGCAGAATTCGAAGCACTGAGTCAAAATTAATAACGTGGAGGGGAGTTTGTGTGATCCGAATACATCACTCGGGGAGACACGGCCCTTCTGGAGGTGTCACTGGAGCCTGGCTTGGCTTCAGCTGTATGAGCAGCCACCTCCCTTCTCCGAGCCCACAGTGCCTTCCTAAACCTGCCAGAGCGGGGGGGATGATATTCCACGTGCTCACAGTTTTCTTTGCACCATGAAAATGTCACACATAATTTGCAGTTTGTATTCCTGCAGCGGCAGGACCTGGGTGTGATGGGGTCTGTCAGCAAGCTGGCTAAAATCCCTGAGCCATTCCCTGATTCCCTGCATCCTTCTGGTCCTGCAGACTTCAAATTCTCCTGGAGGAGTTGCTGTTCCCAGAGATGCCGTGTCCAAATGCCACATCTCCCCCAGAAAAGCACATTGCTCAGGGGGTCTTTAAAACCACTCTGCTGCACTTAGGCCCTGCTGAGCTGTGAGGCTGATTATGATGCTCTGCAAAGGGTTGTTTCACAACTATGATTTTCCAATTACTTAAATCACCTGGAACTGAGAAATAAACCAGAGCTCCCTGTTATTTCTTTTTTTTATTCTGTTTGTTTTGAGCAGAGCTTTAGGTCCTGTTTTGATTCCTCCACAGATGCCTGATGCCAAGTCACTCTTCCCACCCACTCTTCCATTGCAGGTGGCCTTCACTTTAAATTTAGGGCTTTACTGAAGGTATCTAAGTGTCTGAACTGCTGCTGAAATGACCACAGTAAGGTCCACAGGGCACACAGACACACCAGGAAGATAAATTTCAGCCCATAATCTCCGGCTCAAACACATCTTTTGTGTATGGGCTGTATTTCTCCTGTGGAAAGTGAGGGGGATGTTCTCAAAACCTGCCAGACCAATTTTCTGGGGAGGTCAGAGCCAGAGGCTCAGTAAAGTGACCCAAAGGCACAACCCACAACAGCATCCCTGCCCACTCCAGGCTGCTGGGACACAGATCCTGAGCTGCCCAGAGCTTTGAAGCGGATCCACCCAGACCTCCCTCTTGTTGAAAAGAAGACCCAACCTAAACACGAGGTAGAAAACACACAAAGTGATTGAAAGGAAGCAGATCAGGCAGAAGAGAATGTTTAAGAGGCTTATTAACAGCTCTCCCCCTGCTCAGGATGTCTTGGAGGCAGATTCTTGCTTCCACACTTGGTTTAGGTAAATGATTCATTGATTTCAGGGTTGCAGCAAACTCTGCACAGCCCCTTCTCATCCCAGATCTTCTCACTTTTTGCCAGGTCTGGCTCCTTGATCCCTGTCCCTGTGGGCTCTCTGACACTGGTTGGGTTTGGAGGTCCCCAGCCTTGCAGCCCAACCCTGATCCCACCCTGTCCTCCCCAGCACCTTCTGCCTGGAGCAGGGATTTGCCCTCTCTCCACCGTATCCCCCCTGATCCAAACTCCTCTCAGGAAGGGGACACAGCTGTGAATGTGACTTTTCCACACAAAATGCTTCACACAGGTCCTGCAGTAGCAGAGGGTGGTGGGTGTGCAGTGGGTAAATTCCCATGACAACTATAAATTGCCTTTAGTGGATAAGGAGACAAGACTGGATAAGGATTTAATACAAAGCAGCTCAAATCTGTTTGAGATAGGGAGCCTAGTTATCTGAATTTGATAATTACCAGCCCTTTTATAGTACACACTCATAAAAGGCAGCTGGAAGTTGGAATTACCTTTCCAGAGCATTTCACCATATTGTTGCTTCTGTGAGAACAATATGTTATAAACCACATACCAGTTAAGTTGTTTTAATTAACCAATTATCTATTCAAAGTTTCTTGTAGCTCTCTTTATCTCTGCTCTTTAGCTACAGCACAATATGGAAATTAGAGTAAATTAAAGCACTTTATTAGACAAAATAGCATTAACAAAGAAAATAAGAAGTTACAGTGTACAAAACACGGACCACCCGACCATGATTGCAACATGTAAAATGACAAGTGTAACTCTGGTTAAAACAGATGGATAGAAGGAATTAAATCAGTTCTAAGGAATTAAATCAGTTCTAAGGAATTAAATCAGCTGCATAGCCAGGGTGAGCTGTACCTGCAATCTGCTGGTAGGACAGGGACTTCTGGAGAGATGCAGAGCCCTCCCCAGCACTGTGTGGGCTCTTTGCTGTCCCCAGGAGACCCTCTGTGCCTGCACACGCTGTCCCACCTCAGCCTGGCACTGCAAGTGGGACCAGGACTGAGGGGACTCGAAGCTGTGCCACCAGTTTGTATCCAAGTGCCATTAAAGCCATGGTTCCTCCCCAGAGGGACCAAATCCGTAGGTCCTGCAAATGTAATAAAAGCAGCCAGGAGGGCCAACCCTGTCCTGGGGCATCAGGGAGGGGATTGTCCCACTCTGCTCTGCCCTGGGGTGGCCTCACCTCAACATTGGGGCAGTTTGGGGGGACACAATGGAAGGAAGAGATTGAGCCATTAGAGAGTGTCCAAAGGAGGGAAGAGAGATAGGGAAGGGCCTTGATTTGAAGGCGTGTGAGGACACTGAGGGCACTTGGTGTGTTCAGCTGGAGAGGACGAGACTGAGGGGAGACCTCAGTGCAGTTCCAATTCCTGGGCAGGGGCAGAGGAGGGGCAGGGACTGAGCTCTGCTCTGGGGGGACCAGGGACAGCAGCCAGGGAATGGCTGGAGCTGTGTCAGGGCAGGCTCAGGTTGGATCTCAGGCAAAGGTTCTTCCCCCAGAGGCTGGTTGGGCACTGCCCAGGCTCCCCAGGGCAGTGGGCACGGCCCCAAGGCTGCCAGAGCTCCAGGAGGGTTTGGCTGATCCTCTGGGGCACAGGGGGTGACTCTTGGGGATGGGCCTGTGCAGGGCTGAGGGTTGGACTGGATGATCCTTGTGGGTCCCTTCCAGCTCAGCATATTCTGGGATCCTCTAACTCCATACCAGACCCAGCATCCTCTATGTGCTCCCAAACCATGGCTGGAGAATCATCCATCTCTTCAATCCACACTTCCCAAATTAACCCTGTTCTCAGAGCACTCAGGGGGGCACAGGGCAAACCCCATCCTTGCCTGAGGGCACAAACACATTCTGTGCCTCTGGGCAGTTTGTTATTCCCAGGATGAGCTATTTAGCAGCAAGCTCACAAGCAGTGCTTAATAAAGCACCTAGCACCAGGGTGGGCAACAGGACTGAAGATCTGCCTCTCTCCAGGGTTTTCCTCCTGGCTCAGGGTTCTTGTGGGATAACCACCAGGGGCCAGGACCTCTTGGCCACACAGTCAGGGTTCAGCATGTTCACAGCATAACCACTGTGTCCCCAGGCTGTGACTTCTTGTGAAAGCAGGTTTTTGACACTGAGAATCAGAGAACCATAGAATCAACCAGGTTGGAAAAAACCTCCGAGTTCATCAAGTCCAACCCTTGATCCAACCCCGCTGTGGTTCCCAGCCCATGGCACTGATGCCACATCCAGTCTCACCTTAAACACCTCCAGGGATGGTGACTCCACCCCCTCCCTGGGCAGCCCATTCCAATGTCTGATCACCCTCTCTGTAAAAAATTTCTTCCTAATATCCAACCTAAACCTCCCCTGGCACAGCTGAAGACCCAGCCCTCTTGTCCTACTGCTGGTTCCTGGCAGAAGAGCCCGACCCCCACCTGGCTCCCCCCTCCTGTCAGGGAGTTGCAGAGAGTGAGGAGGTCTCCCCTGAGCCTCCTCTTCTCCAGGCTGAGCCCCCCCAGCTCCCTCAGCCTCTCCTCACAGCACTTGTGCTCCAGTCCCTTCCCCAGCCTCGTTGCCCTTCTCTGGCCCTGCTCCAGCCCCTCCATGTCCTTCCTGAGCTGAGGGCCCAGAACTGGACACAGCACTCCAGGGGTGGCCTCACCAGTGCTCAGTCCAGGCCAACAATCCCTTCCCTGTTCCTGCTGCCACACTCTTCCTGAGCCAGGCCAGGATCCATTGGTCCTCTTGTCCCCCTGGGCACACTCTGGCTCCTGTTCAGCTTCCTGGCCATCCCAGCTCCCAGCTCCCTTCCTGCCTGGCTGCTCTCCAGCCACTCTGTCTCCAGCCCATGGGGCTGCAGGGGGTTGTAGTGGCCAAAGTGCAGGACCCAGCATTTGGCTCTGTTGAACCTCATCCCGTTGGAATCAGCCCAACTCTCCAGCTTGGCCAGGTCCCTCTGCAGAGCCCTCCTGCCTTCCAGCATGTCAACACTCCCCCCCAGCTTGGTGTCACCTGCACATTTGCTGATGGTGGACTCAATGCCCTCATCTAAATCATCTATAAAGACATTAAACAGGACTGGGCCCAGCACTGATCCCTGGGGACACCACTGGTGTCCAGATCCCAGCTGGATGCAGCCCCATCCACCAGCATTCTCTGAACAGGTGCACTGAGCAGGCAACAACTATGAAGAGATAAAAGCAGGCAAACTGAGGATGTGATCTCTGCCAGCTCCAGGTTTGCAGGTCCTTCTCCACATCACAATTGCTCCCTCCCAGCAGCAGCTCCTCTCCTTGTAAATCAAGGGCACTGTTAAAACCTGAAGTCCCTGGCAAGGCTTTAACTAAGGTGTGTGCTTTCAGAGAAGCATTTGGACACAAAGAGTCGTCTTGTCACTTGGGTAAACAAGACACAACTATCAGGCTCAGTTTGGGGCTTATCAATTGGAACCAGCATGAAAGTGAGTTCTCCTCTCCGGCTCGCAGTCACAGTGACTGGTTTCTCCAGATAAACCAGGAGTGCATTCAAGTATTTTCTTTCAAAGTGATATGAAAGTCACATTGTTGTTGCTCCACATCTCACGAGGCAGTTCCCTAAATAGGATTTCAGAGGAAGTTGTGGGGATGCTCGTCCTGGATGGGATTTAAGGCATTACCAGGTGGATTGATGGCTTCTCCCCCTCGCTGCTCCCCTGGCTTTCACTGGGATGTTTTGTGCTCCAGGGAGAGCAAAGAGCAAGGGCTTTTGTCAGTCTCTCCTGGGCAATGCCTGTTGTTCCTGGCACTTGTTAATCAGAGAGTGATCCGAGGGGTTAAAATGAGGAAATGCCCACCTGGGATCCATCCTCTCTTGGTCCTTCCCAGGAAGGGAATAAAGCACGTGCTGCATTTTGGCTGCTCTGTGTTTCTGGGAATGTGAAAGGAGATACATCCTGCCATCTGGGTAAGACAGCTCCAGCCATCTCTGACCTCTAGTTAATAGTACAGCTCCAAGTTATCCTGGAATGGCTGTTAATTGAGGCACTGACCAATAATGATCTGTGCAAGGGGCAGCCTCGATGACCCGGGACATCCTTCAGACACCGGGACAGGCTCAGGATCTCCATTTCAAAGCCATAACAAGGTCCCCTGATTATTGTCTCCCAGTTTGCAGGGATCCTGGAGCTGAGTCTGCCCTGCTGCCCCTTCACCTGCCTGTTAGACCCAAATTGTTATTAGGGGTAGAACAGGAACATCTCTTCTGTGGAGCTACAGATTTGCCGTTGGTCTGATTAGAGCCTTAACAGCCTAATCAAAATATAACAAACAGTTATTATCCCAGTTACAACAGCACCAGCACTCAGAATTAATATGGAAAAGATCATTAATAAGGTAGCCATAAAACCCCTGGTATCTGTCTCAGGTTATGATCACCCTTCTGCTGTTCCCAAGCCTGGTGGCACCGGTGCTCCTGGAGTAGAAAATGAGTCTTGGTGTCAAATGGGGGGATGGCAGCTCAGGAACATCACCAGGATGAGCTCAAGGTGGCTGCAAGAGCCCCTTCCCTGAGGTTCTTGGAGTCACCTTCACACAAAAGCCCCCCGAGGTTAAGTTATTGTATTTGTTGGTTGGTTTGGAATTACCACAGAGGTTTGATGGACCCTCTGGTAGCATTTGATTTGGCAAGGCCGGGTTGGACGGGGCTTGGATCAACCTAGGATGGTGGAAGGTGTCCCTGCCCATGGCAGGGGGTGGAATGAGACAGTTTTAAAGTCCCTTCCAATCCAAATCAGTCTGATTCTGTGATTTGCAGAGTTAAGCTGAAACCAGTCAGGCAACATCCACAGATCAGGGGTGACTGCAGCCAAAACCAGCTCATGGACCAAGCTGAGCCCAGCAAGTCCCAGACATTCCCAGGCCCTGGATAGCAAAAAACATGTTGGAAAACCTGCATTTGGCCATTTCTGTAGCAAAAGTACTAGTGACAATTTTTATTGGAAAGCTCATTGCAGTAAACCAGCCCTTTTACTGTGCCATGAATATCCAATGCTGCTTTGGATATTGGTCCTTATGCTAATAATAATATAATATTTTTGTTCTGCTTAACATTTTATTGCTCATATTTAATGGGTTATATATTAAAATTAATATAAGCACTTTATTGTCCTGCCCTTTTATGAGTTCTCAACCATTGGAGCCAGCTAGTTTTTAGAAGACATTTTTCCTATCAAAATGCTGTTTTGCTAAAAATGAAGCTTTAAACTGGAGTAGGGCTCTTTAAATGCTGTGAGGATTTAATCAAGAAAAGCCACAATGATGACTTTTGGGTTCCAAAATAACCTTTTCTACAATAACTTTTTATTCGTGGCCAACAATAACACAAAGATATTTTTTATACTGAAATCATATCGGGATGATTTGTTGCAGATGGTTTAACCCAGTCCACATTTCGGCTTTTAAATATGACAAGTGCTGATGTTTTAAAGGTGCAAAGACATGATGGGAGCTGCCTTTTGTCTGAAGTTCTCCTGCCTTTGGGCCTTGAGTTTGCAGCGTTAGTTGATGCTCCACAGGGACCCAGCTCGAGCGATACAAGGAAATTGTGAAATCTGAAAGGGCTCCCTTATGCCTCTGCTCTTCCCCTCCTGCTCTAAAGGCTGCAAGAGGGATTAGCTGTGGCTCTGCACCAGAATTGTCATCAACTCCCTGATTTTAGTGCTGGAAAATTACATGGTCTGGAGCTCCTCTGCTCGGGATCACAAGAACTTCCAAAAAAGCACGAGAAGTGGGACAGAAAGACTTGTTTGTAGCTATTTCAGAGCAGAGGGGTGAGAGCTTGTTTTAATAACATAATGCAAGTGCTCACACTACCCAAGCATCTGCTAACTGCCCTCCATTTTAGGGAAAAAATAATGGACTTTTTCCAGGGAGAAGTGCATGTTTATAACTGCAGGCAATAATTAGAAGCTGGTGATTCAAGGTACTGCAGGAGGAGTAGGGAAAAAACCAAACCTGTGGGGAAAAAGAGCTGAAAACTGCTCCAATGCTTGTTCTAGGAAAAATTTAATCTTCCTGAAATGGATCCAGGCTGAGCTTTTCCCACCTCTAGAGAGACACCACAGGGTTGTCTTAAGCCAGTGTCTGTTCCCTGTAACTCATCCTGCCCTGCTCCCACCTGCACCAGGTGGATAAACGAGCCTGTTGGGCAGCAGCTCAATTTGTGGTGACTTTTCCTTGTCTCCTTGGCAGCTGAAAGAGGTGGGTGCACACAGGGACCCCCACCCAGCCCCTCTCAGAAAGAAAGGGCTCTTAGAAATCACAGGGTATTTGAAGCTGGAAGGGATCCACCAGGGTCATCAACTCTTAAGGGGTGGGTCTCCAGACAAAGACATTCATGCTTTGTCTCCACCATGAATGTGGGAGACCCCTGGGATGGAGACCCCAAAACCTTGTTGGGTGGATCCACACCTCCCTGTTTTCTCCCACAGGTCACTCAGTCCCCAGGAACAAGGCTGCCCTTGGCCTGTTCCTCTTTGCCAGGCACTTCCAGCCTTCCCTCTCCTCCCACAGCAACATGTTCACAAGTTTCCTACAAACTTTTAATAGCTGATCCAAAGAGCCTGGCAGGAAGGTTTCTGAACAAGCAGCCAGGCTTGACCAGCACTATTAAATAGTGATTTTATCCATGTTCACACAGGTGTTGGAGGAGGGAATGGAAAGTACGTAGCAAAAAGACCCCAGATTTTTACTTTTTACTTTACAGGAGTTTTAGATTAAAGAGGGTTGTGGAAGCTGGTGGGACAAATGAGATGGGAGCTGGTGAGAGATAGCAGGGAGGATTAGTGGCAACTCAGCAATAATGCAGAGCAGGTCTGAGGTGGGAATTGTCACCCAGTAAGTTGGGGAGAGCACCCCTGACACTAAGGTTGGGGAAGGATTAGCCTAGAGATAATCTCTTTTCTACATGAGCAGTGCTGGCCACCATCTGTTTTGCATATCAGTGTGGTGGTGACATCCACTGTTCCACTCTGCACCTGGAAATTCCCTTTTCTTTACTTTTTCTCCAGTGATGTGGAGCAATTCAGCAAAATCCTGCTTGGTAAATCTGTGAAGAAATCCAGGCAAGAACATTAATTCTGTATTTCTTCTCCTCATCAGATCACTGCCCTTTAAGTACACTCATAAACTCATTTTGTTCTTGCATTTCTTTGCAATATCTACAGAGAGAGGCACTTAGGCAAAACTATTTCTTTTTCCTGTGCATTTCTCCATTGCACTGTTATCATTTGCACATTAAAAAAGTGTTTGTCCCCCGTTTCTCTTTGTATTTCACCTTCACACTTTGAAGGAATTTCTTCAGTCCTCCCTTTGCTCAAGAATATTCTTGTTTTGGGAAGAGTTCTCGCTAATCCTGAAGAGGTGCCGACCCTTTTTCTGTACCTGTTCTTCTCTGGCTGCCCCTCCTTGACCTGGCTGGGCAGAGCAGACGAGTCACTCCAGGTTGTCTATTAACTGCTCAAACTCGTTTAGGGCTGATTAAACAGCTCTAAAGAGCTACACAGTTTTTCTCAAGGAAAGTCTGCCTTTCCCAAACTGTTTTCCCTTTGACTGTAACATCTGTGACAAGCAGAGCCATTTCCTAAGGAACACCAAGATGTGCTCCAGACCCCTCGATGCCTCCGGGCTTGTGGCCTTGAGCACAGGGACCTACTTCTGTGGTGGTGTAGCTTCTTTAAAAAGCACTAAAATACACCAGAGAAGAAGCAGAGTGCTGGCATGGGCAGATGATTAGAGTGCCTACAGTCCCTGCTGAGTGCTGGCAGGGTGACTCAGGGCTGGACTGGGTGAGGATGACTAACCTAGAAAGCCATCACTGACCTGCTCACTGCTGAGATAGGAGCTGCTCACGAGGGTCAGGCCAACCTTTGATCCTACTGAGAAGGTATTTGCTCTTTGGTAGGTTGGTTGTTTTTTTTTTTTTTTTAGGCTTTGTGTATCCAAACAGCTCAAAGCAAAGCTGGGTCCTGGAGCAGGGTCGTGCTGTGGTTGGGTGGGTGACCCAACGTCCTATGTCCACCAGCATAAATCTGCTGCAGAGAAGGTGGCTCTGGCATTGCTCCTCCACACCCACAGCCCCCACAGAAAGCTGCCTTCTACTGGCAAGCCTTGGTTGACCTGCCTTATGGCCCCGAGACCATCATTCCCATAATTCTGCGAGGACATGTCCCCACGCTTTAGGGTTGGCAGTTGTGTGCACAACACAGGCACAGCCCAAAAATAAAAGTGGTTTTACCAGTGCCCATGACCTCTGTGCTCATGCTGGTGGACCCTCTAAGTCTCACCCCTCTGCTCTGCCTGGGGCATGGTCACAGTGGTGACAGGACAGGGTGTCCCTGCAGAGCCTGACCATGGAGACTCTTGGCTGGGTCGGTTTTCAGTGCAGCAGTTTTGTAATTAACGGCTGGGAAACTTGATTATCAAGGATATTTAAAGGTGCTGCTTTGGGCTTCCAGGAGCAACATGGCCAAAGAGTCATATTGTGTGGTCCCTTTTCCCAGATCCCCCTTTGCCTTTGGCAGAGGGTCGTCCCTTCGTGAAGGGGGTGGGAGGGCAGAAAGCCCACGTGATAAATGGAGAGCAGTGAGGTTTGCGGGTACAATCACAGCTCCATGGCCATGCCTTGACATCAAACCTTTAGTTTTCCACCTCTCCCGGGGTGTTCCTTCAGCAGAGGCTGCAGGAGGTCCCTCAGAGCTCTCCATGTGCAGGTATCAGTGCGGGATTCCCGAAGTCTCACCTCCTGGAGCACGACGGGCACGACGGGCACGACACCAGCCTTTTTCTTTCCCTGGCACTTCCCCCTGCAGGCTGCCCTGACAAGCTGGAGGACAGGAACTATTTTGGGTGGTGAAAGGCTGCCTTGACACATTCCTGCAGAGAGCCTCCCCCAGCACCCCTGGAACTGTCGGGAAGAAGCCGCTAATTAGCCCAGCTCCTCGTGTGCAGCCGGGAGCGGGAAGGGTGGCTCTGAGCAGCTCTGCTCCAGCACTGACAGCTCCAGCTTTGCTTTTGTCCTGCCTTGTTTTTATTGAAACTTTGCGTAGATGTGAAAAATGCAAAAATTAGAGGCTGTTATGTGATTGATTTCTGGGCGCAGGGGCCTTTCCTCCTTGCCTGGAAGGTCTGGCAGGTATTATTTAAAGAGCTAATGAATGTTAATGGGCACATTATTTGCAAATCTTGAAGTGGAATATTAGATCAGGGCTCCTGTGTGTCATGGTAATCAGCTTTCCCTCGCTCGCTCTGGCTCGGGGGGGAACACCCTGCAGTTGCTTTGTTGTACGCTTTGCAGATTAATATCCTTTTCCCAATCCAGCAGCTTTTCTCTGGGTGTTTTAGTAGAAGAAGCAGATGGCTCACATGCTGCTATTTGATGCCTGACCAAGGGATTGTCCTGCTCAGAACCACCCTGCTGGGACCACAAAGAGAGTTTCCTGCTTTTTCCTCTCCTGAGAAGGAGGAAAAGGTGTTTGGAGGAGACAGGGAAGGGCTGGGCTGGCTTGTCCACCCCACGGCAGCATCCCTGTGATGGAGAGCAGCATCTGCTCTGCTCAGTGCCTGGCACAGCCCACATGGACCCTCCTCTGGATGGGGGCTGGCTGTGGGAACACCGAGGTCCAGCTCTCACAAAGAGCACCTTGCAGGGCTCCCTGCTGCTGTTCCAAGCTGCCTTTTCTCCAGTGCTTCCCAAATTTAACTTGTCTGCCACCACTCTCCACTACCCCACCTCCACCAACGTCCTCCAGATGCCCACATCAATCTAGAGCTGGGGTGGGGCCAGTCCAGCTGTCCAGCCAGGTTGGTGACCCACCAGCTCACACTCTCCTGGATATTGAGCTGCTGCTGAACACCACAGGCAAGGCCTGAGTCTTTCCCACTGTGTTTTTAACAAGAACACACATAAAGGTTCAACTTCTGACCTTCCCATGGCTTCTGGACACATGTGGATCCAGGACTGCTGCCCCTCTCAGCTGTGGCTCTCAGTGCCTGGCAGATCTCTCCACAGCACACACATGGTTTCCTTTAGGAAGCCAAAATAAATAAAAGGAATAAATCACAGGTGGTGACTTCCCAAATGTCTTTGCTGGAGCCTTTCCTGAGCACCAAAGAACCAAAGCTGCTGCCCAGTGAGAAGCAGCACCTTGGAGGTGCCCAGAGATGGTGCTGCTCCTTGTGTGCAAAGTGAGCCAAAAAAGGGATGATTTGGGAGCCTGGACAATGTCTGGGTGACACCAAATTGTGCTTTGGGTGTTACCCCTGCCCAGTGCTGCTCACAGGGAGCTCCAGGGAGCGTGCTGTGGGAGCTGCTGCCCCAAGGGAGGGATGGGGGAAGGCAGGCACTGCACTACCACAGGAAATCAGCAGCTTAATGATGAAAGAAGATTCATCATCTGCTTATACATTTCCAGCATCCTTCTGGGTGAATCAGGAGGGGTCCTGTCTCCAAAGGGCAAGTTTTCTGCTCTGTAGTACCCCTGCTCTGTTGGCTCCATCCTCCTCAGCATCTCTACACCCATCCTCCTCAGCTCTCTGGTGCCAACCTACTTTGTATTAACAGTGACTCAAATGTTAACAGCTGCTTTCCATGTTCATCAAAAAGCAGGTTAATACAAATATATGATTATTGTATGAGCATTGTATAAAAGATACTTGGTTGTGTCTTAAGCTAAAATAACAATATACACTTTTATCCAATCCTGATACGTTTATAAATATATTTAAATGGCTATAAATATTTATAAATAGTTTCTGTAATCTTCTGTAATTAGGCTTTAAGCTCTGTGACAGACAGCATCTGTTTGATCTGCGGGCGCTCTCGGCGTGTGTGTGTGGCAGGTTCTCTAATAAAAGTGTGGAGTCAGGCAGATGCCTCTGAAGGGAGCCAGAACACCTTGCTCCTTCCCTCGGGAGAACAGGGATCAGCCTCCTGGATGCAGGAGGAGGTGAGGAAAAGCCGGGCAGAGCTGGGAGTCTGCGGCCTGTGCACGGGGGCTGCGGGGGGAGAGCAGGGGGATGGAAGGAGGATAGAGAGGAGAGGAGGAGGGAATGATGGAAGGATGGACTGGAGGAGAGCAGGGAGGGATGGAAGGACAGACAGGAGGGGAGCAGAAACAGGTGGAAGGACAGACAGGAAGGAAGAAGGGCAGGATGGAAGGACAGACAGGAGGAGAGCAGGGGGTGATGGTGGAAGGACAGACAGAAGGGGGGAAGAGGGGGATGCAAGGACAGGCAGAGGGGAACAAGAGGTGCTGGAAGGACAGAGAGGAGGGGAGCAGGGGGATGGAAGGAAAGACAGGAGGGAGCATGGAGGGATGGAAGGACAGATGGGAGGGGAGAAGGGGGGGATAGAAGGATGGACAGGAGAGGAGCAGGCAGTGATGGAAGGACAGACAGGAGGGAAATAAGAGGTGTTGAAAGGACAGACAGGAGGGAAGCAGAAGGTGATGGAAGGACAGACAGCTCAAGGCTCTGTGGGGCTGATGCTGTGGCTGCTGCAGCTCTGAGTTATTGTCAGCTGGAAGCAGGTCTGGGAGGAAGGCCCAGCCAGCAAGGATGTGGTAGTGGTGAAACTGTTCATAAACCCTTTTTTATTTCCACTCATAACTCTCTTTATTTCCCCTCTGTTTGACTGTTGCTTTGAGCTATCTTTGTTTCAGAAGAAAAGGAAATAACCTAGCATAGAGTCAAACAAAACTGGCCCTTTTTGCTCTAAGAGCCTTTTGGGAATGCTCCTGACACAGAGGAAACAGGGTAGGTTTTTCTTGGGAACAGCTGATGAGCTTGGTGGCAGCAGGGCAGGATAATTCATGGCCCCATAAAGCCACCAGGAGTTCCTGCCTGTTTGTCCAACCAGCCCCTCTGTGCTCCTGCTTCTGGTGCATGAGAAGAGCAGGTTCTGCCTGTGGGATTGGGGAAAAATTCCTCTGGGGGAGATGGAGGGATCTTTGCTGTCATCCGGGCTGAGGAAAGGGCGTGGAGGAGGATGGAGAGGGATTGTATGTGTTGGACAGAGACTAGTGCTGGGAATGGAAGGAAAAGGGAGGGTGGAGCAGATCAGGACAAAGCCAGACTGAAGCAGGAGCCCAAGGCTGTGTAGGAGTGGGAGACTATCCAGCAGAGCTGTGCCAAAACACCAAGAATAGTTCTGACCAGACTGGCTCTCCATGTTCAGCTCTGCTCTGGAGCAGGGGCACTGGGTTGCTCTGTGGTAGCTGATCGTCTTTTCTAATTTATGTATTTAAAAATGCAAAAGAACAGATTAAAAAAAATAAATAAATTATCAAATTGCCAAGTGAAAAGTTGTGGAATGATCTTTGCTTTGCAGCTTTGGCTTGGGCCCTGGCTGTGTATCTTTAATCTTTCAGAAGTCTTTAATCAGGAGAAAATATGGCTTATCCCTAAAGCCCAGGGTTTGAGCCTGTGCAGAGCAAACAGAATCCTCCAGAGCCTCCAGGAGGAGATTGCACAGATTCCAGGGAAGACTGGCTGGAGCTGTCCAAGGATTCCAGCACATCACTGCACAGCAACAGCCACGGGAGGGAAGAGATGCTCGAGGCATGAACGGGAGGAAATGGAACTCTGACAGCTGTGAATGGATAAAGAGGCTGGGTGTTTTAAAAGGGAAAACTGAGATGCCTGGGAAATGTTGTCTGCACTCACCTGGAGGGGACTTCACTGGGGTTTGTAAGCCTGGATTTATCACAGAATCACAGGATGGTTTGGGTTGGAAGGGACCTGAAAACTCATCCAGTCCCACCCCCTGCCATGGGCAGGGACACCTCCCACCAGCCCAGGTTGCTCCAAGCCTTGTCCGGCCTGGCCTTGGACACTTCCAGGGATCCAGGGGCAGCCACAGCTTCTCTGGGCAACCTCACCACTTATTTAGGGGTGACACTGAGGATTTGCAGGGTTTTTTTAGAGGTGTTTGCAAACAGATCATACAGAACAAGCCGAAAACATAACAAGGCAGTGCAGCCTGTGCTGCCCCCGTGATATGAGCAAAGCTGATCCCACCAGCACTGCCCCTTTAGAGCTCAGTCTGCCTCCTTCAGACCCTGCTGGGACAAATGTTTTTGGCAGGAACAAGGCTTTTCCCACTGTCTTAAAGGAGAGCAGACTTGCTTTACAAATGTTTGCAGGCAGAGCTGGCCGGGGTAGACGGCAGGTTTCCCTTTCCTCCTCTCCCTCCTTGTTGAGTGTTCCTGGCACTTTGGAGCTGTGATGAAAAGCTCAGAGGAAATGATGAGACTTGGAAATAATCCTGCTTTCAGCCTAAAACATGGGAGAGGCAAAAGTGCTTGGATTTTCAGGACTTTCCCTGCTGTGATCACACACTCCTGGCTCCTCTGTGGCAAATATTCTCCTTTAGCAAGAGCTGTGAGGTTTTGGGAGGGCGAGGGAGGATGAAAGGCCTCTTTTATCAGTCTGAGCTTTCCATTGCCAGATAAAAATATATTTTGTATTGTTTTCCCATACAGATTTATTTGGCACCACATATGAATCCAGGCAAAGCTGGAGGGTCATGGACATGTCAATGATTAGGAACAACAGTCCCAGCTGAAGTGGGCAACTGTCCCAGAGCACTATTTTGGGAAAGGGGTATCCTGGATGTGCCTTTCAGCCAGTTAAGAAGGTTAGTGTGGGATCTTAGTGAGGTTTTATCCCAGACTTTGGGTTTTCTGTGGAAATCAGAGGGATGGGGTGACCACCATGGTGCCCACAGACCCCAAAGCTTTGGAAAGCCAGGACAGAAAGCACGTGAACCAGGGGGGCAAGTGCAGGAGAGGGCTGGGAATTCATTAGTGCAGAACAAGACAATGAGCAATTAATATTAGGAAATAATAGATGCCCTTGTGGGTTTAAATTCAAAGGCAAAGCAGAAGGTTGATATTACATCATCACCCACCCAACCAGATGAATCTTAACCATAATAACCATCAGGATGATGGCAGGGACAAGGGAATGGAAACCTGCCCAACACTGAGGGGATTTGAAATACTTCCATGGAAAAATAGATGGATGTCTGGAGACAACACTCCTCCTTGGGACAGTGAGGAGAAGCAACGCCAGAATTAATCCTGAGCAGGCCACAGGGCTAATTTAAAATGCTGTTACTGAAGAGCCCCTCTGTAAAAGTATCTGCAATGGGTTTAAACTCAGTAACATTGTAGGAATTTAAAAATAAAACTGCAAAAGTTCATTGCAGCTTCATTTCAAAAAGGTTCTCCACATAAAAGGGGAGAGACTTGTTAAAAAGAAATTAAAAGCAGCCACCAAAAGGGTGACATTTTTCCAGGGGACACAGACATTGTTTAAAGATCTTCTATTAGATGATGAGAGCAAATCTATACAATTATCAAAAGAGACTTTAAAAGGGCAAAAAATTAGCTGTTCTCATTAAAGGACCAACCAAAAGAGCCTGTCAGAGGTAAAATAGTATCCTTCAAACAGCAGAAGTAGTGTTCAAATGAGGCAAAGGAGGAAAGGAATGTGAGATGACAGATTAAGTGTAAAGCTATGACAGAGGAGACAAACCCTCTTTTGATGAGAAGCTTTCTAAGGTGTAAAAATCTAATAGTAGACCCTTTTTGTCAACCCCCTCAGCAGCTGTGGCTCTTCCCACTGTAGAGGACCCATCCCAAAATCAGTGGCTGCTGGAGGAGGTTGGGGAGCAACCTGGAAAAATTCAAAGTATTACAAGGAGAGGATGGAATTCACCCCAGAGCCCAAAGGATGTCTCATGTGAAGCAGCTGTTTAGTGGTGGTGAGAACTAAAAAAATAAAGTTAAAAATAATGTGTAACCAGAGGAGCTGGAGATGGGAAACGGATTGATGATTCCAAGGAATCCAGGGGATGGCCCAGCCCATCTCTGTGCTGGGCAAACAGAAAAATATCACAAAAACATCAATAAGCACAAGAACAAATGTGAAAGAGTGGGGAGGAGTCACTGCAGGTTTTGCAGAAGAAAGTCCTGCACCGTGAGTTCCTGGAGCTGATGAGCTTCCAGAGCAGGAGGTGCATCCAGCAAAAACTTTGGAAAAGCATCTTCATCAGAGGTTCTTAAAGGTGTTAAACCTCTGTGGTGTAAAGGAGAAAGTCTTCCTCTGTTTAATAACTGTGTAAGAGTGTGAAACACAAATTATGAAAAAATTAGCCCTAAACAAGCTCTTACTGCTCAGGAAAGGGAACATTTTCCTTGCAACCCCACGTTGCAGGTGGTGTTAAGAAAACATTGCCTCAATGATCTGTGATGGCCTAAAAAGTAAATTGAGTGTGGAAATTTTTAAGGGAAAAAGTGTTAAACAAAACAGAAGAGATCAATTTGTCATTGCACAGATCAATATTTCACCTGCTACTTAACTGCTGTTTGCAGATCTGTTCCCTTTACTGGAGGAGAGGAAAAAAAAAAGGAAAAAAAATAGAAACTAGAAAAGATGAAGAGAGAAGTGGGAAAGATAAGGGTTGAGGAACAGCCCTGCAGGTGGAGAGATTACATGGATTGAAATTCTTCATCCTGAGGGAAGTGTGAGTGATGGGCAAGGGCTGGCACAGGAGAGATGACTCACAGCTCCCTGCAGCACAAAAACTGGGGGTATCACCCACTGGATCAGGACATTCACAGGATCACAGAGTGGTTTGGGTGGAAAGGGGGCTTAAAGACCATCCCACCCCACCCCCTGCCATGGGCAGGGGCACCTCCCACTAGCCCAGGTTGCTCCAAGCCCCGTCCAACCTGGCCTTGAAAGGGGCGAGAAGAAATGTCTTTGTCCATGTTTTGTGTCACTAAACCCCCTCCCCAGCTGTGGAGAGGTTTGGGTGGGCTGCAGGACCACTGATAGCTTGAGGGGGAGCATCTCCTGGGGGACACAGAGAGGTGCTTTGGGCCCCACTGGCCTCTCAACACCTCCCCAGGGGGGTGGTTTGCTTTCCTGAATTGTATTTCTGGGTTTGAAACTCCATGTAGGAATTCTTCGGGAAACTCCTGAAATGGGTGACCTGGGCCAAGCTCTAATCTGAGGTCAGAGGAGGATGAGGGGGGGTCTCCATGCACATTTTTCTGCATATCTAGTCCAGCCTGGAAACTCATTCCGCCTTTTATGCAGGACAGTGGGATTTGAGGTTGAAACACAGGATTTTCCTGATTGTAGGGGACACCCAGCTGCTTTTTCAAGAGGATTCTGCAAACTGTACATCATGCTCCCCTTCCACGATTGTAAAGCACAGAATGAAGATGATGGTTTATATCCTTGAACAGCCTTTGAGGAAGATGATTTAAAATTCACCTCACGCTCCAGGGAAGCTCCAGATGAGCATCAGTGTTGCTGCACCCAGGGAGGGAGGTGGCACCTCTGGGATGATCCTTCCACCTCTGGGATGAGGTTTCCGTGGGATCCTCTGTGGGGCTGTGCTTGGTGCCAGCTGAGGGCAGGAAAAAGAAAACAGGTCACAGCTTCAAAGCCCGTTTCTAAAGCCAAGAAGAACTCAAAGCACATTTCCACTGCAGCACTGAAGGGGGGAGCAAATAACTCTGTTTTGCTCTCAGCCTGCAGTTCTGCCACGTTCAGGTTGGAACCCTCGGCCACAGAGCACCGGGGCATGAAGGCAGCACTGCCATTTGTCACCCGACTGTCCTGAAAATGGTTAAACCCTCATTTGTTCAAGGTGAAACAACCCAACAAAAGTTCCTCTTGTGCTGAGTAGAAATAGGCAGATTTTCTGCATGAAAAGTGAAATCCATAAAGTTGTGAGCGGTTCAGATTTGACTGGAAACGCTCCCGGACGCCGAGCCCCGCGGTGACAGTGCTGTGCCGGGGAATCGGGGCCCAGAGCAGCTCCTGCCGGGAGCCCACGGGAGAAAAGAATTTCTTTTCTCAGTGGAAATTCATTTCAGGAAATGTCGTTATTCTCAAATCAATGCAAACAAATGGAATGGCAGATGAGAGCAACCCTGCAGCACGAGGAGCAGCAGCACGGGCAGAGCTGAGGGAGCCGGGGGGACACGGAGGGCACCGGGGCAAAGGTTTGGCTCTGTCCTTCTGGCCTGTGGATGTCAAAAAAACACATATTCTTATTTTACCCCCTTTTCTGAACTTCCCAGAGCATTTCATGGTATGCTCTGGACAGGAATTTCAGAGAATTATAGAAAAGCTTGGGTTGGAAGGGACCTTAAAGCCCATCCAGTCCCAATCCCTGCCATGGGCAGGGACACTTCCCACTGTTCCAGGTTACTCCAGCCTGGCCTTGGACACTTCCAGGGATCCAGGGGCAGCCACAGCTTCTCTGGGCAATCTATGCCAGGGCCTCCCCACCCTCACAGGGAACAATTTCTTCCCAATATCCCACCCAAATCTCTCCTCTTCCAGTTTAAAGCCGTTAAAGGTGTGAAGTCTTGGTTTGCACCCACTCTGCAGGGTAACACCCATCCAGACCTATGACTTTATAACCACTCGAGATCATGACTGAGGAAATGAGGGCGATTTTTGGTGCTGAGCCCAGGCCAGGGTGCAAGAGAGCCCCACCCCCCCGGATTAACCATCCCGTTTGGATGCAGGAATTAGGGAGAAGACCACGGCAAAATCTGCCCAATTCTCACACACCCAGCACTTTTTTATAGCTCTCTCCACTGATTCATTGGAAAGCAGAAATTTCTCAAATTCTCCCTGAAATAAATGCCTTTTGTTTCGCCTCCTCCTTGACAGGCATATTTATGATGATCACAAAGAAAAGATCACAACAGAGCCAAAAAAAAAAAGGCAAGAAGAGCGAGCCGACCTCCAGATAATAAGTAACAAATCAGGAAAGGGAGGAAGAAAATGGCTGTGATTAAAAATTAGACACAATGAAGTAAAGAACAATGGATATGAGAAGTAAAAGTATCCATTAAAGAAAAAAAAAATCCATCTCTAAATGTGTTATGGACAACAAGAAAATACTTTGCATTAGCTGGAACAAAAGAAATTTTAGCAAAATGACGATGTTATAGATCTATCTTTTGATAGGTGCAGTAATGCCATCAATAATGGTGCAGATGATGCAGAGGAGGCCAAAAACCTGCTCTGTGAAACAATGAAGAGAACAGATTTCCAGCTCTCATCCCCCATCATTTTCTATCCCAGTGCAGCAGCTCCCAAATTGTTAATGCTTTAAAAAATGTTAAGCTGCAAGCTTAATTAACCGAAATAATTATTAAATTTTAAAAGCTTGTGATTAATTTTTAAACTAGTTTTCACCTGCAAGATCAGCCAAGTTGTTGCTCAATTTCTGGAGAAAAATCACTAAATATTTTAAAAGAATAAAGCTGGTGTCATGGTAGTGTTGAGACAGTGAAAAATGGGGTTCTGGTGTGTCATCAACCAGCTTGGGTGCCACTGTCCCCCCAAGGCTTCTCCCCCTCCTCCTACTCCCCTGTCTCCTTAGGCTGGGTCTATGTTATAAACTCCCCTTCTTTGTTTTCCCCTTGGCATCAAACATATTTTTTATAAGCTGTGGAAAAAAAAAAAAGGTGTTTCCAAAAGCATCTTGTGTTCCTGGGGTTTCTCTTTGATGCAGAAGTTTATTGTCCTTGTTATTCAGAAGAAGTTTTGAGCTGGTTCAGTTTGTTGGCTCACAGCATGTAAAGGATGATGCAGAAGGTTTGATTTAGGATTTGTGAGATTTTGGGGTTATTTTGGACATTCCAGGGGTTGCTCTCAGTTAAATCACCACAACTCCAGAAGAATATCAGCAAAATAGTTGCAGAGTCACTGTGCCCCTAATTTTAATAATAACCCTGAAGCCACCCCAGTGAACTGACGTTTAAACAGGGAGATGATGAGTTCTGCCCCTGACTGTGAAACATGAGTAAACAAAGTGAAAACCAAGTGATTTGGGTTCAAAAATACCGTTTTTAAGGAATAACTCCCTCGAACCTTCAGAGAAACACAGAATGGTTGGGTTGGAATGGACCTTAAAACTCATCTCATTCCACCCCCTGCCATGGGCAGGGACACCTTCCACCAGCCCAGGTTGCTCCAAGCCCCATCCAACCTGGCCTTGGACACTTCCAGGGATCCAGGGGCAGCCACAGTTTCTCTGGGCAACCTGTGCCAGGGCCTCACCACCCTCACAGACAAGAATTTCTTCCCAATATCTACTCTAAAATTCTCCTCTGGCAGTGGGAAGCCATTCCCCTTGGCCTGTACCTCCATCCCTTGTCCCCAGTCCCTCTCCAGCTCTCCTGGAGCCCCTTTAGGCCCTGCAAGGGGCTCTGAGGTCTCCCTGGAGCCTTCTCTTCTCCAGGGGAACCCCCCCAGCTCTCCCAGCCTGGCTCCAGAGCAGAGGGGCTCCAGCCCTGGAGCATCTCCGTGGCCTCCTCTGGACCCTCTCCAGCAGCTCCACGTCCCTGTGCTGTTGGATCCCAGAGCTGGAGGCAGCTCTGCAGGGGGGGTCTCTTCCTCGAGCGTGTCCTTCCTTCCAGCACAGCACTTCTCCTGTTGGCCTAGCTGGGGAGGTTTTGCTGTAGGAGAGGGATGACAAATCCCTGGCAGGACTTTGCTTTGCCAGGGCAGTTATTTGGGTGAGAAGGAACATTTTGTTGCTGCTTTGTTTTTGCCCGAGCGAGCCTGGACCGTCCTGTGACCACTCCAGTGTGCCCAGCTGGAATCCAGCTGCCAGAAAGAGCACGTTATTTAAGATTTGCCTAATCTCAGCCTAATTGGGCAGTGAACTGTTCTGGAAGGGTCCCTGCAATGCTGGAGAAGGAATTAACCCCCAGTGGCATCCATACCTGGAACAGGAGGCTCTTGGCACTGCCTGTCCTGTATCTCAGCTGGGCTTTGCACAGCAGGTCCTGCCTGGGAGCACCACGTGACGCCTGGAGGGACATCAAACATCCCCAGGGCAAAGCCAGGGCTGTGGGAGGGCACCACAGGGAGCTCTAAGCCAGGAACACAGAGCCCTCAGGACCTGGTGATATTCCGTGCCTCGGGCAGTACAGACCCAGCAGGGTCTTTGCTACACCTGCCCTGAGGTTTTAGATAAACCTGAGCCCAGGCCCAGCTGCAAGTCCAGCCAGGTGAGTCCTGGAGAGATGAGAGCAGGGATGCACATGCTGACACCAAAACTTCAGCACGCACTGGGAGGCCAGACCTGCCTGAAGCACAAATGGGACAACAAGGCCCACACGTGGATCCCAAGTGGCCACCAGCCCTGTGATCAGGTCCCCAGCACCTTGAAATCAAAGCAGAGGATGCTCCTCAAAGGAAAATGCACCAAGAGCAGCATTAGCTGGAAAGTTCCTCTGGTTTTAGCATCTTCCTGCTGGTCGCTCTAAGTTTACACTGAAGACATTCACCTTCTTTTGGGAAATGTGAACTTCCCAAGGCAGCCCAGGCACGTGACATCCTTCACTTGGGTGCAGCACAAACATTAGAGAGTTTTTTCCTTCCTTCAACATAATGGGTTTCATTTGGAATAGAATTTGCTGAGTCAAAATATCGTTCCTAGCATGCAGAGATGTTTTAGTGCACAGAAGGCAGGAGAGGAGGGGAGGGTGCATTTCACAGAATCTCAGAATCCCAGAAACCCAGAGGTTGGAAAAGCCCTCCCAGACCATGGATCCACCCTGTGCCCCATCCCCACCTTGTCCCCAGCCCAGAGCACTCAGTGCCACGGCCAGGCCTTCCTTGGACACCTCCAGGGGTGGGGACCCAAACCTCCCTGGGCAGCCCCTTCCAAGGCTTGACCACCCTTTCCATGAGGAAATTCCTCCTGCTGTCCAACCTGACCCTCCCTGGCACAGCTGGAGGCCGTTCCCTCTCCTCCTGTCCCTTGTTCCCTGGGAGCAGAGCCCAACCCCCCCCAGCTCCCCCCTCCTGTCAGGGGGTTGCAGAGCCAGAAGGTCCCCCCTGAGCCTCCTTTTCTCCAGGCTGAGCCCCCCCAGCTCCCTCAGCTGCTCCTGCTGTTCCAGCCCCTTCCCCAGCTCCGTTCCCTTCCCTGCACACGCTCCAGCTCTTCAATGTCTTTTTTGAAGTGATTTCACCCCCTGCACCCTGGGCTGATGCCTGGAGCTCCAGCTGTGGCAGAGTGGGGGTATGTGTGGTGGGCAGAGCTCTGGGGTCCCCAGTGCTGGAGGGGATGGATCAGCAGTCCCGGCCAAGGGAGTCATGGAGATGCCACTGGATGAATATTTGATAAGGAACTGCACAGCCTGTGTGCTTCAGCTGGTCCCCAGGGAGCAAATTGATTTCCCAGGATGATCCTCAGTGTCTATAAAAGAGCTATTTGTCATTATTGCATCTTCTCCTTGCAACTTGCAGCACTCTCCAAGCTCTGAAGGCAGAGAGGGACATTTCGTGGTGCAGAGGGACCGTTTTTTGGTTTGTGGACCTTTGTGCAAGACCCCTGGTCCCCAGACACCTGTGCCAGGGCCTCCCCACCCTCACAGCCAAGAATTTCTTCCCAATATCTAATCTAAAATTCTCCTCTGGCAGTGGGAAGCTATTCCCTGTGTCCTGTCCCTCCATCCCTTGTCCCCAGTCCCTCTCCAGCTCTCCTGGAGCCCATTTAGGCCCCGGAAGGGGCTCTCAGGTCTCCCTGGAGCCTTTCCTTCTCCAGGTGAACCCCCCCAGCTCTCCCAGCCTGGCTCCAGAGCAGATGTGGTGTCACATCCTAGAAGGCACAGGCAAAGCTGTGTCCAGAGTCCTTCCAGGTATGGAGAATCCCAATTCCTTGTCCCTAAACCTGCCTCTGGAGGGAGATCTGCACTAAGTCTTCCCCACGGTAAAACCCTCTTTCAACCCCTACCCCACTGGTATTTGAAAAGTGGACTGGCTTGGACTCTCCTCTCCCCACTTCCAGAAGCCCAGGAGAAGAGCTCAGAACACATCAGCTTCTGCACTTCCAGCCTGGCCAAGCTCCTGGAAAAAAACCAGCAAACCATAAAACCCATAAAAATGGCAATAAAAATCAGAAGTTATGCAGCCCCTGCAGCAAGGGCTGTTCCTCCCCATCCCCAGTGGGTACCTCAGCCCAGAGGCCCCTGCTCAGGTCACACTCCAGCAATGCCCACGTGCAGCACCAGGGAGAGCAGAGCTGGCAGAGGGCTCACACCCTGCACGGTGCCACACCAGGGACACTGGGGTCATGCCAGGGACATTGCTTTTCCCTGGCACTGCTTGGGCAGGGTAGAAGTTCTCCAGCTGGGAAGGGTGAGCAGGGGGCACGGTGCTCAACAGAGCCCTTAAATTCCCACCAGTGGGGCACTTTGAAGTAAGTTGGGGCAGGTGTGGAAGGACATGCTCCCCTTGGACTTGCTGAAATGTTTATTTTGTGCTCTCAAGGACCTGGCCTGGCTCATTGGTCTGTTTGCCCACCTGATGATGCCCTGATAGCTGCAGCAGGGAGATTGTTAATTGAATTCCAAAGGGACTAATTACAGCAGGAATAACAGAGCTCTCTGTCATCTCACAGGTTTTTCCACACATCTGGATTTAAAGGGAGCTGCAGCAGCTGGGACCCGTTGGCAAGAGGAGCTGGAGGAGCTGTGCTGCCCCAGCCAGTGGTGCTGGGCACCCAGAGGGGCAGATGATCCAGCTCTTTCCCTTCTGCAGGCACTGCAGAGGTGCTCAGCTCACTGGGAACACTGTGCTGAGTGGGAGGAGGTGGGTGCAGCACATGAACTCTCCTGCTCTGGGGCATTCCAAGTCCTGCCAGGGGGCATTGGCATTGGAAGTCCTGTGGGGGTTCCTGGCCAGCTCCTTTCTGCTCCTTTCAGCTCTTTTGGGTTCCTCAGCTAAAACCAGCATGAGAAAAGCAAGCAAGGAGGTGTGTAATGCCCCAGGTCCAGGAGAAAGGGCACCTTAGTCAGGGGGATTCCTGGAACCAGCCTAAAGCACAGGTAAATCCATTAAAAATTGATTTCTTTTGTATCTCTATACCTGTCTCTAACTTTAGTCCTTTCTCTGTTAAATGTTGGCTGAAAGTAAATTCACCTTTTGCCTTTCTTTTCCCCAGCAAGGTTTTTCCTACAGGTTTGAGATCTATCCCTCTTACTGCCCTCTGAATACAGGAATCCTTTTGGGACACAGCCCTTGGCTCCTGGGCAGGGCTTTTGTGGTGCTGAATGAATGTGGGGGGCCCTGGAGTGAGACCCCTGGGCTGACCCTCATGGTGACAACGACCAGCCCCGTGCAGATGGATTTGATCCCCCCCTGGAATGACTGGGGGGTGACTGGATATGACACAAGGACCCCAACAACAACAAAGACTCATCCCACTGGATCACTGGATGTTGCAGAGAGTGTTTGCTCGTCCATGAGCTCCAGTGTTGTTGCTCTCCCAACCCCTCTCCTTGCTCTGCATCCCCCCCAGCCCAGCTGTGGAGCTGAACCCCGGGGATGCAGAGAGAACTCCCTGGGTTTAAAAATACTTGTTTTGTATGTGCATACATATGAACACAATCATTCCTCCTGCTCCCAGCACTCACCATTGACTCCAGCTGTGCCAGCGAGGCAGCTCCCAGGGCAGACCTGCAGGCACAGATGTGTTACCAGGGAAGCAGGGGAGGGGGGGAAGGGTGTTCCCAAAATGTACAGGGCTGCTGCCTCCTAAAGCAACCCCTGGCCCTGCCTGTTTGACAGCTGTACTGACTGACAAACCACGTAGAATGGGATTCTGGGTCATCAAAAGGTTTTAATGCAGTCAAGGGGTCAAATCATACCCAGGATATGTGTTTTCACCTGGTCCTGACTGTGTTTTAGGGGTATTGTGGCAGTTTGGGTGCCTGGGGGCAGGTGCCCTGTGTACCAGCCACAGAGTCCTCATAGAATGCTTTAGGTTGGCAGGGACCTTAAAGCCCACCCAGTTCCACCCCCTGCCACGGGCAGGGACACCTTCCACCAGCCCAGGTTGCTCCAAGCCCCGTCCAACCTGGCCTTGGACACTTCCAGGGATCCAGGGGCAGCCACAGTTTCTCTGGGCAACCTGTGCCAGGGCCTCCCCACCCTCACAGGGAACAATTCCCTCCCCACTGCCCAGTGCTGCTGCTGAAGAGTGCAAAGGGATTTTTTTCCCATGGGATAAGGAGAAGACTGCTCCTCCCATATCCCTGGAATAAAACCGAATTTCACCTCCTTCCACCAAAGTCTGTGGCAGCCTTGGCCATGACCCCACTCCTGACCCTGGGCAGGGTCAGCTCCTCTGCCAACCTCTGTCTGTCCAACCTGAGTGTGCTGAACACAGCAGGTTGGGGTCCTTCCAGTGACTTCAGTCCTCTGGAAGACACAAAAACCTTCCATGATTTTTCTGAGTCCCTAGGAGTGACAGCAGGGCTAAAATATGGCTCCCTTTATGCTCCTGCCATGTCCAACCTCATTCAGTGTCCCTGTTCCTCTTAAGAGCAGGTTACAAATGTCTAAACAGCTTGAAAAGTGAATTACTGGAAGGTTTTTGGGGTGTTTGGCAGTGGGGATTGTTGTAGGCTGCTGGTCCCCCTGATTTCAAATGTTTGGGAAAAGAAAAGTGCATGATACAGCCCAAACCACTCCCAGCTGTGCTTCCCATTTGCATGACCATGATGGATTGGAAGTCCCCAGATGAGGCAGATTCCAGGCTGTGGAAGCAGGGTGGGGAACTGCAGCAGCTCTGGAGAAACCTCACGGCAAGAGGAGTTCTCCCCAGGGGCTCAGATTTTGGCAGAAGGAGCTTTGGTGCAGTGTAACCTCCAGCAAATCCCCCAGACCGTGGGTTTGGGGTGCAGGGGTGTCTGGAATTGCCTGTTTTGTCCTGGGGTAGAGGCAGAAAGAGCTTTATAGGCCCGTTCCCAGGAGCTGCAGTTCCCAGTGACCCCAGGAGGCTCAAGGGCAATAAGAGGGATAAATCCTAAAAATATAGGAAACACCTTGCTGGGGGAAATAAGACAAAGGGTGAGTTTACGTAGTCAGAGTTTAACAGAGAAGGGACTAAAGTTAGAGACAGGTATAGAGAAATAAAAGAATTTTTTAATGGATTTACCTGTTCTTTAGACTGATTCGAAAAAGCTTGGAGTAAGGCAGCAAACGGGGAAATAAGTTGCTGAGATATTTTTACTGCTGGACAGAAGTATGGCCAGGATATTCATTGGATTTGGAAGCAGTGAGAACTGCGGATAAGCTTCCATTTCTTGCTTTGTGGTTATAAGGTAACTCAGGTTATTTTTTTCCCAAAGGTTTCCTGTTATTTCTGATCCAGGGTTTTTGCTCCAAAGGCAAGAAAGGGGCTTTTTCTGGGAGCCAGTGGGGCTGTGTGGGCACCCAGGGGGGTTGCAGGATTGAAAACCAACCTGAGAGAAAGGACCTTCCTGCCAAGGGAGAATATTCTCTTCTGTCTCATTCTGTGTTTTCTGTAATTGAGGAGGTTCAGGTGCTCAAATAATCCCCAGCTCTGGGGTTTTGTGCTTTCCCTCGGGGAAAGGTCCAGGCTCAGGGACCCAGGGGGGTTTGCTGTTGGGAATCAGTCACAAAATTATGGGAATGAAACATCTCCAGGAGCTTCAGGTTTCATTGCTCCTTCAGCCCTCCTGTCCCAAAGGTAAACTGAAGCATTGCCAATATTGAGAGCAGGGTTGTTTGAAAGTATTAAGGCTGCAGTTCATCAGGGGTCAGGTTTTATTGGATTTTGGCCAATTGGCAGTTCCCTGTGTTTGCATCTCCTCCTAGAAGTAAATGTCTCCTCAATTTCTGTGCCAACGCCAGCAGCAGCCAAAGGCTTCCCTTGGGTGTGTGGAGGGGGATCTTTACCCCCAAGGGTGGCAAACAGGAGACCTGACCCCCAGTTCTGTGTCAGATCCTTTCCCAGCACCTCTGGCTTCCAGGCTGGAGAACCTGAATCCAACCCTCAGATGGAGCAAAACTTTTTGAAAGCAGCAGGAAAACTCAATTTTGTGGCCAGAGCCCTCAGCTCCCAGCAGGAATCTGGGCCACCACAGCCATCTGAGGGACCTGGCTTGTCGTGGACATGCAGCCAAAGCTACCAGGCACCTGGAGGAGGGGTTGGGATTAGGAATTTTCAGCATCTGTGAAGGTACCTTCCAGCACCCACAATGGTCTTGGAGGTGCCCAGCGTGTTTCCTGTCCTGGGAAATGCTGGAGTTTTTCCAAACCAACTGTCTGTGGGCAATAGTTCCAACCTGAGTGTGCTGAACTCATCAGCTTTGGGTCCTGCCAGAGAAGTCAGTCCTCTGGATGCCAGGAAAACCCTACAAGATCTTCTTTCCCTGTCCTTAAGAGTGATAGAAGAGCTAAAATAGATCGATCAGAAGCCAAGAACAGAAGTGTTTCTGCCTCTCCATCTGAAGAGGATGGTTTCCAAGCGTTGGATTTCAGATTTATTTAAAAAATCCTTATCTGAGAGAGGGCAGGTATATTCCATAAATTCAGTATTGTCCAAAACACGACAGGAATTCTCCATTTCAAATAACCAGCACAGACCACTCTGGAGCAGCCCTGCTGTGTTCCCTCCTCACAGGACTTTCTAAAATCCCAACCACTGCACTGGGAACCACCTCTCCATCTCCATTAGGGCTCTTTTCATGACACAAGTTATTGTCAGGGCCGCTTTGCATCCCTTGATTTCTGACTGATGGTTGTTGCTGTCAGCTGCTCTTATCCCATTTGTTCTATAGGTTGTTTTATTTGGTTTTATGGCTTCTTCCACCTCTCAGCTCATCAAGGTGCGTTTCCTCGTTGTTTTTGCAATCAGTGTGGCTTTTTGGAACACATTTAGGGCATCTTATAAAGAGGTCTTCAACAACTCTAAATTAATCACTCCAATTACTCTGATAATTTCCCTCCCAGTCCCCAAATGTTCTCAGCAGGGCCTTTCCCTGGATGTATCAGAGCCCAGGCATGGATGTGTTTGGGCAGAGCAACAAAAATCATGGGAGATAACTGTGAATAAGGAGTTTTAGTGATCAGTTCACCCTAAATCATCAATACCCTGAAAACAATGAATACTTTGAGCTGGAAAAGAATCAGGGTATGTCTCTGAAGCTTCAAGGGGGTGGCATTAGGAGCCACCCCTGATGCCCCAGGAGCTCTGCCTGGAGCCACCAGAGCAAGGAGTCTCCTTATTCCAACCTCCAGCCACAGTGAAAGCAGAGTCAGCGGATCTCCACCCCTCCCTTTAGGCCACAGTGTGGGGACAAGGAGGAAAATCCTCCTCCTTTGGAAGAGGTCACTCAGCCCTCCCCAGCCCACGGGTGCAGGCTGAGGAGCTGCAAGTTCCTGGGGGGTGTTTTAGGGGCTCTCTGGGTGTTGTCTCCTGGTTTAGAGACAAAATAACTCTTGAATTACATTGTTTTCCTTTCCAATAAAGCTGCAGGTTCCCAGATGCCTTGGAGCTGATAATCTGCCACGGTGCCGTGCTCCTGTGAGTGTCTGTACCTGGGTGTGCTGGCTCTGCTCTCCACGCTGACAGTGCTCTGTTGTTGTTTTCCTACCACTCTGGTGTGTTCCCAGAGCATCACAATAAAAAGAAACACGAAGGTAGGCAATTCATCATAATACAAAAATAAAAGGCATAATAATGTAAATTATGCACATCGTTAACCCCAACTGTTGCTCTAAAATGGACACAAATTCGGCAGGAAAACCATCTTTAGGCTGTGCTGTGGCAATTTTCTCTGAAGAGTTTTCTTTCAGAGCTGGAGGAGTCCTGTGTTCTCTTCTCTGGAGGTCTGGAGCCCTGTTAATGCACTCACAGCAGGATGAGGTGCCTGCTCCTCCTCGGGGGCTGCTCTGTGATGCCATGGAGGGGCTGCAGGACCCCCAGGCGTGTTCCTGCTGTGCCAGTACCTCAGCAGCAGCTCGGGGAGCGCAGGCAGTGTCCCTCAGGCTGTGGTGGCCACGGACCTGCCACCCTTATCTGGTCTATTCGGGGCAGATGAACCCCCCCAGCTCACCCTGCAGCAGGTGTCAGGGGAGGACAGGTGAGCCACACCCCCCAAAAAGCTGCATGTCCCCTCTGGCCCTGCAGGAACCCCCAACTCAGACCCCTCATTGGATGTCCAACCTTGCCAAGGTGAATCCCAGCCCACGCTGCCGTGGTCTCCAGAAATATCAGAGGAGGAGCTGAGGGGAATTGGTCGTGAATCCTTCCTCCTTTCTGATTTCTCCCACTCCTTTCTGCTCACCCTTTTTCCCTCTTCAAAGGAGGAAGAGCCACTTTAAACTCTTTCATCAGCTCACCCTCATCAAAGGCAAATGGGCTGGAGCCTGAGTGGGATTTCCCAGCCCCCTCCCATTGCTCAGATTCCTAAAACTGCTTTAAAGCGACTTAAAAAACCTTCCTGCGTAGAATTTTTCCTTGCAAAAAAAATTAGACCTCATGAAAATAAATAATTCCCAGAGGAAATTTCAATTTGATTACAAATATTGACTTGCTTGAGGAAAGCTTTTTTTAAACAAAAATCCATTTGGAATCAACATTTTCAAATTAAACATGTATGTTCGCTCTGTTATAGTACTTAACTAGGAAAAATACCAATTTTCTTTCCAGTGGTTGGGGATTTTAGGAGTTTCTTCCATCCATATTTTTCTGCAAGAGCTGAACAAAAGAGAGGCCTGAAAATTGGGCTGAGCGGGGAAAAGATTTGTTTTAATTTTAAAGGATTAAAAAAAACGCAATATGAAATGTTGTAAATCATTTTCACGCTTCTAAAAAAACTCATAAAAATGCATAAATATGTTGTATTAAAGCTGTAGCCCCAGGAGATGCCTGAGCTGCAGAAGCACCAGGCAGAGCAGGCACAGCGGGTGCTGTTTCCTCTTGGATGGTCTCCATCACCTCTCTGCTCCCAGCTCCAGCAGGTCAGGAGGGGTTTTGCATGGATTTGGAAGCCGAGAGATGTGGGATGTGAGCAGACAGGTGGGAAAACCTGGTGGTCCACCAGCTTGGTGGTGACATCAGGCTTTGCATGGGCTGGGTTGAAGACCATCAGCATCCATGGAGACCATCCATGCAGACCATCAGCATCCATGGAGACCATCCATGCAGACCATCAGCATCCATGGAGACCATCCATGCAGACCATCAGCATCCATGGAGACCATCCATGCAGACCATCAGCATCCAGGCCCACGGCTGTCTGTGCACAATCCCTGGGACTCACGGAATGTTTGGGATGGAAAGGACTTGAAAGCTCATCTCATTCCAATGGCAGGGACACCTTCCACTAGCCCAGGTTGCTCCAAGCCCCATCCAGCCTGGCCTTGGGCACTTCCAGGGCTGGGGCAGCCACAGCTTCTCTGGGCAACCTGTGCCAGGGCCTCCCCACCCTCACAGGGAACAATTTCTTCCTAAATCTCACTTAAATTTCCCTCTTTCAGTTTGAACCCCAAATGACCAGTCTGGGTCACTGCACTCGGTTCAGGCTCCACACCCCACCCCAGGTACTTCAGACACCCCTCGGGCCCTTCTGGGCTTCAAAAGAAAGCAAACTCCAACTGCTTCCAATGTGTATTTGTGTATTTATTTCTCTCCATAGTCTCCATTTCTCTGCTGGGATTGATCCTTCTGCTCTTGGAAACAGTGAGGCTGAGCTGAGACACTTGAGACACCTCACACACTTCAGGACACAGGACTCTCAGGTGTGAATGTGCTGCTTTTGTCACTTTATGGATTTAAAAAGAAGAAATCAGCTCCATGCGACGTAGGAGCTGTGTCAGAGGAGAGGGGCAAACTGTGTGTGAGAAGAACGTGGTCAGCTCTGTGTCCTGCTCATTTTTGGAGGGGAAGGAGTGGGTAGGAAGAAAAAGGAGCTGGAGGAACAGCAACTTTTGATCTAAACAAGGTTTCCACACACTGACACTTGTCCTGAGAGAAGTAATGAGGGGGCCCAGCTTTCAGCCATTGCCTCTGCCAAAATAAAACAAACCTCTTGATTTCAAAGATGAAATATAAGCATCATAAGTGAGCCTGTCCAGATCTGGGGGCTCTCTTGAAGCCTGAATTGAGGGGCAGAGGGGTTAAGTGAGGGATGACCCCAGCTCCCCGTCATCCACAGTTTCTCTGGACCCTGCTGGGGATGAGCTTCAGCAGAGATGCTGCTGGCTGGAGGCATCCAGGTATCCACCAGAAACGACTCCAGACAGCAGCAGTGCTTTTAAAGAGCATTTTATTAAGAGATGCACATGAGAAATAGCTGATAATAAATGCAGAAAGCCCTGGGACTAAAGGCCTGTTTGCCCAGGCAATATCCCCACGGAGAACCGCAGCCGTTCAGCGCAGCGGGAGGTGCCGGGGGCAGCTCCTCCTGCACTCCCACATCCGAGCAGGAAAACAATGCTGAGCTGGTTATTTACCACAGCAAAGGTGCAGTTTTGGCACCTTCCCAGCCATATCTTACAGAGTCACAGAATGTGCTGAGCTGGAAGGGACCCACAAGGATCATCCAGTCCAACCCCTGGCCCTGCACAGGCCCAGCCCCAAGAGTCACCCCCTGTGCCCCAGAGGATCAGCCAAACCCTCCTGGAGCTCTGGCAGCCTTGGGGCTGTGCCCACTGCCCTGGGGAGCCTGGGCAGTGCCCAACCAGCCTCTGGGGGAAGAACCTTTGCCTGAGATCCAACCTGAGCCTACCCTGACACAGCTCCAGCCATTCCCTGGCTGCTGTCCCTGGTCCCCCCAGAGCAGAGCTCAGTCCCTGCCCCTCCTCTGCCCCTGCCCAGGAGTTGGAACTGCACTGAGGTCTCCCCTCAGTCTGCTCCAGCTGAACACACCAAGTGCCCTCAGTGTCCTCACACGGCTTCAAATCAAGGCCCTTCCCCATCTCCATGTCCCTCCTTTGGACACTCTCCAATGGCTCAATCTCTTCCTTCCATTGTGTCCCCCCAAACTGCCCCAATGTTGAGGTGAGGCTGCCCCAGGGCAGAGCAGAGCGGGACAATCCCCTCCCTGATGCCCCAGGACAGGGATGTCCCTCCTGGCTGCCAGGGCACTGCTGACTCAGGGACAACTGGGCATCCAGCAGGACCCCCAGGGCCCTTTCCCAGCTCTGCTTTCCAGCCTCTCATTCCCAGTCTGTACAAACATCCAGTTTGCCCCATCCCAGGGCAGAATCCAGCACTTCCCCTTGTTGAACTCCCTGTTGGTGATTCCCAGCCCTCAGATCTGTCAGCTGTGAGCCCAACATTCAAACCCTTCTGCTCCCAGGTCGAGCGATGCCCGAGCCTGTCTCACACCACAGAGGCCCAGCAAAGCCTTGGGACCCATTGTGGTCTCTCACGGTGCTTTCTCCATGATTCCTCAATACTTTTCCCAAATAATTGTGCTTTAAATACCCCCTGCAGACATGATGAAGCTGTTTAGGACAGCGGATGTCGCCCATGAGGAGAACCTCTCTTAAGGTTAATTAATCATTTGTAAACTGACCTTTGGGTGGATGCATTATTCATCAGTGCTCCTCAGCTAATGCAACACGGAATTTTCATCCACCTTTTTTTTTTGGTCAAAGTCTTTAGTTTTTCCATAACTGAGGTAGAGGCAGAGCAGTGCCCCCAGGTGCCACTTCCATATGGGATGCTCCTGCTCACCCATCATTTAGACCAGAGCCAGGGCTTAGGCTGGATCACAGCCAGGGTTTAGGCTGGTCTGCCGTTGCTCTTCCCCACCTGCATTTTTCTTCCTTGAAGCCTGACTGACCTTAAACTTGCTCTCCAGGAGCTTGACATTTAAGAGTGCAGTGACAGGAAATAAGTTCCTCTGAAAATACGTGTAACTTATTTACCAGCACAAGGAGAGGGGGAGAGGGATTCAGGTGAAGACATACATATACATCACTCTGCTTGGTTGTGACTTCTCACATGTTGTGATGTTGTGTGGTAGCATCACCTTGTCCTCCAGCCAAGCTGCTCCCTGTGTTGTGGTGACATTCAAGGCCTTTCCACCACATCCAAACCTGGGACTGGCTGAGCAGGAGCAGGGATAAGGAGAAGAAGGGTCCTCACGTCCCATCCTGGGCTGCAGGCTCCAATCTTGGGGGACAAAGGAGATGATTTAACATCTCACAGCCTCCAAAAGTGGAAGGCAGGAAAAGACAAGCCACTCAGAAAACATCTCATGCATCATTCTTTGTCAGGTTACATAAATGAAGAAGGAAAAAAAAGAGAAAAAGGGAATCAAAGATTAAACACTGCACAAATCTGTGAGTGCAGTACACAGGAAACTGCTGATTTCCACAGGGAACAGCTTCCTGTACCCCATATTCCCCCAGGTGAGAACAGACCCTGCCCAAACAGGCTCTTCACCCCCTTCCCCATCCAAAACTCCAGTGTAGCCCTGGGGGTGTCTCCCAAACGAGAGGCGTTCATGTATCTTTAATTATTGTTTCAGCCACATAAATCCAAGCCGAATTAAAATTCATGATGGTTCTAGGGTACAAGTGCAAACAATTTGTTCGGTAAACTTTGCTCTAATTGCTATTCTGAAAATTTCCTGTTAATCAAGCCCCTTGGGCTCGGTTTACCAGTGTAGTTGTGCCTGGGAATGTCAGTGCTCGGAGGGTGCAACGCGTGGATGCCGATTTCAAGGGTCTTTATACGATATTAACTCGTACACTTTGTCCTCACATTAATTTGCAAGTAATTTTTTAACAACCTTCTGTGGCCCTGTCTTTTATCTCGCTGCTTCATTACTCGAGGCGGGCGGGCGAGCGAAGAGCATTTGTAAAACCTGAAAGGAGATTGCACTCGGAAATGTTTGGGATCTCAGAGTGGAACGCCCCCGAGGGCGCCTGGAATTCCTCCCTGTGGGAGCTGCCTTTCCAGTGTCTCCTGACTGCAAGTAGTGACAGGAGACATGAGAAGATATTTGGGCCAGCCTGGTAATGTTGGGTGTGTGAGCGGTGACACTGCAGGGACGGTCCAGCAAGGCCCCCCCAAAAACACAGATACGGAGGTTGGGAACACCTTGGTCCTCCTGAGCTGAGGATACAAATGTCACGTGAAAAGCCAAGGCACGAGCAGAGCTTGTTTCTCATCTCCACATGCACCGAGAACATCAGAAACAACTCTGGGAGATGCCAGGGGCAGTCCTGCTGCAGATCCCCACTTCCCAGATATAGTCCTACACAGTCCAAGTGGTCAGTTCACAGAATCACAGATTTATCAGGGTTGGAAGGGACCTCTGGAGATCACCCAGTCCAACCCCCTTCCCAGGCAGGGGCATCCAAAACAGGTGACACAAGAACATGTCCAGGTGGGCTTGAAATGTCTTCAAATTGGAGACCCCACGTCCTCCCTGGGCAGCTGTTCCAATACTCTGCCGTCCTTAATGGAAAGTTCTTCCTCATGTTGAGGTGGAATTTCTTGTGTTTTGGTTTATGGCCATTATTCCTTGTCCTCTTGACACCTGACTGGATCCACTTCTGGATCTCTTTCCCCCAGGAACACCTCTCCACAGAGATGCCCAGTCAGTCCCACCCAGGAGGATTCCAGGAGTTTTGAGACCCTTTAGTTTTGTGCTGTTATCAGACTAGTCCTTAACTTGAATCCCCAGAGATTTGGGAATAGGAGAAGCTCTGAGACCTGAGTGTCTCTTCCCGCCAGCAGAGTAAGGTGGAAGAACAGAAATAACAAAATAATGAGCATCTGACAGCAATCAGGGGCACGGTGGAGGAGCTCTCCTGGATGGAAATATGCAATAAGGAAACATCTGAGAACTGGTAGTTCCCAGAAGAGACCAAAGATGGTGCACAACAGCAAACTGCTTCCCTGGGAAAGCAGATAAGAAGCATAATTAGGTGGCATTACAGCAGCAGGGCCTGGAAGCTGGAAAGCAGTTGTATGGAGAGTGGAAACTGGCACATGCCTGGGGGGGACAAGAGAGGAATAATCCAGGTTCACAGCATGAGAGCAGCTGAGATGGGCACACAAGGTTTGGGAGGCAACCAGGAGGGTCTGCAAATACATTGGATGCAAAAGGAGAACAGCAAGATGGGCAGGGGTGCACAGAGAACGGACTGAGCACTCAGAGCAGGGATCTGCCCAATCTCCATTGCTCCATTCTTTCTAAAATTGTTAATTGTGGGTGAAGCTTAATGAAGCAGACTTTGAAGGAAAAGGCCAGTGTAAGGAAAGGAGTTTAAAGCCATTTGGATATGTCAAATATATTCAAAATGAGAGGATCTGATGAAATTCACTCAAGAACGCTGAACCCTTGGTCGTTATCTTCCAAACTGATGAAGGTCCCTTGAGATGAGAGAAAGCACCTCCCTTTGAAGAGGATACTTGGAGTTAAAAAATCCTGAATAATCATCTAATATCAATTCCCTAAAAGAGGCTGGAAGAAAGTCTTAAATGAGCAACTTGTAAAAGGATGAATAAAATCAAAGGACATGGGTTGGTCAAGAGCCAGTTGTGTCAACCCAATTTAATTTCCTTCTTTGATAAGGCAACAGGGACACTCGATGATAGGGAAGGAGAAAACAGGAATGGGGAAGTCTTTTTCATTTTCCCACTGGAAAGGGAAAAGAGGGACAGGGAAAAGAGGGACAGGGAAAAGAGGGACACCCTCTAAAACAAGTCACAGCTCAACTGGCACAGAAACCACTCTCAAAGAGGAGGGACCAAGGGAGAAGGAGGTTTCTGCAGCCTCCACCATGGCTCGAGAGGAGAGGATGTCAACATTCCCCTCTTCCAACAGGTCACCTTTCTCCAGTTTGGCAATCCACAGCTTTGCCCAAGGACAGCTCCTTGCCCAAGGAAAACTGAGATTAAACCTCAATTATGCTGATTTCCAACATCCAGCATCAGTTTGCCCTTAATTCCTCCATGACATCAACACCCCTCTGTGTATTTAACTAGAACCACCCTGACACAGCATTATCATGTATTAACCTCAGATACTCAGCACAGAGAAGACACTTTTGGTAGAGTTTCAGTCACTCCACCTGGTTTGGAAATGGTACAAATCTCTATAAAGAGCCTGTGAAACCTGAGTGTGAACCTGGAGGCTTTGCCACCCCACTCCTGGCCCTCCGGATGGACCGATGGACTCAGGGATGGGGACTCTTGCAAGCCCCAACCGAGGGACTTTGGGAGCTGTAAGAATGGCTGCTGGAGGATTGCAGGAAGGAAAGCTTTTGATGTCGTTTCAAACAATGTGTAATTATCAGGTAGCTGAAAATTAGCCCATCTGTGCCTCGGGAGAAGACAATGTGAAGTTGTGTGTTACTAATGGCTGAAAAGCGCTGGCAGCACAAGACAGGGAATTCTCAGGCAACTTTTTTCTTCAGGTAATGTAATTATACGGCGTAATCCCCAAATCTCCTGACTTTTTGGTGGGTTTTGATAAAGCTTATGAGGTCTCCATCCTCCTTTCTTTTCCTCTCCTCATCAGCAGCATAGTTCTGGGTGTCCTGGCCAGTGCCACCACGTGCGGCAGATGTGACATAAACTGCCTTTAAAACACAAAGCTAAACACAAGTCCCAGGTTTTTCTAAAGCAGATTGTAAATTCTCATTGTGCCCTTGCCACAGCCTCATCATCTGAATGCAAAGCACCAGAGCCTGTAATAGTATTTGGGATAAAATGTCTGTGCTGGTGGAGTTGGTCGGCCAGAGCCCGAGTCCCCGATCCAGGTCAGTGCACACACAAGCAGCAGCGTGGTTCAAGATTTAGGACCTGATTGTTTTCTCTGCTTTTGGTCCCTGCTGATCCAGCATGCAAAAAAAAAGAAAAAATAATCCCCCAAGCCCCATGACTTCTTGAAATGCCTCGAGGATCTGGTGATAAAGGTCTTTGGGGGTCAGTGAAGCAAAACTGGGATAGCACAAACCTCGTGCAAACAGTCCAGGCAGGGTAAATAGCTCATGATTTTTTTTTATTCATACTTTTGTCTGCGGAATAACTGGGAGCAAATTGCTTTTTCCTTGCCTAGTCCAAATTATTCAGAGAATTTTTCTGCTGATTTTTGCTCTTCTGCCTTTCGAGAGCCTTTGCTCTTGAGCAGGGCCCGCTTAGCTCTGAATGGAAAGCAAATGTTGCCTTCACCTTCGGTGAACTTCGAAGCAATTGATTTTTACCGGCGCGAAAGAAAAGCTGCGAAGTGACAGCTCGTGGGCTTTGGGGAGGATGAGTTTTGCCATTTCAGGGCTGTTTGCAGGAGGACTCAGCCATCCCAGCAGCAAGACGACAGATGCTCTTTGCTCTCCTCCCTTCTCAGCCACCAGCCCTGGCCTCTCTCACACGTGGGGTCCCCGGCCCGGCAGCGGCTCTGTGGCCACCCAACAGATGCTTTAAGCAACCCATAATGGGGAGGACTCCGAGGGAAATCATTCCTGCTCGCTTTTGTCTGGTAATCCGAGGTCAAGAAAACAAACTGCTTCCTCTCCAGTGCCGTGGTGAGAAATGCAGCCAAGCCCCGGCACCCAGAACAAAAGCCGAGCTGGCACAAACACAGGAGCTCCTTAAATGGGTTTGCCGTTCGCCGGAAGGGCTGCAAATTGAAGCGAAGATAAGCCCCTTAGCATTTCCCTTCTTTAATCCCGGCCTCATAAAAGCGGAGATGTGTTCCTATTCAGCGGGCTTTATACAGAGGCAGGTATTTCATTTACCCAAAAAACCCCTGGATCGGATAAATTATTAATGTTATTTATAAAGGCAATTCTGCCATTCAGCAACTTCTTTTGGATGCCTACGCTTAATCTCGCTGCTTAGCATAAGATACACTCCAGTTAAAAGGCAAAATCACATTCCCTTACAAGGCCTGCAAAATAACGGAGCGCTGAGGTGCCTGGAAAAGGGTTGTAGTTTAAATTCCGCTCTAAAGACTAATACATTTATCAGTGGCAAACATAAGCCCTGATTTCCACTTGCTTGTACCCTCCCTGTGCTGGATGGGGCCTCACTCACACACGTCGAGAGCTGTTTAAGCTACTCAGCAACACAGTGGTGCTTAGAGAGCCTCTGCAAGGCTGGGTGGTGGCTGGGTGGAGTCACAGGGGGAGAGGGGAATTGTGGAATCACAGAATCACTGAGGCTGGAAAAGCCCTCCAAGGTCACCAAGTCCACCCTGTGCCCCATCCCCACCTTGTCCCCAGCCCAGAGCACTCAGTGCCACGGCCAGGCCTTCCTTGGACACCTCCAGGGATGGGGACTCCAAACCTCCCTGGGCAGCCCCTGCCAGTGCCTGAACACCCTTTCCAGGCAGAAATTCCTCCTGCTGTCCAACCTGACCCTCCCCTGGCACAGCTGGAGGCCGTTCCCTCTCCTCCTGTCCCTTGTTCCCTGGGAGCAGAGCCCGACCCCCCCCGGCTCCCCCCTCCTGTCAGGGAGTTGCAGAGCCAGAAGGTCCCCCCTGAGCCTCCTTTTCTCCAGGCTGAGCCCCCCCAGCTCCCTCAGCTGCTCCTGCTGCTCCAGCCCCTTCCCCAGCTCCGTTCCCTTCCCTGCACACGCTCCAGCCCCTCAGTGTCTCTCTTCCATGAGGGCCCAGAACTGGACACAGCCCTGGAGGGGCCTCAGCAGGGCCAGCACAGGGACAGTCACTGCCCTGGTCCTGCTGCCACACCATGGCTGGCACAGCCCAGGGGCCATTGGCCTCTTGCCCCCCTGGGCTCCCCTGGGCTCGTGTCCAGCCCCTGGCACCGGCACCCCCAGGGCCTTTCCCAACAGGCATTTCCCAACCACTCTGCCCCAGCCTGGAGAGATCCATGCGGGCTTTGTGACCCAGCTGCAGGACCCAGCAAAGTAACCCTGTCCTCTCCCATAACGTGTCCTGTGGCATGTCCTGCTCTGGGACACCCACAGCCATGACTTCAGCCTCTGCAGGCTGAGCCCTGAACCCACCCCAGGGCCCAGGGCATTGCCAAGGGCAGAGACACCACAGAAGGAATATCCAATATCTGCTCATCGAGCAGAGGGATGGGCAATGGAGTCAGGATGTTCAGAGTCCCAAAACAGTCCTCAGAGACCCTGGCAGAGCTGCCAGCACGGTGGCACTGTGGATCTCAGCCCCAGCAAAACCAGTGTAACACAAAACCATGAGGAGCAATTGAATAAACCATTGGGAGCCCTGGTGCATGGCCAACATCACCATTCCAGCCCCAACAGTGGGACATGATGGACCAGTTCCCATGGCAGAGTAAAGCAGCACTCCTCCCATCAACAGGGCAGCAGTCTTGGTGTTAAATGCCCACACTGAGGAACAGGAGAGCATATAAGAGATGTGCTCCAAGGCTCTAGGAGGGGAAAAACAGCTCCTTGCTCCCACATCAGGACTACAGTGGAATTACCTAAAACATATCCCACCCTGTGACCCCAGATACATCCTTGTCATTGTCACAGCACAGCCACCCACAGCCACCAGCCATCCTCCAAATCTGAGGGTAACACACAAGGCTGTGCATGGGAACTGCAGGGAGCTTTGGAAAATTTCTCATGAAATGTTTTCTTCCCATAATACAAATGTTCCCTGAAATCCTTTTTTCAGCATTTTCCTCTTCCAAGGCTGCACAACAAACTGTTTAATTGAGCAGCCAGAACTGGCTGAGGTTTTGTTTCAGCACAATTTCACAGATCACAGAATGTGCTGAGTTGGGAGGGACCCACAAGGATCATCCAGTCCAACCCCTGGCCCTGCACAGGCCCATCCCCAAGGGTCACCCTCTGTGCCCCAGAGGATCAGCCAAACCCTCCTGGAGCTCTGGCAGCCTTGGGGCTGTGCCCACTGCCCTGGGGAGCCTGGGCAGTGCCCAACCAGCCTCTGGGGGAAGAACCTTTGGCTGAGATCCAACCTGAGCCTGCCCTGACACAGCTCCAGCCATTCCCTGGCTGCTGTCCCTGGTCCCCCCAGAGCAGAGCTCAGTCCCTGCCCCTCCTCTGCCCCTGCCCAGGCAGTTGGAACTGCAGTGAGGTCTCCCCTCAGTCTCCTCTGCTCCAGCTGAACACACTAAGTGCCCTCAGTCCCTCCTCACACCTTTTCTAATTGATGCACAAGGTCCTGGCAAGGCACTTTGCAGCACAACCAAGATCACAGATAGGAAAATACATAATAAAATGATAACCCATGGATCTTAAAGAGAAAGGAAGAGGAAAAAAGTGTGGTCGTCCCTGCCTTGCTTGGTCTTATTTTCAGAAAAACCACTCAGAGAGGACAAGGACTTTTTCACAGAGCAAGGAAGAGCGGGAGGAGCCCAGGACAGGAAGGATTCATTTTGGGTCAGTGCCACTTTCCTCCCTCCAGACTACATGACATAAAAGAGGGAGAGCTCACATTAAAGAGTCATGAACTAACCCCGGTGCTGGAAAGAGTAACACAGGGATTTATTCCTGATATCCTTCTTAACAAATTTCCCGAGCTTGTCTCTGTGGCACTGTTGCAATTCCATGTTTTAAGCCGCTGCGGTTTTGTTTGCTAAACTCACCCAACCTTCTCCCAGCAGGGTTACGACAGGAGTATGTGTTTTCCATCGATGGCATCAGCCCTTGGGATGTTCAGGATCCCGTTTTTTCCCTGGGCTGGGTGGTGGGGCCGAGCAGTGGCTCACGGGTGGTTTGCCTTTGATCAGCCCTGAGCAGGGAGGGCTCCTGCAGCTGCACTCCGAGCTGGAGATGTCTCAGCCACGGGCACCACAGAGAAACACACTTTCATGTCAAAATGACTTATAATAAGATTTTAAGTTGGTTCAGGGAGCTGGAATGAAATATTTAAACCCAGCATCACAGTAGCATTTTATTCTCATGAAAATGCTGAAATGCCATTTGCAAATCAGAGACGTTTTAAAATTTTGCTTTGAAACAGCGGCGTCTTCATGCAACTGTTTTGTGGCTTTTTTTTTTTTTTCCTTTCCAGGAAGAAACAAATTGTGGGGAAAAAAGCTGAGATATTGGCCATTTCCTCCCAAATCAGATGTCTGCTCTTCAGTCTGTGCTGGTGAGTCTGTTTGGAGCCATCATTCCCATTTGGAGCAGGGAGAATCAGCCTGGAGAGCAGCCTACGCTGTTGCATCCAGCATTCAAATTACATTACCTTTGTTTCTTCCACTGACAACGAGACATTTAGGCTGGGGAACTCCACTGGGCATTAGTGCTGCTCTGAAGGGTCTGCATGATATGAAATAAATGTCGTAAAAGAAACAGCGAGTTCTGGTATAAAAGCACAGCTGTCCTACTTTTTTTCATTATCGGGGCAGTTTTCCCTTTCTTTAGGTACAGTTTATTCATTTGCAGTCCTTCATTTCCCTGTGTATATATATATAATAACTTGTTAGACACAAGAAACCAGTCTCTCCTCAAGGCTCAGGTAATTCCTTATCCAACTCCTTGCTGTCCCCAAGCAGCACATGGCTCTGGGCAGGTGGTCCAGAGCCACCCAAACTCTTCAGTGCCTGGGTCAGGATGATGTTTCGGGCCATACTGAAAATAAGTCTCCGAATTTTGAGACATGACTTAAATTATTTTCTATGAGAAAAGCAGGTTTTTAGGCAGTTATGGCCAAATTCAGCATTTGAGGTTCAAACTGTTATTAAGAAAAGGTTGTTCTATAACAGTGACCAAAATATAATCGAATTCAGTATCTTAGGATCAAAAAGCCCCAAATCCCTTAAGATGATGCCTGACTTTAAAAAAAAAAAAAAAAGATCTTGTGGTTTGTGTACAGTTTGCTCATGGGGAGGTTTTAATACAAAATTCAAAGAACTGTAAGGAGAAAATGTTGGCAAGCAGCATAAAAAACTGCTTAAAAATAACATACGAATGTGTCAGAAGAAATGTGTATCATTTATCCAAAACACTGAGGACCCAAAATAGCTGAAAGAGGAGCACAGCAGGAATAAGAAAAATCCTTCCAAGCTGAAGGCAGGTCTAAACAGAGGGTGTACACATGTCATGATAGGATAATGTCATGATAGGATAAGATTTTAAGGCACAAAAGGCCGATATGGGAAGGACAGAGCTGGGAATTTTCCAGTTCTAGGAGAAGCTCTAGTGGTCCAAGGGGGTTCTCTTTGGATCAAGCTGTTCCATACAGAACCAACATTTAGGAAGGCAGCAGATCTCCAGCCTGCAAATGTTGCTCTGCTAAACCCTCCCTCAGATTTGATCCAAATGAGCCATTGTGAAGTCTCTCAGGAGTTGTAAATGCAGAGAAATAAGAGAAATAAGAGAAAATCATAAAATCAGCTTCTTTCAGCAAGGCAATAATCAGCTCACACTGTCTCCAGCTGATCCCCATTTCCCCCTTAGTTCACCCTTTCCCTGAGGGTTCAGGCCCTGCTTTTCTGATGATGATGCTCTCACAGCCCCTTCCAGCCCCCAAACCTGCACCAGCCTCTGCTGCTGCTTCTCAGAGTCCACCTGCACAGAAGGACCCCAAGGCAAGTAAATTCTCTCAGCCTGGAGAAGGGAAGGATTTGTGGAGACTCTATAGCAGCATTTCAGTCCTTATGGGGGCTTCCAGGAAGGCTGGAGAGGGACTTTGGACAAGGGCCTGGAGGGACAGGACAAAGGGGAATGGCTTCCCACTGACAGAGAGCAGGGTTAGATGGGATATTGGGAAGAAATTCTTCCTTCTGAGCTTGGTGAGGGGCTGGGATAAAATTCCCAGAGAAGCTGTGGCTGCCCCTGGATCCCTGGAAGTGTCCAAGGCCAGGGGCTTGGTGCAACCTGGTCTAGAGGAAGGTGCCCCTGCCCATGTCGGGGGGGGAACAAGATGATCATTAGCATCCATTCCAACACAAACCATTCTGTGATTCCATGAAATCTGGCTGTGATTCCTTCTGCCCTAAAAGCAGATCCTGCTTGATGTTCCCACCACACTGAAGGATCAGCACTTAAGGCACAGCCACACCTGGAAAGCTCCACACAACTGTGGGGGGTTTGCTTCTGTGCCTTCCTCCCTCACCTGCCTCTTGCTGCTCCAAGCAGGGAGGCAGAACCCCCCTGAGCCTCGTGCAGGTGATCAGAGGGAATTGCTCTTCCTGGATCCAGCTCCTGCCTTTTGCCTGCTGGGAAGCTGCCAGGGAGAGGGGAGTGTAGGCACAGAATGAATAGCAGAAGAGATTGCAGGTAATTATGTTTCTTAAGCTGTTAACAGGATTGGCCATTTGATAAATGAGAGGATTTGGGAATGTTTTGTCACTGACAAGCCATTGTAAGATCCGAGTGGAAAGGGGAAGGTTTCTCTTGCGTAGCAGGAACAAGAAGGAAATTCTCCCAGGATGTTTATGCACCATGAAATCCAGCTGAAACCTGGGTGCCAGCACATGGAGTTGAAAGAAGAGATACAGGAATCCTGCTGAAAAAAAAACCACCAGGTCTCTTCCACGCAGGTTTTGGTGCCCTTCCCCTGCCCTCGGAGGCTTCTGTTCTTTTATGGTGAGCCCCCACCTCCCTCCATATGAAATTTGGTGACATCAGGGCCCCTCCAATCCCTCCATCTGCTTTTCAGCGCTCTGAATCCCTCTGTCTTCCCTCTGGTCCCCTCAAGCTCTTGGTTTGCTTTTGTGTTCCCTGCTGAGCTGGAGAGGCAAGAGGGAAACCAGCCCTGCTCTGTTGGTCCAGCTCCAACAGTGCCCCTCGGGTGGGTTTGGGCACCCCTGGAGCCCCTCTGTTTCTTTTCCAGTTCTCTTATTTGATGTGACTTTCAGGGGGCCTCAGAGCTTTCAATCTGATTCTGGTGCCCCCCACTCTTGGAAATTCATGCTTTGGTGTTCTCAGGAGCTTTCCACGTGCTCCGTGGGCCCTCGGGACTGTGGGTCTCATCCCACAGCAGGGAGGGAAGGGCAGGACCCAAGGCAGCTCCTGTTTGTGTGTAAGAGCAAAGGAAAAGAGGAAGGCTCTTCCAAATCTCCACCACAGCTTTTGACTTCTTTGCTTCACCTATTTTTCAGCAGCCAAACTGATGCAGGAGCTGTGGGACAAGCTGAGGATGAGGAGCAGGGCAAGTCTTCTCCAGAGATCAAGTAAACAATGCCCTGAATAAACTAAAAGTCATTTTATCTCAATTGTGGCTTGCTCCACTTCTGATTTCCAAGAGGAAAGCACACTTGATTCCTGCTCAGCACTTCCTATAGTGTGACCCCCCAGCAAGGGCTGCAGGGAACTGGTTTCACAGACCTTTCCTCCTGTGGCAGCTCCTTAAGGGGTAAATGAAGGCAAAACCCAGCTCCTGCCCCTTCAAAAAAGGTCTCTGGAAAACAAGGTCACTCACTCTGTGCAGCTCAAGCTGAAGTCTGAAATGCTGCCCCAAGCAGCTGGTGGAGGGCAGGCATGAGGTGAAACAGCAGCTATTCTTAGTAAGAAACACTTAGGAAAGCAGAGAAACAGCAGGAAAGAAACTCCAGGCACTTTTCCTCTACAAACCATAGGACTCAAAGCCCTGTTTTCACCCAAGCAGGAGCAGATGTGCCCACTGGATTTGTGCCCCCTTGCTCCAGCACCCCCCAGCCAAGCCCAGGGCATCCCTTCTGCACACACAGAGGAGACAGAGCTCCAGTCACAGCTGGGCAAGGCAAAACCTCTCCCAAAGCTCAGCCAGAAGCCCAGGGCAGCCATGGGCACTCAGGTGCCACGTTGAACGGGCTGTAGTTCAAGCACAGAGGTGACTGTCCTTGCCAGCACAACTGGGAAAGGAAGATGGTTTGCCAACCCCCTCCTGGGGCAGCACATGGATGAGGGAGAATTCCCAAAGTAACCTGACCCACAGGGGCAGCCCTGGCCATTTATAAAGCCATTTATAAACCCCTTGCCAGCCTTGGAAACTGGAATGGTCAGGAAAAGCTTTCACCTACAACGAGGAGCATCTGACAAGGGAGGCTGAGCCAGTGCCACCTTTGGTCAGAGCCAGCCCAGGACAATCCCACAGGTACCCCCAGTCCAGGAGATGGTCCCAGTCCAGAAGGCAGCTCCAAACAGCCCCAGTTCAGCAGCCCCCTGCAGCCCCACCAGGGTGTTCCCCTCAAACAGAGACTGGGAAAGGAACTCTTCAGCTCAGATTTAACTCTGCTCCTCCTTGTTTAACCCACACCAGCCTTTCCCATGGGGACAGCATGGTCCAGCTCCCACAGCTGCAGGGCAGGACTCTGTGATTTCACTGCAGAGACCTGGAAACAGCCCCACTGCCACCCCCTCAGTCATGGGGGGCCCTGCAGAGGCAGCTGGGATCCCCCTGCCTCTGGGACCAGCAAGGGATCCCCTCCAGGTCCCCTCCTTTGGACCTTCTGGGCACAACCGACTCCCCAGCAATGGGGTACAGAGGCCCCCAAAGCCTTGTTGGCATTTAGTTTTGGTCACTCTCCACTTCAGGACACTGATATGACATTTCCCCTGCCCAGATCCAACCTTGCTGCCCACATTGCCAGAGCTCTGCTCCCACCAGGGATTTCTGAAGCTTTGTGGCAGCAAAAAGCATCATTTGTGCTGGAAGAAAAGCTCTTCACCAGTAAATGAGGGCACATCAGAGCAACACAGGTCTCTCCCACACCCCAAGGCCCAGGTCAGTCTCCTGCCATGCAAACTCCAAACTAAAAAGTGCTTTTTGGGAATGGGACTGCAGGTGAGGAAGAGCCTAAAATCCCAGCAGCTTCCCCAGATGGAAGGAGCTCTCCCACTCCAGTGCAAAGCTGCCCATGGCAGCTCCATTCCCATCTCAGGGACCAGACCAACTGCCCTTTTGGAGAAGAGGATGATGTTCCTCGTGCAGTCATTCCTGGGCTCATCCACCCTCCTCTCTGCCACATATCCCTGCAGTCCAAAAGTGCCACAGACCCTAAGAGAGCACCAAGCATCACACACAGAGGAGTTCAACTCCCCATGTCCCAAGACCAGTTGGGGAGAGTAATACACCAGCAATCTCTTTGCAGCCCCCCAAACCCTGGCCCTACATCCCCCACTCCCTGTGCCAGCACGTTTTAATTGTGCTGTAGAGTCCAGGCACCTTCACAGCCCCAGAGAAAAACCCTGGAGAAAAATGTGAGGGGCTAAAGAGCCTCAGGCAGGGAGGGAGAGCCCCAAACCACAGCACTGGATGAAAAATGGGAAGAGCCTGTGCCAAGACAGAGAGATGTCTGACCCTGGGAATGGAGAAGCTGCTCCAGGTCCAAAGTGAGATAATTAAAATTATTGCATTTTCCAGAGACAGAAAGAAAAGGACAAGCACAGAGCCCTGATGCTGTAGCTGCTCCAGAGGGGCAGTGGGAACTTGGAGAGGGCATGGATGGAGGGGAGAAAGGAGCCAGCCAGCACGGCCTTGGAGGTGAGACAATGAATAGGTTAATTTTTCACAGAGGAGGGAAAGGCAATAAAATCAAACTTGCTTCCAACGACATATGAAGAAAAATACAAGGACTTGAAAGGGCACAGGACAGACTTACAAACATCAGGGCTCTTTCCCTTCAGCAGTTGTTTCTGGAAAAGAAGGAAAAGCCCCCTCACCTCCATCTCTCCCACCAGCAGCTCTGCACAACCAGAGCAACAAACCCCACTGGAGGATGTGGCTGCTGCCTCCAGCCCTCAGTGCTGTCCTTGGCCTCTCCTCAACCACAGCAGCTCCTGCTGCAAAAATCACATGGTCACATTCTATTCTCTTTCAGTAAAACTGAGGTAGCATTAAAAAAAAGAGCTGCAATTAAACTCCTTCTTTTTCTCCCTCCACATCCACCAGCACCACCGCCAGTTCTGGTGCTGGAAACCTTCTTTCTTTCAATTCCCCTTGTGGGTCTGTTCCAAGATGTGAGTTCTCTTCCCTTGGAAGTGCTCAGTTCCAGATTTGTGTGTGTGTTTTTCCATACCAAGGTCTGTAAGTAACTTTACTCCAATCTATTTATAGTTTTTTGAAGCCGTTGCCCAGGTTAAGCTCCATGTAGTGGTCAGAACTGGGCACTGAGATTAAGAAAGGACTTCGGCTTTTTAATGTTTACAAAGAGAAAAGGGAGGAATTCAAAGTATTTTCTTCATTTCAAGTGACTTTTGGTGCCCCCCAAGCCTTCTCTGAGGCTCTGAGCACAAAGCAGGGCCCTCTGTCTCAGTGTCTACCCCTCCAAGGCTTCTGTGTCCATTATGGGTTCCAAAACTTGTGTATGAATATTTTTATGCCCCATGGAAAATCAAGGTATCACAGAATCCTGGAATGGTTTGGGTTGGAAGGGACCTTAAAGACCATCTAGTTCCAACCCCTTAATTAAAGGGCTGTCTTAGCAAATAGGCACCAAGTTGGAAGCCTTTAGTGAGATCATAAGGCAGCATAATCTGAGGGATGAGCAAAATGAGACAGGAAAGAATTACAGTTTCATAGAATCATGGAATGGTTTGGCTTGGAAGGGACATTAAAGTTCATCCAGCTCCAAAGCCACCTTCCACTAGCCCAGGTTGCTCCAAGTCCCATCCAACCTGGCCTTGGACACTTCCAGGGATCCAGGGGCAGCCACAGCTTCTCTGGGCAACCTGTGCCAGGGCCTCCCCACCCTCCCAGGGAGCAATTTCTCCCAATATTCCATCTAACCCTGTCCTCCTTCAGCTTAAGACTATTCCCCTTGTCCTGTCCCTCCATCCCTTGTCCCCAGTCCCTTTCCAGCTCTCTTGGAGCTCCTTTAGGGCTCTGAGTTCTCCCCAGAGCCTTCTCTTTTCCAGGTGAACCCCCCAGCTCTCCCAACCTGGATACACAGGAGAAGTGCTCCAGAGGAAGGCCCAGCCAGGGCAGCATTCCTGGTGCACCAACTCTTTTCCAAACGCTCTTCAGCCGAGGCTGGAAAGGCCGGGATGGTCCCTCCCTCCGGCACTGCAGCACTCCACGGGATAACTGAGATTTTCGATTTAATCTACTGGAAAGAATTTTGAAACAACGAGAAGGGAGCCCCATGAATATGCAGCAAATACAGTGGGACCCTGCTGGCTGCTGCAATGGCTCATTACTGCTGCACAGCCCAGCCAAGGATCCTGAGCTGCTGCTGCTGCTCTTCCCAGGGAACGTGCCTCGGTCGGACCGTCGGAGCAGCGCGGAATGTGTCACCCCATATGGTTTGCCTGAAGAGGCTGTTTCACTTAATGGTTCTCATGTTTCCATGGAGCCTCAATATTCCCCAGCAGACACTCACTGGAGCACTCTGGAGCAACCTTGGGAGCAGCAGAGTGCTGGGTACTTACAATTAAAAGTGGATTACAGAAAAATAATAATGAAGTTGAAATTCGAAGAGAAGGATGCACGAAATGTCCTCCCTGGAATAAGGTTGGTACACCTAACTCCCTACAATTTTATTTTTTTTTAATGGCAAGTGTCACTCACAAAATAATTTTATGTGCCTGAAAAAAATTAATCAAAATCACTGGAAGGAAAGCGGTGCAAGATTAAGTATCCACAAAATACATCTGGGAACCAGAGACCTCTTGGCAGAAGGGATGGAAGGAAGGAACTGGGACTCACATGCCATCTGCTAATAATGAAAATGAAGAGATACACTGGTGTGAGAACAAGGGAAAGGTTCACTAAGGAAAAGCCCTGCAGCTTGGAAGTTATAAGAAAAGAAAGCCATGGGGCTTTAAGGTATAAAGAACACAACAATCATCCTACTCAGATAAACCAAAGGGGCTTGGATTCTCTTTGCTCACACCTGTAGTGGCTGCTATGGGAAAACCTTAAAGCAGAGGAGAAAAATATATCCCTGGAAGTGTCCAAGGCCAGGTTGGATGGGGCTTGGAGCAACCTGGGCTAGTGGGAGGTGTCCCTGCCCATGGCATGGACTTGGAACAAGATGAGCTTTAAGGTCCCTCCAACCCCAACCATTGTGTGGTTCTGTGATTGTCTGGCAGTGGTGTCAGGTGGGAACAAGAGGTCACAGCTCTGATCAAGGAATGAGGCCCCTGCCATGTTGTGAGGAGGCCCCAGGCACAGGAGGGCCTGGGGAGCAGGAATGGCTTTTGAAAGAGAGGGCAGATGGGCCACCTGAACTTCGGTGATCACAGTCCCTGTCCTGCTTGCCTTCCCTCCAGCCTGCTGGTGTTGTCCCAGGGTGTCTCTCTGGGTGGGGGAGCACAGGCAGCCCTGCCTGGACAGAGCTTTCCCCACCTGCTGCCGGGGAAGAGAACAGCATTCCAGGATCCTCATCCCCTTCTGTGGCCTGGGATCTACAAATAATGAGGTTTATGGTAACAGCATGATGTTTTCATCCTTTATAAAGACCTCAGTCTGAGCACACAGGCTGTGCTGGGGGTCTCATGTGTTTACTGCCAGCCCTGGCTGGTGCTGGGCTCCATTCCACCCTCTTAACAGGCATCGCTCTTGAACAAGCACCAATCTCTTCAGCTCTATTTTCCCTGGTCCCACCTGTGCCTGTTCAGCTATTTCTGCTTCTCTTCCTACCTTGCATCTGTTTGCCTTCCAAGTCCTCCCACCTGCCTTGCTTCTGAGCTCTGGCAGCACCAAGTCTGGCTCCTCTGCTCAGCACTGCAGGGAAAACCTGCACCAGGAGTGGTGCCTGTTGTTGGACAAGGTCTCTGTAGGTACAGAGCTGAACACACTGACACAGAGGGAGACTCAGGACACAGCAGATTTCAAAGGAAAAGAAAGAAATGCACATTTTTTCACTGGGGTTATTCCCTTCTTAAATTTCAAGCCCTTAATTCAAATACTAAGACTCTGATTTGTCAAAAGTGGATTATATGGCATTGCTGTTGGGGGGTTTATTTATATACATATTCAATATTAAACATAGAATCACAGGGTGGTTTGGGTTGGAAGGGACCTGAAAGCCCACCCAGTGCCACCCCCTGCCATGGCAGGGACACCTTCCACTAGACCACGTTGCTCCAAGCCCCGTCCAACCTGGACTTGGACACTTCCAGGGATCCAGGGGCAGCCACAGCTTCTCTGGGCAACCTGTGCCAGGGCCTTCCCACCCTCACAGGGAACAATTTCTCCTGTATATCTGACCTAAATGTCCCTTCCTCCAGTTTGAACCCATTACTCCTTGCCCTATAACTACAGTTCCTGATGAATGACATATAATAACTTATAATACAAAGAGATATGTATGTATTTAAAACATTGGGAAAATGGTATCTTTTTCCTAATCCTCTTGCCATTTTACCTGACACTCTAAAAAATATGAAAAATATCACAGAGTCAAACACTCAACATGAAACCTTAAAAAAATTGACTGATGTAGTCAAAGTTTTGTAGTGACATCAGCAAAGGAAAACAAAGCCCAAAATGTCAAACAGCAGAACGACACAGAACTGGGAGTAAATCAATTGCCAGGAAAACTCCTGACCTATATGAACAGGAGCAGGAAACAAAGGAACTTCAGCCTAAAATCCATGGCTGACAGAGCTTAGCACAAGAAAGTTATGTTTGCAGAAGAAATCCTAGCAACAGTACGGGGTCACTGCTCGGTGCAGGCAGGAGAATTGGGGAGGATTATGCAGAAAATGCAGAAGTGTTCAAACAGACTTTTAGTCGGTATTTGGAAAGAAGGATGATTTGCTTTCATTGCTTGAAGATGATGAAATACTTTCCAGTCTATTAGTAACCGAGAGAGATGTTGGGACCCGTCAGCAATGAACATTTTTAAATCAGCAGGCTCAGGAGCCCCAGACTGTTGGCAGAGGAGCTCTGGGGCTGCTGATGGTGAATGTTAATGGCAGCAGATCTGTAAATGCCCAACTTATCAAAATCTGTTAAACCCGAAGGGAATCAATGAACCGTCAGAGGAAAGAGCAACTCTGGGTCAGAGCAAGGGAGGGGATTTTTTTCATCCTGTCTGTCATTAGTGTAACTTGGAGTCACAGAGAATCACAGGCTGGGTGAGGCTGAAAGGACCACAGTGGCTCATCTGGTGCCACCTCCCTGCTCCAGCAGGGCCATCCCAGAGCACATGGCATGGGATTGTGTCCACATGGGTCTGGAATATTTCCTAACAAACCAGAGCCACCATCTCTCCCAGGTTTGTTTAACCTGACAGCTCTGAGGCACAGAGGTGTCACTCAGGAGTCACTCAGACCAAATTTTTCTTCTCCAAAAGGCAACTTTGACTTCTGGGCTGGACTGAAACCCACTGGAGACAAGAAAGTCAAACAAAAAAGGGATCTTGGCTCAAGCCCTGCTCCATCACTGCCCACACGCCAGTTTTCTGACCAGGATGTAGGTTTTGTGAAGCTTTCCCTGAGGTGTGACTGGGCACGAGAAGAGCTGGATTGTGGCCCTAAAATGGCCCAAAAGGACACACAGAAACCCAAGAGTGCTGAGATGTGGCTCTCCAAGCCAGGAGCACTCCCTGTCCCAAACACACAGGAATCCACACCTCTGTTGGCTTCAAGTGCCAGCAGGAGATTTACATTAAACAAGCTTAATTCCCTCTTCTTTCTAGTAAGCAGAGTTAGAAGGGAAGTGAATTAAATCAGTGTATACTTTACACCACTGTGTAAGTTACTCACAGGCCTAAATGGGGCTAGGAAGCCTTATTAGTACCAGATTCCCTTCCTGCTTCAGGGGAGCACCAAAGACATCACAAAGGCACAAAACTTTGTCTTTGGAACACACTGATGTTTTCAACCCCTCCCAAAGAGCGTTGCACTAAACAAGCTTGCTCATAGTGGAAGTTGTAATACTCTGTTGGACCTCCCATTAATGTAATGAGGCCTCACTGGAAACAGAAGAGCAGGAAAAAAAAAAAGATTAATCAAAATCCTGCGTGAATTTATTTATGGATCACAAAAAATGTTTCTGGAATATCCAAGACATGGTCGAGGGATAAAGTTAGATCAAGTTCGGATTTATCTCGATTACCTAACCTGGCATTAAAATCCTTTCCACTGATCAGCAAACAGAGGGATAAAAAGATTTCAGAGACATTATGTAGGTCTGGAATAATTCCCAATACGGGTTCCTATAAGAAGAGGAATTGTGGGAGGAATACAAATATTAATCAGAAGAAAAGGTTCTAAATTGGGAAACTGCTCTGGCAATGAGACAAAAGGCTAAGTCATTAGTGTAACAACCTCTAATCCCTATCAGAGCAGCCAGTCTCATGACAGAGATGGACGTGAAATGGCTTTCTCCATAAATATTTCAGTTTTGATTAATTCCAACATTCTATGTCTGGACGTAACAAATATGTTGTGAAACATATCATGAAAAAACAGAGACATTTGGCTGAACAATCCCAAACCGTGTAGAAAACTCATTTTCGAGGAAACGGAGAAACACATTTTAAAGCTGTTTTCTTCTTAACTTGATGCAGAAAATTCCCCAGTGCCCAACTCTTTAAAATAACTTCTGCCCAAAAAAGCAGTCTATCTAATTAAGTCCAGAACCACGCTACCGTTTTGACCCTGATTTCCATTGGCAACTCCCTGACAGGCACCAAAATACCTTATTAAATTTTTCTAGGGGTGGCAGTTCGGATTTATAAAAAAAAAAAAAAAAAAAGTAAATATTTTCTAGGTCAAAAAAGGCAAGAAATGGCAGGAACAGTCCTGCAGTCCCAGAATTCACACTGAGCATCAGGCAGTAAGCTCGGAGTCCTGCTTTGGTGACAAGTACTCATGTAAAGCAGATCATCCCTACCCAGAGACTGAAGCACATCCATATGCATAGCAAAGCTCCCAGATTACTCCCAGCTCTCTCTTTTTCGCCTGTAATTACAAATCTTTTCCTTTCAGAGGCTGTGCCTGTCTAAGAAGCTCCTGTGACAGTACAACTGTGTTGGGGCTACAGACAGAAGTGGATCAGAGTGGATCCCAGGTAAGAATGTGTTTTAGGAAGAGTGTTTTTTAGGCAGCTCCTCCTGTCCCAGGTTCCTGGGCATGATTGTGATCCAAAGGGACTGGGGACAGAAAAGGGTGAAAACTGCTGGATTCTCACCCTGGCAGTGGAAGAAATGGACCTGTAATGGTGGTCTGTGCTTGAGGTGCTTCATAAAGCAGGAATTTCCTGCAGGAGAGGGAAGTTGCAGCGCTGTCTGTGAGCAGCGACAGCACCCAGGGAATGGCTGGAGCTGTGTCAGGGCAGGCTCAGGTTGGATCTCAGCCAAAGGTTCTTCCCCCAGAGGCTGGTTGGGCACTGCCCAGGCTCCCCAGGGCATTGGGCCCCGCCCAAAGGCTGCCAGAGCTCCAGGAGGGTTTGGCTGATCCTCTGGGGCACAGGGGGTGACTCTTGGGGATGGGCCTGTGCAGGGCTGAGGGTTGGACTGGATGGTCCTTGTGGGTCCCTCCCAGCTCAGGATATTCCATTATTCTATGGTTTTACCATGTTGCAACTCGACCTACTTTACAATAAAGGATATAAAAGTTGCCATCAAATTTTCCCTCACGTAAAGGTTTTCCACTTCTGACGTTATTATGGGCTTCTTATGTAATGCTGAAGTGTATTTTGAAGACAGATGCATTAGGTTCCAATTTTGCTTTTAAGTAGTGCTCCCAATCTAATTAAATCATCATTCCCTGAGTTTGCACCCTGCAGATGAGCAATGCTGCTTTCCAGAGCACTCCATGTCCTGAGCACTGTGAGCCAAATTCATGGCTGCCTAAGCACACAGAAAATACCTGCAAGCATTTAAGAGCCAGGTGGAAATACCCTGGGGAGAGTCAGCAGAGTAACTCAAAACAGAAACAAGTGTTTCTCTAAAGCATGAAATGAAGGAGGAAAATATATCTGAACAAACTGGAAAATGAAAGCAGGATTGAAAGAGGAAAGTTTGGCACCACTACACACAGTTTTATACTAAACTAAACTGAGCTACAGGGGCAGCCACATTCATAACTCAGCTGTCCCCCATATCAAAGAGCTGGAGATGTTCTCCAGCTGCCTCTCCACAGCACTGCATATCTTGTCAGCTACTCCTGGGAGCTAATTCATCCAAACTCTCCCTGTTTGGGTCATTTCTGATGGCATTCAGGATCCCCTCAGTAACAGGAACTTTGGGACAGGCTCCCCGGGGCAGTGGTGGAGTCGCCACCCCCAAGGTGTTCAAAGAACGAGCAGACGTGGTGCTTTGTGACATGGTTTAGTGGGCATGGGATGGCAGTTCTGGGGCTGTTCAATCAAAGGTTGGACTTGATGGCCTTGGAGGTCTTTTCTGCCCTTAATGATTCTGGGGTTCAACGACTGAAACACCAGAGAAACCCAGGGAGTTGGGCCAGAGGGAACTGACCCGGCTGAACACGGGTTTTAGCAATTCCAGCCTTCAAAAGCCACCAGAGCATTGCTCTGGCAAAGACTGGAGTCAGCAGGGGATTCCAGGACCTCCATTTCAAGCCCCAGGCAGGAGTATATCCAGCAGGAGCCCTGGGAGCAGCTGGACTGCTCGTGGCCTCCAGGACTCCTTTCCTTCAGGGAGCTCTGAGGTGCTGGAGATCATGAGCTGCAAAAGCTGGTCTCTGTTCCCTGTTCTGGACATTACCTGTGCTAGTGAACATTGGTTTATGGCTATCAGCAGTCTTCCCTCATTTTCTAAAATTTCTGCACAGGATTTTTCTCCCTCCCTTTCCTTCTCCTTCTTCCAAGTCCACGTTGGAGCATCCCACACTTCTGCTCCTGAGATCCCAGTCGTGGTTCTCTCCTCGTGGTGCTCCACTGACACAAGGACAGATGGTGGTTGGGTGCACACCAGTTTCAGGCTCACAGTCTCTGTTCTGGCCTAGAAATTGTCTTTATTGTCCTCCTTACCTGCCTGGAAGTCCTTCCCAGGTACCTCCACCTGGCTTTTGACAGCTGAAGGAGCCTCCCTAATTCCGTTTGGCAGGACAGTGACTTCCCAGCAGCCTCCCAGCAACTCTTAATTCATTTATACTTTTGACCTCCACAACAGCCTCAGGCAATAAGTTCTGCAATTTAATAATCAGTTATATGAGAATGTATGACTTTCTGATTTAGACCTGATGCCCCATAATTTTATGTGTTATCCTGCACTTTTCCTATTCTTAAAAAAAGTAGCCACCCTCTCTTACTGTTTCCTAACTCATGGTCTCTGTCCCATGGCTGACTGTTTTCTGTCCTGATTCAAAAATCATTCTGTCCTCATCTACTTTCTGTGGGTGGAATTCAGATTAAAAAAATTTGATTTAGAGCTGGAGTTTAGGTATCTACCTCATAGATTGACACCTACAGGTAGAAACCTAAATTTAGGTGTCTAAATCTCTGAGTTAAATAACTCCCACCCACCCTTTTTAGTTCTATTTTATTCTGTATGAAGACAGGATGAACAGAACTGCAGATATTAATCAATAGGTGGGTTTGCCAAACATTTATACAGTGACATAATCACATAATGGTGTTTTCCTGTTCCTTTTTCCCTTTTCTGAAAATGTCTCTCATTCAGCTGGAATGTTTTATTGCTGTGGCCGTTGTACCAACGTTTTCATGGAGTTTTCCTACAGCAGCTCCATTTCTGGGTGATAACAACGTTCTGTTCACTCCATAATTGAGGGAATACAATATAGAATTGAGCATGTATATTCCCAGACAAACTACTTTGCATTTATTAGCGTTGACTTTCCCATCCGCTCCTGACACGGTCCCTCACTGCCACGAGAACCATCTGCTTCTCTTCCCAGGGTCAGCCTGGGCTGTCTCAGCTCATTTCTTGTCATCCACAAATTTTATCACTGCAATATTCACCCCCCTTTCTGAATCCTAAATCAAAGAGTTGCATGACTAAGCTGCAGAGTTCCTTTCACCGGGAAAACCCATCTTTTCTCCCACTTTTTGTCCCATTTTGTCTCCATCTTATTTACTTACAAGAGGACATCTTATTATCCCAGCTTAACTACTTTAAGAGTCTTTGAGGAAAGACTTATTGACATTTGTTTGGGAGTCCATGAGCACTTTATCAACGAGATCAGCCTTACCTACAAGCTTGTTGACATCTTCAAAGAGTTCAAATAGATTTATGAGACACAGGCTCCTTCTGCAAGAACTGTAATGACTTTTTCCAAATAAATCACACTTATGAAATTGCCTACTGGTTCTCTTCTTTATTATTGTAGTTTTTACCCACTTATTCAGTTTGGAAGCGAGATTTACTGATCTCTGCTTTTCCACATTTGTCCTGGAGACCTTTTTCTCAAGGCTGAAGACACATTTGCCACTTTCCATCCTTCTTGCAGTGTGGTCAACTTAAATGACACTTTTCATGCTACATTTAGCTTTCTCTTAATCTAGTGTTTGAGGTCTTTCAGAACTCTTGATTGAGTATCATCTTATCTTGGTGCTTTCTGACTGCTCATTTTATTGATTTGTTCCAGAATGTCCTCTGCTGGAACTTCATTTAGGGACAATTCCTCATGCTCTCCACGGCTTCACCACTAATGCACCCCTTTCCAGCCTCCCTCTGTAATTTGTTCCCTATTATTACAGTTTCCTACCCTTCTGCCAAGTTTCTGAGGCATTTATTATGTCAATAATTTCCTTTGAAATCAGTCTAGTTCACCTCTTTTGGGCTTCAGAGTTACAGCCCTTGTATGGATATACTTTTACATTTTTCATTGATCTAATTGCCCATTTTTCAAGGGACCTGCTTAACTGGGGCTTTAATTGCTGAGACCATTCTCTGCTATTTCCTTCCTGCATGCTATTGATTTCAGTTCTTCCATTTTTCTACTTTACACGAATTTCCTCATTTCTCTGGAAGAGCAGTTGGATCTGGAGCCATGTGCAGTTGTTTATTTGGTGAGTTTCCACAACTGTCAACTATAAAAATACCTCATTGCTTTTGAATGTTAAAGCCTAGTTTGCAATCTAGTCCATGTTGATTTATGTAGCTTATCTCTCTTGTAAAAGCCACCTCACCAACGACTCAGAATCTGCTCGTCTGGTACCGTGAAAATTTATAACAGTGATTCCACTTTCAAGTGTCTTTCCTATTCACTCCTCTCCTCAGTACCCACATCACTCACACCACCAGCTCCCTCTAGCACCAAGTGTGGACACAAAAGTCCAGCAGAGCCCTCAACAGCACTGCAGAAAATGAGATTTTCTCCCGTGTTTTATAACACATTCCATTAACACCTCCCAGTATGAGACTTTTGTGATTGCTCACTCATGTTTAATTTTTTATTTTCTCTAATTCCCATATCTGTTCCTGGCACGCTTCAGGCAGACAGTTGTACCTTTTTTTAATATATTTTGGTAGATGTTTCCTCTTTCATAAGTGTGGCACAGAGCAGTTCTTTCTATTTATTTGTTGATTTCTGCATCACTGTCTCTGGTTTCTCAAGCTCATTAGAAATCTCATCTTGACCTTCAAAGTGCACCCCGGTTTCCCCAGAAATTTTATGAGTTAAAACATACAGGTCATTAATTAAAAAATTGCATAGAACTGGGGAGAGGACACACACCAGCAGGGCTGCAGTAAAACAGCCTCCCAGTCACAGGGCAGAGTTGCCACCCACGTGATCACCAACCATGGGAGTTCAACCAGGGGGAAGTGCTGGATTCTACCCTGGGATGGGGCAAACTGGATGTTTGTACAGACTGGGAATGAGAGGCTGGAAAGCAGTGCTGGGAAAGGGCCCTGGGGGTCCAGTCAGTGGCCAGTTGTCCCTAAGTCAGCAGTGCCCTGGCAGCCAGGAGGGACATCCCTGTCCTGGGGCACCAGGGAGAGGATTGTCCTGCTCTGCTCTGCCCTGGGGCGGCCTCACCTCAACATTGGGGCAGTTTGGGGGGACACAATGGAAGGAAGAGATTGAGCCATTGGAGAGTGTCCAAAGGAGGGACAGGGAGATGGGGAAGGGCCTTGATTTGAAGGCGTGGGAGGACACTGAGGGCACTTGGTGTGTTCAGCTGGAGCAGAGGAGACTGAGGGGAGACCTCACTGCAGTTCCAATGCCTGGGCAGGGGCAGAGGAGGGGCAGGGACTGAGCTCTGCTCTGGGGGGACCAGGGACAGCAGCCAGGGAATGGCTGGAGCTGTGTCAGGGCAGGCTCAGGTTGGATCTCAGGCAAAGGTTCTTCCCCCAGAGGCTGGTTGGGCACTGCCCAGGCCCCCCAGGGCAGTGGGCACAGCCCCAAGGCTGCCAGAGCTCCAGGAGGGTTTGGCTGATCCTCTGGGGCACAGGGGGTGACTCTTGGGGCTGGGCCTGTGCAGGGCCAGAGGTTGGACTGGATGATCCTTGTGGGTCCCTTCCAACCCAGCATATTCTGGGATTCTGGTAAAATCACACACCTTCTAAATGATGGAGTGCAAGCTCTGAGCTGCACAGGGCAAGCCTGGACAAGGAATTTGGCTGTGGTTTCTCCCTCATTCGTGGATCCAGAGTCCAGCAGGGGGGCTGCTGCTGGACGGGCTATTTTGAGCACAGCGCAGAGCACTGTTGCTGGGAGCTCACTCAGTGCCTCTGATCATGGCACTGTGAATCTGCCCACACAACTGCAATAAATCTCCTTGCCCCAGGACACTCTGGCTTTTCTCTGCTTGCACAATGCAACCATCCATTAGAGGAAGGGCTGCAACAGATGGGCTCTCCCTTCTCCAGAAACAAGGTAAGTGTCTCACCCAGCCAGAAATACTGGGCACACTGATACAGACCATATTTCTTTAGTCTGCTTCTGAGAGAATCATGTGGAACAGTTTCAAAAGCTTTCCTAAAGCAAAATATGTCCCATCTGCTGCCTCGTCTTCATCTACTAGACATTATTTTCTCAAAGAAGGAAATTACAGTAAGATCGCACGATTAATTCTCGGTAAATCTATGTCCTTTTTTTTCCCCCTTTCATCTTCTATTTGCTTTAAATTGATCATATAATATTTTTTCAGACTTATTTCTGGGAAGAGTGGTCTCTCATTCTCTGGTTTCTCTTTTTTTTCAAGAGAGTTACACTGTGTTTGCCTCTCGACAGCGCTCAGTGATCTCACCTGCCTTCCACGAGGCAGGGCAGTCACTAATGCTCCAGTAATTGCTTCAGCTCCTGCCTGCACTGCCCACATGGCTCTCACAGCACATTCCCAGAGCTGTCTGAGGCCAGAGCTGCTGATCTGGAGAGACAAGGAGAGAACAAATATAAAGCACAAAACCAGTGTAAAAGGACATGAGGGATAAGACCCAGCTCAGAGTGTTTGCTCTGCTCTCACAATTGATGGTTTAGTACAGAATCGTGGAATGGGTTGGGTTGGGAGGGAGCTTAAAGACCATCTCTGCCACGGGCAGGGATAACTTCCACTACACCAGGTAGCTCCAAGCCCCGTCCAAGGTGGCCTGGAGCCGTTCCAGGGACGGGGCAGCACATCAGGACACTGTATTAACACAGCAGGACGGCGCCTTCCAGCCGGGGAAAATCAAGCTGCCAACTCCAGGAAGGCTCTACCTGAAAACACATTTTCAGTTGAGACTCTTCGCTCCCCTGTGCTGCTGGGGGTTTAAATACCAGGGGCACAGTGGCAGCTGCACACGTGATGACAGATTACAGGGAGACGACGCCGGGGCCTCTCACCAGACACCCGGGAAGCGCCGGGGAGGAGCACGAGGTCCCGCCGCATGTCACACATTTGCAAGGGAAATGCGAGTGAAGGATCCTGGAAGGCAAAGTCAGGCTGCTGGCTGGAAGATTTAGCCCCAGGGTGCTGTTGACAGTTCCTCTGAAATCCTTCCACTTCAACACGCAGCTCCAATTAGGCACCGGGGAAGGAGCCGCTACCGGGGGTGATGGGCTCCATCAAAACTCCGCGGTGAAATCAGGCTTTTCGCAAGGAAAACATGCATGATGAGTTTAATTAAGTGGGAGCTGGGGGAAATCTGTCATGAGTTAAGGGTAAACAGATTGCTAAGGGTTGGTACAACACAAACACTCTTTGTATCCCTGTAGTTCAGAGAAAGAGCTTAGTACAGGGGTGGAAGAGCTCCCAGGTGAAATTTATTGTATCAAAATGGACTAAGAAGCTAAACAAAGCTGCCCCCCAAATTAAGAACTATAAATCTAAAAAATTGAGGTGTAGGGGGGGTTAAATTAAAAAAAAAAAAAAAAAAAAAACACACAAAACCAAACGAAGTAAAACACAGGTAATAAAATCAGCAGCAAATAGTAAATCCCAGTGACAAAACTAACAGTATACTACAGTATATGGCCATAAACTACAGAAAAGAGAGTATAAGTCATAAAAGGGAAAGGTTCTTTTTTTATATCAAAGAGAATGTTTTAAGGAATCTAGTCAGGCTAAAATTCTTACTGGAAAAGACTATACACTGAAAGTGTCTGGCAGTAAGAATGTAAATATATGAGGCCAGTTATCCCATCAGTCACCAGAGAAAGAAGACTGAGTGCTTAATGCTGAGAGGTGAAATACTAAACATGGGCACCTCTATTATTCATAAAATAAATCGATATAATGGCACAAAGGGAAAAAAAAAGGTTAGAGAACCAATTTATAGAAACAGAGGCTGGCTGCTCTGCAGAGCTCTCGGAGCCTGAGCAGCCACGGAGAGGCTGCTCTGCTTAATCTCATGCAAGGTGCAAGAGGAGGGAGTTCAAGAAGAGGCAGTCAATGAACCAGCAGAGAATGTGGAACACAAAACTCCATCTTGGAGTGCAATGGTTATGACTCGAGAGGTGTCAGTGGGCACAGAGCTCCCCACGAATGCTCAGGGAAAGCGCGATGAGACGGGAGGGGTGCTCGGAAACAAGGAGCCCACTCCCCCAGCACAGCAGCACTGAAAGCACCAGTGGATCTAATTCTGGTGTTCCCATTTAATGCTGTTGAAAGATTAGACTGAGGGCAGAAAAGAGCCATAAAAAGAATATGAGGAGAGAAGAACATGTAACTGGGAAACTTAAACAGCTCAATTGAGGGGCCACTCGATAAACACCTTCACAAGGGGGAAATATCAACCAACGCTTTTTAATCTCACAGAGACAGAAGAAAGACTAAGGGCTGAAAAATGAAAGTGATTCAAACCAGAAATGAAACACACATTTTTTAACAGCAGTGATGATTAAATTTGGGAACAAACTACCACCTGAAGTGATGGATTTTGCAACTCTTGACATCTGGAACATATGTTCCTGTGAAAAGTTCAAGTTTTGATAAATAAGAATTTTTTCTCCCCTGAAAAACAATTTTGTCAGAAAATTCCTAGCCACTATTCGGGTTTCTTGTCTACTTAAAAAAGATAAAAGATGAGACAGAGAAAGAGCTTTGTACATTGAAAGTTGGTCAAAATGATAATAGAAGCAGAATAATGGAATTCCTAGATAAGGAGTATGATATGGTAGAAGTTAATTATCACAGTGTCTCTAATGGAAATTTTGCATCACTAGTCTTTCAGAATTATTTGAACATATCTTTATAATAATGATCAAAAGGGAACTGCTTGACATAATCTACTTGAACACTCAAGAGCCTCCTGATAGCGTTTTTCAGGCAGGGCCTATTCCAGAAGAATCCTGCATGGATATTGGGGATGCCCCAGAAAGCCAAAGCACAGCCCAGTCCCCTGCCTGGTGTCCCAAACAGGTATTTCCCTGCAAGCTTGGGCTGTTCTGGGGAGGTGCTCAGTGGCATCATTCCAAGTCTAATTTCTGTAATTTCAATCAAGGCCCCAAGAACTCCTGCAGAAGTGCTTTTAATACACTACAGGAATGAAATATGACACAGAAGGCGCTGACAACTTGTAGAGCATCATTAAACATACCACAGCCATTAACAAATGTGCCAAGGCAGGCTGGTACATCTGTATGGAAGGCAGGCGGAGGAGCTGGGCTCCACATTGCTTTACTTTTTGACTAAAAAACACTTTAGAAGTCTCCAGCTTATCCTGAATCAATAGAATGTGAAGCATCACTGCAAAAAAAAAAAAAATCCTCTTGGGAATTTTTAGTGGACTGAGAATTGTGGCACTTCTCAGTAAATGTCAGGCTTATCAGAGTTGTGAGTAAGCATCAGTTAGCTCTCAAACAAGCTGACTCTGTTCATTTCTCTCAGAACTGTATGTAATATTCTCCTGGCAAGGAACAGCTCTTTTAGTAGACTGCAGCACAAATTTGTAAAAGAAGCTTGTCTCAGCTCTGATCCAAAAAGCAAAAGAGATCTCGATTAGATGCCTGTGGAAGGCAACTGTTTTTTGACAACAAAGCCCAGATCATTTGGAGTTAAAGGGATGCAAGAAATACAAACTTCTCCTTTTCAGATCATAACAGATGCAGCAATTGTAAGAAAACTTTCTTCCTAAGCCTGGTTTACCCACTTCAAATTACATCAGTAGCTTCAAGTATATTTTGACCCAGGAGTGGTTAACGACATCAATCTTTACAGCACACATTCATCCCTTTCTAAAGCCCCTCTCTTTATTTCTACCATGCAGCTTTTCTCTTTATATTGCTGGATGAGACTCTACAGCATCGTGGTGAGATCTTCATTAGCATTCAAATCAAAATGCATTGTTTGCTGATGGAGTGGGGAGAGCAGTTCAGCCTTCCCTGCTCGTGCTGACTGTGCTCACCGCTACCATCACAAGTGTTTACATCCACAGATGGGTTTCATTTTCTTTTGACAGAACATAACAGAGGCTGTGCTGGGTCAGAGTGAAGGTTCCTCTGCTCCAGCAGCTGTTTTTCAATCCAGATGCCCGGGGAAGGAGTTCAGGAACACACCAGGCCTGCAGTGGTGCTTTCTTGGAATGTTACTCTGTTTTCCAACAATATGTGTCTTGGGACTTTTTGAGTCACAATGCCTGGTTTTACTGTTTAACAGGTTATGCTTTAACTCCTCTCCATTAACTTCTTCTGTTACCCCCGGAGCACAAGTAAACTTGGAGCATCCATAATATCCCATGGCAAGGGATTTTACAGCTCAATTACAAGTTTTGTCAAGAACCATCAACCACATTATACTGATTTCTAGCTGTTGCTTTGGAAGAGACACTAAAGGGGCTTCTCAGTTCGGAGAGAAGGCAGCAAGGGGGATGAGTGAGACTTACAAACTTATGGTGAGGCCATGGTGAGGTTGCACCTGATGTCCTGTGTCCAGTTCCGGGCCCTCATGGAAGAGAGACACTGAGGGGCTGGAGAGAGTCCAGAGCTGGGAATGGAGCTGGGGAAGGGGCTGGAGCAGCAGGAGCAGCTGAGGGAGCTGGGGGGGCTCAGCCTGGAGAAAAGGAGGCTCAGGGGGGACCTTCTGACTCTGCAACCCCCTGACAGGAGGGGGGAGCCGGGGGGGGTTGGGCTCTGCTCCCAGGGAACAAGGGACAGGAGGAGAGGGAACGGCCTCCAGCTGTGCCAGGGGAGGCTCAGGTTGGACAGCAGGAGGAATTTCTGCCTGGAAAGGGTGTTCAGGCACTGGCAGGGGCTGCCCAGGGAGGTTTGGAGTCCCCATCCCTGGAGGTGTCCCAGGAAGGCCTGGCCGTGGCACTGAGTGCTCTGGGCTGGGGACAAGGTGGGGATGGGGCACAGGGGGGACTCTGTGATCCTGGAGGGCTTTTCCAGCGTTAATTATTCTGTGATTCTGTGATTTTTATGGTCACAGCCTGGAAAGGTGAGCACTGCAGACACAGAGACCATGGTCTGACCCACCAGATCATTTCTTATGTATTTATGACTAAGTTGTCTTAGTGCCCCCTCAGGACCCTTCCACGAGCTCTAACAAATTTTTGAATTGTGGTTTCTCAGTAGAAAAACTTTCCCTAATATGTTGGGGTTTATCCATTTCTGCTTTTTTTTCCTTACAATTTCTCCTCATTGCTCAGCACAGACTCCAGTGTGACTGTCTGCAGTTCTCCACTTGGTTCCTGGGGACTTTCTCAGGGATTGTTGTCACATTTCCCATCTCCCATCCCTCCTGCAGGGACACTGATTTAAGTGACATGTTACACACTATTGTAGCTCCATAATTGCGTATTTGTTTTCCTTCTGAGCTCTTGAGTGATTACCAGATGGTCTTGGTAATTTCTGACTCTTCATCTTATCAATTAGTCCTAAAGTGAATTTTATTGTCATTTAATTTGAGACGGTTCCTTACACTTGTCCCCATAAGTTTGGCTCTCATGGGAGAAGAACCTGCCTCAACCACAGTGAGCACCAACACAGAGCTGAGTTTACTTTAAAGCACCAGTTTTCTCTCTAACTGTAAATCCTTTCAGAGACTGGTCATCTGTTATACCAAACCTCTGCAAATACAGGATTCTGGCAATTTTGAAGATATTTTTACTAGTATTTTTATTATTACGTCAGTGAGTTTGCACCTTAAAATTTCCCCTTGCCTGCCCTACAGGTTTAGCTTCACAGTTAATGCTTTTTTTCATTTTTTTCTAATAGTTTCTTTATTTGCTCAGAAATCCCTGATTTTGAACACTCTCCTCCACTCTGCTGTTAGAATATTGCCTTTTGGTCCCTTGTAGAATTATTTCACTTAGTGATATATTGCTCTGAGCTTCAGATAGGGTGGTTTTATCTAGTTTCTCATCTTCTTCATCCTTAAAGCAGCTGCTTTTAATTTCCTTTTAAGAAGCTCCCCTGCTTTTGAATAGGTCCCATTTTTAAGTGAGGTATTACAGTGAGGTGGTTGGGGGGAAATCAAATACTCCTAAGATATTCTCATGAATCCCTCTGGGAAAAATGAGAGGTATCCATCAAGGTTTTTCCAAAGAAGGGAAGCTGTGGATGTGTAGCACCTCCAGCTGGAAGGGGAAGGATGGGGAGGGCTCTGCAGGGAGCAGGGACTTGGATGCTGGGAGAGGTGGGCAGAGGAACCTCTAGCACCAAGCTACAAAAGGGCCTGGCAGGAGGCTGTCTAGGGCCAGGTAAAAGACAGGGAGGGAATGCAGAAATCCCAAAGGAAAATTCATATTCAAAGGCAGGAATGGACCTGTGTCAGCAGAACGATGTGAACTCGCTCGTTCAGAGAGGGGAGCTGGAAAGACCTTCTGTAACTGCAGGCTCCCTCCACTCACCCCGGCAGTGTGTCTGGAGCAGAGCTGTCACATGTGACCTTTCCTCAGCATTCCAGGACTGGATTTTGTAGGCAGGCTCTGGGGAGGCCGTGGGGAGTTTGGGGTGAGAGCCCAGGAGCATTTCCCCACACCACAGCTCCCAGCCCTGCAGTGCTCAGCACCTTATGGCTTGTGGGAACCAGTGACTCAGGGATGATGGAAAAGCACCCGGGTATCTTTTTGGGGTGGCTGGCATCCAGCTCCTTGGAAAAAACAACCTTCCACCAAAAAAAGAAGGGCCAGCATGGGATGCAGCGAGGGCCATGCACCTCTTCTGCAGGGCAGGACAGCTCTCCAGGCTGTCACTGGCTCGTGTCATCCCACACGTGGGTCACAGAATGTGCTGAGTTGGAAGGGACCCACAAGGATCATCCAGTCCAACCCTCAGCCCTGCACAGGCCCAGCCCCAAGAGTCACCCCCTGTGCCCCAGAGGATCAGCCAAACCCTCCTGGAGCTCTGGCAGCCTTGGGGCTGTGCCCACTGCCCTGGGGAGCCTGGGCAGTGCCCAACCAGCCTCTGGGGGAAGAACCTTTGCCTGAGATCCAACCTGAGCCTGCCCTGACACAGCTCCAGCCATTCCCTGGCTGCTGTCCCTGGTCCCCCCAGAGCAGAGCTCAGTCCCTGCCCCTCCTCTGCCCCTGCCCAGGCAGTTGGAACTGCACTGAGGTCTCCCCTCAGTCTCCTCTGCTCCAGCTGAACACACCAAGTGCCCTCAGTGTCCTCACATGCCTTCAAATCAAGGCCCTTCCCCATCTCTCTGTCCCTCCTTTGGACACTCTCCAATGGCTCAATCTCTTCCTTCCATTGTGTCCCCCCAAACTGCCCCAATGTTGAGGTGAGGCCGCCCCAGGGCAGAGCAGAGCAGGACAATCCTCTCCCTGGTGCCCCAGGACAGGGTTGGCCCTCCTGGCTGCCAGGGCACTGCTGACTCATGTGTGGCAGCAGTTGGTCACATTTGGAGTACCTGGGATACTGGTGTGTCCAGGCAGCCTTTTGCTCCCAGTTGCAGGTGTCCCAGCCCTGCAGGACCCTGCTCATGGGGACAGGCTCCCTCCTCCCACAGACAAGCTTTACAAAATGCAATGGAAATGGAATATCAAGCAGGCAGCTGGCACATCCCAGGCAGGCTGCAGAGCCACGATGACTCACAGAAACAAATCTGCCAGATGTTCCAGCCCCACAAGGGAGCCACACGCTTGTCCTACTGCAGGAATGGTGGTTTGCCTCCTGTCGTGTTGCTTCCTGCAAGAACGCTGGAAAATGGTGCTGGCTCGAGAGTTACTTTCCCTGCTTAAAACTGGTGCTGCCATAGGTTTGTGGAGTTGGTGACTATCAATAAGAAATAACTCAGAGCTCAGAGAAATGCTGTGCTCCCCTCTTCCTCCAGCGTGGCTTGTTTACACCCTGTGCTGCAATCTGAAAAATGCCATCTCTAATGAATACTAAATAGTGGGAGGCTTTTCCTCAGCAGCCTGTTACTGAACCTGATTGCTGTGCAGGATAATGTGCTGGGAGAGAGCGGGGGCTTGGCTGTGTCTCTGTTTCATGCAGTCATAGAAACTGTCAGGCTTAGGTGGCTCTGTGATCTCCAGGCAGCAATGTCTCCCTGCACCCTTTCCCGGCTACCCATTTATTTTTAAAATGTTCCATTGTTACTGTCACTCAGCCCTTTCAGCCAATTTTCATGTCATTATTATTTCCGTCTCTTTAAAATTTATCTACTTATGCAATTTTAATCTTTTTTTCTTTTTCCAAGCCAATTCGTAGTAATATGTTAACAGCTGCCTTGTAGTGGAAGTCGCTGGGAGTTAATACTCCAAAGCCCTCACTGTTAAGAACTGACTCACCTCAGTGTTGTAAATCTGCACTGCCTTGCACCCCTCTCCTCAGAGCATTCTCATGTGTCTGCTTATCACCAAGAACATTCCCGACCCTGCCTGTGGAGGGCACATGAAAAAAGCAAAGGATACCAGTGAGCAAGGAATCTTTCCCCACACAAATGACATCCGAAATACTGCTACAGCTCCTTAGGCTCAAAGGACCAGGAAGCAGAAGGGGATCTGTGTTGCAAAAGATCAGGAATAAAGGAGGGAGAGGGGGAAGAGTTGTAACAGGGTCCTTGCCCACATTTCAATATTCCTGCAGCCAACATGGAATACAGCTGCCTCTGTTTTGGGAGTTTGATGACACTGTTGATTTCCCTCCTCTGCCAGCAGTTCCATCTTCCCTGTGAGGGTGGGGAGGCCCTGGCACAGGTTGCCCAGAGAAGCTGTGGCTGCCCCTGGATCCCTGGAAGTGTCCAAGGCCAGGTTGGACGGGGCTTGGAGCAACCTGGGATAGTGGGATGTGTCCCTGCCCATGGCAGGAGGTGGAATGTCTAAGGTCCCTTCCAACCCAAAGCATTCTGTGATTCTTGCAAACAACTCAAGGCATGACCATGATGATAATTCTACATAACAGCACAGCAGGAAAGGTACTGACCCAAAGCCTTGTTAATGCACAACACAGGTAAGAGTTTGTTGGGTGGTATTTTTTTGACCCTTTTTAGATATTGAATTCAGGCAAAATCAATGTTTCTGAATAACAACAAATCATTCATACCCATTGCAATGGTGATCTTTTCTCCCTTGACTCATACACAGGAGTGCTCACATAAATATACATCCACTTCCCATCCACACAGTATCAAACACCCCAGAAGTGCTACAGGACCCAGCATAACACGTTGGTTTAGGAAGATCAACCCTGCAGTCACGTGTGTGCACTGAGAGGAGGTACTAAAGCTCAGCACACAGGCACTGCTGGCTGAGCTGTGCAAAGGTCACCCTGTGCTGTGAATAAGCTCATGTCAACACTGTGAGTTTATGAGAGTGCAGAAGACACTTTGCAGAGGAGATCCAGGCTCTCTGGGTTAAAAGGTTATGAAATTTAGTCTAATCTCTATTTCTGTTTTCTTAGACGTTCACTATCAATCTATTATAGGCAAAGAAGTCAGTGCAACCCAAAACTAGGTTTCCCAACTTCTTTTACGTGACCCTGACCATATTTATCATAGAATCACAGAAGGGTTTGGGTTGGAAGGGACCTTAAAGATTCCACTCTCGTACCAGCCCCCTTCCACCAGCCCAAGTTGCTCCAAGCTCTGTCCAACCTGGCCTTGGACACTTCCAGGGATCCAGGGACAGCCACAGCTTCTCTGGGCAACCTGTGCCAGGGCCTCCCCACCCTCACAGGGAAGGATTTCTTCCTAATATCTAATCTACAAGACAACTTCTACAAGACTGTTCAGACTTGTAGTTTAAACTGCTCAGAATTCTCCCATGCTACCCCAAAATCTCTTTTTTAAATCACACTGATTTGCATCATCATTTCTCAGACTGAAATAAAATAATTTCTTTTTGCCAAAACATTCCTTCCACCACTCCCTTGAGAACCACTTGTGTCTCTGTGCTTCATCACAGGAGTTTCACATTTGGCACAAGGTGAAAGGTGAAAGGTTTGTATCTGTTGCCTTCACAACTGTCCACAAAGTTCTTATACTGGAACACACTCACGGTCAGCTACAAGTCAGAATAAGCAAGATACCAAAAGATTTAACACCCAGGAACAGAAAATCACCAGAATAATCAGCATGATTTCTAAGTACATAGAAACTAATAAGGAGATGAGCACTTGTCAACATGAATCCCTCAGGAACAAAACAAGCTGATTCAGTCTAATATTGCTCTCCAGTGGATGAGACTTTGTGGGTAAGGAAGAAGCAGCAGATTCCACACACCTCAATGTCACTGAGGCTCCTGACATTGTCCCACGTGGGTGAAGAATGCCCTGGCTGAAGTCATGACACAAATCTGGTTGGAATCTGCAGTCTGAAAGCAGTTTCCAATGGTTCACTGTGAAATGCAAAGGACAAATTGAATGGTTACTCAGCTGTTCATAAGATCCACTCAATATTTTATTGATAGGCTGGATGAGGGAATGGACTGTGTGTTTATTAAATCTGCCAAGATTAAATCTGCAAAGAGTGGCTGCAAATACATGGGGGAGAGTGGTATTAGAAACTTTTGACAACTTGGACAACTCTATAAATACAGGAGCCATCTCAATGGTAAAAAGCATTGTGGTTTCACTTAGGCAGGAGTAAAGTGCACAAATACAGGATGGACATCAGCTGGGCAGAGAGCAGTCTGGAAAGAAAACCAATCTAAAGGTTCTGATAACAAGCTGAACAGGGGTTATTGTCTGAGCAGAGAGAAAACACTCCTCAGGCATATTAGCAGAAGAATTACCTACAAGACATCTTGCAGGTCCTTTTGGTGTTCTCAGGGACACCTCAGTGCAGAGGCACATCCAGCTTTGGGTGCTGCTCCTTTGACAGGATAAGCAGCAACACGAAGGGTTCGAGGGCTGGAAAACATGACCTGAATCAGGAGACTGAGAACAGAACATGCTCAAAAGAGAGAACACCATGGAAAGATGCAGTAACAGCCCTGACAGAGCAGGATCAGTGCAGTAACAGTCCTGGAGCAGATCAAAGTCTGCTACAAAATGGAAGAGAAACAACCGCTCTGCACACGCCAAGAATATCATCAGCAGATCTGACTGTGTGTGGAAGGAGGAGATGGAACAAGTGATCAGCTGAGATTTCTTCCAGCTTCACTTTTCAATGATTCTGTGCCCAGCTGAAGACAATTAGAGTTTGTCTGTACCCAATTGCCCTGATGTCCCCCAGTGCCTTCACGCAGCAATTGCTCGTGCACATTTGCATCATTTTTGAATTAATGTCTTCATTAAGGTTAGTGTTTTACGTTCATCCTACCATCTCAAGACTATCTGTCTTACAAATACCTTATCAAAATGCTATTTGCCAAACCAGTCTGACTCACAACTCATTCATCAAAAGCCATTTTAATAATTAGTCCTCAAATCCTAATTCAATAGAATCTTCGTATCTTGATTTTCCCTCCCACCCAGCACAATGGGCAAAATGGTGTGTAATCCTTTGGCACCGTTACTTTCAGACTCACAGAACCCAGATTAGAGCTGCTGGTGCCAGTCTCCCTTTCCAACGACATAATTTTAGAAACTACTACAATTTTAGAAAAGAAAATGTGAACATCTTGGGCCTCTCAGCTGCAGATTCTTACAGAAGACACTGCTAGAGTCATTAGTATCCAGTCCAATCCCTGGCACAAAGGCAGGTGTAGCCCTACCTGTGTCCATTCTGACATCAGAAAAAATCTTAAAATACTTGAAATCTTCCCAAACTACCCATTTCAGTGATTCTACATCCTGTGTTAACAACTGATGTCCCTGTTAGTGCAGTTCAGCCTGTTATCTCCAGCCACTTTCTCATGGAAAGCAGTTAGAGCTGCAGTGGCCAGGCAGGGCAGCTGATAAATACGACACTTTCTTAGTCACCATGACTTCTCAGGGTGCCAGGGGAAAGCTGTGCTGCCTTATCAAATCATTATAATCAATGACCAATATTGATCAGAACCAGCTATAGCCCAGCTTCCTGCAGGATCCATCGAACTAAATGGCTGGAAACTGCTGGAAGGACAGCAAAGATCCTTGTGAAATTGTGCAGGTTCTGAGATTTATGGAAGCACAGCTCGATTTCACTGGCATACATTCAGTTAAATCAACATTATATAAAACTTCATATATAAGGTTTCTTATATAAAAGAAATCACGCGCGCCACAGACCTCGTTAGCTCTGTGTACCCTGTTAAATTGAGTTGATATGTCAGAGAGTAGAAACCCAAAAGATTCCTGATTTATCATCTTAATCCTTTACATTTCCTCTCAAGAATTCACACTGCTGTCATTTTCTCCTCCATTCCCATTACCTTCTTCGTAACATATTGGCCTTCTTACTTTTACTGAATAATTCCTGGTCTATTATATCTATAATTATACTAATAATTAAGCATGCCTTTTCATCAGCTAGCAGCTAATTACTTCTGCTCCTACCCAGCTTGCTCAGAAAACAGTCAATTCATCTGCATCCCCATCACTCTCCCCGTTGCTAAGCAGTCAGTGCCACTCAGCAGTGGCACTGCAATGGGGTGGGGTGGCTCACCCTGCATTCAAGGTGCTTTGTGGCACCTGAGTGGAGCTGCCTTTCACCCTCAGAGGAGTTTTTCACCTGAGCAAGCTTTAGTCACCCTTACTTGGCAAAGACTCCTTATCCCAAACAGCTTTGGAGCTGCCTGGAAGTAGCTCCTGCTCACTGCAAGGAGTAGTTTGTCATTGGAGAGACACAAAAAGAACTGCATCCTAAACCAGCCTCTGCCAAATCAGTCTTAGGCCTTTTTTCGGTCAGACCATACCCAAGATTTTGTTAGATGTGAACTGAAGTCATGGAGCCTTCTAAGCTCTCCATTATCTGGACTTCTGTAAAGCTTTTCACGTGGTCCCCCACAACATGATGATCAGAGGGATGGAGCAGCTCTGCTGGGAGGAAAGGCTGGGAGAGCTGGGATTGTTCAGCCTGCAGAAGAGAAGGCTCCAGTGTGACCCAACTGTGGCCTTCCAGTGCCTGAGGGAGCTGACAGGAAAGATGGAGAGGCACTATTGACAAGGGATGGAGTGACAGGACAAGAGGGAATGACTTCAAACTGCCAGAGGGCAGGGTTAGATGGGATATTGGGAAGAAATTCTTCCCTGTGAGGGTGGTGAGGCCCTGGCACAGGTTGCCCAGAGAAGCTGTGGCTGCCCCTGGATCCCTGGAAGTGTCCAAGGCCAGGTTGGACGGGGCTTGGAGCAACCTGGGCTAGTGGAAGGTGTCCCTGCCCATGGCAGGGGGTGGGACTGGATGGTCTTCAAGGTCCCTTCCAACCCAGACCCTTCTGTGATTCCATGACTCTCCACTGGCACTCACACACTGTCCATCCCATTTGGATCATTCCTGTGTTTGCTGCTGTGACAACTGGACATTGTCATCCTGACTCTGCTGCTCACTCTGCCCCAAATCACTCATGCTAGTTAGTACCAAACTTCAGTGACGTGATGAGAAATCAGCTCAGATTGATTATTTTTCCCCAATTACCTGTCATTTTGTCTGTTGTAGGCTGGAGAGAGAAGCTGCTGTTTCAGGGCAGGAATTCCCACCATCACCAGCCTTGGCAAGCTGCTTCCTTCCCTGCTTCTCAGTTAATGAAATCAGGTAAATTAACATTAGTGAAATGTTAATGGCTGATATTTGTAGGCTTCCCAGAGACTGGGCTGGGCCAAACCCCTTAATCCTTTTAGCTGATTCATGACTGCATCCTCTGAAATGAAAAATGTTGGCAAATGCAGTGATTGTGCTTGATTCCAGAGAAAGGGAATTTGAAAATGAGGAAATTTGTTAAAGAAAACGCTCAGAGTGGCAGCCAGAAAGGTAAAATGTTTTCAGATGGCAGGTAGACTATTTTAGGATTCTATATTGGAGGCTCAAAGCAAATGCATATAACCTGTCAAAAAAAAAAGACTTGAGAGGAAAACAAAAAGCTGGCATCATAAAACAGCAGGATCAGGGAGGCTCTTGGAAGTTAAAAGGTATCCTGCAAAAAGCTGAAGTTGTGTCTGAAAAAGGAAAACTAAAAAGAACATAAATTCTGGCAGACTAAATGTAAAAGCACAATAACATAGACTGAAGAAAGAGTTTAGAAGCAGTTTGCTAAAGAAATAGAAAAGTATGCTATAAATCCTTCCTGAACACATCAAGAGCAAGAAGCCTTGGAAGAGTCAGTGTGAGGGAGAAGGCTCAGAAAAGATGATGCCATCACAAAAAAATCCCAAGCACTTTTTTTTTTTTCCAAAATCTCTTCACCTGGAGAACCTTGAAAACTCTCCAACCAGCACCTTGTTTGTAAGGCCTTCAGAGAAGGCTTGTCTTAATTTCAGGGTGTTAAGTGGAGATTACAGACCAGATAAAATGAATAACAACATATCACTGGGCATGGATGGAATTCAAGCAAGGTTTTTATTGAATGTTAAATATGAATCATCTGACCTAACACCCTCAGTATGTATGTAACCTTTTGCTGAAAATTGCTGTGATTTTCAAAGGGCTGGAAGGTAACGAGTAAGAAATCGGGTTTTTTAAATAAATCCAGTGGCAATTCAAGAAACCACAGATCACTAAGTTTAATGTCCATTTGGGTCATATTGGCTGAAGCTGTGGCAAAGAACAGAATTAGCAAGCACATGAATAAAAGTAACATGTTAGGGAAAAGTAAACATGACTTTTGTAAAAGGAATCTGAGCCTCCTAAATCTGCTGGAATTCTCTGAAGGACTCAAAAGCATGTAAATAGCAGAGCTCCAGCTGAGAAATTTTCCCTGCATTTCCAACTCACCCCAAGCTTCCAGAAACCTCATGCATAGAAGGTCCCATCAAAGGCTCTTAAAAAAAATAAACAGCCAGGGATTGCAGGTGAGGACCTCACAGAGTTAAATAAGAATTTAGTACTGGAAAAAGAAGATTATACTAAAGGATGAGTTTTCACAGTAGAAGACGATCATCAGGGGAGTCCCACAGAGATTATGGTCCGTGGTGCTCAATGTGCTCAGGAATGATTTGGAAAGTTGGTGGAACAGTGAAGATGATTTCTGATAAAAACTAAATTAATTAGGATAATATTTACTACAAAAAACTTCAAGATCTTACAACACTGAGCAAGCCTCATGATGAAGAGGAAGATAAATTTCAGCCCTGACAACCATAATCTGGCTATCCACAAAAAGCAACACTAACTTTACACGGGGAGTGATGGGCCCTGAGCTAGTTTGCACAATTTAGGAAATGCATCTCAACATTGTAACAGCTTGTTCTATGAATATGTGACCCCATTGCTGAATAGCAGGCAAAAAAAAAATTCCAAAGTTTAGCACAGTTTGGAGAGAAAAGCACAACCTTGCCCCTGTACGATTTATGGTGTCTCTGCTTCTCCAAAACAAAGCACACTTCTGGTACCTTCACCTGAGACAGACTGTAACAGGCAAAAGAAAAGCTACGTGGCAGGCTGACAAACATGGTAAGTACAAAACCTCTTTCATGTGAAAAACAAAGTTAGCAGGAGAAGTTGAATGGGAAGGGATCACTTGGCGTTTGTCGTTCCCAGTCGTGCCGAGCAGGCCAGGTGCCAGGGAGGGGGGACGGACACCGTACAAGAGCTCTGTCTCGTGCCTCTTTGTTCAGCTGCTGAAGCCTTCTATGCTGTCAGACAACGATTTCAAGGGCTGTGGGAGAGCTGTGACAGCTACACTTCATACATAATCCCTGCATGTTTTCAGGAAAAAGAATATAAAGGGGGAAAGGAGGAATAAACAATTGCTGTACTTGCAGTACTTTCTGTGCCCATTAATTCTAATTCATCATTCACTAGAGGTCTCTACTTCTTTTCCCATCTGCCCTCCTCCTACCACATTTTCTGAACTAAAATTTAAAAAAATAATAATTAAAAAACCACAATTAGGCAGCATTTATTAACATCTGCCTGTAGTGACCCAGCTGTTGTTTGCCAGCCTCTACAGTGATGTATTTTAACATCCTCCTCTCACCTCTCTACACTTCTTTCCCAGCTCCTTTGAGCATGGGGGGCTCAGGCTGCTAACTCAGCTCCTTCAGGGACAGCTCTACCTTTCAGTCACTTGTGCAGTGACTTGTACCAGTTGGTCCCAGCCCTGATCACAGCCTTAAACTCCTGGCGAGCCATTAATAATACACAGCAATCATCTTAATTGCAACCGGGTGTCTGGAATTTAGGAGCTGTGCACAGACTTCCTTCTATCCACAATATTATTGTCCCATTGTGCATTTTGGAGTTTAGCTCTCATTAAAAGTAATAGAGGGAAATAGTCTGTAGCAAACTGAATGTGTTTGTTTTCACAGTTCACCTCCTGCTCCTCTGCACTAAAACACTCTCGCTCAGTGACAAGACCACAGCTGTTGCCATCGTTTCCTTACCTGCAGAGTGCAATATTTAGCTGGAGGGACACTGAAGTTTTCTGTTTGTTAGTTATCATGTCAACAACTCTCACCTTATCACTTCAGTTTCCATTCAGTTGATAAAACCTGTCAGCCTTCCTTGAGTGGTTCCAGGCCCTCAGAAGAAATCACATTAAATTGGCACAGCCAAGTAAATCTGGAAGGGATGTGCTCCTGGCTTACCAAAGGAAATGGGGGAGGGCTTGAATTTCTCTCCCTCTTCCTCCCTGCACAGCTCCAATGTCCGAGTGCTCGGAGCAGTGTTGAAATCCTCCCTACGGACTCAGCAGTTCAAGTCAGATCAGGTCTTTGAATATGGCCCAGAGGAGACGTCTGTGGAGCCGAAATTGATATGTTTAAGTGCAAGAGACAATAATCATTTCTTCAAGTATAAGCTAAAAATACCCGGAAAAAAATGGAATTCATAATGGAGATTTTAAAGATCTGTGACACACCAGAGCCTGCGCAAGGGTTTTAATGAGAGAGAAGCCAGTTTAATTGGTCAGTGTGAGCAGATGCTTTGCTGGGTGAGTGGGCTACGAGGTCTCACAGCCCTGGTTAACGCCAGGAGCATCAGCCCTGTCCTCAACATGGCTGTGACAAGCCCGTGTCACAGCAGCGCAGTGTCAGAGCCAGGGAACCTCGGTCATCAACGTCTCCACGGTGTCAGATCACAGAGCCACGGGGAGAGAGCACTAAAAGGAGGAGGCAAAAGCCGACAAAGGAACGTTCCTGAAGATAATTGCAGGACTGACCGTCTCCTCTTGTCGCTTGCTTCATTATCACTCTGGGCATGAAGCTGAACCAGCCTGTTAAGTTTTAACGCTGTGTTAACAGGGAGCTGCCGAGCACCAGGGCTCAGGTTCACAGGCCTCCCCTGTGAAAACTCTTCTGCAGTGTGTGTCACCGTCCTAGGAAAGCCAGGAATAACTTGCGTGGCCCGTTCAATTACAGACACTCACACCCAGCTCCCTCTCCTCGTGGCACGGCTCATCAATCAGGGCCTCTGTCACCGTGTCTCCTCTCATCGCAGTCACCAGAAGGCTCTGAGCTCCCCCCAGTCCGTGTGACATTTACTGTCAGGGGCTGTCAACACCAAGAGATTCTCCCAGGGCCTCCGAGTTCATCACAAAGCAACAAGATCTATCCCCAAAATGCGCTCCCGGTTCCAGCTCTGGATTACAGTGACTGACTGAGGGGCTTTGCAGCTCTCAGGGAAGAGTGAAACAGCAGCACGAGCTGCAGCTTATGCCCAAATACCTTTGTTTTCTTATTCTCTTGTTAGAAAAATACAACTGCTTTAAGAGAGGTTTCAGGCTAATGATTAATTAAGCTTCCTCAACACCATCCCTTATAAACTTATTAAGAGAAAGCTGAGATTGTTTACTTGGAAATTTAGTCTTCCCATCTTTAGCATTGATCCTGCCTTCACTCTCTGTTTAACAACACAGTGACCTAGTGGAAAAAATTTATAAAACTTAATAAATTGCACTAGGCAATATTGACAGAGTGTGTATATGCACATTTGGGTTTGTATGAACGTATTATAAGAAATCTAATAAAGTAAAACAAACACATTTGCTCTGTTTGTGAGCTGTGAAACAAGATCCCTGTAATTACAATGTTTGAAGCATACTTGGTCAAAGGGGTATGGTGAGATTTTTGGCCATATATTTCTGGTTTGAGATTAAAGAACAACTATTGTTTATCAAGGGTTACATGTTGCACAAAACTGCTTTGCTCAAGATGCAGAAAAATAAAAATGTTGATGAAAACCTAAGTTAGCAGAAGACCTCTATGAGACCAGAGGAACCAGCACCCAGAGAATAAAGTTCCAGTCGCAAATGTGTCTCGAAAAAACGATGAAGGACTTGGAGATATGTTCATTTTGTCTGACTTTTAAGGGGGAATGGGCCTTGATGAGTGTTTAAACCAGTGACTGAAAGAGTGCTTTCGATTGCAAGGTTTTTAAAAGACCATAGAATGTATATAACCTTCTAGAACTTTGATGTCTATTTTTAACTTGCTTTCTACAACAAGCCTGGTTTCCTCTTCCAACCAAAATAAACATATTTCTTAAGGAGCACAGTATTTATTTCCCTAAGGAGCAAAGTACTTATTTCCCTAAAATTACCGTGGTAACAAATAGAGTTTTCTCAGCCTCTTCTGGTACACTCACTGTGCTCAGCCATGGATCACCACCATCTGAGTCCAACAATCCAGGCCATTTTCCATCCGATTTATAGCCCATTTACCCAATCCATACCTCACCCACCAGGTTGGTAAGATGACACTATGAGTGCCCACGTCAAAGTCTTGGTAGATTCAAGGTAAACACCATTCACATGTCTCCCCTTGTTCTCTGAGCCACTTTCATCATCAGGTTGTTTGGGCAGATTGTCCTTGTCAAAGCCATTGTGGCTGTTCCAAGACACCTCTTGCTTAAAATAGTTTCCAGGAGAAGATGCACCATCACCTTCCAGAGAGCCAGGCTAAATCAAGTGGCATAGAGATGCCCAATCTTTCTTCTTACCCTTCTTATAGAATCACAGAACGGTTTGGGTTGGAAGGAACCTTAAAGATCATCTCATCCCACCCCCCTGCCATGGGCAGGGACACCTTCCACCAGCCCAGGTAGCTCCAACCTGGCCTTGGACACTTCCAGCAATAGGACAGCCACAGCTTCTCTGGGCAACCTGTGCCAGGGCCTCATCACCCTCCCAGGGAAGAATTCTTGAATAAGTGTCTGGTGTTTGCCCTCTTTCAGTCAGCAGAATCTTCTTTTGATTATTGTGGCATCAGCCACTTCCCCCAGCACCCTTGGGTGCATGGAACAAAATCCCACCATCAGCACCCAGAAAAGCTGCACTGACACACTCTGCACCTGCAGCAATTCCTCATGGCTTGTCACCTCTTCCTTCTCAGTGTCCTTCCCACTCTGCAAGGACACAAACCAGCTGAGCTGGTCAGACCCCACAGCAGCCCTCACTGACCATCCTCCTGCTTTAGCTTGAGCCACTCTCTCTTCAACATTTACTCCTTTACCCACGTTACTCCACAGCAGCTGGTACCTCTGGGCTTTGCCATCTCAGCTTTGTCTTGCTGTGACAGTTCCCTTCACAGAATCACGGGATTCTAGAATGGTTCAGGCTGGAAGGGCCCACAGTGAATCACCTGTCCCACCTCCCTGCTCAGTCCCAGAGCACACGGCACAGGATTGTGTCCACACAAGTCTCAAGTGAGGAGACTCCACACCCTCTCTGCTCTCTCTCCAGGGCTCAGTCACGTCACAGAAAAGTTCTTCCTCCTGTCCAGCTGCAACTTCCCGGGCATCAGTTCCTGCCCGTTCCTCTTGGGCCATTGCTGGGCCCCCCGAGCAGAGCCTGCTCCAGCCTCTGCCCCCTCCCTGCAGCCCCTGACACAGCCTGGGGAGGGCCCCTCTCAGGCTCTGCTCTGGAGGCTGAACAGCCCCAGCTCCCTCAGCCTTTGCTGCTCCCAGAGCTGCTCCAGCCCTTGGGCATCTCCGCAGCCTGCGCTGGCCCCGCTGCAGGAGCTCCCTGGCCCTGCTGTGCTGAGGAGCCCCAGCTGGGCCCAGCCCTGCAGATGTGCCTGCCCAGGGCTGGCCAGAGGGGCAGGATCCCCTCCCTGCCCTGCTCCAAGGCTCTTCCTGATGCCCCCAGGATCCCATTGGCCTCCTTGGCCCCCAGGACACACGGCTGGGCAGGGACAGCTGGTTGTCCCTCAGGACCAACAAGTCCTTCTCCACAGAGCTGCTTCCTCATCCCTCAGCATCCCCATTTCATCTTCATCTGAAGATTTTCCCTTCTGCAGTGTCAGACACAAACACACCACTGCAGCACGGACAGTGTGCAGCTCCTGTGGAATCCTCACAATGTGAATCCAAACAGATCAGCTCTGTTGTTGCCTTGCTAGTTGCAGAAAAGACAGAGAGCATCACTCATCAACTGGTTGGGGACTTGAAAGGAAACTAGGACTAACAGCCTTAAAAATACAGTGATTAGCTGAGCAGACCTTGGAAGAACCAATACCAGCAAATGCAGGTTCAGATTTTGGAGCATTAATTAATGGTATCAACCTGATGAGCAAGAAAATTAAGGCAAGATTATATAGTGGAGATGCTGATATTTCTATTTTGCATGTAATTTTCATCCCCAAACAAACCGTAGTAGCTTAGCAAACACTGGTCTACTAACATGAGACAATTACAGACACATTTAGTAAAACAGGCAACTAAATTACTTTGTGATTACACTATTAAGCCAAATCTGAGGTGAAAAGGATAAAGGATTTGTGTCCCATATAACATTACCAAAAAAAAAAATAAAAGCTGTGGAAAACCTAGAGAAACTTGGTAGTCTAAATCAGGTGTTTAGGCTGATGAAGGAGAGTGACTATGGATCTCTGGGAAAGCCACACTTGAAGCTAAACTTGCAGCTATTGAAGCATAAACCACAGATAAAACTGAACAAGAACCCTGAGTTCATAACAGGAATTACCAGCACAGATGGCTTGAAAAGAGAAAGCCCAAGAATTTCTGTACCTCTGGAACAAAGAAATAAACAAGAAAGTGGAGTGTTCAGCTGGAATGAGCACGGCAATATTCCTACTGCTGAAGGAAACCACCAGGGAAGGACAACAAAAGCTGATTTTTCCTCCCGCTAGCATGGCACGGTCTCCGTTGGGAACTCTGCCATCTCCTGTTGCAACACTGCTGGAACAAACACAGCACATATAAACCAAGGGAGCCCCTGTGAGCACCATCAGCCACAAAGCCAGGCTGAATGGGACCAGAGGTGGGGGGAGATCCACACACAACCCAAACCATACCCACGCCTTAATGCATTTATTGCACTTTTCCATTCACAACTGAAACAAATGTTTTGCATTTATACCCATGTCCCAAATATAATTAATCATGTCCCTGGTTACAGGATGAGCAACTGATGGAGTTTCTGATCACACCTGAAACGACTTTCTTGTGTTGCAATCTCCCCTTGTCCGACTCGGGTGGAGCACCCAAACACCTCCCTGCTCTGCAGGTGCACAGTGGGTGAGGAGTCACAGAGTGGGTCAGGCTGGAAGGGCCCACAGTGGCTCATCTGGTCCCACCTCCCTGCCCCAGCAGGGCCATCCCACAGCACATGGCACAGGATTGTGTCCACACAGCTCTGCAAGATCTCCAGTCAGAAGACTCCACACCCTCTCTGCTCTCTCTCCAGGGCTGGGTCACTGCCCAGCAAAGAAGTTCTTCCTCCTGTCCAGCTGCAACTTCCCGGGCATCAGTTCCTGCCCGTTCCTCTTGGGCCATTGCTGGGCCCCCCGAGCAGAGCCTGCTCCAGCCTCTGCCCCCTCCCTGCAGCCCCTGACACACCCTGGGGAGGGCCCCTCTCAGGCTCTGCTCTGGAGGCTGAACAGCCCCAGCTCCCTCAGCCTTTGCTGCTCCCAGAGCTGCTCCAGTCCCTCGATCAACTTTGTAGGAAAAGGCACAGTTTAATTGGTTTATAATCACAGGTTCAGGAATCCTTCAGCACTTCACACTACTAATGTGGTCCCTATATTTAAGGCAGGGCTCATCTCTGGGCTCAGGGTATCTTCAGAGACACCCCAAAGCTGCAGGTACAACCTGGGTCCAGCTGGCTGGAAGGGCTGTGTGTCCCTGCTTGTGCTTTCCATGGGGTGTTATCCCCCCACCCTGAGCTACGGCAGATCCTTAGGGACCTTCCCTGCCGTTGTCCCAAAACAGCTTCTTTCCCTCGATGTGCAAGAGGCTGATCCACACACAGAGTGGAGGTATTTGATTTATTTACAGTTCTTCAAAGCATGGAGGGGCTGAGTGGCAAATCCACAAAGTCAGCAGCACCACTACCAAAACTTTTCACTATTTATATATTTTAGCAAACACAGGCATTCGTGGTTATTGGCTACAAGTTGCATAGTTCTCTTATTAACGGTTCTATTTTTTATTAGTTAACGATTCTCTCACTTCTCATTGTAATTAGTCCACACGCTCAGTCTTCCTTTTCTTTTGTTTGGGTGGGTTTCTGGGGCTTGGTGGCCATGAGATGGTAGTCACAATCTCCCCCCCAGAACTACCTCTAACCCAGTCGGAGCTGATTCAGCACAATCACTGAGTTGTCTTTATTAATTTCTTCCTTATCTTGGGGGTTCTGCCAGATGTCCTTGTAGCCTGCAAATTCTGCATCATTCGAGTCCACTTTCAGTGGTACATCCTTCTTCCCAAGCTTTGTTAACCTCTCTTAGGCCTGAGACCATTGAAACATGTCAAACCCCAAACCTTAACAGGGCAATTCCACCTTCTAACACTTCCACTTCTAACACTTGGACATCACTTCGAGCTTGTGAGCTGCTCTATGTTTTGCAGACTAAATGTCCCTTCTTGATAAGGCTTGAAAGTACACTAAGATCAAACACCAAAGAACAGCCCAGCCTTCCTTAAGAAAATTTTTTAACATTCCATATTTTGCAACAATACGGCAAGACCCTGTTTCACAAACCCCCTTCTGACCCCCTGTAACACTCTGGGCAAATTGTTAACTGTTTCTGACTTTTGAGATGCCAGCACCGTTCACAAGGCAACTCCACCAACAAGTAATTTGTTTTTCGAACACCTGGGCATCCCTTAGAGCTTGCTGGCTGCCGTTTCAAGGGTTAAATCTCCCTTCTTGCTCAGCAAGCTTGAAAGCAAACAAAGATCAAACACGAAAGAATACAATTTCTTAAGAATTTCTTTTTAATAGTCCACATTTTGCAAGACCACGGCAGCCGCCCTCGGGGCCCGCTCCGGCCGCGCCCCCACGGCCCCTCAGCGCGGGCCTCCCGGGGGCGGGGGGCGCTGTGTGCCCGCCATGGCGGCGGGGCCGCTCTGGCCCCGCTCTGTGCCCGCCCGTGGTCCCGCCGCGGCCCCGCCGCCCTCACCCGCTGCTCGGCCCCGGCCCCGCTCGGCCCCCGCGCTCCCCGTAGCCCCCCGCGCCGTCCCCCCGGCCGCTCCCCGGTCTTTATGCCCTCGGCGGGGCGGCGGGCGCGATGTGGCGGCTGCTGCTGGGCCGAAGCTGGGGCCGCTGCGGGCCGACCCCCGCCCGGCCCGCCTGCGCCCCCGGGCTGGGCCAGGGCCGCGGGCACAGCCCCGAGCGGTGAGTGCGCGCCCTGCCCGCGGCTGGGGGGCCCCGCGCCGCGGCCCGGCCTCACGGGGCCCGTGTTTGTGGTTGTTCCAGGGCGCCCGCGTGTGAGGATGGCCCGGAGCGAGGAGAGAGGCGGCAGCCGCTGCCCCGCCTGGTGCCCCGCTACTCCGTGCTGGAGGCTGTCACCTGGGTGAGGAGCGCGCCCTGTCCCTGCCGGGGACACCCCGGGGGTGGGAGCCCCGAAACAGAGCCGGGAACGAGGGGCTGCGTGGGAGCGGGGCGGGAAGAGGGATCGGGGCTGTTTTCCGTGATTTTGTGTGTGGTTCTGTGCAGGGAGCGCTGGGCGCGCTGCTCCTGCAGCTCGTCAGGCAGGTGGCGTGGCTGAGGTCGCTGCCGGACGCCCGGAGGGAGCGGAGGTGTCCCTGGCTGTCCCCGCTGCCCCCCCAGCACACAGGTCAGCTCCGGCCCGGGGGGGTCGTGGGAGGCAGCCGGGTAGGGTTTGTGCCTCGTGGTGTGTTAACTAGGGCTCAGAGGGAGCTGGGAGAGGCTGACAGATTTCAGGCTCTCTGGGAGGAGTGAGAATTGGTATCTGTCGGGGGAACCTCTGCTTCTTAACGATTTGATGCAATCCCACTTTGTTTATCCTTTTGTTAATCCCTTACCTTTGTTTTCCGCCCTGAATCCCTCCCAGTGAACTCTCCTCCTGCTTGGCTGTGAGAAGGACACTAAGTAGATCCGGTGTTGTCGCCTAAAGCAGACAGTTTCTGTGCTCTGTGTTACAGTGGTGACTGAAGCCTCAACCAGCTGTCCCAGTGAGCAGTTGGGGTCCCAGTTCCTGCAGAAAGCAATTCCAGAGGCCACAGCAGAGAATTCATCCTCAGGCATCCCCTCAGGGCAAGGAGAGAGCCAGCCCTGGGCAGAAGTAGGTATGTGCAATGTGCTGCAGGGCAGGGTACTTGTGGCAGGAGGACTTTGGAGTTTCCCCAAGGCAAAGCTCGAAGCCAAGGTGTGTGTCGCCACTTATTGACCCTTGAGGAGGTAGGTGAGAGTGGGAACACAGAATTTCAGAGGGATGAATCAGGAGTCCAGAGACAGGAGGAAAAAGTTCTCCTGAAGGCAGTGACAAGCCTGTGCTGTAGCTGCAGGTGACAACACCTTACCTACACTACTCTGCCTTAGTGGCCTGATTATAGCTCCAGTTCTGTCCTTTTATTATTGTGGACAGATGTCTGGAGCCAGAAGGATTCAGGAGGATACTGCACCACTGATCTGGGAGACTTGTGTACATGGTGTGAAACTAAAGGAATTATTTCCTTCCTGCAAGATGAGGATGTATCTCTGAGCACTTATGCTGTAGATAAGACAGTGGAAGGAGGTATCAAAGACATTATTAAAATGAGTTTTATAAAAATAGAAAGATATACTCCAACAAAATTGAAGTGTGTCCTACATAGGAAATTCAAAGTCACACCAAGGGAGATCAGATGAGACCTACAGCAGGGCTACTCACTAGATATATAAATACTAATGATGGCCTCAGGAAAGTTGTTAGAAGCAGGAAGCCTGCTGGAGCAGGTAAAAACGGGGACAACATATGATCGTGGTGTAGAAGAGGCACGTAAGAAAACCAGCCAGGAGTGCTGGCTAAATCATAGAATCACAGAAGGGTTTGGGTTGGAAGGGACCTTAAAGATCATCTCATTCCATCCCCCTGCCATAGGCAGGGACACCTTCCACCAACCCAGGTTGCTCCAAGTCCCGTCCAACCTGGCCTTGGGCACTTCCAGGGATCCAGGGGCAGCCACAGCTTCTCTGGGCAACCTGTGCCAGGGCCTCCCCACCCTCACAGGGAGGAATTTAAATAATGAAGGTGCTGCAGAAAAGATCAGAGGTGTTCCCCATTTTTTTGTTTTCTTTCAGAATTTTGGCTTTCTTCTGTGCTCATTTAAGCTCTTGCCCATCTCTGCTTATCAAACCCTTCACCTGCCAGAGGTTACCATTCCCATCAGTTGGCAAATGGAGCATTTTGTTTCCATGTCCCCTAATTAACTCCAGGAAAACAGCCAGGTTAATTTACCTAAACTGCCAATTAGGCTGTTTAACCCATCTGCTTTTGCCTGGAGCAGATTAAGAAGCACTCAGACACTGCCAGGTGACTGGACATGGACCTCTGGGAGGAGTGGTGGGAAGGAGTGGAGACAGCAGTGCCTTCACTTGGCACAGCTGAACATTCCAGAGTGAATGTGTGTCTGACAAACAGTTTCCTGCTGAGAGTCAATAGGAAGAGCTTTTAGGCAAAGTGATAAATTGAACAGTGACAAGTCACTGAGGCCACGTGGTCTTTGTTCAGATGTTCTTCAGAAGCTGTGAAATGGCTGAGCCTCCAATGATGATCTGTAATCCTGTGCTCAAATCTGCTCCATGAGCAGAGGAATGAGCACTGACAGATTGGACTCAGGCTTTTAAAAAGAGGTGGGTGTGTGTTTGTTAGAGCTACAGAACTGCAGAAAAGGTAATTCTAATTTGATGGAAAATCTGATAGGGAGTAGAGGTGTCAGATACCAGGATGAGATAGATACCTATGATGTGCTGAATCAAAGGTTTTGGAAGGATTTAGGAAGCCATTTCTCAGGCCAACTTGCTCCACTGCAGAGACTTAAGAGAGTTGTAAATCTATTAAGAGTTCTTTGGAGAAGTCAACAGGCACGTGGAGCAAGATTATCCAGCTTTTAGCTTTCTGAAAATCTTTCAGACAGGACCTAAACCAAAACTACCTGGAGAATTCAAGCTGATGTGAGGGAACACGGAGGGGCTGCTCTTGAGCTTGTAACTCCTAAAAGCACAAGGAATAGTTTTCACCGTGCAGAGCTGTTCCTGGTGGATTCCCCACAGTCCTTTGTTGAAACCTGTTCTGTTCAGCACAGTCAGCAGTGATTTGGGAAAAGGAGGTGACAAGTGAGGCGACAGAAGCAGCAACTGGTACAGAATTATTCAGCACAGTCAAATGTGAAAGTCACAGCAAAAGACTGCACTAGAACTAAACCCAGGGTAATCCCAAGGGGGATTAAATGAGTGTACACAGGGGAGTGTGCCTGTAAATACACGTGCAGAATGAGGAGTGTCAAATTAATAATTGTGTTGCAGAGGGAACATTTAAAGTCACTGTGGATGTGCTTTTGGTAAGGTTAAGTCAGTGCTCGGCAGCAGTGAGGCCAATTAAATGTTAATTATGGTAAAGGAAGGAGCTGAGGACAAGGCAGTGTCGTGGGTTTGTGTGATGCAGCCACGTCTTGAACACTTAAAGAAAAGACACTGAAAAAGAGGGACAAAATTGGCAGAGAAAAGAGTGACAAGGAGACAATTACATCCAAATAGAGACTGACTCTTCAGCTTAAAAAAAAGAAGTGGCAAAGGGTGTGTTTGCTGGTGCTCTGTGAAACTAGAAATGTTGAGAGAAAGTGAATAGGAACAATATTTTTCATAATCCACACAGTAATAGCAGCACAGAAGTGGACAGCTAGCAAGTTTGGAAAAAAGCAAAAGGCAGTAGATGCTCGGCCAGTGCACAGGTAAATTGTGGAAGTCATTGCTACAGGCCAAAATACAAGTGGGTTCCAAGAAGTGATTAGGTAAAATTGCACCTTCAAATTAGACTTAATTGGTCCAGCCAAACCTCCTGCTCAGATCACAGAACAGCTGATTGCTGGAAAGTTCTGCCAGGGAGAGCGTGACTTTATAATCCCTGTTCCTTACCCTTTCTGCCCAAGCAGCTCCAACTGTCAGTTGTCAGAGATAATATATGTCAGCAATAATTTGATTTTGCTCAATACGTAAGTCCTCAGGTTCCACTGCAATTTATGCTGTGCACCCATTTTGTGGGAATTTATTGAGAGAAGTCAGGGTGAAGAGATTTGGTAATTTGCACTGAAGAGCCTGAAAAATTGCATAGTTTTGTCACGTGAGAAGTCCTGTGAATCTTTCCATGCAAAGCAAAGCTTAGTGATCCCTTTCTCTCAGAATATGTTTTGCTTTCTACAGGAAAACCTACCCAAGGTATAGGATTTTTTTTTCTTGGTGTTTAGCTCCTGAAAGAGGATGAGGCTGGCAAAGCCAGAGTGTGGCAGGAAGCTGGGGAGAGCAGAAGGAGGGGAAGGACAGACGCCTGGCAGATGACGCAGAGGAATCTGGTGGCAAAGCCTTGCCATGAGAGAACAGACCTCAGAGCTCTCAGTGGAGCAGAATGTACCTTCCCTGCCCCAGTTTGCTGTTGCCAGCAATGGCAAAGGATCTTCTGCAGAGAATTCCATGTCCTTCCCCTTTCTCTCAGGGTTTCAGTTCATTTCCAGACCTGCTGGTGCTGCTCTCCATGTACAGAGACAATCTGCTGTTGCTGTCACTACCTCCAGGAGCAAAGATCTGGGGGATGGATCCCAACATTCCAGCATTGCAGATGAGCCATTCCAGTTTTAATGTAACAAAATACCATAGAATTTATTGCTTCAGTGTGTTTTAAAAGAAAACTTTGGGAAATTAACTTAAAAGTTGCTTTAAATAACACTCTGGCTATTGCTATCAGCAAGTCCTCAGCTGTATGTTTACATCCTTTTTTTTTCATGCAACTCCTGCCTCACTTGAAGCCTTTTTGCTGGAAGTTAAAGGCACAGAGTGAGCAAGCAGGTGATTACAGCCAGTCTCAGTGTTACAGCAGCTGAATGCTGCCCTGGGGAGTTGTATTTTACCCCTGGCAGAACTGTAAAATTCGTTATTTCAATTCTGAGATTACAGACATTGCAAAAGTGTGTTTTCATTTCAAAGCACAATGAAACCAATTGGAAACACTGAAATTTTCCATGAGGCAGAAATGCTGGATTTTGTCCAGCTCTTGTTGTGACTTCATTCTCATGAAGCCTTTGGATGTTTTGGGATGAGCAATCTAGAACTGTCTCTGAGAAGATTATTAATTCCTCAGTTGGAGCTAGATGTGAGCAACATTTCATTAGTCCAGGATGAACAGTGGGGAAAGACAAAAATATTTATTAACTGCTGAATATGTGAGCGTTGGGCATCCAGAACACTAAAAACAGGATGTGTAGTCACGTTACATCACAGCATATGTTTGTAGAAGTAGAAATCAAATTGCACAGAAGATCCCAGCTGTGGAATTCCCAGCTTTTGCACCTCCGACCTGAAGAATAATTTGACGTGGTCCTGTGTGAGCAGTGCAGCAGTGGGTTTGTTCAAAGGCTGGGAGTTCTGCTGGAAGCTTGAGAAATAAGAAACAGTTGGGTGAACTTGTATTAACTAATGCCAGGTTGAAGTTTAATTTCAGCTGGTTGTCTCATTCTGCTGAAGGGATTCTTTGCTGCTGAGGGTGTTCTTGAAGAGTTTTGATTTGAGGCTTGCCCAGCCTCAGAGGTGAGTTCTGAGGGAATTCAGGCACAGGTTGCCCAGAGAAGCTGTGGCTGCCCCAGCCCTGGAAGTGTCCAAGGACACATTGGACGGGGTTTGGAGCAACCTGGGATTGGAAGGTGTCCCTGCCCATAGCAGGGGTGGAATGAGATGATCTTTCAAGTCCCTTCCAACCCAAACCAGTCTGGGATCCTTCAGGAGATGGGGCTGGGTGTCAGGATCAGTTGGTTCCTGTGTTTTCTTCCAAATGCTCTCTGGGAGGGGTTACCCTGCTCTGGGGAGATCACTGGGGTTTGAGTGAGGAGGGCTTTCCAGTGGGAGAGAGGAACAAGGTGGTTCTGCAAGCTGACAGAATTCAGAATTAGTGGCTGTTTATTTTTCATGGTTTAATGGTTTGTCCAAATTACAGCATGCTTTCCTCTGATTTAGGAGTAGATATCTGTGCAAAATGTAAGGGTTCCTAAAAGCATGGAGGTACTAATGTTGTTTAAACAAGTACTGGGAGAATTGTTAAACAGACTTTTTTTTCATGGGATTTGCAGTTGTATATGTGGCAAAAACCCAAATTACATCACGAGGGAGATACCTGCACAAGAGATAGAGCCTTGCAGTGAGGAAGATCAGATAATTTGGTGCCTGATCTGAAAATAAATGGAAAGCACAACTAATAAATTCACAGATTATGCTACTTTTGGTGGAATGATGCATAGAAATCGTGTTTGCCAGAGCAATGTTGCCTGTTGGGTGAGTGGGGCTTGTTCAGATAAAATATATTTTAATACAGCCGGAGGGGAATTGTTTGTCTGAGAATAATGAGGCTGCAGCTGGCACAGAGGCCACGGCTTCCTGCACATTGTGACATGGTCCAGGCACTGCAAGGAGCAATCCTGCCTGTTGCACCCCTCATTCCTGCTGCTGTGCTGGCACAAGTGCTTGAGTAGCCAAATAGTGCCAGGAATTAAGGAATCAGGCCCTAAAAGGACATTTTTTTTTTTGCTTGTGTTGGCTCCCTGCTCTGCAGCTGCACAGCTTGAGAGAGGACAGGAGGATGTGGGGAGGGCACAGCTCGTGTGAACAGCCCTGGCTCAGAGTGATCCAGGGTCCAGCACCTGGTGTTAAATGTCCAGTGGGATCCAGGGGGGGTTGGGGATTCAGGTTAAAAATACTTGGCCTTGCCCGAGCTCTGTGTGGAGGTCACTGTCCTCTTAGAGGAGCTGGAGTAAGTGCCTGTGTAATCACTGCCAGCACAATTCTGTGCCCAGCAAGGTGGCTTAGCTTGTGCTGGAGATGCCTCTGTTAGATAATTGTGATTGAAACTGGGCAGACAGTGGCTGGACACGAGGTTGTACCAGTGTATCTGAACTGATAGAGCCCTCAGCTGGGGGGATAGGGGGGTGATAACCAGAGCCTGCATCTGATGCAGCCAGATAACGTGTCTGATCATCCCCTGCATCCCCTGGGAAGAAATTACCTGGGAAAGGAGGTAGGGAGGCAGGAACCTCAGCTGAGATGCCCTGGGCATCACAGTGGGGTTCCAGTGGGAATTGGAGCACAGTTCTGGTCCGTGCAAACCAGGCAGCTAGGAATTTGCATGTCCCCCTGTGACACTAGTAAGAGGGTCTGTACTTCAGTAACAATGCTCAAAATTCAGGAATAGTGGCAGAAAGTCATAAAATTAATCAACTCTGGCAGAAAAGTACTGCAGTTAAAAGACATGAACTGCACAGACTGTTTAGAATCACAGACAGGAATCAAGAGGGGTTGATTAGTCGTGTCAGGGCTTTCAAAAGGAGGAATTGGCTTTTTAGTAAAGAGGAGAAAAAAACCTAGAAGAACCAGTGCCTGGGAGCAGAAACCAGTTGTATTTTAATTTGAAAGGAAGCACAGAGGTTTGAAGCAGCAATTGCAAGTTAGTGGAACACACTTTTAGAAGAAAGGGGAGATCCTCAACCTTTTGGTGTCTTCAAACCAAAGCCAGGGCCTTTCTGGAGGAGCTCTGTAACCAGCTGCAGCCACAGGGCTGGATTCCTGTGGCACGTGGTTGCTTTGCTCCAAAGGTCAGATCAGTTGGTGTTCTCTCTTTTTTAATGTCCCTGGCTGATGGGAGATCAGTTCTTCAGGAAAGACCTATGGAATAGAGAGGATGAGAAGAGGCAAAGATGCAGCACTGCTTAACCTTGCTTTTTTTATCCTGTGTTTGTTTTTTTTATGTAGGGGAGTTCCAAATCCCTGCAAGCTCCAGTGTGGAGCCGCTTCTCCACAGTGCAAAGGTATTGTTTCATTGTTCACACCCTCTGTCTGCACCCTCCTTGCAGGAAAAAATCCCAGGGCCACCCCAAGCACAGCCTGAGCAATACACTCACAAACATGACTGTTTTCTGGAAAAAGAAAGGGAGATGTGATATGCTGCCCTCTGCTTCAGCCAGAGCAAAGTTCCAGGAACTGCACTCTGGCATCCCCATCCTTTCAAGTGTCTGTGTAAAAGGGCTGCTGGTGGTGAACCACTGAAGGAAAATGGAGAAAACCACCAAACAAACAAACAAATAAACAAAAAAAAACCACCCCCAAAAAAACCTAATTCAGCAGCACTAGTCTGTGCTTGTGTATTTACATTTTGATGCAATCTTTCACTAGGTGTTCCTGTGCTGTTCCTATTTTGGTTTTTATCAGACAACCCAGGACTGGAGAAGGTGGTGTCATTCCAAACACTGCAAATCAGGGCCGGCTCTTGTCTGTTGTAGAGGGGCTTGAAGAGAGTGCATCATCTTGAGATCACAAGGCCACAGATTATGTTATTGTTCTTGTGATTAAACCTGCTAATTCCTTGCAATTCACAGTGTTAGATGCAGATAATTCCCTGTTTTAATCAGTCAGCTGAACAATTGCTCAAGGACGCTGGGAGCAGAGCAGAGGTAAATTTAGCATTTAGCAGAGTAGGTTCCTGAAAAAGGCACCAAAAAGGCTTTTCCTTGATCTGCTGAGGGGGTGAGTGTGGATGTGCCCCTGCTGGGAGGTGCCAGTGGTGCAGGGCTGCAGGAAGGGCCTGGAGCAGGTGGTGGAGCAGGGAGGGGAGCCCCGAGTGCTGGCTCAGCAGTGGGGCTGCGGTGCCGAGGGGCAGTTCCCTGTGCAGTGAGCGCTGCTGCCGCTCGATGGCACTCGGGGCGTGCGAGCTGCGGGCCCGGCTGAGCCTCCTCCCGCCTCCCGGGGCCGTGCTGGAGGGAAACACGCTGTTCATTGTCTGTGCCGGGCAGGGTTTCATCCCTGTGCAGTGTTCAGGAGGGCTGGGCTCGGCTAGAACTGGGGAAAACACGGACAGATATGTGTGTTGGCAGGGACTGTGCTGTGGGCATGATGTGGGAGAGGGAACAAGGGGTAAGGTTAATTTTGGAGGGGGAAGTTATCACGGAATCACTGAATAAATGTCCTGAGTTGGAAGGGATCCACAAGGATCATGGAGTCCAAAACCTGGCCCTGCACAGACACACCAACAATCCCACCCTGTCCCTGAGAGCGTTGTCCAAACCCTCCTGGAGCTCTGGCAGCCTTGGGGCCGTGCCCACTGCCCTGGGGAGCCTGGTCAGGGCCCAACCAGCCTCTGGGGGAAGAACCTTTTCCTGAGACCCAACCTAATCCTCCCCTGGCACAGCTCCAGCCATTCCCTCCATCCTATCCCTGCTCACACAGAGCAGAGATCGGAGCTGCCCCTCATGAGGAAGCTGCAGACTGCAATGAGTAGTATCAGGTATTTGCTGAATTCTGAAAGATCTGATGATGTCCATGAGGCTGCACCAAGCTCCCTGGCCAGAGGGGAGGTGAGCAGTGTCCATACAGCTTCCCTAGGTAGATGGCTGTGTAGGACAGGGAGATGTCTTTTGTGGACACATGACACCAGATGACATCACCCCCCTGGTAACTGTAATACAGCACAAACGGCTCTCACTGCTCTGTTTCCAAGCAAGAATCTCCTGTAGAGTTGATATGATTTTGCTGCCTTAACAGCTCTCTTCTTTGACTCCTCAGGGTGACCCAGCTCAGCGAGGGCATTTAGAGGAAGCCGCTTTCCAATTGCAGCAGATTTTCCGGATTGATATTTCCATTGCCTTGAATATCCTCGGTAATGTGGACCTGGGTTTGTTTTGCCCTTAAACCACAGGTTTCTCATTTTGGAGGACCTCCAAAGCATTGCAGGTCTTGTGTGAAGGCAGAGATGGCATATACCCAAGCTGAAGCCTCCTTTCAGCAATTTTAACTGTGCTCCTAGAGATTTACTGCCCTATGTCCCATCCTGCCACCAGATTTATATCAGCATATTTCAATCCAGGCTTGGTTGAAGCCTGCACTCTTGTCCTGACATCTGTAGTGGGAAATTAAGCCATCTCTGTCTTTTTTGCAACACAAGATGTCACATCCTTGTATCCTTTTTTTATTGTATGAGCTCATGGTCTTTCTGGCAAGCTGAAAAAGCAATTGCAGAATTGCAACTCTAAGAAAGGCTGAGGGGAGATGCAGTGATCTAAGTTCCTGTCCCTATATACAGCACTAGTTGCAGCCCTGAAGAGCAGTGTGAGCCATACACTGTGTTAGCCCGTGATCCCTCTTTGGAACGAGGCTGGAAAAATCCCTAAAATGCAGTGTTGCTGTTTTTCTTGTGGAAACTGTGGAGTGAGGGTTCTTGAGCCAGCTGGAAGTGGCCCAGAGCCCTTGGCACGAGCCAGGGAAGGCTCAGTGGCTGAGGGGGAGGTTGCTGCCTTCGGGGCTGAGTTGTGGCCGTTGCGTTTGCCCTGTTGTGACGTTGTGTTCTCCTCAGGGATCGAGAGCATGAGGGCAGGGCACTGCAGGACAGGCTTCACCTGCTTCAAACTGGCTGCTGATCGAGGCTACAGCAAAGCCCAGTTCAACGTGGGCCTGTGCTATGAGCATGGCAGAGGCACGGAGAAAGACCTGGAAAAGGTATCCACGGCTTGTGGGGTTGTGTGTGTGCAGCACAGATCGGGAGTGGTCTCTGTTGGGTACTCAGGAGTTTTTTCCTTTGAATGGGTGTGACAGTCATGGAATATCCTGAGCTGGAAGGAACCCCACAAGGATCAAGTCCAACCCCTGGCCCTGCATGGACACCCCAGCAATCCCACCCTGGCCCTGAGAGCGTTGTCCAAACACTCCTTGAGCTCTCTCAGCCCTGGGGCCATGACCACTGCTCTGGGGAGCCTGTTCCAGTGCCCGGGCTCTGAAGACTTAGTAGAAACTGCTGGAAATAATATAAATTGTGGGTTTGCAGAGCTGGCTTCAGTGCCATCAATCCCCTCAGGGATGTGCTCTGAGATCCCCTTTCCCACAGCTTCTGAGGGCTTCTCCAGGTGCACAGGCTGTGCCACCAGCCCCCAGGAGGGCACCAAGGAGAAACCTGTCATGTTACTGTATTTAAGACACCACTGCACATCCGAGGGCTTCCTAAATCTCCAGTTTGGGAATGGTAACTACAGCCTGCCACCTAGTGCAGGCTGGCTGCAGCCAGCAGCTGCTGGAGCTGGGAAGAGCTGCAGAAGCAGCTTCTTTTGAGTAATGGTTGGCCCAGTGCCACCCCCTTCAAGTTGGGGAGGTTTGAGTAGAGCAGGCAGGGTGGTTCCAGGGCTCTGGGGCAGTCAGAGCCCCCTGTCTGGTTTAACCAAGCTGCTGTTCCTCAGCAGGGAGGGGTGGGAGAGCTGTGGGGGGAGCCATGTGCAGCTTATGATGGATCTAAACAGGGGTTAAGCTTGACCTGCCCAGAGAGGGGTCACATCGTGTTCCAGGGCATGTATTACCTGGCTCACACGGGTGGGTTTCTCTCTTTGCAGGCAGCTCTTTATTACTGCCACGCTGCCAGCAGCTGCCACCCCATGGCCCAGTACCGCTACGGGAGGTACCTCCTGCAGCACAGCCCTGGCCAGCAGTGGGACAGGCTCCAGAGGGCCCTGACGTTCCTGGAGGGAGCAGCAACGGCTGGGATCACAGAGGTCAGTGTCTGCAGCCTGGGGGGTCACAGGAGAGAGCCAGCAGAGAACCCTGACTGAAGGGCTTGAGCCACAGGACATCCTAGAAAGTATCGTTTGTGGGACTAGAAGCAAAATTCTTCCAACATGCTTATCCCTGCTCACAGCAGGGGGGCTGGAACGAGGTGATCTTTAAGATCCCATCTAACCCAAACCATTCTATGATTCTCTGATTATATATTTATATTCCTGACAGTGTCTGGGAGACAGCCCTGCCTGCACATGGGAGCTGGGAACCAGCTGTATCAGCACACTGAGTGTCTGTTTTTAATGTGGCTCTTAGCTCAGAGCCCTGGCTTAAGAGAACTGACCTACAGTTGAAAACATAGCTCAGTGTTCCATCTCCTCTCAATTCCAAGTGTTGCTTTGCTGGAGGAACTTCCACGAAATGCTTGAAGTGAGAACAGATCCTCATTTTGTAGCTGTGACTTTGGCAATGACTCATCCCTGTGGATCTGTGTACCCTGCCCTCCTTTCCCTCTCTCCAGGAGATGCATTTAGGCCCATGTGCCATCTTCTGCTGGGAGTGCCAGTCATGCTGGCAGTGCCTGTGCCTCCTGTGCCACTCTGTTCCAGGAAGTGCATCTGCTGGATCTCATGGACAGCTCACGAGTCAGAGCCATTCCCTGGCTCTGCCTCCCACAGTGCAGTTTGAAAGGATATTCTGGCTTTTACAGTGTTGGGATGGTGATGAGAACTGCGTGTGTGGTGGACTCGATAGATAAATGGGATTTCTTTGTGTGTTTACCATGTCAGGCTGATTTTTCCTAGGCCAGCCCTCCTTCTCCCAACAGGCTCTGCAGCAAGCAGGGTCCTTGGGACACTTGTCTTGCCACAGCATTTGAGCAACTTGCAAAATCAGCAACGGAACTGGAGTAATTAAGGGGAAAAAAGCTGGCTGATCTGTACCCTGTGTGGTTTTGTTGCAGGCACAGGCTTATCTTGGAGTGTTCTACATGAGGGGGCTGCAGCCCCAGGAAAAGAGAGGTCTGAAGTACCTGCTGCTGGCAGCAAACAGTGGTGTAAGTAATCCCTCTGTAAACTCTGATTGTCCTCAGTTTGGGATTGTTTCAGGTTACAGGTGGCAGATTCCAGGGCTTCTTGGAAATGGGAGTGAGTGTCAGGATTTTACTGCACAGTGTGAAAGGACAGAGGGGAGTCTTGGTGCATCTGGGAGAGGAAACAGGCCCCAGGCACAGATCCTACAAAGCATGAAGGTACAGACAGCCCTGTTGGAGTTCTTAAAGCACCAGTGCTTGTATCCATCCAGCAGAATGGGACGTTTCCCATTATGGAGCATCTGCACCCTCTTCAGTCAAAATCTTTCATTACTTCATCATTTTTAGAACTTCGTTGTGTCTGTCTCAAATCTGTTCTTCAAAATTGGCCCATTGTTTCTTGCCTTCTGTAGAGAGGATGAAAGGACTATTTCTGGATTCATTTTTTTCTTCAGGGACCTTTAACATACTTAAATGCTTGACTCTCCTTTCACCCTTCCCCCATTATTGCAGTTTCTCCTCACAGGTCATGTTGTCTAAATCTCCAGCAATTATCTTGCTTCCACTTTCTCCAAGTGACCCAGGCTTGTTTTGTCTGAAGGGCAGTGCCACAGTGTGGGCACAATACTGCTCCTGAACCCTCAGCAGCACTCAGAGGAGCACAAGTGTGCTATCCCACGTCTTGCAGCCAGGTTTCTGCATCCCACAGTTCTGTTCCCTTACAGCACTGCCACACTGTCCCCTTGTTTTCAGCTGCATTGTGAGAGCAAGTTTTTTTTCTGAAGAACTTGCTCATTTTAACTTCAGTTCCCACAGCTTTTGTGCAATGGAAAATAATGAATAGCCATTCCCTGTTCCGCTGGCTAATAGTTCTGGTTGTGGTGCCCTTTAGTGTGTCCTCTCTGAGTCATTTCTTTTGCAGGCTGCACAGCTCTGGTTTAGTTTGTCTCCCCGTGCAGTTATGCTATTTTACTTTCCTTGTCAGCCTTCTCTCTATTTTTCTAATTCTCCTTTGACCATTTTAAGATGCTTGGACTAAAATTGGACTCAGGATGGAGGTATGCCATGGATCTCACATAATGAGATCCTCTGCTTTGTTCTGTATTCCCTTCTAATAATTCCTAATACTCTTTGCCCTTTTGCCTGACACTGAGCAGTGATTAGATGGTCTCAGGGAACTATCACAGTGTGATATCACAGATTTCTTTCTATAAGCACTACTTTGCATTTGGCAATACTGTTTCTTTTGTGACTCTGTTGCCCACTCTTAGTCTTGTGAGATCTCCTCTAGTTAATTCTGTATAGTAAGTTGGACCACTCTGAACATTACATCACTTGCAAACTTTGCCATTTGGGTTTTCACCCTCTTTTCAGAGTGCAGACACTGTCAGATCACTGGTGGGACTAGGCCTGACCAGCCACAGCAGCTCAGACATCATGGTACACAGTATTTAGTTCTAAATCTGCTAAAGATCTCTCAGAAGCTGCATCACTGGCTCCTTTCTTCCAGCCAGATGTGTGTGCTGCACAATATCACACTGAATTATTAAACAGATGATTGTCATTTACTGGTAAGCCCTTAGCAACACAAAATCTGTCAGGTACCCCCCAGGAGATCAGTGTTTGGCATGTTTTGGTCACAGCCATGGCAGTTCTCAGACCCCATCCACCCTTCCCCCTCTCTGGTTCCCAGTGGATGCTGGCTGTGGAGGTACCAGAGCCTGAGCTTTCAGGGCCTGGGCTCCCTGGGGTGGAACCCCACACGTTCCCCTGCAAGAAGGGTCCGTGGGTGTGTTCCTTTCCCACTACCCTGGAGTATGAATTGGTGTTTAGTTGGTTAAAAGGATGCTGGGTACGGGTGAAACAAGGACAGCCCCGTTTAGTACAACCCCAGAGAAAGGCACAGGAAGTCCTGGATTTAGTGTTTCCCTGGTTGTTCCTGGGTGCTGGAGCCGAGCAGGGAACTCTGACAAGTGTCCTTCCAAACACTGCTCTGCAGAGAGCTCTTTTCTGCTTTGGTTCCCACTTTTTATCCTCCCTCATTTCATACATACGGCCATAGAATATCAAACCCGTGTTAAAGAGTGCTGTGGAGAACTGAGCCTGACCTCCACATTTCCAGGGATATCTCAGTCACTTCTGCTGTGCTAATTTGGGGATCTCCTCTCCTGGCAGCCTTGTGTCTGAGGTGCTCATCCTGGGAGAGATGGTTGGTGCAGCACTTCTGATTGAACCCTGTCTCTTGTCACAGCTGAAGTGCCAATCCTTCAACAAGTTTATCTCATCTCTAAAGGAGTTTACTGCTGTCATAAACTGAGACTTGCAACATTTTGCAAAGCACCCACTCACTGAGTTCTTCACTTGCCTCTACCAGCTACGTCCCAGACAGCAACACTTGCAATATGTTCTTTTCTCGTGGCTTTATTAAAAAACTTGCTACTTGATTTTTTTCCCTTCTTTTCTTATCCTCTCCTTTTCTTTCTTTTTTTTTTTTTTTTTTGCAAAGCCTTGTTTAGATCATGTTTCTGGCAGCCATACTCTTCAGGTTGTGCAGCTGGAAAGGTCTGTGTGACCACTAGCCCATGCAGTCTTTTTAATGTCATCATCTTTTTAATCTCTTGATTTCCTGCCACCTGAGACCCTTTTCTTCCCATTGGATCTCAAAGATAAAGTGCACAGTCAACACATAAACATGGCACAGGTTTGGACTTGGCTTCACTGACCCATCTGCAGTGACACCCTTTAGTTTTTAGTTCATTCTCAGCACTTACCCGTGTCTGAGTGGTTCAGGTGCTTTCTCTCTGTGTTTACTTGCTTGATTTCATTTCTGCTGCTCGAGATTTCTTCTGCAGTAGCATCAGGTGGGGCTGAGCAGGACAGTGCAGCACTGGTGTGTTAAGGGCTGCCAGGGGCAATCTTCCAACCCTTGGCAGCAAGTCCCTCTGTGGCATTCGTTAGTTTTTACAAGACTTCAGTGTGAACCGTGTCAGGGCAGTCCCGGGGCGTGCTCGGAGTCTGGGTGGGATCAGGATGTGGGTGCAGCCAGGGCTGCCCAGATCCTCTCAGCTCTGACCCCTGAGACAATCAGGATGCTCTGCAGACCCAGCTGTTCCTTTGTTCCCCTGACACAGACCTGAGTGTTGAAGGGAAATCGGTGAAATTAATTGGAAAGGGATGGGAAGGAGCAGAGGCAGAGATAGCTGGGGGGAAATTCTGCTGTGCTGTGTGCTCAGAGGAGGGACTAAAACACTAAATTACTGAGGGATAGAGGGGTAAACTTAAGAGGGTGACCAAAGATAGAGCAGTAAACTTTAAAGAAGGTGTTAAAGACTCTGTGCTCTCCTTTCCTGTGCTGTTGTCACTTCTCCCTGTGCTCTGTCCTGTGCCAGGATGCCCAAAGCAGGTACCACGTGGGTGTTTGCTACGAGCAGGGCCTTGGGGTGCAGCAGAACCTGGCAGAGGCACTGAGACACTACAGGGAGGCAGCTACTGCTGGGAACAGGCACGCCCAGGAGAGACTGAAGCTGTGGGAAGAGGAGCTGGAAGGTATCACAGGGTGGTGGAGGGTGTGGGTCTCCAGGGGGACTGACCCCATAATAGTGGGGCCTGTATTGCCAGAGGAAGGGTCACATAGGGCCGTGGCACTGAGGAGTTCTTTTGACTGAAGGGAAGGGACTGCTTTTCGGTTATTTACACTTCTGACCACCTCTTTCTGGCCCAGCTGAAGTGGAGAAGCCATTCCCATAGTCTGATGTGTCAGAATCATTTAGGGTGGAAAAGACCTCTGAGATCATTGAGTCCAACCTTTCGCAGGTTGGATGGGGCCCTGAGCAACCCGGTGTAGTGGAAGATGTCCCTGCCCATGGCAGTGGGGTTGGAATGAGATGATCTCCAAGAACCCTTCCAACCCAGCCCATTCTGTGATTAATATCTCGTTTTTCTGTCCTTTCAGATGTGCGGGCAAAGCATCCGTTCCCTTCAGGGATACGAGCCTCTTCCTCGAGCCCCAGTTTCTGGGCTCTGGAGCCTGTGTCTGCAGATCTCCACAGCACCCAGCCAGGATGTGCCCTCACCCTGCCCCACTCTTGGAGCACAGACAGACTCCATGTGATGCTGCTGAGCAGTGCAGGATGGAGCCGTGCCTTCGGACACAGGACAGTGCCTCTGGAAAGGCAGTTCTGGGAGCCCCACAGCTGCTGTTCTTAGAGCAGGCAGTAAGTGACACCAGCACAGGAGAAGGCAACCCTTAGTCTGTGTGGGGCTGGAAACCCTTAGTCTGTGTGGGGCAGGAAGCAGACTGGCAGGGATTGGAAAGGGAAAGCTTCCTGTTCATGAACAGGAGCCATTTTTAAGTCTCAGGGGTTTGAGAATAAACTTTGTGATATTCCTACACTACCTGGTCCTCTTACCTTCCAATACAAGGATGTTGCTTTCTGCACCTACATTTCTGGATAGAGCAATGTATAGACTCATGGCACAGGTTGCCCAGAGAAGCTGTGGCTGCCCCATCCCTGGAAGTGTCCAAGGCCAGGTTGGACAGGGCTTGGAGCAATCTGGGCTAGTGGAAGGTGTCCCTGCCCATGGCAGGGGGGTGAATGAGATAAGCTTTAAGATCTCCTCCAGCCCAAACCATTCTCTGCCAGCAACCATTCACTGTGATGTGATTTGGGGTTATAATTCCAGTAGCCCTACATGTCCTGCACAGTCCCCCAGTGAGGTTTACAAGCCACCATATGGTGATGTTGGCAACTAACCCTGTGATGGGTCTGGCCCACACTCTCTGAGGCAATTTGCTGTCTGCTGAAGGCAAGTTCCCACAGTGGCTCTGCTACCAGCACAGTCTGAGCTCAGCTCTACGTTGCCATTTTAATCTGCTTCCAAACCTGTGCAAGCAAGAGAGTGAATTCTCATTATTAGGACACAGGTTTTTTGGGATGTGACCTGTACCAGTGAGAGTGACAGCTGCCCTCAGCCATCCTGCACCGTGGCCTTCAGTCCCCAGTTGTCATTCCTTCAGCCCTGGCAGTGAGCTGCTCCCATGGGTACCACCCTCTGAGTCACAGTGAGCAAGGTTTGCTTCAAAATGTATATTGGACATGTTTGCTGAGCACGCCAGCTTGTTTCCAGTCAGTGGATAAGGGATGCTCCCAGCGGGAAGGCACCACTGGCAGGCAGCAGCAGGCAGCTGCTGGGATAATTCCTTCCACTGGGGCAGCTGGATCCGGAAAAAGGCATTTGTCCACACCAGTGTAAACTGGTTCAAGGGCATCTGTGCAAACTGCCCAGCTTCCTGTGGCCGTGGTGCTTGGTGCTTTATAGGGATGAGGCTCTGGAAAACAAAGGCAATGGCCCCATCCTGAACTTGCTGTGGTCTCCATTCAGCAAGGGAGGGGCACAGCCAGCCCTCAACACATCTGATTGTTCTTCTAGTCTGGTCTCTCTTTCTGCTCAGACCAAGCTTTCTTCGACCATTTCCTTTATCAAGCAGGATACAATTAGCAGGAAATTCCTGGGGTGGATTTCCTATGCTGTGATAACCCACAGCGTGCTTACGCACTGGGCAGCTCGGGGCAGGGGCTGGGGGGTTGAAAGCAGGATCAGGAAATTGAACCAAGAGGGAGGAATTTGTCTCCTTTTTAATCTGCTTATTATAAGGTATTTTGGTGTAAAGATTGTCCTTTAACAGGCACATCGAAGCAACTCTGCAGAGGAAGGTGTGAGGTTTGTCCTCTGCGTGTGCTCCTGAGATGCTCCCACAGGGCTGCATCTCCTCAGTCCCAGAATGCTTCCCTTGTGGTTTGCACAGCTGCAGCTCAGTTGGAATTTGGCTCCCTGTCATTGTTTTGGTGCAGGAACCTGTTTTGTTTGTAAAACAAACCAGCAAGAGATTTCTGTTAGCAAACCCAGGACGAACCCATCCGTGTATAGACGCCAGAGATGGGCTCATCTGTGCAAGCATTTTGGAGGCTCCAAACACAACAGTGGATATTTTGGGTGTTAAACAGTCCACCTGGGGAAATCTTATTCTGTTTCTCTTGTCATTTGGTTCCAAGAGCAAGAGAAAGGGATAACTTTCTCATTTACTCTGCTTTAAATGATCTGTATGATTGTCTGGTGCTGTGTATACACCTAAAGCTGGGAACTGTCACCTCCAGGTGAAGGGAAAAGAACACGGGTTGGACACTGTTGAGATGGTCCAGGATTGTGGTACCTGTTCTTTTTCAACTTAACAGCAAAATGCAAGCCAAAAATATCACCCAAAGACCCCTGATGTGACAGCAAATGAGCAAATCTGCTTTGGCCCTGAACACATTGTGAGCTGGGGTGTCTGTGGTGAAGTCAGTGTAGTGTTTTTGCTGTGAAGATGTGAAGGGAAGCAGGCAAAGTGGTGAGAGCAGTGCCCTGTGTCACCAGTGACACTGCAGGGCTGGCAGGGAGGTGATGCTCACCCTCATTCCCATCTTTGACCCCCCTCCCACCTACACAGCCCCTTCTCCAGCATGCCCCAAATCTTTTCTGGTGTTTTATACCATAGCTGGAAGGCCCAAACTCTGGTACAGAGAAGAGTCCCCCATGTGTGCAGGATCCAAAATCCCTTCCCTGCCATCCACACACTGCTGGGGAGCCTGTGAATGCACTGCAGCTGCCTTCCCATTCTCTGTGAGTGCAGATCCACCCTGGGGAAGCACAAACACCTGTGTGCTTCCTCCTTTGTTACCAGTATCTTAGTTTTCCCACCCATGCAATTATCCCAAAACTGTCTTACAGCTCACACACAGACAGATCAAAGTGAAAACCCATAATAAGGGTGAAGCTGGAGACTGAATATTTCAAAACAGTGTTTTCACGCTTCCCTTTTCCCAGGTTACCTTTGGCAGACTCCAGCCATCTGTTGTCTGCTTCTGGATAAGGACTATGCTTCAAAATCCAATGGCCTCCAAAGAGAATCGAATAGAACAGAATCATTAAGGTTGGAAAAGACCTCCCAAGATTGAGTCCAACCTTTGTCACCACCTTGTCAACCAGATCAGAGCACCGAGTGCCACGTCCATTTGTTATGGGGAAGGAATTTGTGAGCACCTGGTGCAGCCATAGGAGAAATGCCAGTGCTGATTTTGGGGTGTTTAACAAAATGCAAATTCACAGTGGTAGAACCACAAAAGCTGGAAGGATCAGTGAGAGACAACAGGCACATCCTCTCCTTTCCCAGCTGCCATTCCAGGCTTCCTGCACGTTTGTCAGCTACACTGCACCTTGTTCCAGAGAGGGTAATGTTAGAAAAAAAGAGTTTTATTTAAATAACTGAAATCCTGGAGCCCAACTCTGCAGCACATGTCCGAGTCCATGACAGGTATTTGGATGTCCGTGGTGCACAGTCTGATCATGTGGACGTTTCTTGCTGTGCTGTTGTTCCAACAACCCCCATCCCCTCATAGCCTGTCCTGGGAGGAAGGGGTGACCTGAGTGTGCTGGGGGGCTGGAAGGGGAGGAAGGCAAGGACAGGGAGGTAGAGGGCAACTAAACAAGGTGAAATCGGTGATGGAGAAAGTTGCTGGGGCAAGGCAAAGGAAGGACCATGCCTGTTGTGATTGTCTAGACATGGGCGATACAGTGACCCTGCTGGAGCCCACGTGTGCACCCAGAGCTCTGCCTGACTCCCATCTCCTTCTCACAGGCACCAGCAGAACCTAGAGAACAGCAGCACTGTCCTCCAGCCCCAGGCCCTTCCCACGTGCCGACAGCTGCCGCAGGAGCCCCGCGCCTGTCTCGCTGTGGACTTGGACCTTCTGGGACAGAATCATTTCAAAGAGGGTGCTCATCTCCGAGAGGAAGGTGCTGGTCAGCCTCGTCCCAGCAGCGCTGGAGTCAGCCCCAGCACCTTTGCCAAAGGTCTCAAAGGTCCTTGGTTTCTCCTGCCTTGCAGCCTCCTCCTCCTGAGAGGAGTGGGGGTTGTCAGGGGAGAAAACGTTGTCCTTGTAGCTGCTGGTGAGGGGGAAGGAGAGCCGGGCCATCCACGCTGGGTCTGCAGCTGTGAGCCTCTTGAGGGCCAGCTCTGAGGGAGACAGGGAGCAGAGGAGACCACAGGAGAGAAGAGAGGGAAAAAATCAAATAAATAAAATTATTGATTAATAAGAAGATCTCCTGAAATCAGTGAGAGAAGTGACTGTAAACAGGTCTAGGGAGAAACTACCAAATCATACAACCCAGCAGCTTAGTAAAACCAAGCAAAATAGAACTGGTTTAAAACTACTTGGGTTTTTTGTTTTGTGTTATTGTAATAACCATTAGAATCACTTTGCATCCTCATTTGTTGCAGCCTGGAGTGGCACTTCACTAAATTGTTAGCAAAGCCAGAGAGAGGGAGGGTTTAGGACTGGCTAAAGGGGAGCTGACAATGGAAAGCTTGCAAGGGGGAAGTATTGGACACAAAGATAGTGGACTTCCCTTCAGGGTCACTCCAGGGGGGGAATTTGCTGCTAAGCAGGCAGATTGAGACTGAGAAGAAATGGGTTATTGTGAAAACAATAATAGCAGAATGAAATTCTGGATTATAAAATGCACAGCTGGGTGGTTGAGCACTAGTAACAAACAATTGAGCTATAAAGTGGTTGTTCCTCGATTGGAAACAGCTGAGGAGCAGTGGGAACCTGGGCTGGGGGTTGGGGCAGGCTCCTTAGTGCACCAGTAATGTGATTTTGTCCCAGAAATGGAATCATCCAGTGTGTTGGTCAAGGTATGAAGGCATATCCATGGTATTGTTACCGGGTCTGGCGAGACCTGATTAGGAGAATTACACACAAATCTGATTATCCATCCAGAGGAGAGAGGAGCTGGAATGACACCAGGGTAGGGAAAACTCTGGGGATGAAAGCAGGAGTGATCCAGGACGACATGATGGACACTCCAAGAGTGGGGGTTACTGCTCCTAAGGAAGCAAGTGCTCCCCAGGGCCCTGCTGCAACCTGCCACTGTTTTGAGGAGACAAGCACCGGCAAAGGAAATCTTTAGGCTTAAAATAGTGCTGGCAAAAGAAGAAGTGATTACAACTGTCCATGAATAAACATCTCCTGGAAAAGAAAGGAAGGACCCCATAGCAGGGAGAGCCTGGAATAGCTTCCCCGTCAGACGGCAGGAAAGGAAACGGGGGTTCTTGTTTTTTGAGGTAGCTGGTAAACAAGAGTCCGTGCTGAGGAGCACAGAGCTGCCTTCCAGCCCCACGTTGTTCCTTCCCAAAGCATATCCCAGAACCCCTGGGGGGTTGGAAGCGACCACCCGGCTTGTGAAACACTTTGAGAGCAGTAAAACAAGTCACAGGTGTCTGGTAACAAAACACAGCAATCCCAGTGTGGCCAGAGCTGGTGTCACTAATGATTGTGTGGCTCTGACTTGTACAGTGACCTCTGGAAGGAGGGTCTCCATTCTGATGCAGTTATCCTGCTGCTTCCAGAGGATAATCAGTATCCTCTCCCAGCCTGGGACACAGGGTCCCCACTCAGTGACTGAGACAAGGCTCCTTCCTCAGCCAACCAGTCCTTTTTCTCTGAAAAACTGCTTTCCTTGCGTGGAATGGGGGTGAGAGCTGGGACTCAAACCTGGTAAGGAGAGAAGGGCAAGTACATCACTTAGGTTTTTGTTTCAGATGAAGCCCCAAAATTCTTTTGCGTTGCTTCACTTCCAGGATTTCTTTCTGCAATCTCAGTATTCTTTCAGTCACAGTGACTGTTCCTTAACACATCACCCAAGAGTGCTGCAGCCCCATGGTTTTGCTCTTAAAACACCCAGTTTTCTCCTCCCAGTCTGCAAGAAGCCACTGCATTCCCTGAATATTTGGATGCCTCAGCTCTGGAGCAGGACACAGCCAGTCTGCTCCCTGCCGGGAGAGCCACGACTCCGTGGGCTGATGGTCCTGTGGCCATGAAACATTTTGATTAGGTTTGTTTAATTTGACTAATAACTCTTTACTGCCTTGTTTTAATGGTGCTTTGAGAGCAGGGGTTGTTTTTATCATCAATAAAGTTCTCTCTCTCATCTGCTGCTGGGAGAGGCTGTGCTTGGCTGGTGGGGGTCGGCGTTAACAGAGGGGGCCGAGTTCATCCCGCAGCATAAACAACCCCAGAGCTGCCTGGGACTGATTAATCCCACAGTTCCTCCTGCTGGGAACAGCACAAAGGCCCAGACAGCCTCAGCCAGCTGTTAAGATACTCCTGAGCACAAGCAAAGCTTCCTTCCTCCCTCTCAGGATGCAAGTCCACTTCTCTGTTTGTGTTGGGAGAGGAGGAAGGAGCCCGGCAGCTCCGGCGTCTGCGCCCTGTCGCCTTCTCGGGAAGCTCTGGGCTCATGGTGAGGGTTTTTCACCACTGGAACAGGGCAGCCTCCTTGGGAATGGCCAGCAGGAAGCCACAGGGGCACAGCCTCAGCATTCCCTGCTGGCATTCACTGAGAAATGGAACACAGTTCCTTCCAAAAAGAACCAACTTGACATTGTCACGATGGGGAATCGTGCTCTGCAAACCTGTCAGGGTCTGGATGAAGAGTCCTGGATAACTTAAGACAAGGGCATGGAGTGATAGAACAAGGGAGAACACACTGACAGACAGCAGGGGTAGATGGGATATTGGGAAGAAATTCTTCCCTGTGAGGGTGGTGGGGCACTGCCCAGGGAAGTGGTGGAATCATCATCCCTGGAAGCATTCAAAAAACACGGATGTGGCACCTGGGGACACGGGTTAGTGGTGGACCTGGCAGTGCTGGGGTGATGGATTCGATGGTCTGAGAGGGCTTTGCCAGCCTTAATGATTCTGTGAAGTTCCAGTACTTTGGCAAAAGGGTTTTTTCCTACCAGATCCAAGAGTGATGTGAGATGTTCTTTCATGGATCTGCCCCACCACAGCATGGATTTTCTAGGATGCTCCTTGTGGGCAGGACTGGATCCAGACAGAGATCCCTTTAGTGGGATTGGTGCCTGTCAGTGCACCATGAGATGCACGTGGGCTCCTGTTCACTCCCTGCCCTTGGCTGCAGGACCTTTAAATCCAAAAACCTTTCAGCTCTCATTTCACCCAGCCTTTCCTTCATTTAGTCCTTACCAGAATAAAACAGCAGGGAGGCAAATGGGGAGAAGCAGCAGGTTCTCTCCCTAAGGAAGAGCACCAAAAATGCCCAACTCTGGAATTAAAACCACCCCAGCAGCAAACCTCAACGAGTTCCTCTCCTTCCACAATGAAATTTCTGCTACAGGACATGAGTCAGCCCAACTCTTTCAAATTGAAATGCCAGTAGAGGAGATTTTTAGAACAAATCAATAAAAGGAACATGTAGAAAATGTCAGGCCCAGATGGTATTCACCCCAGAGAGCCAGAGGAACTCAGATATGAAATTGCCTGGTTTATTAGCTGCTGTTGGTTAACTACTGCTTCAAATGAACAGGGATCAGAGGAAGGGAAGGAGAAATTGTGACAGCAGTTTTTAAGCGTGTGAAGGTGAATCTGGTGTGGGCAAATTCATAGAAATCCTCCTGTGCCTGGCTCAGCACAGGGACAAGGAGGTGCAGTTCCAAAGGGAACCAACGTGACACTGTCAAGGCGGGGAATTGTGTTTTGCAAATTTGTTGGAGTCTTTGGAAGGGCTGGATGAAGAGTCCTGGGTGACTTTGGACAAGGGCATGGAGTGACAGGACAAGGGGGAATGGCTTCAAACTGCCAGAGGGCAGGGGTAGATTGGATTTTAGGAAGAAATCCTTCCCTGTGAGGGTGGGGAGGCCCTGGCACAGGTTGCCCAGAGAAGCTGTGGCTGCCCCTGGATCCCTGGAAGTGTCCAAGGCCAGGTTGGACGGGGCTTGGAGCAACCTGGGCTGGTGGAAGGTGTCCCTGCCCATGGCAGGGGGTGGCATGAGATGATCTTTAAGGTCTCTCCCAACCCAAACCATTCCATGATTCAATTCTGTGATGACAGAGGACACCTGAGCTGGTGGAAAAGCACCAGCCAGGCTCTCAGGGACCTGAGCTGTCCCTGAATCAACAGCCAGGGACTAATGTGTGTTAAAAGCTGGGAAGTGAGGGTAGGAATAATTAATCTTCCCCACCAAGGGAGGTCATTAGCAGAGTCCCAGAGTATCTGCTCATCACAGTGATAAATGATGTGGAGAAGGGGACAGTGTTGGTGTCGACTCTACTGAAACACCCAAAAGCAGAGGGTTGTGAAAGACCTAATAATGCTGAGAGCCGTGAGTAACACGTGGCTGGTGGATTTCTGTGTCACCAACTGTTGGACAATTGTCCCAGGGAATAACATGTCATGTACTGATGACTCTCCCACCATGCAGAGGAGGGGTTTGGGAGTCACCCCAACAGTCTGGTGACAGAGCTCGTGGGGAGCTTGGGCAGTACAGGAATGAAGAACAAACTGGAAAACCTCCTTGTACCCCCAGTGGCTCCTGAACACTGGACACAATTCTGGTCACCACATCTCAGTAAAGAGACACTAAAATTAGCAGCAGGTTGGTCACCGGAGATGAGACTGGATTAGAGGAAAGGGGAGCCTGATGGGGCTTGACAAGGACAACTCTCCACCTTTCTCACTCTGCATGGACTAGGAGACCATGAGAAGGAGGGGCTCGGGTCAGGGTGGGAAGCAGATCACCAGGTGCAATGTTAAACTGGACTTCACCCCTACACAACAACAGAGCTCAGCCTCACACATCAGCTAAACAACAGCAGAGACATCCACGGGAAAGGAGATCTCCCATAAACACAGGAACAAATCAACGTGAAGCTCAGCAAGTGCCTTTTTGCTGGGCACTGCCCGGTACTGAAAGCCTGGGATGGTCCAGCCATGGTCTCCCAGGCATCTGCCACTGTCAGAGACACTCCAGGAGATGAGATGTCCCCAGGCCAGCCAGTTTGACCTCCTGAATGGGGTTAGTGTGTTATCTGAGGAGACCCCAGTGCCGTAACCCCCACCAGCCCCAGCGTGCTCCCAGTGGCGAGGCCACCTCACCTGCCTGTGGCTCCAGGAGGGTCTCCAGCTCCTCTCCCACCAGCTGCGGCACCGAGAGCTCGAAGCCGCTGTCGGAGTCGCGGTCCTCGGCCTCGCTCTCGCCGTGCCCGCTGTCCTTCGTGCTCTGGCAGTCAGCGTCCAGCCCTGCAGCCCTGCCAGGGGACACAGCACCCGAGTCACTTCAGCTCCCACCACAGCCCCCTGAAGGTGTTTGTGTCAGTCCCCCACAAAATGACCCAAGGAGGGGGTGTGGGCACCCTCTCGGAACCGAAGGCACACTGATTTCAGTCCCCACTAAGAAATCCATTTGGGGGTTGTTTGGGTTACACAAGGGGCTGCTATACATTTCTTGCCCAAGAGGGGTTTTGTCCTTCTTCGAGGAGATCATAGAATCACAGAATGGTTTGGGTTGGAAGCGACCTTATAGCTTATCAGTGACCTTCTGCCATGGGCAGAGACACCTTCCACTAGACCAGGTTGCTCCAAGCCCTGTCCAGCCTGGTCATGAACACTTCCAGGGCATATCCATAGCAAACAGGGAGCTGGCTCCTCCCTATAAATTCAGAGGAGCTTCCCACCTGCAGGATCAGGTGAGGAGCATCACAGCTCTGACCCAGCAGCCCCGGACCTCTGTCTGGGGGGACCCCTGTCCCTCCCTCTCCATCCTCAGAAGATGCAGAAGGTGGAGAAAGTTGTGTCTGCCCATGGCTTGGGCAGGTGTGGATGGGAGGACATCTGGCATCTTCAGGAGTGTTCACCCAGAAATGTCAACAGCATTATTTAATGGGAACACCATGAAGTTTGGCTCTGGGAACATCTTTGGCACACAGCTGGCATATCTCAGTTCTTCCAGCTGGCATTGTCTCCCTCTTTTGCCTCCTGGCACAGGGAGAGGTGCCCCAAATTCATGTCAACAGCAACAGCATCTCTAAGAAAGTGCCCAAAGCCATGGGAAAACTCATCCTTGTGTTGCTGCCTCCAGAGCTGGGGCCCTCTGTGCTCCTGAGTGTCCTTGTCCATTACACTGGAAGCCACTGGTTCCCTTACATTGTCCATTACACTGGAACCCCTGGCAAGGACAGGATGGAACTGCCAAAGGTGCCCCAGGAAGGAGGCTGAGGGCAGTGGAATACCGACAGGAGCACGGCCATCCCCTGCAGGGAGGACCTACCTGCCCAATCTCAGGGGGTGAGGCTTTTCTGCCCCAGTGCTGCCCTCGGAGGCTGTTGGGGCTGGTGAGGCTGAAGCAGAGGCAGCAGAGACACGAGGGAAGGGGGCGTGGGAGAGGGAAGGGCCGGGATCCAGCCTTACCTGCTGCCGTTCTTGGCCGTGTACTTGTTTCCCCTGTAGTTTGTTTTGGGCTGGAACTGGCCCTGGTGCAGCAGGGAGAGCAGCTGGGAGATTTGCTGTAAGGCAGGAAAAGCCTGTTGAGCCCCGGCGGTCGCCACTCAAGCTGCTTCCTGCCAGGACGTCCCCGCGGACCCCCCGGCCTTTTTATAGCTTTTCCTCCTCCTGCAGATGGTTCGGCAGCCCCGGGCAGGGGGAAAAACAAGCGGCCGGGAGCCCACCTGGCCCCCTTGCGCCATCTGCCTGCCTTTCCCTGCCCACACACTCCCCCGGGAACGGGAGCACGGGATTGTCCCCTTCTCCCTGGGACAGACGCCCTCCCTCCCAGCTCCCAGGGTGTTCTGGTGAGCGTGGGGAGACCCTGCCCGTGGTGGGGTGGATGTTCATCCCACCCAGCACCTCTGCCCAGGGCCGGGGAAGGAGATCAACCAACGACCACCAGGGTGCACATTCCCACCACCCCAGGGTGAAAGGAAGGAGTGGAGGGGTGCACAGCTCTGGGAGTGCACAGGGCAGCTCTCACCTGCACTGGGGGTGACTCCATGGCGAACTCCCCGGTGGGGCTCTGCTCTGCCAGGGCCACCAGCGACAGCCGCACCAGGCTCCGGAGGATCTGCTGGTGGGGCTGGGGCTGCCCAGGCCCTCCAGCACCCACGGGCTGCTCGGGTGGCAGCTGGGGCTGTCCCATGGGTGGCTTCACCAGGCTCTTGCTGTGCTTTGGTGCATCCGGGGGGCTCGCGGCCTCTTTCCCCAAATGTTTGGGTCTGTGGGGCTGGCAGGGCCGGCGCTGCAGGATGGGCAGCTCGAAGGTCTCCTGCTGCTCCTCTGAGTCTTTTTGAGTCCTCTGATTTCTCAGGGTCCTGTAGAGAGTGGGGGTGAGGTGCAGGGGAGGCTGTGGGTAGCCCCCTGGCACAGGGGGGGCTGTGCCAGGTGGATCCTCCTGGCAGGGCTGGGGGGGCTCAACCTCCCGAGGGCGGCCCCGGAGCAGCGGGATGAGGTGGATGTCAGTCTTCTGGATCTGCCTGGGTGGCTTCTTGAGCTGCTGCTGCCTGCGGGCATCCTCTGCCTCCCTGCAGTTGTAGGCCATGCCATCCTTCTTCTCCTTCTTCCGCAGAGACAGGGTCAGAGCCAGGAGGAGAAGGCACCCGCCCAGGAGAGCAGCCAGACAGATCACCACCACCACGGAGAGGCTCAGCCACCCGGGGTCCTGGGCTGAGATTTTGGAGAACGCCCCGTGATGCCGGAAAACCAAGCGGAGCCGGGCCAGGGTGTGCAGGGGGGTGTCCCCCTCGTCGCTCACCCGGACCAGCAGCTCCCGCTCACTGCCAGCCAGGCTGCTGGCATTGCTGGCGTTGAGGAAGACCTGCCCGGAGAGAGGGTCCAGGATGAAGAGCCCAGCATCATCCCCCCCCACCAGATCATACCGGAGAGCCCCATTGCTGCCAGAGTCCACGTCCCTGGCCACAATGGTGAAGAGGAAGGGACTGCCAGCACACGACACGAGTGTTGTGTTGGTCTCTGCTGCAGCCCCTTGGGTGCTCCTGTTCCCAGGGACCACCCAGAAGCACCCTGTCTCCACACTGACCAGGACAGAGAGCGTGGCTGCACCTCCCACCAGCACTGGCATGGTGACGACGGGCGCGTTGTCGTTGCGGTCGAGCACGGCCAGCCTGATGGAGATGTTGGATGCCAGCTTGGGGTGACCTCCATCCTCCGCAGTCACCAAGAACTCCAGGCTACTCACCTGCTCGTAATCAAAAGCCTGGAGGGCAAAAACATCCCCAGTGTTGGGGTCGACTGAGACCAAAGCCGAAGCAGAGGAGTCCGGGATGCTGTAGGTGATTTTCCCGTTGAAGCCCAGGTCGGGGTCAGTGGCACGGACGGTGAGCAGGAAAGCAGGTGCTTCGCTGTTCTCAGCAACAGCAGCCTCGTAGGTGGCCCTGTCGAAGGCCGGGGCGTTGTCATTGACATCGCTGATGCAGATGGTGAGGTGTTTGAGCACGGCCAGGGACAGGTCCCCCAGGTCCCGCACCACCAGCGTCAGGTTGTACTCGGCGCGCAGCTCCCTGTCCAGCACGGCGTTGGTCATCAGCACATAGCTGTGGCTGTTGGTCCTCTTCAGCCTGAAGTGCTCGTCCCCTTGGCTGAGGGAGCAAAGCACTTGCCCATTGCTTCCTGAGTCAGGGTCACTGGCTGTCACCAGAGCCACGAAGCTGTCCTTGGGAAGGGCTTCGGACAGCACGGGCACCCGCGCAGCCCAGGTGACGTGGACGTCGGGAGCGTTGTCGTTGACGTCCAGAACTTTGACCAGGACCTTGCAGTGTGCTGGGATGGGGTTGGCACCCAGGTCCCGGGCCTGCACATCCAGCTCGTAGGTGTGGGTTTCCTCGTAGTCCAGAGGGTGCTTCAGGATGATGCTGCCCATGCGGGCGTCAATGCTGAAGGTGCTCAGCACCTCGGGGGCCGCGTGTTTGCTCAGGCTGTACTCGATCTCCCCGTTGGGACCCTGGTCAGGGTCGGTGGCCGTGACCGTCACAAGGAGGGTCCCGGGCAGAGCATCCTCCCGAACCTCCACTGTCAAGGAGCTCTCTGCAAAGACGGGGCTGTTGTCATTGGAGTCGAGGACAATGACTTTAATTAAAGCAGTACCTGATTTTGGTGGCTCCCCGTGGTCAGTGGCCGTCAGCTCAAGGTCGAAGGAGGAGTGCAGCTCCCGGTCCACTTCTTTAACCACAACGAGCTCTGCGTGCCTCATCCCATCGGAGCTGGAGATGACCTCCAGAGCAAAGTGCTCACTGGGGGAGAGGGCATAGGAGCAGCGGGCGTTGGGACCAGCATCAGCATCCAGGGCTCGATCCAGCGGGATCCGTGTCTGCAGGGACGCGCTCTCCGAAATCTCCAGCTCCAGCTCGGGCGTGGGGAACCGCGGTGCATTGTCGTTGACATCCAGCACTTGAACCTCCACGTGGATCAGCGCCAGGTTTTGGGCAGCCAGCACGTCAAACGAGACCCAGCAGGGATCACTGTGCCGGCACAGCTGCTCCCTGTCCACCCGCCCAGCCGTGCTGAGCGCCCCGTCCCCGCTGCCCACGCGCAGAGGGAACCTCCCGGGGGTCTCCATCAGCTGGAAGGTCTCCGCTGTGTCGCCGCTCTCGCCCCCCTCGAAGTGCTCAGCCAGTGTCCCAATGACCGTCCCCGGTGGCACCTCCTCGAACACCCGGTACTGCACCGTGAACGTGGCGACCTCCTGGGCGTCGGCGCAGAGGAACAGGTACCACCAGAGCGCCGGGAGCTGCAGGGCGGAACGGCCCAGCAGGAGGATGCTGCTGGCAAAGCTCAGTGTCCCCCTGCCCCGGGGCACTGCCGGGGCCCTGCCCGCCCGCCGCCGCATGGCCATGGAGTCCTCACGGCGACCGCGAGTCCTCGGCATCCTCTCCCATCCCCAAGTCCCACGGGCACCGCTCAGTGGTTGGAAAGGAGAAGAAATCACAAGCCAGTCTGGTGGTTTTCCCCCTCCCTGCCATCACCGGCAGGCAGTGGGTGCTCCCAACCCAAGGTGCTCCCCAGGCTGGAATGCTCAGCCCGGAGCAGAGGAACCGCCACCAGCGCAGCGTCCGGCCGGCTGGGAGCCGGGAGCTGGACCAGCCGACCTTCCTATGGAAACCACACCTACAGGAAAAGGGAGGACCGGGCGGTACAATGCTGGGGCGGGGTGGGGGCTCATGGGGCAGCACATGGCCCAGCTGGGAGAGGGGTGTGGATGTGCCCTCCATTCCCAACCTGCAGGGACCATCACCTGCCTGCTGCCACCTGTGAAACGCACTGCACTGAAGGTGTGACTCCTGCAGACAGTCCTTGACCTCCCACGAACCTCTTGTGCTTTTGGAAGAGGTCTGTGAGTACCAGCTGTGATGGACAATGCTCCTGCATTGCCCCAAAGCCTTGCTCCCCACACTGTTACATTTCTGACTTGGATTTGCTCTCATTCTGTCCAAATCCAGAGTGCAATCCCTGCTCCTTGCTCTGTCTGTTGAGGGCCCACATCACCTTTCCCAGCACACAGCTTTGGATGATATCACAGCTTCAGTCTCAGCTGGACACACCAAATTGAGCTGATGAATCACTGGGAGTGTGGCCACAACAAACACAGGCAGGAGGGCACAAGGGAAGGCGGAAGGTGCTGGCAGACACGAGCTGTGTCCTGTCAGGCCTCTCCCATCCCCTCCATCAGTCTGTCCTGGCCAGTCCTGTCTTGGCACGTGCTCCATCCCAGCCTGGCTCAGCACTGATTTCCCCAGTGTCACTCCTCACTCAGCACTGATCCTACACCACCAAATCCCTTCTTGGCCTTATTTCAGCCCCTTACCCCCAGCCCCCCTTGGAGCAGCCAGTGTGAGGCTGCACAGCTGTTCCACCCATACCACCACATCTGGCCAGCTGTGCGCAGCCTGAAGTTGTTCCATGTATTCCTCCTAAGCAGGGGCTGCAGAGCACCAGTACCCCAAGCTGGGTTTCCTTTGGCCTCAAGGTGATTGAAGGCATTTGGGACAGGGAAGGTCACGTGGAACTTCTCTTGGCTGTTATGGACTGCAGAGCATCCTCATGGTGTGGTTGGAGTCCCAACAGCCACATCATCTTCGTGGCCCCCACATCTTCCAGGCAGCCTCCAGCAGCCCTGTGGCTGCCATTGGTGCCCTGTGCCCACCTTGCCCTCTCCTCCTGCTTTTCCAGCCTTGATGGACAGCCCCCCGTATCACCATCCTATTCCCATCCCTCCCAGCTCCCCTCACCGCTCTGATTTTCCCAGCTGAGGTTCCCCATCGCCTGCATCCCTGATTTCATCATTTGTCTTTATTATGGTGAATTTTAATGCCCCAACAAGCAGCAAAACCAAACCCCCCCCCCAGTGCCACCAGCCTGGCCGGGTTTGCGCCAACACTCAGCGCTCTGGGAGGAAGGGACAGTTCAGGGGGGTGGCAGGAGAGCCGGTGCTATTCCTGGGCTCCATCCCAGCTCCAGGTGACCTTTGCCAAGTCATTTCCCTGCTTTGTGCTGTCGCTTCCTCCCGAGCCGAGCACAGCCAGCCCCGGGCTCTCCGGAGGGATGCTCCTGCTCCCGGAGCTGCAGATGGAGCAGCGGATGTCTCCCAGCCCATGCCCTGCTCTGGGGGGTGGGAAGGCTGCTTCCTTCTGGGGAAGGCTTATCCTTCCACCTCCTTTATTTTTTTTTAATGCTTTCCCTTTTCAGGGATGGAGAGGAGCAGAAGAACCACACTGAGACATCACGAGGGAACTGTGATGGTACATCACACCCCAGAACTGGGGGGTTCCCTGAGGAGCCCTGCACAGTGTATCCTTCTCCCATCACCTCCCAATCCAGCTGGAGAACAAGCCAACCTCACTGAGTGCCCTGTGTGCACTGATGTAACCGGAGGTGAATCCCCCCAACAGCAGCACCCATGTGCTGACCCCATCCCCACACCCCAGCTGGAGGGTTCCCCTTCGGGCTGCTGCAGCCCCAAACTACTCCTTTTTCTCCCCAAAGGCAGGGACCAGGTGGGATTTTGAGCACCAGTTTGCTCAGCCACCCCAGGAAAGGCTGGGAGGAGAAGTCACTGTCACCGACACAGGAGCTGTGACCCCCCAGCACTGAGCCCAGTCTGGCTGCACAGACACAGCACTGGTGACAGACCTGCACAGCCCACGAAAGGAGCTGGAGGAGCTGCTGCTTTAATCATGACTAGACTTAAGGAATAAATCCCTACAGACCAGGCCTGTGACCCCCAGCCATTGGAACGTTCTCAGCTGGCAGGAAGATGCTGCAGGGCTGCAGAAGCATCACTGGGCTGCAAACCAGCAGTGCAGGGAGATGGACAGAGCAGTGCTGCAAAGAAAAAAGAAAAACGGGGTCAAGTGAGACTTGCCAGGAGCATAGGCAGGAAAATAAGATCTGGTGCTAAAAACAACACACATCTCCCGTTTCCTGTTCATACCCAGCAGGTTCCCACCATGCAGGTGCTTCAGGACCTCCATGGGCAATGTGGTGCCTATGGACATAAAATCCCCCCCGCCCCCGGGTTCTAGGATGCATGTGAATCTTTTCATTTAAAGCTCAGAAAGTGCATCAGCTACATTCAATTATTGCAGTACTATTCTTCAGCTCCTGTGTGATGCTGTCAGTGCCCAGAGCAGCTGTAAATGCCATTTCTGGGATGAAAACCTGACTCCTCTGTGGCTCAGGGCTCTCCAGGCTCCAGAGCAGACACGGGGGACACCCCAAGCTCTCAGGGGTGCAGAGCTGTGCTGGAGGCACCACACTCACTGTCCATCACATGGCAAAGAGCAACACCACCAGATTATTTTGAGATCTTCAAACTCTGGCATTTTGGGCTGGTTTGGTGTTGGGTGGGAACCATGAGCTGTGCCACAACACAGTAGGGAGTGTAGGGCAGCTGAAAATGAGAGGGAGGAGACTTTTTCATATCTAATAATCATCCTCTGCTCTGGAGCCAGGCTGGGAGAGCTGGGGCTTCACCCAGAGAAGAGAAGGCTCCAGGGAGACCTGAGAGCCCCTTCCAGGGCCTAAAGGGACTCCAGGAGAGCTGGAGAGGGACTGGGGACAAGGGATGGAGGGACAGGACAAGGGGAATGACTTCAAACTGCCAGAGGGCAGGGTTAGATGGGATGCTGGGATGGAATTCTTGGCTGTGAGGGTGATGAGGCCCTGGCACAGGTTGCCCAGAGAAGCTGTGGCTGCCCCTGGATCCCTGGAAGTGTCCAAGGCCAGGTTGGATGGGGCTTGGAGCAACCTGGTCCAGTGGAAGATTGCATGACAGGGCTGGAACCGGATGATCTTTCAGACCATTCTGTGGTTCCTTGACTTTAAAAAACAACATCAAAAGGAGAAGAGTTCAAAATGAGCCCCTCTGATGACACATCAAGGTTTGGCCTCATTACTGTGTTCAGGGTTTATAATATCCTGTGGACTCCTCACGGAAGCAGGACGTGGTCCAGTCTCTGCTCTACAGCTCATCCATGGGGTGGGAAAGGGTGTCCAAGTGTCACAGAGGCCTAAACACAGGAGGGACCCTGAGGAGACATGGGCTCTTCCAGGCTCAGCTCCACATCAGAGCAGCGTCCTCGGCAGGAGAGCAGCTGGAAATGGAGGTGGAACAAGGAAAGGCACGGCTGCTTCTCACCAGCTGTGCCCTCGCACCAGGACCAGGGGTTTTTCCCTCCACTGGAACAGGCTCCCCAGGGCAGTGGTCACAGCCTCAAACCTGCCAGAACTTAAGGAGCATTTGGACAACACTGTCAGCACATGGTGAGGTTGTTGGGTGTCCTGTGCAGGGCCAGGGGGTGGACTCGGTGACCCCTGTGGGTCCCTTCAAATAATCCCTCTCTCTGCAACAGGTGTGTGAGGAGCTGGGTACAGGTGCAGCTGAACAAGGTGGCCCAGAACCTTCCCCATCCTCAGATTTGGGAGGCTTCCAGGGACCTTCCTCCACATGAAGGAGATGATTCCCCCTCACACCCAACAGCAAACACCCAGATCTGCAGGAGATGGAGGGACCTTCTCTCGGGGGGGCTGGCTCTCCCTGTGCTCATCCTCTCCCCGTGAAATCAGAAGGTGACACTGGCTGAAGGTGACCTCCACGTGCCACCCGGTCCAGCCTCCCAGAGCCCGGTCCCCCTTGGGCTGAGCTGCTCATCCTTCACCACAGTGAAAGCTTCTCTGTGTGTCCTCACAGGCCCCTCCAGCGATGCCTCTTTCACACCGGGGAGCCCCAGACCAGGCACATCGTCCCCCCGGGGCTGGCGGGGCAGGAGCAGCCCGGTCCCCGCGCGGTTCCTGCCGTGTGCAGTTGGCTTCCTCCGCCACTGGAGCCCACTGCTGCTCCGCGCTGGGCTGCTCCGCGCTCCCCGGCCCGACCCGCACCGCCCGAGGGGCACCCGAGGGGTGCTGACCCCCCGGCCCTCCCAGCAGAGGGGCTGCCACCACCCTCCCCCAGCGCAGAGGTGCCGGGGGGCTCAGCCGACTCCCTCCGAGGGATGCTGCAGCTCCCTCCCCTCCAGCCTCCACGGATGCTCTGGGTGCCTCCCTCGGGTTTGCACAATTTTTCGGTGCTTCCCTCAATTTTGCACGATTTTAGGCAACCCTGTGGCATCATGAGCAGAGTCACCTCCAAACCCACCCACCCCCCCCCCCACTAAACCCTCCGGGGAGCCACGGGCCTCTGGGAGGGTGATGAAGGTGCAAAACCCTAATTAGAAGGGAAATAAAAGGGGGTGCAGGCGGTCCCTGATCAGGGCAGAGTTAATAGGTGGTGCAGCAGCTCCTGAAAGCTTCCCAAACCTGGCTTTGAGCAAAGCAAAGCCTCTGCAGCTCCTGCTTGGGGTTCTCCAGGAGCTGCCCTGTGCAGATGGGATGATAAGGAGAGTTATTGCTGCTCTGTGTTCATAAAAGGATTATTATTAAGGAGGGAAAGAAAGTTTTAAGTGAAGTAAATCGGGACAGGCTCGGTGTTTGAATAGAGAGGAATAATGTTATGGTAATGGCATGCACAGCTCTGCTGCTCACAGACCCTGATGTATTTTATAAAGCCCTGTGCTGGAAAGAACAAATTCTATGAGCTGAGAGCTGGACAAAGAGAAACAAGGAGAATCTGTAAAAATGATGTTTTATTGTGCAGGAGAAAGCAATGAGGAGCAGAGTTGAGATCTAACCCTTGATGTCCTTCTGGAGGAGAAACCTGGCAGCATATTGTCACTTGCTTGTATAATTTAATTTGCTATTCTAAGCCTTACAGTAATTTCTTTCCTGTATTCCAAAAGATTATATCTAAATATCTATTTGCAAATGAAATACAGGGAAGAAATTTTGAAGGCTGGAACTTCAGTACTACATCTCTCCAGAGATGCTTGTGTAGGAGGGAGCTGCTGGCAGCTGCTGGGCTGGAAGGGTCAGAGCACAGGACAAATGTGAGGCCACTGGAGCCCCAGCAGCACCACCAGTTTTATTTGCTTTTAGTTTGACAGCCCGAAGTACCTGAGCAACAAGCACAGCAGTGGGTTCCCAGAAGTGATGGATCTGGGCCACGGCACAACGCGACATAAATCAGACCTTTACGAGTCCCCAGCGGCTGCAAATCAATGAGTGCCAGCAATAATTACCCATTTTATCTCTCTCTTTATTAATATTTAGACTGTTTTAATCTTTTCTTTCTAAACACACTGGTTCCCTGCTGTGCTTGTCCTTTGGTGGGAGCTGCCACAAAAGCTCCCGTTTCTCCCGTTAAAGGTTTTGTCTCGATCCCAGCTGCTCCTGATCCCAAATGGCACAGCCACAAAAGCTGGGTGACAACTCCCCTGCTTCACCCCGGGTGGGTGACACCTGTGTGTGCCCCCAAGAGGTGGGTGCAGCCTGTCTGGGGGCCACAGGGCAGATCCTGTGATGGCTGTAGGGGGTTCTTCAGCTTCAGACACTTGGTGTGGGTGGCCACAACCTACAGACCTTGTTTGAAGAGGTTATGGAATGGTTGGGGTGGGAAGGGACCTTAAAGCCCATCCAGTCCCACCCCCTGCCATGGGCAGGGACACCTTCCACCAGCCCAGGTTGCTCCAAGCCCCGTCCAACCTGGCCTTGGACACTTCCAGGGATCCAGGGGCAGCCACAGCTTCTCTGGGCAACCTGTGCCAGGGCCTCCCCACCCTCACAGAGGGGAATGTCTTAATTAGGAGAAATCCTTGGAAGGTGATTATCTCTTCAGGGGGTGCTAATTAGGGATGTACACATTACAAACTAAGCCCTGTGTTGACATGCAAAGCAGGGTGGGACTCTGATTTTCAATGGAAATGAGAGCTCTTATCTCCTGTAACTCAGGAGTGGGAAAGCTAATAACTGCACCATCACCTCTGGAAAACAAAAAGGAAAAAAAATCAAAACAGAAAATGCCCCCCCTAAAGGTAATATAAATTATGTTTATTGTTGAGACAAAAAGTTTCCAGCAAGTCCAACCACTACCCAGCTTTAAAGTAAGTGAGAAAAGAGCTGGAAATAAGTGAGAAGAGGGATGCTGGAGCATCTGCCATGTCAGAAATACTCCCAGTGCCTGGAGGAACAGGTAAAGCCCCATTTTTTGTCCACCTGTGCACAGAGGGATCTGTGCTGGGGATGCAGCAAAGGGTGGACACGGACCTGGCTTTTGTGGGAAGGGGAGAGCTGGGAACCATATTTTGACTTCTGGGACTGTTCAGCAGCATAAATCCTTGTGGGTGCTCCCAGGGGCTGTGCTGCTTCCCCAGGGAGTGTCTGCTGAGCCCTGCACTGAAGACAGGCCTTGATGTCCAGCTTCCACCTGAGGCCAAAGAGATGCCCTCCAGCAGCAGAAGGGCCCCCAGGGCTCAACAGCTACCACAGTCTGATACCACCAGGAGCCTTCAGGGCTCAGGAGGTTTAACCTCTCTGTCTGCTCCCTCTGTGCCACCTCAACGAGCTCCTTACCCAGGGGGATGGAGTCACATCAACATCCTCCTCCCTGTGGCTGACTGTGCCAACCCCACCATCACTCCCTCCTTGGCTGGGACATGCCTGGCTGCTTCCAACCACCCAAGTCCCCATGCCCTGAGCAGAGCTGCCCTTGGCCCAGGGACAGCAGCCAGAGCTGGGGACAGTGAGGATGATCTCAGTGAGGATGACCCCAGTGAGGATGACCCCAGTGAGGATGACCTCAGTGAGGATGATCTCAGTGAGGATGACCCCAGTGAGGATGATCTCAGTGAGGATGACCCCAGTGAGGATGACCCCAGTGAGGATGACCACAGTGAGGATGATCTCAGTGAGGATGACCTCAGGTCTCCCCATCCCCGTGCACAGAGATGCTGCAGTCTCTGCCCGTCTCCTCTGGTGCCAACACCTCCAGATGTTCAGCCAGTTGTGATGTACCATTATCACCTCTCTTGCCTCTGCTGTGTCACCACTCTTCTCTCACACACCTCCCCTGGGGAAAGGACACATTGTCCCCTGTCACTGGTTCCACCAACATGGGTTGAGGAGTTGCCTCTTCTCTTCTTCTCTGGCTGTTTGTCCCAAGGGCTGAGCCCGCTGCCAGGGGGGAGGATGGTGTTTCAGCCCTCTGACAGAGGAAAAGGGGCTGTGGCACAGAGGAAAAGAGGGGTTGGAGGCTTCTCCGTGACATACAAATGGTGTAATGAGGACACTGTGAATGAGGAAACATCTTTCATCAGGAAAACAATTCCAGATGACGTAACTTCCAGCTCCTGCCAAGGGGCTGAGCAGAGCCCCAGAGCTCCTCAGCTGGGACAAGGACCAAGACAGCTCTCCTGGCCACTCCCAGGCAGTGTGGGACAGGTAACACCAGGGTGAGGAAAGCCAGAACTGATGCTAATGCTGTCCCATGAGGGCTGACCCAGTCCCAGAGCCCGGGCTGGGACCCAGCTCCTACCTGGGGACAGCAGCAACCCCCAGGCTGGACTTCTGGGGGCTGGTGATGGGTCACTGCAGTGACACTGAACCTCCTGGCTGAGCCCTCCTGGGGCCAGACACAGACCTGGGGAGGTACAGCCTCTGCCTGGGAACCGGTGAGTCTCGGGATACACTGACATCCAGTCACTGCTTTCCCAGTGGGACACAGTCTCAGGTGTCCCGGGGCCGTGTCACAGGTACGTGACCTCGATGACGTTGGGCTCAGCGCTCCCGCCGGGAAGGTGGTGCTTGCAGGAGCACTGGCAGCTCCCTCCAGCCAGATCCATGCCAGGCAGATCCCACCTCCTCTGGGGGTCCAGCTGCTTCCAGTGCGTGAGGTGCACCCCGTTGTGCAGGTCCTGCGGCAGGGGCTCGTGGTACAGGGTGATCTGCACGGTGCGGAGCTGGGGCCCGTAGTGCACCACGAGGATGATGAACACGGCCAGGAGCACGAAGACCACCACGATGACCGAGATCATGGGCAGCGCGTCCGCCTTCTTCGTCACGGCCCTGGCGACCGACACGGGAGTGACGGCGGCCACGTCCTGCGGCTCGGGGTGTCTCAGCTGGCTGCCAGGCACGGAGCTGTTCATGGCTCAGCAGGCTGACCTGGCACAGGGAAACCCGGGGGGAACAGGGTGACCCCCGAGCAGAGGCTGTTCCTGTCCCTATCTCCTGCCCTCGAGGCCGCAGCTCCTGCCTGCGCTTGCAGCTGCCAGGGAATGGGATGATCCCATAAGCGCTCCCTCCCTCGGGCTCGTGGGACAGGATCAGTTTTGGTGGCTGTCTCTGGGCTTGTAGGATGGTCCCCTGGACACGTTCAGCCAGGGAGGAAATGCCCTCTGTCCCCGTCACCTGGACACCTCTGGCGTGGGGCTTTTCTTCCCCACTACACCCCCTCCACCCTCCCCTCTTCACCCCCGGCCCCACGGCGCTAATCCAGGACCAAACGGCCCCACGGGGGCCACCCTGGGAGACCCAACCCCGTGAGTCGTCCCTCGCCACGGTGGCAAAATCCCGTGGGAGCCAGCACGGGTGGGAGCAGGGGCAGTGGGGGGAGAGGAGGGAGGGAGAGCCCTCCCAGCCCCTCAGGGGTACCTCGGCTTTCCTGCTGCCTGGGAATCATCGTCTCCAGCGGCGGGGCTGGGAAGCGGACGGCGGGAGCAGCAGGAACAGCTCCGGGATGATCTCCGGTGTAGGTGCAGCCACACTCACCTCGGAAGCTGCCACGTCACTCCTCGGCCCCACACCCCCCCGGGATGCCCGGGGCACACGAGGAAGCGCCTGCTCACCCCGGGGCAGGAGCTGCTCCCATTCCCAGCCCGCTGTCACCTCAGCGCTGCCTCCCCCTCCCCGCTCCCGCCGACCCTCCTCTCACCCCGCGCAGGACAAGGGCCCTTTGTTTGGGGACGAGCGCCCACCCCCCCTTCAGCTGCACTCAGGGCAGGAAACCTCCCCGAAACCACCGGCTCGGCGTGAAAATGTAACGTGGGGAAGAAACAGGGGTAAAAAAAGCCCCTCTGCACGTGAACTCTGCACAGCCCGGGACAGTGAGTGTATCCACACAGGGATCCGGGTGGGAAGGACCCTCGTCCGAGGGAGGGAGCAACCCCAGAGGTGATTTTCTCTGTCCCACTGCTGCGGGAGGAGCACTCTCAGCACGGCTGTGGCCAGAGGTGGGAGTCCCTGTGGAAGCTCTGCACCCTTTGGACCATCAAGGTTGGATGGTCCAAACCTCTGTGCAAGGTTTTCTCCAATGATTCTGTGATTCCGTGACCAGTGCCAGGGCAGGGCTGGCACATCTGTCCCCTTGCACGGCAGCTGTGCCACAAGGCTGGCAGGGATACCCTCCAGGAACGTCCTCCAGGGATATCCTCTAGGGATGCCCTCCAGGGATACTCTCCAGGGATGCCCTCCAGGCTGGTACATCACCCCTGCACTCAGGTGGGTACCATCCCCCTGGCCCAGGGATGCTGTGTGTCAGACCGCTGGGAATGACCCTGAGCACATCTCCGAGCGGAAAACATGGATCCCCTGGAGTTTTAGCCAAAACAAAGCACGTCTCCCCATCCTCCCTTCCCAAAACACCACTGCTCTTACCTGCAGGCTCTCAGCACACAAGCTGGGGTGAATATTTGGGCTCTGTCCTTCCTGCACGTGGGAAGGACGGGGTGGGAAATGCCTTTTCCACCATCCAGCCGAGCATCCAGAAGAGATTTAACTGCATGTGAGAGCTTCTGGGAATTTGCACTCATTTCAGGATTCAGTAAAACCTTAATCTACAGCATAATCTCTGAGCGTCACATCTGTGCAAGGGACAGAGGAATGGGGGGAGCTGCTGGCAGGGGCTTTGTCCCAGCAAAGGCTGCTGGAGAGGCCATTGCCAGGAGGCTGGTGGTTTGCTTGGGGGGATGGAGGGGTCTGAAGACCCCCAGAAACATGAGGAGCTGCTCAGTGCATGGGGGATCTCTCCTTCCAGGCCTGCCACCATCTCCCAGCTGTGGGAAGAAAGGACCTTGGCGGCAGCAGCAGTCACCCCTTGATGCACTGAGTGCTGTGAAGGAGCAGCTCTGTTGCCCTCAGATGAAGCTCTGTGGCTTTTGGGGGGCTGTGGGAGGGGGTTGGACCAGCCCCTAGAGCAGAAGACACAATCCTGTGGCTTGCATCCTGAACACCCACATGGACCCTCCAAGACAGGCAACCTTTCCCAGGTGGGGACACTACAACCCTTCTCCTCCCCCAGACACCCATTTAAATCAAATTATTCCCTCTGGAGTTCAAACTATGGACAGGCAGGACCTGCATAGACCAGCATGTCACAAGGCTGGGGCCAAGAAATGGCCTGAACCCCTCGGGCTGGATGGGGGTCAGAACTGGCCCAATTTTCCAGTTCCTCCCCTTCTCAAGGAGCTGGGGAAGGGGTAAGTCAAAGCTGTGTGTCCTGTGGGAAGGGATGCTGCTGCTACCTGGAGAACTGCATCCCAAAGGTGGCACATCCCCGTGCCAGACAGGCTGGAGCTGCACAGGGAGGCACAGGGTACAGGGCAGATCCAGCTGCTGAGTTACCCTGGCCCCACAAGGAGCAATTATTCCAAAATCCCTCATGGAGGTACTAAGAAATCCCTCCTCAGGTGGGGGGGAGCACCAGCTCCTCCTGCAGCTCTTATCCCACACAGCCCTCACAGCTGATGCGGGGTGGATTGGAGCTGGGGGCACATCCTACCACAAACAAAGCATCTCCCCAAAAACCCAGGCACCCTAAGGAAGCTCCTGAGGCCCAAAGCAGGGCTGTGACTCCGCTGTCCCCCACCAGAGGAGCCGAATCCCCCACCAAAGCCATGGCGAGGTTTCCTTTGCCGCCTGAGCGATGTCTCACATCCTCCCCGACCATAATGGGCTGAAAAACACAGTTCCCCTGTGGATTCAGCCCGTTTCCTTCTATTCTTTAACAGGAAGCTCTGTGAGAGTCAGCCCAGGCAGGCAAATCCTCGCCCTGCGCTCCTTCCCGGCATGGCCAGAGCCTCGGCGGGGCTCCGGAGCCGCAGCCGCCGCGGAGATGCTGCTCCCGTCCATCCCTCTGCTCCTCTGGCTCTTCCTGCTGCTCCCAGGTGAGCTGCTCCACACTCCAGGGAGCGGGAGGTGGTGCTGGATGGGGGGATCTGGGGAGCTGGGCTTCCCAAGGGGAACCAGCCAGAGCTTTGGAGCTGCCGTTGGAAAGCTCGGCCACTCAATGCCGGGGTGGAAGGAGGCAGGTTGTTGGGAAAAATGCAGCCATGCCAGGTTTGCAGGGTTTGCTTGGTGCTGCTGGAAAATAAGAACTTGTTTCCTGGTTAACCAAAGGAGTGTTTGGGCTGAGGCATCTGTAGTAAGTGCCTTTTGTCAAATAGGAGTAAATGTGGAACATTTAAATGTACGGGACATTATTTTCCTCAAAAATATTTTTTCCTTGACTATTCTCCATTTTTCCTCTCATTGATATAAATACAAACCCCATGTGCAAGAACATGCTATCATAACTCTGCTCCTTTGGGGTAATTCTGCTCTGACTTCTCTTTCCCATGTGAGTCGAGGTGTGGGATGAAGGAGGTGGTTTCCTGCTCCAAAGGGTGACAGGTTGTTTTTTCCTGCATCCTCAGACACCTCTTGCACTGCTGACAGCTGTAGTAGCTGGAAGCTGGAATACATTCAAAGGAATATGAAATAATGTGTCTCCAACTCAAAGGTTTTATCATTAAACCATAGAAGTTGCCCCGGGTTACAGCCACTGTGCTGGTGATAATGGGATGTTTTAAAAGGCAGAGGATCAGGGAATGGTTTGTGTTGGAGGGGGCCTTAAAGGTCTTCTCATTCCATAGAATATAGAAACCAATTCCAAGAAGTAAGAAAATGTCTCTCTTCATTAGAGGGCAATGCTGGCTCCAGCACCAGGGGGATGTGTGCCTGGGATCAGCCTCAGAGATCAGATCAAGGGGCTTTGAGGCCCCTTGGCCATCCTGTGGCTTTCCCTAATGCCCACCTAGAATGCTCTTTTCCTCTTAAAACCGTTTGGTAGGGTTTTTATGGGACATGGAGGGCAGGAAAGTGTCAGGCCCCCTCTCTGGCTTGGCTGCCCCATGCCAACATCCAGCCCCTGCACGGAGCAGGACTCCCAGGAGCACTGCCCAAAGAGCCACCCTCCAGGTGGACCTGGCTGCTGCAGCATCAGGTGGACGGGATGTCACCCTCCATCCTTTAGTCCTGAGGGCATCACTTGGTCCTCTCGAAGCAGGCTGCCCAAAATCAGGGGGCAGAGACCGTCCCGTCGATGGTCAGGGCACTGCTGGACATCGTCACCTCTCCAGCCCCCCTCAAACCCACCCCCTGTCATGTGTCCTGCCTCCCTTTTCTATGCTGATCCAACACCTCTGAAATGGCTTTTTTTTATTAAATCAGTGATTTTACAGCAAGTCCCCGAGGTGCTGCAGTACCAGGGGGGAAGCTTCAGCACAAGGCAGAGCAGCAGCTCAGCGAGAGGGGCAGTTGGGTCTGTGGTGCTGCTGGTTCCCCAGCACACAGGCACCTGGAAAAGGGAATTAGGGGCTCTGGAACAAGATAGAAGAGCTGAGAGGTCTCCCTGCACCTGGGGAGACGGAGGTCACCCTGAGGAGAGACACAGTTATCTTTAGCTGGACACTGCCTTTCGCCACACAGGCCTTTCTTGCTTTTACTTTATGCAGGTTCAGTATTTTATTAATTTATCATTTCCTAAATTAAGCTTCTAAGCTCTCATGGTTATTCCTAAAGGGAGGTTAAGATACTGTTATTTTGAAATAGCTGAAGTGGGAAGCATTGGAACATTTCCAACTTGTTTTTCCTCCCCCCAGAAACCCTTAGCAGAATATTTGTCCAAACAAACCTCTTCCTATGGACCGTTTCCATTACAATGGGCAGGCAGTTTCCAGACAAAAGATTTCCACTGAAAAATTCCTCCTCAAAGCTGTTGAAAACCCAGCAGGATTTTCCCACTCTTGTTCCATCCACTGCTCTCCTTATCTGTGCCACAGCCTGTGGGTGGATAATGCCATGAGAAATGAGGTGTATCCAACCCAGACGTATATTGGGATATATTTTTGATATGATCAAGAAGACGGGGTGCAGCTAAAGGACAGGCATCCAGATTCCAGATACATCCTTAAACCAGGCCATCCAGTGCATCCTAAAGCCAATTCCTTGGCCAAAGGAGGGGCCAGCCCAACCCTGTCGTGGTGGTGAACAAGGAAGAGAAAGCAGGAGGTGGTTCGGGGAAATGTTTGTTCACACAACAAACTGCTCCCTTCGAGTAACACGAACCCCCTCCGATGACTCTGCAAATCTCACCAGAGCAGCTTCCAGGAATTATGTCCCATTTACAATAGGTGAGTCAACAGCAGGTGTCCTTGGAGGAGATGGTGCTGGAAACCCAAAGCTCCAGCTGGAAAAGCCAAGCTGGGCAGGGGAGAGCTGTGGGTTGTGTAAAGGCCTCAGCTGGGAGCTCTCATGGCTCCACTTCCCAGAGGAGCCCCCTTGGAATGACCCAACCTCCCATCTGAGTCCAGAGGAGGCACCAAGAGGATCAGAGGGATGGAGCAGCTCTGCTGGGAGGAAAGGCTGGGAGAGTTGGGATTGTTCAGCCTGGAAAAGAGAAGCTTTGGGATGACCTGACTGTGGCCTTCCAGTACCCAAGGAACCAACAGGAAAGATGGAGAGAGACTATGGACAAGGGCCTGGAGTGACAGGACAAGGGGGAATGGCTTCCCACTGCCAGAGGGCAGGGTTAGATGGGATATTGGGAAGAAATTGTTCCCTGTGAGGGTGGGAAGGCCCTGGCCCAGGTTGCCCAGAGAAGCTGTGGCTGCCCCTGGATCCCTGGAAGTGTCCAAGGCCAGGTTGGACAGGGCTTGGAGCAACCTGGGTTAGTGGAAGGTGTCCCTGCCCATGGCAGGGGTGGGACTGGATGATCTTTCAGGTCCCTTCCAACCCAACCATCCCATGATTTGGGCTTTGCTGCAGACTTATGTGGAGCTGTTTTGGCAGCACTGGGGGTCCATGGAGGTGTGGAGTGTGTCCATTTACATCCCAGAGTAACCCAGGCAACCTCTTCTGGCACTGGGGACAGCCATCACTGGTCTGGACAGGAGAAGAGATGCAAGGTGGGTGTCCCCTACATTTCCCACCATCGTCAGGCACAACTGCAGGCTCATCACACTCCTGAGGGCAGCGCAGCTCCGAGAGAGCAGCTCCACACATACAATTCAATAAGCTCCTCTTGTACATTAGCTGGAAGTGACTCTGGAGTTGCTAAAAATCTTGGAATCACACTGAAATTAGTGTGGTGAGAAATGTGGGAGAAACATGTCCCAGCTGACGATGCACTGGACGGAGACACAGGAACAGTGGGGTTCGTGTCTGCCACTTCTCACAGCCATGCAACACTCCCTGCCTTGTTTTCCCCAGGTATGAAATAGGGATAATAAAATTACCTGTTCCATAAATCAGAGAATTACAGGATGTTCTGAATGGGAAGGAACCTTACAGAACCACAGAATCCCAGAACAGTTTGGGTTGGAAGAGACCTGAAAGATCATCCAGTTCCACCCCTGCCATGGGCAGGGACAACTTCCACCAGCCCAGGGTGCTCCAAGCCCCGTCCAACCTGGCCTTGGACACTTCCAGGGATCCAGGGGCAGCCACAGTTTCTCTGGGCAACCTGTGCCAGGGCCTCACCACCCTCACAGGGAAGGATTTCTTCCCAGTATCCCATCTAACTCTGTCCTCTGGCAGTTTGAAGGCACTCCCCTCTGTCCTGTCCCTGCTTTCCTTGTCCCCAGTCCCTCTCCAGCTCTCCTGGAGCCCCTTTAGGCCCTGGAAGGGGCTCTCAGATCTCCCCAGAGCCTTCTCTTCTTCAGGTGAACCCCCCCAGCTCTCTCAGCCTGGCTCCAGAGCAGAGGGGCTCCAGAGCATCTCCGTGGCATCCTCTGGACTCTCTCCAGCAGCTCCACGTCCTTCTTATGCTGTTCCCCAGAGCTGGAGGCAGCTCTGCAGGTGGGGTCTCACCTGAGCAGAGTAGAGGGGCAGAATTCCCCCCCTGCACTGCTGCCCACTCCTCTTTGGATGCATAAAGTGCTTTGAAATCTGGGAGTAAAACCCGGGCGATCTCACCAGGTCATTCACCTAAAATCTGGGCTCACATGAAGGTTGTCAGGCCAAGATGCTTCACCTGCTCTGGAGCTGCTGCTCCTGTGAGACTCAGCACCTGGGGCAGCAGCTGCACGGTGCCTTCCCAGCCCTGGAACAACTGCTTCCAGGCAGGGACATCCTTCTGCTCCCCTGAAGCTCAAACCAGGACACTAAAGAAAAGCAGGTGGAAAGAACAGGAGTTACAGAAATCCCTTTCCAACCAGCCCCTTGCACACCTTGTGTCCTGAACCAGTCCCAGGAGACCACGCTCCTGCATGGTGGTTCTAAACACCACACAGCAACACTCCAATAAACCTGGGGAGTCTTGGAATTCCTGGAAAGAACGATCAGTTTGGGAAGAAACTTGGAAAGTCTCCTCTGTAAAGTGCTTTGAGCTCTGCTAATGAATAATTTTATTTTTAAAAGCTGTAGGAAGGCACAAAGCACAGGCCAGGCTCCAGGTCCCAGCCAGCCAGGATAGGTGGTTCCCCCATTTTCCATTTGCAGTGGGCATGGAGTGATTTCCCCTCCAAAATCTCGGCCCCGGTGCCAAGCCCAAGGAGCAGCACAACCAGGAGAAGGGCAGCAGTACAAACACCAGGAGCAGACACAGAGCTGTAACACAAGCAGGTCACAGAGGAAACTGGAACCAGTGCACAGCTGGGAGGGTGGCAGTGCAGCAGCCCTGGGGAGCAGGTGTCTGTTCCCCAGACACCACAGAGCAGTGGGGGTGCAGCCAGGAGAAAAGCCATATTCCTTTTTGCTTCCAGGAGCAACCACCTTACATGATAAAACCAGCCCTTGGCACCTCGTTGATGAGGCAGATCCTGCTCCGTGCTCGTGGTTTCCCCACATTGTTTGTCTCCCGGGTTGTTTTCTACATCCAAGTGGTTTTTAATTGCCTTCCACTAAGGCTCTGGCTCACCAGAGAGGATCATGGAATGTGATGCTTGGAGAGGATGCCCAGGCCTGGGCACAGCCCTTGAGGATGGGCGGAGGAAGGCAACATTTTAATTTTTTCATTTTAATTGCTGATGAAATCTGGGATTAATTCCTGCCTCTCTAAACTTTCCATAACACTTTGGCTGAGTCATTACAATTCAGAAGCACTTGGCAGTGAGTTGCCAAAACCCAGCGTGCCGTTTGGGAATTGAGACACTTGCATGCCTCTGTGGATGTGGGACCTGATTTAGGCTGTCAGTTATCCGGCACTTTTCTTCTCTCTCCTCCACAATTTCCACCTCCTCTGTTCTGCTGTGAGACCCTCAAGGCAGAGACACCTTATTTAGGCACTTAATAAAACAGGACCTAGGCTTTTGCAGAGCTCTCTGCTTCTCAGGTTTCCTAGCAGAGGATTTTTTTCCCACATGAAAGTCCTACCAATTGGGTGTTGTTGCTTCTGCTGCCGTTTGCACCCAGGAAACAGCTGCACCTGCATTAAACGGTCACTGTTTTCTTTCTCATGGTTTTTTTGACAGAAGTGCCAATATGCAAATTGAAAAGGCTGTTTTTAGGTCACTGGATTTCTTTTCTGTGAGCTTTTGTCCCTGCAGCCTGCAAGCACAGGGGGACACCAAGGGACAGCACTGCAAGCACAGGGGGACACTGAGGGACAGCACTGCCCACGGGCTCTGCAGCTCCTGCTGCCACATCCCCCCCAGAAGTGCCAGGGGAGGGAAGAGTGCAGGGCTGCTCATCATCAGGGGCAGATTGTCCCTCTCCATCAACAGTTCTGAGTGGACAGAACCAGTCCCTGAACCCCACACTTGTGCTAGAGCTCCTCCCTGGTGACTCCATCCCTCTGTGGGCACAGATTGGACAGCACGAGCCCATCTCGACCCTGATCTAAACCGTGCTGAGCCTCTCCAGCTGGCCCAGGTCTCTATAGGAGGCCCTGGCAAAGTCTGGGGTTTTTAAAGTCAGTCCGTCTCTTTGGTCAGCACCTGGAGAAACCATGCTTTCAATGTCTACAATTGCCTAAAAAAAATACCAAAGCAGAAATGCCTAAAATTGACCTTTCTTTTGGTTTTACATCATCCTCTTTTTGAGCTGAGGAGTGAGGTGAGCTGCTGGCTCTGGGAATACCTCAGGTGCCATGAGAGAAGGCTCCACGGAGAGAACCCTCTGCTCTCAGTCTAACACACATCTGACCTCACAGAACTACTGCAAATAACAGCAATCCAAAATTCACAGAATCACAGAATCATAGAATCATAGGTTTGGGTTGGAAGGGACCTGAAAGATCATCCAGTTCCACCCCTGCCATGGGCAGGGACACCTTCCACTAGCCCAGGTTGCTCCAAGCCCCGTCCAACCTGGCCTTGGACACTTCCAGGGATCCAGGGGCAGCCACAGCTTCTCTGGGCAACCTGTGCCAGGGCCTCCCCACCCTCACAGGGAACGATTTCTTCCCAATATCCCATCTAACCCTGCCCTCTGGCAGTTTGAAGCCATTCCCCCTTGTCCTGGCACTCCAGGCCCTTGTCAATAGTCTCTCTCCATCTTTCCTGTTGGCTCCTTCAGGCACTGGAAGGCCACAATTGGGTCACACTGGAGCTTTCTCTTTTCCAGGCTGAGCAATCCCAACTCTCCCAGCCTTTCCTCCCAGCAGAGCTGCTCCAGCCCTCTGACCATCTTGGTGCCTCCTCTGGACTCTCTCCAGCAGCTCCATGTCCTCCCTGTGCTGTTCCCCAGGGCTGGAGGCAGCTCTGCAGGGGGGTCTCACCTGAGGGGCAGAGGGGCAGAATCCCCCCATCCCATGCTGGCCAAGCTGCTTTTCAAAATTCTCCTGGAAAAATGAACCAGGAGCACTGAGCTGGAGCTGAAATGCAGTGGCAGATCCGAGGTGCTGCTGTGCAGCTCTTGTGGCTGACTGGGAGTTTCCCAGGACAGCAGGAGCAGAAATCCATGTTTCCCATCGTAAATCCCTCAGTCAGCTCCCCGTCTCCACCTAGAACTGCCCGATCCACTGTGAATCACTGGCACCCAAACACACAGGGAATCTCTTGGCGCTGCTCGCGCTCATTGAATGGCTTTGATGTTTATTGCAGTTCCAGCTGCGTCCTGGTTATTACTGGGAGCTGTTTATATATCCAGGGCTCTCCGTGGAGGGAGCAGGGCCATGCTGGCAGCAGCACTTGCAGGGAATGTTTTCCAACAGCAGAGTCCCCCGGGATGTCTGTGTGGAGCCGCGACACGTGGCGCTGTTTGTCCGTGCCCGTCCTGCTGCTCAGCCCCACAATGGGACTTGGGTCCCTTCCTGCTCTGCACACATCCATCCCACTCCAAAGTAATCCAACCAGGATGCTGAGCACCCTCCCCTAAAGAAAACACCCCATTTAACAGGACTTTTGATTATTTGAGTTGGCAGGGAAGGCATAACATGCAGCAGTGGCCAGAAGTCAGAGCCAGAGCTGCTCTGCTTGGAAATGATGTGTGGATGTGTTTAGAGAAGCCAAGGCAGTTTATTCTGGAGCAAAATACCAGAAGGGGATCTCCATCCCTTCACAGCAAGGCTGGGCACTTCTCTGCAGCAAAGCTCAAACATGCAGAGTTTTGATGAACTCCAGGACCAGAGCACTGGGAAAAAAGTTCTTATTTACAACAAACCCAAGGTTTAGGTCTGCAAACTTCTCAAGTTCTCCAGTGTGTCCCTCAGCAGCAGGCTGAGCTGTGGTGGAAGAAAGCATTGAATATAATCCTCTACCTCCTGCCCCAGCACCAGGGATGTGCCAGGGATGTTGGAGCTGTCCCATGGCAGCACAAGGCAATGTCACCTCCCTTGCCCTCAGCTTCCTCCCATCCCTAGAGGCTCTGTTTAAGCTTTCAGAATTCTCCTCACCTGCGCCAGAAATGGTGGAATAAACAGCCAGATCATCACCTTTATTCCCCTCTTCCTTTGGCAAAGACTAAGTGCAGACAACAGCTCATTCTTCAGCGATTCTTGATGCTTTCATGTGCCACATACATGAAAAAGCACCTGTGATCATTTCAGTTCTCACAAGCAGCTCCTTCTCCCCACAGGAAAACAAGACAATGGCTCCTGCAAGGGAATTTTGGAGAAAGAGGAGCTGTTTGAGTCTGGCAGTGGCTGAAGGATATTGCCCCCCCATGATGATCTCAGCACGTTTATTTTTGTGCTGAATGTGTGGAGTATCTTAAGGCATTTGCAAATCAATGTCCAGAATCACAGACTTGTTTAGGTTGGAAAAGCCCTCTAGGATCCTCAAGTCCAACCATATCCCCAAAGTGACACATCTACCTTCCTCAAAAGAAGTATCTCTAACTCTTTAAGAAGGGCAAATGTGTGCCTAAAACCTGTTTCTCCATTATATTAGTGGATTTAGTATCTGTCCATAACCCTGTCCATTATTAGCGGGATGCTCATTTAACCTGCTCTTCAAAACCCCTAGAGAAGGCTATCCCACAAATTATCCAACACAATTCACTCCTAGAAACTCACTGCCCTTACGTGAAGGCAGTTTCCTATTGCCCAGCCTTCCTTTTCTTTACTTCCTTCTCTGGTCCTGTTCCTAATGGATTTAGAAAACCAATCAGTCCTTTCCTCTCTGTGAAATCAAAGATCTGATCATGTCTCCCCTTTCCTGGACTGACAAGGACAGTTTTGCCAGCCTGCTGCCCAGTAAGCTGGAAGACAAAAACACAGAAAAGATCTGAAAAGTCACGTCTGATTTTCACAGCCAAACCCCATCTGGAAATAAAACACATTTTATTATGTAGTCACCCTAGTTTACACACTGTTTTACTTCCTGTTTGGCTGAGATCATTGTCATAAAGCCTCAGACACAAAAACAATTATGGCTCCAAAGTAGTTACATGAGGAAAATGGGATCAATCAGGAGCTCACTGCACCCAGAGGGTCCTGAGGGGTGAGCTCTGAGCTCCTGGGAACCCCACACTGGGTGTGAGGGTCTCACTTCAGACACACAGCACTGCCAGGACACTCAGACAGGCTCTGCCAGACACCAACAGCATAAGGACCAAACACAAAATTCACCTCCATCACCTCTACAGCTCCCGGTATCAAATCATGGCATCCCACAATGGTTTGGGTTAGAAGGGACCTGAAAGATCATCCAGTTCCACCTCCTGCCATGGGCAGGGATACCTTCCACTAGCCCAGGTTGCTCCAAGCCCTGTCCAACCTGGCCTTGGACACTTCCAGGGATCCAGGGGCAGCCACAGCTTCTCTGGGCAACCTGGGCCAGGGCCTCATCACCCTCACAGGGAAAGAATTTCTTCCCAATGTCCAATCCAAACCTACTCTCAGTTTGAAGCCATTATGGGGTGTTGTAGGCAGTGGCTTCTCCAGCCACAGCTGGAGAAAGGTAGAGATCCGAGACAGGTCAGAACAACAGCATGTCAGGAGTTCCTGGTCCCCTCTTCGGTGACAAATAGGGCCTGGAGATGCTCTCTGTCCCAGGTGGCTCCTGAGTGATGTGCAGAAGCAGGTGAGATGCATCTCACCCCCGGGGAGGACACGTCCTGGCTGAAAACAGGCACATGAGCACTGCTCTGCCATGGCTGGTGCTGCCTTGCTCCCCATGCCACCCCCTGCAAGGGCACTGCTCCTCACAGACCCTGTGGCAGTGCAGCCACGTGGCATCAGGAGGGGACAGTGTGCTGGAAGGATTCAGCCTTCCCTGCTGTCCCTTTCTGTCCAAAACCTTTAACTCCCCTGGTGAGATGGATCACCGATGGGATCAGACTCAGCTGCTTTCTGTACCTGTATTGTCATTTCTTTCATTCATCTTAACCACAGAGAGCACCAGGGTCACCAGCAATAACCATTTTAAAATCCCAATTAGCTTCTGCCTTTCAACAGTAGACTCAAAGTCACCTTCCCAAAGTTAAACCACAGAATCACAGAACATTCTGAGTTGGAAGGGACCCACGAGGATCAGCTGGGTTTGATTTGAGCATTTAAAGTGCATTTTACATTTTCCAGGTCTTGTCCCCAAGTGTGAGAACTGGACATATCTTTTTCCCATTTTCAAGGGCAGCATTTGTAATTGGCATCTCATCTCATCTCATTGGGGGTTGGACTAGTTCACCTTTAAAGGTTCCTTCCAACCCAAACTGTTCTATTCTATGTTTCTATGGTCACAGGAGCTGGGGCTTAAAGAAAAACACCCGGGATGCTGAGAGCAGGCAACATGGGGCACTGGGGCAGGGATGCCTTGTCATGAACCCAAAAGAAAACCAACCAAACAAAAAACCCCAAACAAAACCACCTTTCAGTTGAGAAACTGAGGACTCAAGAACAACACCTGCAACCTTGCATGGACCTGCAAGACTACCCACTCCTTTGGGGAAGGCAGCACCAAGTCAGTCCCCAGGGCTGCAACCCCCTCCAGACATAGCCAAGGCTTCATCCAGCATCCAAAGGTACAAATATATGGGACAGAAGGATCAGAGGTAGGAGACAAGAAGGTGAACAGCCCCACTGGCTACTGGAAGCCTTTACAAACCTCGTCCATCCATGCCTTAAGGTCTTAAGGGAATAAAGCCTTTAAACATGTACTCCGGAGTACAAGTCACATACCCTTCTCTGCCAAGACTGAGCTGGAGGCAAACCAGGCAGGGAATGACCCCATGGATTTCTGTGGCCTTCCATGTTTCCCCTGTAACAGAGGCAGATGGCTCCCCGAAGGGTTCAGCTCCAGCTGGGGAGGAGGACACTCATCCTGGCTGGATAAACTCCAGTACTAATTTACTCAGAACCTGCACTCAGTGTTTGCTGCTTCTTCCTCGCAAATGCTTTTGGGAGAACTACCTATTCCAAAGTCATTCCCACGGAAGATCAGGAAAAGCCAAACCACGAAAGGAACAAGAACACCAGTGCAGTAGTGACAGTCACAGATTAGCACCACTAACACCCTTTACTCTTTCATTTCAGGTTCCACAGCCTCCACAAACTCCTCCATCGATGCTGTAACAGGTACCTGCCAGGTTGGGATGTGCTTTATGTGTCTGTTTGGATGTGGATGCACATGGAAATATGGGGATGCAAATGGAGAGCCCACAAATGGGGACCTGATTCCAAACTGCTGAGGCACCTTCTCCCAGGATCCTGCTCTGTGCACATCCACCACCACTCACCTCCAGATCTCCAGGAACATGGGGGCCACTGTGCCCCAGAGGGTGACCTGGTTTGGCCCCCTGTTTGTCTGGAAGAGAGCAAGGCTGTGTTCCAGAAAGCCTGGAGAAAGAGGGATCCTGCCTTGTCTTTGCTCCCTGTTTCCCTCAGCTGTTTCCCAGCACGTTATCCTCTAGGGATCCATGGATCCTCAGCCATGGTCCCTTTCCCTGCTGGTCCCCACAGCCACACCAGTGACAAACCCTCTCCACGGCATCTCTTGCCTCCCTCACCCTTTCAGCTCTTCTGGCCCCACCCTCCCTGTGGGATCACCAACATGGAGCACGTGTAGGACATGTCACCTCCATGTCCCTCTGCTTGTGTTACAGGTCCACCCCAGCCAACAACACGCAGCCCTGAAGTGAAGAACCACACCTCAGGTAACACCCAGCTGGAGACTCAGGGAACGGCTGGAGCTGTGTCAGGGCAGGCTCAGGTTGGATCTCAGCAAAAGGTTCTTCCCCCAGAGGCTGGTTGGGCACTGCCCAGGCTCCCCAGGGCAGTGGGCACAGCCCCAAGGCTGCCAGAGCTCCAGGAGGGTTTGGCTGATCCTCTGGGGGACAGGGGGTGACTCTTGGGGCTGGGCCTGTGCAGGGCCAGGAGTTGGACTGGATGATCCTTGTGGGTCCCTTCCAACTCAGCATATTCTGTGATTCTGTGAGCAGAGCAGCTCAGGGCATCCCAGTTTGTAACTGGTCTGACCCTCAGTCCAGCTGGGCCATCCAGCAGGAAATGGGGCTGTGCAGTGGCAGGTTAGATGAGGACAGTGGTGGGGAAGAAGGAAGTTTTATGGTGTAAGGGCTTCTGATCCAGCCAACTCACCCCAGAGGGATCAAGGCACAGGTGTGAGCAAGAAAAGGGGAAAAAATAATTAAATTGAATAGGGAGGATGAGATGGTTGTAGAGTAGAATCATAGAATGGTTTGGGTTGGAAAGGACCTTAAAGCTCATCTCATTCTACCCCATCCCATGGGCAGGGACACCTTCCACCGGACCAGGTTGCTCCAAGACCCGTCCAACCTGGCTGATCTTTAAGATCCCTTCCAACCCACCTTTCTGTGTTGCTGTGCCATGTACACAAAACCAATTACACGAGAAATTATCTCTGCAACTCCAGATCCACATCTGTTAGTCCACTTGGATCTTTGGAGACAGATCTGTTCCTAATATGTTTGGGGAAAAAAAAAAAATCCAAGTTACTCTTCCAAAAGGACCCCAAAAATATCCAAGGAAAAATATCTAAAAATATCTGATTATGCTTCCAAGCCTTGTAGGAAAAAAAAAAAAAAAAAAAAAAAAAAGAAACTTAGAAGCAGCTTAATCCTAAATTCTAATATTTTGATGAAGCATTTGGATAAATGGAAAAAAAAAACCACACTAACCTTAAAACCATTTTCACCCTTTTCTCATTTTATCAAAAAACCAAGAGAAGTCTAGACAAGGAACTTGCCTATGAATTCCCAGCTGGTGATCCTTGCAGAGGGATTATTGAAAGCTTTTTCCCCCACATCTTGCTCTGGACCATGCTCTTGCTGTGCAGCTTGGAGTAGCAGGTTGGGGCATATGATGGAGCCTCCAGACCACTTCAAGAGCTGAATTATTTATTCTTGGAAATTCTGAGTGAAATGAAACGTAAAAGTTGGCATTTCAGATAACACGCAAATGACCACGTGGGTGCCAGGCAGCTCCAGGCAGTTCAAGTGTCCAGTGACAAAAATGCCTTCATTTCTCAAAGCTGGGAAAAAAGCAGTGGCAAAAACCCGACTTTCTCCATGTGTTTGCTGAGCTCTGCCAGCTCAGCACCTCCTCAAAAAAAAAAGCAGAAGTTAATCCCAAAGTACAAGAGCTCCTTGACTCTCAGCAGCATGGAGGCTGTTTCCATGCCTGTGCTTTCCCTAGCAGATTATTCCTAACTCTCCAGGGCTCTTGAGGGCTCTTTGTAATAACTGTGCCCTCCTCCAAGCTGTTTCTGAGCGGGGCTCTTTGAGGTAACACTTCACTTCCCCTGCAGAGCCGGCGGTAAAACCAACAACACCCACCAGCCCCAGTCCCACCTCCGCGGGTCAAACTACTACAGCCACACCCTCCACCACCACCACCACTCCAACAACACTGCCAGCCTCGACTGGGCAAGGTAAGGATGGAAAACTCAACCTTTTGCTCATGCAGGACCTGTTTGTGCCTCCCTCCTTATCCAAGAAAGACTGGGGACATCAGAAACACTGGGCTAAGTCCACACCATGCTGATTATTCAATAATTCAGCCAATACTGAATTTCTTTGAGTCTTTGCTGAAAGAGCAGCTCAGTTCAGCTCCCTAAAAGCACATGGCTGGACATAGCCAGGACAAGGCTGTATCAGAAAAGCCAGGTCATGCTTTATCAAACAAAGCTTCCCAGAGGAGCTCCAGCCTCTCCAGACCTGTCCCAGCTCACCTCTCAGGTACACTCTGAACTGGCAGCATCCCTTGCTAGGTGGGCACCTTGACGTTTGTTTGGAGGAAAAGTCTCATGCAAGCAAAGGTTTTTACCCCCTGGACACCCAACAGCTCCCCATAGCAGAATTAGTAGCAGCTTCAAGAGTTAATTCTCCTTTTCCATGTTTTCTTTATCTAGATGATGAGTCTAGTGGAAACAGAAGCACAGCAGCTACTTCTCCAACACCTCAAGGTACTTTGTCCTTCTATAGAGTAACAATAACTTAGATAATGTCATGGCAATCAGCTTGCTTGGCTCTCATGGCACAGGTTATCTGAGCACTAGTCTTTTGGGGTTGAGCCACCATTTGCACCCAAAATCACATCTGGTATCCTTACAAGCAGTGATAAAACACAGGATCAAATGGTCTGCAGGGATGAACTTGAGCAGTCAAATGATGGATCTATGTGCAGGAAAAGGGAGCCCTTTTAACATCCTTTTAAATAAATATAACTTTGCTTTTGACAGTTTAACACAACCTGTAAGCACAAATTAAAGAATTTAGTAAAAGTTTTCTCAGGAATAAGGGCAGAATCCCAGAGGTTGGGAAGACTGGAATCTGACAACTGAGCTGATTTCCCATTAATGGTTCAGCCTCAAAAATCTGCAATGGTCAAGACAGAAACTGCTCTGCCTCTCCAAGTGCCTCTCAGATCTCTAACACAAGCAAGATTAGAAACCCATGGTCAGCTGTGCCCACCTAAGGCAGGAGCCCTTTGCCTCAGAGCATCTTGTTCCTCATCACAGCCCTGATTTATCTCTGAGAAGCTCCATACACCTTTGCTGTACGGCTGCTGATGCTTCCAAAAGCCAGATCTCCTGTTGTGTGAGACCCAGCATCTCCCAGGGATGGGGTGTCTGTGCCAGGCTCAGCAAACCACAACTTCTGCCCATGGCTAGAAGAACAATTTCAGAATAAAACAGAGAATGTGATGACCTGTGAAAAAACTGTACAGCAGGAGTCCCTGTTTCTCCAGACTGTTCTGCTCCACATGGCTTCTGACCCAGTTAGATTTGTTATTTCACGCCTTTTTCTCTTTTTCTTCTGGCTTTTGGCAAAATCAGATTCCAAAACAGTGATGTTTTGTGCGGGACAGGAACCCCAGGGCAGTACCAGGAGCTGTGCACACCCCTCCAGGCACCACACACTTTTGGCCAGTGCTGCTGCTGGGAAGGTGGGGATGGGAAAGGAGGGAATAAGATCCTACTTGACCTGCAGATGATCTTGTGAAACTCTGAAGTATCGTTTCTAGTCTCCTGACAAGGCCTGCAGCTGTTCCTTGAGGTCGATGCAGACACTTGGGCCATTCAACACTCAGCCTGGAGGCAGCAAAGGATGTTTTTTCTCTGTACAAGTGAAACACAAGGACTGCTTTAAATTTCCTTGCACAGGCACTGGAGCAGCTGTCACAAACCAAACAGCTTCCTACAAGCCAGTTTCTCCCACTCAGAACTGGAGTCCTTGCTCAGACAAACCTCTGTGCTGCCACAGCTAGACTGCATGTGGGATACAAGTTAGCCCAGCTCAAATGAGCTTAACTACTTCTAGATAACCCAGGACAGCACACCCACCCACTTCAAATCCAAAGACAAGCCAAACAGTCAATCCACACCCACACTCTGCAAAACTTCTTCCTCTAAGCGGATATTTTTCTTTTAAGTCTCAATGTTTATGAGCTGTAGAAAAATCTATAATCTTCCCAGTTCACTCTTCCAGCCTCCCATTGGTGTTTCTGCCAAAAACCTGCACCTGGGATTGCAGAACCTGCAGAGTTTATACAAGGGCACTTGAATTTTGGTTCCCTGGATTTCTATTTGGACGTGGGAAACAGTACAAAGTATGTTTGGTGGGAAGCTTTTAGCCTGAGCGTGAATTCCACGTTTGTCCAGGTATCACCAGCATTGCTGTGACTCCATTCTCCTCTCCAGGTGCCCATTGATTCCTTTGGTTATTAGATGACACTCAAGGACAAGACTCACATTCTGTGTTTCTCTCTGCAGGTCAAGAGCCCACGAGAAGGGAGAGAACCACGACAGCAGTGCTTCAAGGTGTTCCCTCCTCCCAGAGAGGTGATCCCTGCTATGGATTTTACAGCCCTTTGCTCAGCCAACAGCAAGGCCATCACACCTCTGTCTTCACGGCAGCAGGAGAACAGCCCACGAGTCCCTGAGGGGTGCTGGCCATCCCATCTAGCCCTTGAAATGCCTGTAAAGCTCTGCAGAAGCAGCATTTGGGGGCAGCCTGGGAACAGCAGGTGTGGGTCTCAGCAGGAAGGGTGCCATTATGGGAAAAGGCTGGAAAAGGAGGTAGAAAAGACAAACTCCACCCTCAATCACACTGCCAGGGCAGATCTTCACCTGCCACGCTCAGCTTCCTCCCTGGGGTCCCAGCAGGGCCCTGTGGGTGTTCTCAGCTTGTCCATAAAAGGTGCCTCACCAAGGCAATGGTTTCACACAGATCTTGGTCACTTTGCTGTTAACATTGATGGGCCTGGCCAGGATCCAACCTCAGTCTGTTCAATAAAGCACAGGTGTGAATTAATCCTCTAGCATTGCTGGGAATGCTCTTCCCAACCTTGGAAGGAGGACTTTGACGTAAAGTGCCTCTTTCCCCTCTGTAGGCCCCTCAGAGCCTGTCACCCCCACGCTGAACTCCTCTGAGCCCACCCCGACAGACGATGGATCACCACTGACAGTGGCAGCTTTCGGTACGTTCTTGTGCAGCCTGGGGAGAGCAGGGGGGGCTGTTTTGCCAGGACACATTGTTTTGGACACTCAGCTCCGTGAGGCCCTGGCACAGGTTGCCCAGAGAAGCTGTGGCTGCCCCTGGATCCCTGGAAGTGTCCAAGGCCAGGTTGGACAGGGCTTGGAGCAACTTGGGATAGGTTGTGATAGGGGGTGGGACTGGATGAGCTTCAAGATCCCTTCCAACCCAAACCATTCCATGATTCTAAGTCCTGGACCAGTCTTAGCAGGACAAGATTCCCATGCAAAGAATAGTTTGATTTATTGAGGCCTGGTGTCAGAATCCAATCTGCACTTGGCCAGAGCTTTATGAGACAGATGACGTCACCCACAGCCTTTAGCTTGTCTCTCCCCGGTGCTTTGCTTTTTGTCTCACTTTACACACCTTCAGGATAAGATTTCCCAACTGCAGTAGGAACATACTGACTCCTGTCAATCCCCACTGTAATCAGCTGACTTCTGCCCTCCTGGCACTGCCTTATCAATTAAGTATTCATCAATTAAGTATTCATCAGCTGCCCTTTGAAGTCAAAACACAAGAGGATAGTCATTCACTCTAGTGACTATTCACTTCTCTGCCGTGCTCACGTTAATGAAAATATTGATTTCCTACCCAAGTTTTGATGACAGTCGAAGTCTCTCTGCTACCCCAGGATCCAGGATGTTGTTCTGTCAGTCTCAGACAGTTCTTTGCTCCATCTCCAGGTGTCATCAGCTTCATTGTTATCCTGGTAGTGGTGGTGATCATCCTGGTCAGTGTGGTCAGCCTGAGGTTCAAGTGTAACCGCTCCAAGGAGGAAGGTATTTGCCCAAGGGGATCTGTCTTTCCCTAATCCACAGGTCACCACTTTCCATGTTGGATGTGGCAATTCCTAAAAGATGCATTTGAAAAGGTTTTGAAGCCAAACTGGAACACAGATGCAGCAGTCAGGAATGCAGTGTGACCTCCCCTCTAGAGCCCCAGCCCAGCCCCATCTGCACAAGGACAAGTCTCAAGTTTGCTGCAGCTCAGTGGGCAGATTCACAGACAAGGCAGCTCTTCCAGCAAAAGTCATGGAGTTTGACACTCCTTTTCCCTAGGAATCCCACTTTCCACTAAGCAGTGCCCACTAGAGGGCAAGGCTGCTCTACAATAAGACAGATACCTTCCTGAAGTCCAAAGGACACTGGTGACTGAACAGGCAGCAAGGCCATCAGGTCCTGCCTGTATGTCCCATTCATTGAAAGATTTTCCCTAGTCAGCTCTCAGGTTTCCCCCATGGTGTCTCTTATCTCATTCAGATTTCCCTTCTATCCCTGTACAACGTAATTCAGAATAGAGCTGACTTATTCTGTGGCTTAGCTATGATGTTTCTCACCTGTATGTCACCAACTCCAGTTTTTCTCCCTCCAGACAAACAGAAACCAGGAAGCTCCATGGTATCAGAGAGGTAAGGCTGCTCATGCTGTCTATGTCCAATTCAAAGTGCCTATTTTATTCCAGAGCTAAAGAATCTGCTTTAATTATATCAGGTGGAAGAAAGCATCTCAAAACATCTTTGAGACATCTCTGAGAGCTGATAGAGACAAAGGTAGATGGTCAATATTTTGGGGCCTCTTTTCAAAGCTGCCCTGAGATCTGCAAAGACTCATCACCTTCCCAAAGCAGTGTGCTTGTCTTTCTTTGCCTAGATACAGACTTGAGGTCTAAACTTGAGTCTCTGAATCTCAAAGTAGTCTCAGGTATCTTCCAAGATGCTTATTATTACTGTTAACCCAGAGAGAGTAGGATAAGGGGGCCCCAGTTTAGAGACCTTTGAAAGAGAAGCATCAAGTGGAGAATAGTCTGTCAGAACCCCATGGTCCATCACTGCTACCCCAGAAGAGAGGCTGAAGGTGGGAAAACAGCAGGAAACAAGAGCTGGACGGGACCACAACATGTTGCTCCCACTTTTCCATCTGATAGTTTCCTACCAAAGTAATAAACCCTGCTTTGGAAAGGGGCAAGGGACACAAAGCAAAGTATTTAGGTGCCAAATTTGCATCACCAGCAGTGGTTCCCAAATATCCTTAATGATCGTGATCCAAGTGATCTGAAGCAGAACATGCCAGAGCAACGGACAGAGCCCTGGGGCACCCTAATCCCCAAAGTCATCCAGTCTCCACTGGCACTAAATGTGTATCCCATTCCTCAGGGTAGGAAGAAAGGGGAATTCCACCTTCCTAAGGCTTGTAACTGACTCTTAAGAGAGACACTGACAATACATGAGCAGCAGCATCAGATGGAACAATATCCAGGGCTCCCTCTGCGTGACAAATGACCTTAAGGGCCTCGTATGAGAAGTAAATAACCTGGTTTTATTACAAGCAAATGAACTGAGTGGAAAGGTGAAAGGGGGGAGGGGCTTTTATTAACTGAAGAGGAGTTCCTTTTTCTTTTTTAATTAAAAAAGGCATGGCACGGAGTAGTAAAATGAATGGTTCTGTCTGAACCTGACACCAGGGAACTTTTGCTGCCGGGAATAGGGAAAAACACAAAAAGTAAAGATGTAACTAAACAAAGACCTTCTCTGCCATGCAGTAGCCTATTGTGTCCAGGGAGTAAGTCACAAGAAGGGTAACACCCCCTCCCTGGTCAGAGAAATAACCTTTTAAGGTAAAAACAGCGTTTAATAAACATGTAACAGCTTATGTAACCAAAAGAACTACAAAAGGTGTGGTTTTCAAACTGGTCCTGTGCTTCCAGACCCGAGTGGCTTTGGGACACAGCGTGCTGAAATTAAACCTTCCGTTACCTTCCTTTGTCTCGCAGGTTTTTGCCGTCTTTCCAAATTCGAAAAAGGGATTTTTCCCACACTAGGACAGGGCTCCCAGAAATGCTCTCTTTTGTTCCAGTTCTGGTGAGGGCTGCAGGGATGGCAGGAAATCCATTCACTGGGAACTGAAACCAAACTGCTCCCCGACTCTGCCTACAAGTAGTGACGCAGGGGACAGTGGTGCTTTCTGTAGGGCACACACAGCTTGTTTGCCCAGAGATCTGGGAATGTGGCACCAAGGATGAGCCTGAATCAGGACAGCAGCTCAACGGGCAATGGGAACCAATCCTGGTCCTGTGTACCAGGCTCAGCCTTGCCTGTTTGCCTCCAGCTGTGTGCAAACAAACTTTGTCCTTGGAGGTGTCCAAGGAGCGACTGGACATGGCACTCGGTGCTCTGGGCTGGCTGACAAGGTGGGGATCGGGCACAGGTTGGACTCAATGATCTTGGAGGTTTTTCCCAACCTAAATGACTCTGTGATTCTGTGATTTCCTCTCTCGTTCCCCAGAGCAGTTAATACCACCTTCTCTCCCTGACAGCTGCTCAGCAGACACGAGCCAGAAGGACAACAGCATCACTCTGATCTCCATGAAGAACATCAACATGAACAACAGCATGAGTTACCCACCATCAGAAAAGGTGTCCCTTTTCAGCCTTGCTTTTTAGGGCGTTAGCTGGGGATCATTTCTGTGGCTGGATAAGAGCATGCCTTTGAGGTATTCCTTTGCTCTCTTATTCCTTCAGAAATATAACAAAAAAACAGCTGCCATCAAACTCGTTAAGATTCAAACTGGTTCCAGTGAGCCCGGTGAAAAGTCTGGGTGCCCATCTCAGGTTTACCTGAGCTGCCTGAACTCGAGGTGTCAAATATACCTCCTGTATACAGGTGACATGGCCTAGGGCCAGCCAACAAAGCTGGAGTGGTTTGTCATTAAATGAAGAGGTCAGCAGCCTTTGAGAAATCAAGGTCTCACCCTCCAGCCCAAGTTCACCCACTCCAGCTCCACAGGTGGTTGAAGCACGTTCCCTTCAGTGCCCTCACATCCATCCCACATGAGGATTTCACATCATTTTCACTTGTTTTAAAGCTGGGATTGAGTTTGGGAGAACACAATGCTTTGAACTCCCTCTGCCAGCCCAAACAGGCTGCTGATGCACCATGTCTTGTTCTTTTGCCAGGTGCTATGAAGAGCCCAGAGAATGAAGCTGAGACATCACAACCAGCAGTGACTTTCTAGGTTCTTTTTCTTTTTTTTCCTTTGTGGAAAGAGCGAGGGTGGATTTTATATATAAATTATTTTGTCCTTTCTGATCAATACATATAGTGTCCTACATAGCTTCCCCACCTGGGGCCTAAGGGCTTTCTCCATGCTTTACAGCCTGCCATGCTCAGTGGTTGATATCTAACTCTATTTTTGAGATGCCTTCAAACACTCAGAATAAATCCAGCAGCAAGAAGCACCAAGGCACCACCTACTTCACTAAGGGCCTTTACAGTCTGTGCCAGGCAGTCACGGGCTCGTTAATCAGCGTAGCCCCACGTCAAGTCAAAGCTGCGTGTTAGGAAAGCCTGATCCGAAGACCTGAGGAGACTTAAATGGCCAAGTTCTAGGTCAAATCCCAGTATGATACTCCAAGCCCCTTATCCCTGGTGCCCTCATTGTCCCCACAGTGGTGGGGATGATCACACCCACCTGCTTCACAGGGTTGTTGTGAGGCTACATTAGTCCGTGTCTGTACAGCATTTGGAGAGCCATGAATTAAAGGTGCTGCTGAAATACAATTTGCTGTCTTAAAGACTTTATTATTAATACCTGAGCTTCAGGCAGGCAGATCACTGCCTTCCCACGTGCTTAAACACTCATCTGAAGTGTGAGGAATGAAGCCTCTGCATAAACAGGGGTTTAGCTGAGTGTAAAACCCAGTGGCCACATGCAAAATGCTGAGCTACTTGAGCTCCTGGAGTCTGGCAGCACAAGTGTGCTTGGGAGAGCTCCCATCGTCTCCACCACTGCTTTCCCAGAGCTTCCTGATAGACCAGAAGAGCAGCATCCTCATCCAGCCAGAACCCCCAGCTCAGCAGAGCCCCAGGAACCACCAGTGCACCCCCAAGGCTGCAGGGGTAAATACCCTTTTTCTGGAAGATTTCACTTTGAGGACATTAGAGCTTAATTAGATGTTTCGCTTAAGGAGACTTTCTGCCTAAGAAGAAACCCCTTTTTTCAAAGATAGTTGGATGTTTCTTTTCCTGCTGCATTCCAGAGAAAGCTACAGTCTTTCTCTCTGGTCTGAGGAGAAATAAACCCTCACAGTGTTACAGGCCTTTTCTTTGGGGAGGGCCTGGGGGAGGACAGAGAAGATAAGAGGCCTGGAAGGGAACAGGAGGCTTTCTCAGGCCCAGCACTTTTGCAGCTGCTGCAGGTTCTCTTTGGGAGTTTTTAGCATTCTCGACTTCAGAATAAACCTTTTGGATTCTTTCCACTGCCTTGGCATTTTTGGGGGTACCTGCATGTATCTTACCACACAAAGGCACCCCAAGGACAGCCCTTCATTGGGTTCCCCAGGGCAGTAGCTCCTGTTTGGAGCCTGCTGGTCACAGCCTGAGCTGGTTCAGCCCCAGCCATACTCATTCACCACCTTCAGCAAAATCCTCACAGGAGGAGAGTGGGGATGTCCACCCCCAGCATCCACGTGAGAGAAATGATGCCCCATTGGGTATTTCTGGAGGTCTCAGCTGCCTCATTCAGCAGAGTAAGGTACTGAAGCACTAACCCTGCACTACCTCTGCCCATCTTCACCGTGACTCCTGCTTGGAAGCTGCACCAGTTCCACCAGCACAGACCTTGGGAGAACCTTGTCTGTGCAGCAGCAGCACAGTGAGATACTGGCTCCCCTAACAGGAGCAACATCATCCATCAACCCTGAAGGTAAACTGTGACATTATGGAAAAAAGGACCTAGCCAAGCACTCAGAAGGGGTATTGCTGCACACATTCCCCTGCACAGTTCAGTGAAACATTGTAATTGAGCCTGATTTAATCTAATAGGATGGATAAGAGATGTTTGCTGGCATGTGCAGTGTGGGAGGTAGCTGTGCTTTGCAGCTGGCAAGGAAGTGTTCAGCAAAATACATGCAATGTTTTCACAACTCATGCTAAGAGCCAACACATTTTCTACCTTTAACATCTGCACCAGGGAGTTTGATAAGTTGTTTTTTAATAAGTACAGCTTTTCTGGTAACATTCATGAAAAGTAAAATGCCATCACTCACCCAGCCTCTGCCAGACTGGTGAATTTGCTTAAGCACAAAGTCCCAGGTGATTTCCAATTAGGTGAACCCAGAGCTCCAGATTCCAGAGACCTGTGACTCCACGCATGGAACACCACAAGCAGGTTTTTAGTGAGTATCAAGCTTTAACACATCTCTGCAGACCTCTGAGATCCCATGGGATCTCGCCACTGCTCAAGTTTTCCTTCCTTTGACCTCCTTCTTTCCACAGACCCTTGAGAATCTTACACAGAGGGTGAGGCCCTGGCACGGGTTGCCCAGAGAAGCTGTGGCTGCCCCTGGATCCCTGGAAGTGTCCAAGGCCAGGTTGGAAGGGACTTGGAGCATCCTGGGCTAGAGGAAGGTGTCTCTGGCAGGTGGGATGAGGGGAAACCAGCAGCAGTATTAGCAATGATAAAGGCAGCTGGGAAACGTCTTCCTTGCCGTGAGGGGCCTAGAACTGGACACAGCCCTGGAGGGGCCTCAGCAGGGCCAGCACAGGGACAGTCACTGCCCTGGCCCTGCTGCCACACCATGGCTGGCACAGCCCAGGGGCCACTGGCCTCTTGCCCCCCTGGGCTCCCCTGGGCTCATGTCCAGCCCCTGGCACCAGCACCCCCCCCAGGGCCTTCTCTGCTGTTGGAGAGTGTCCAAAGGAGGGACACGAGGATGGGGAAGGGTCTGGAGAGACCACACAAGAGCAGCTGAGGGCACTTGGTGTGTTCAGCTGGAGCAGAGGAGACTGAGGGGAGACCTCAGTGCAGTTCCAACTGCCTGGGCAGGGGCAGAGGAGGGGCAGGGACTGAGCTCTGCTCTGGGGGGACCAGGGACAGCAGCCAGGGAATGGCTGGAGCTGTGTCAGGGCAGGCTCAGGTTGGATCTCAGGCAAGGGTTCTTCCCCCAGAGGCTGGTTGGGCACTGCCCAGGCTCCCCAGGGCAGTGGGCACAGCCCCAAGGCTGCCAGAGCTCCAGGAGGGTTTGGCTGATCCTCTGGGGCACAGGGGGTGACTCTTGGGGCTGGGCCTGTGCAGGGCCAAGGATTGGACTGGATGGTCCTTGTGGGTCCCTTCCAGCTCAGGACATTCCATGATCCCATGACATCCCCAACGCTGCCATCCTGCTCTCAGCGCTGTCCCCGCCCGGCACACGCCGTGCCCGGTCCCACACAGGGTCCCCCCGCCCCGGGGCCGCTCTGACGTCATCCCCCGCTCCCCTCAGAGCCGCTCATTACGTCACCGCCGCGCCATGACGTCACGCCGCCATTCCCGGCGGGGCCGCTCCCGGCAGCCCCCGCGCACAAGATGGCGGCGCGGGGCGGCGGGCGGTGAGCGGGGGCGCGGCCCCGGGCAGACATGACCTACACGGCCGAGCAGCTGGACGGGGTGCGGCGGTGAGCGGGGCCGGGGGGCGGCGGGGAGCGGGGCCGGGGGAGCGGGCCCCGGGGAGCGGGCCCCGGGGAGCGGGCCCCGGGGATAACCGTGTGTCGGCCGCCAGGATCAAGCGGTGCCGGGACTACTACGAGATCCTGGGCGTGAGCAGGGACGCCGGCGAGGAGGAGCTGAAGCGCGCGTACCGCCGGCTCGCCCTCAAGTTCCACCCCGACAAGAACCGCGCGCCCGGGGCCACCGAGGCCTTCAAAGGTGAGGGGGCTCCGTGAGGGGCCCGGGGGGCTCCGTGGGGGGCCGAGCGGCCGCACCTGCAGAGGCCGCGGGTGCCGCGGACACACCGGCGGCCACACAGAACCCCCTGCGGCTCGGCAGGGTTTGCATTTTCCTCTGCAAAATACAGCATTTCTATCAGAAACAGAGGGAAATGTACCTCAGGTCTCATTGCGAGAACTTCTGAGGGATTTTGCAGTGGCACGAGGTGACAGGCCAAGGAGGAATGGGTTCACACTGACAGTGGGCTAGATGGGGTATTGGGAAGAAATTGTTCCCTGTGAGGGTGGGGAGGCCCTGGCACAGGTTGCCCAGAGAAGCTGCGGCTGCCCCTGGATCCCTGGAAGCGTCCAAGGCCAGGTTGGACAGGGCTTGGAGCAACCTGGGCTGGTGGAAGGTGTCCCTGCCCATGGCAGGGGGTGGATGAGATGATCTTTCAGGTCCTTTCCAACCCAAACCATTCCAGGATTCTGTGAAGGGTTCAAAACGAGGCTTGGAACTAAGACTGGGCATGCAGGAGAATGGGGTGTTGTGTAATCAAAAACTGCTCCTTGTCAATACATTTATACGATATCTATGCAAACCTATAAAATTTAATCCAATATGCTGTGTCTGGACTTCTCAGAAAAATTTCAGTTCTGTACTGACCCTGTTGCCATCTAAACTCTTACATCCTTTGCCCTTTCCATCCTGTGTTACAGCACAGCAGGAGGAAAGCAAGTGATTCATTCATAGTCTGTTAAGGAGCTTTTGAAGGGCTTTTCTTTGTTTGTTTGTGTTTGGGTTGTAGTTCTCAATGAACTTGTTCTGTCAGAGATCAAAGAGGAAGATGAACCAAACAAATACTTCTGGGTGGTTGGGTGTGAAGTGTGAAGTAGATGTGCTGCACAGCTTCAGGAGCACCTCTGCCAGCAGGAAAAACTTGGAATATCACTCTGCATTTTAATTAGTCTCTCCAGTTATTAACTTTGTGTTGACTGTGTGTGGTATATGGAGGTGCACTTCTATAGCAGGGCTTGGTTTGAGCTGAGAAAATGTTGCATTCTCACCCACTTTCTTGGCTGAAGTGGAGACTCACCTCGGTTTTATGAATATTTCAGGTCTCTCCATATACTTTAGCACTTTCTCTTGGCATCAGGGGCAGCAGGAAGTAGTTTCCATCACAGGTAATTCCAGTGCTGTTCTTTCAAAAGTGACTCAATCTTTGGTCAAGCATGACTTTTCTATGCTTGTTTGGGTTTTTTTTTTTTGCTGCACTGCTTATAAAAGTCAGAGGTCTGGAAATGTTGATTAAAATGCTTGTTTTAATTCCCTCTCCAGCAATAGGCAATGCTTTTGCAGTTCTGAGCAACCCTGAGAAGCGACTGCGATACGATGAACTGGGGAGCGACCAAGAGCATGTCAGCACTGGCCAGGCCAGGCACTACAATTACTACACAGAGTTTGAAGCAGACATTACACCAGAAGAAATATTCAATGTGTTTTTTGGTGGGCATTTTCCTACAGGTCAGTGGTTTTGAAGTGCAGTGGGCTGACACTAAACCCGAGGGAATGGCTGGAGCTGTGTCAGGGCAGGCTCAGGTTGGATCTCAGCCAAAGGTTCTTCCCCCAGAGGCTGGTTGGGCACTGCCCAGGCTCCCCAGGGCAGTGGGCACAGCCCCAAGGCTGCCAGAGCTCCAGGAGGGTTTGGCTGATCCTCTGGGGCACAGGGGGTGACTCTTGGGGCTGGGCCTGTGCAGGGCCAGGGGTTGGACTGGATGATCCTTGTGGATCCTTTCCAACTTGGGATATTTTGTGATTCTGTAAACCATAAAGGAAGGTCAGCTTCCCTTGGGGACTGCTCATGGAATTGATTATACATTTGAAAAGAGCAGAAACCTTTCTGGAATTGTTTTCTACCTTTCTTTTATTCCCTCCATCATCTGAAGCCAGCAGTGGTATGGGAGATAAAATAAAGTGTGAATGGGAACGGATCAGAGGTGTCTTAGGTGATGGCAGGACTCAGTCACCTCAGAGGTCTTTTCCAACCTTAACCATTCCATGATTGGGTTGTACTTGAGGCACCTTCCAGCATTCCAGGCCGGCATGGCACAGCTGCTGGAGTTGTGATCTCAGTGCCTCTCTAAGCAGGGAAGCTCCTGTGCCTTCCTGGCACGTTCCTGTGTGCTGGAATGAAATTCAAGCTTGGGAGCTCAGCAAGTGCTCCCTGCCAGGATAGACTGTCCGTGGATATGCAGGATCCAGTAACACAGCAGTGGAGCTGCACCTGTAGTAGCTCCGGGCATGTCTCAGTCCAGCCTTGGCTTTTGTATTTGTAGGAAAAATAGAAAGATACCACAAGATCTGTGGATTAAAAGTAAATCTGAAAGGTGTGGTGAGCTCGAGGGTGTTCCTGGCAGCATCTAAGGAATTGCTTTAGCATTCCTGTAAACTTTTCCCCTCCCAGGTGTCACATAAAGTGACATACACACCACTTACTACAGCCTGAAGCCACAGACACAGGTAGTTACTTACAAGCTCCCCATAACCTTAGTGTGAGTGGTGCATCTTGCTGCCAGGGGACCTCAGGTTGTTCCTAAATGTGCATCAGTAAATGTGCAAAGTGAGCCAACCCCAACATGGTGTAATTCCATCCAGAGTCTGCAAGTTTTCCATTCCTGGCTGTGCAAGGAATTGCACCTGTGTGTGCCTTTTGTGGAACGTTGCCCTCGTGGAATGGGACTGCTTGGTAATGTGGGGGACAGGGATGCTTGGAACTGAGGACAGGAAACTGAGGAGCTGCAGGAGGAATTTGGGTACTGGGCATGGCAGGTTTGTCAGGGAGAGTGGCACAAAGGAGAAAATGGGAATTTTGAGCCAAATGGCAAAGAATAAGGAAAGAAACAGCTATTTCATAGTAGTTGGTGTTGGTAGTAAACAATGGTTTCCTCACCAAAAAAGTGTGTGGATGTAAATTTATGTACATTTTCCTAATGTAAAAGTAAGTTTTAAGTTATGGAAAATTACCAGTTTAGCAATTTTCCAAATAGGGAAAGTCCTCACGGATTCTGTTTAGCAAGAGAATTGCTAGTAAGAGGTAGTTGATATAAAGAGAACATTTTTTTAAACCGTTGTAGCACTAAGTAGGACTTGCCTGAGCTGAAGTTTGTGCTGGTGTTTGTTTTGTGACACTTTGCTGTCACCAGGCTCTCTGGAAATCCAAATTAGAGGTGTTGGTGTCAACTCATTTGTATGGCATTTGTGGGCAGGTTTGTGGCTTTGGTTTTACTGTGCAGTTTTCCTCTGTGGATATTCAGTGGAAAAATATTAAAAGTTAAAATGTTAACTGTGATAAAACTCAAGGGAGACTCCACATGGCACAGTTCTAATGGGGAGAGGCTACAACTTGAATGTCCTTCTCATGAAAAATAAATGCACATGGAAGGAAAGAAACTCCTGGCAGAAATTCTTGGAGAAACTTGGAATTTGGGATAACTCTTCTCTAGGCACCCTGTAAAAGCCATTCTTCTATTCCAAAACTTGCTTCTTTTTTCATAGCTTGATAAAATACTGTCTTTTTACCAAAAAGAAACTTTCCTCCTTGGAGACAGCCTGGCTTGGAGCTCTGATGGCACACATGCCTTGGAAAAATCCTTGAGCAAGCACTGGAACAGAGGTTTAACACAACAGCAAAGGTCACCTTCGCCCAGGTTTCTTGCAGAATTCTTTGGGAAGCTCGAAAAAGGACAGTGGAAGAGTGTAAAATAATGTGACATCTTTCCCAGGGCTTAAAAATAGATTTGCATTTCTGTTGTGATGATAAGCCATAGATTTCCAATTCTCTAACACAAAGACATGCTGAATTTCAAAGGAGGAGAGCAAAGCTATTATTAAGATATTCATATGGTGATAAAATCAGAGTTGGAGCTTCAAATCGAAGCAGCACATACAATTCTTTCCTCATTTTAGAATTTTTAAAAATAAATCAACTGCATTCCACGTGCAAGAAAGGAAATCCTGAATTGTTCTCCTTTTTTCACTCGAAAAGCTATTTTTTTAAAATCTCTCTCCTTATGATAAAATAATTAAGTGAAACCATTAATGGCTTGAAGGCAGAGGAAATAGAAATGAGTAGAAAAGCACATTCAGTAATTATGGGAGGCTGTAATTCATGACCTGAGCCTGGAGAAGCAAATTCATTTTCCTGCCACAGCCTTGCAAGTGAATGTGACAAAACCAGCATTAAAATATGAGATACAATCATAAAAATCAGAACATGTCTCTGCAGTGTGATTTAAATTAAGATGGACTTGGGGCACACTTTGCAATTTCTCTGGTAGGCTTTTTGGAATGACATGTTGTTTTGTCATTTCAGTCAGAGGTTGGCTGTGCTTTTTGGTGTGAGGTCTCACAAATGTCATCAGGCTGTGTAGTATCAACCTGGATAATTAAACAGAAACCGAGGAGTACAGGTGAGTGCCATGAAATGTGACTTTTCTTTTACAGGAAATATCCACATGTTCTCAAATGTAGCCAGAGATGCACATTATTACCCACGGAGGCACCGGACTGAAAGGGCATGGACACAGGAGCAGGAGGAGGAAGACAACAGGCCACAGGTAGCCAGGAGGAGGGATCTCCTGGGCTTAAATATCTCACCAGGGTGAGGGAGACCTGAAGCCAGGACACACCTTCCCATGCTTGAGTGCTCAGTGTTTATTCTCAAGCACTGCACCCACAGGGGGTGTTTTTTACGTGACTGGATTGGCTTTTATTAATCACTGCTTTAAAAATACTTTGTATTTATAGGATTACATGCCTTCCAGTTTCTGTCATCCAGGGGTTTGCTGCTGCTTCTTTTTTCAAGCTCTAATGTTTGGTAATCCAACAACAATTAGTCCAAATGGGGCCTGGTAATGGGTGTGGAAGCACTGGCTTTTGCTGTTTGTCCTCAAGGTGTATTTAAGCCTTCAGTAAATGAGCACCCAGGTGCTGCACAAGCCTCTTCCAGCCCGGGGCAGGATGGCTCTGGGATACATTTCTGCCAACTGAGACCTCCAGGTGAGACAGGGTGTCTTTTGTTGCCAGTGCACATACACATGTGCCACCTCTCTTGGCAGAATCTCCCTCTGGAGACTGACTGTTAAGCTCAGGGAATCATTCTCCAAGGAAGAGGAGTTTTCCCTTGTGAGTCTCTTAGCCTCTGAAAAAAGAAACGGATACAGCTGACAGCAAACAGGGCAAATGAATCCCACCTACATCAGGAATCCTCGTTGCTATCCCAGGGCAGAGGGCAAAGCCTGAATAGCTGCATGCTTTATTTTCCTCCTCCTAGCATTTTAGAAGCCGGTTTAGAAAGAAATCAAAGAGCAGGAGGAAAGATCTGTGTTTTCCCTTTGATACTTTTCCACTCTCTTGTTGCATTTGCATCCTGTCCCAGGTTACAGCACATGTGGCCTCTTAACTGTTTACTGCTCAGCCATTAAATCCAGTGCTTGAACAGAGGTTGAGATCTTTAGAATGGGTGTAGCAACCTTCAGAGAGTGCCTGGAAAGCTGTAGAACATGGGAATTGCAGTGTGTTCCTGCAGGTTGGATTGTCAGCTGGGCACTGACAGTGCTGTGGGTGTCTATTGCCTTGTGAAGGAAGGGGTAGAGGAAAAGATAATTGAAAGAAAATGGTTGTCAAGAGATGTCTGAGATTATTAATAAAGGTTATTTTGAAATTACAGTGTCATCCCTCTCGAAATCCCAAAGTACTTCCTCTTTTTTTCAGTTTACATGTAATACATTGTTGATCTGTGATAGATAGCCTGGTTTCTGTGAACAGATGCCTCTTTTTCCATCTCTCTTCCCTTGGCTACTAATTCTTGTTCTTTTCAGAATTCCTATTCTGCATTCATCCAGTTGATGCCAGTGTTCATCATCATAGTAGTGTCAGTGATAACCCAGCTGATGGCCACCAACCCTCCCTACAGCTTATTCTACAAGTCGTAAGTGCTTTAAAAACACGTTTTTCTGTTCTTGCTGTGTGCAATAGGGAGGCAGAAGGAAGTTGGATTTGATAGCAGAATTCATGTTAATGTTCTGCTCTTTCCAGCAACTGTTATCAGTTCATAAATAGGGAAATACCAACAGTCTGCCCTGACGAGTTCCCCTGAGCTGTGAAGTTACCTGTGGTGAGCTTTATTGCTGAACAGAGAGAGGCACCAGACCAGAAACCTTCCTCAGCTGGTGTGAAATGGTTTTGCACTGTGATACAGGAGGATAAATGTGGGTGTAGATCAGCCTCTGGTCCGCCCAGCTCCTGGAATCTGTGGACCACCACTGAGGTGCCTCTGGAAAGCAGTTAAATAATGAAGCCTGTGGTGTGCAGTATGAATCCAAATCTGCTCTGGAGCATGAATTCCACTGGAAGCTCCACAAATCATTAAAGCCTTGAAATGCCCTGGTTTAATTTCTGTAGAGGAGCAGGACCCTGGGGAGCTGATCAGCTCTGGAAGCAGAAGGACCACCACCAGAGCTGCTGTAATTTGAGATTGTGAGGCAGAGGAAAAAACAGTGCTGGCAGGAAGGAATCTCTCTAGTGGGAAAGAGCTCACCTTCACTGGCTCTTACTGAGCCAGAAGTAGGATTGGCAGGTTTTGGGGAACCAGCAGAGAGCTCCAAACACACCCCTTGCTCCCTTCTAGGAGTAAAACTCCTCAGGTCCAGGTCTGTCCCCTCCCTCTGCTGTCAGAGTAGCCCAGCACCTCTCATCATTTTGCCACAAGATGTCAGTGTGAGGCCCTCGCAGAAGAGCAGGAGGGTGGTTGTTTTTTGGGTGCTTTTTTTTTTCCAGGGAGTGTTTTTGCTATCTGCCAGTCCCATGTGGAACCTCCCACGCTGCCCCCACAGCAGCTGATCTCTCCTGCTTTTCTTCACTGCCTCCCCTTCTCCTGCTGGTGTGAGATAGTCAGGCCTGAGCCTGGCACACAGTTGGGTCATTTCTCTAAATCATAACCTTAAAAAACAGCTTAAAAACTAGAAGCAGTTGTTTCTTTAAAGAGAGTGGACACCTCTGAGACAGTGAGAGAGTCCAGGAAGAAGGGGCAAACAGGATTCCATTGAGTAGAGTGTAACCTTTGTGTTTTGGCTGCCTGCCTCTGTCTGTGGGCAGTGATTTGAGCAAATGCCTGGGTATCTTTGCTCAAATAAGGAAATTCGGTCTAAGAATGGAGTTTGGTCCAGTGACTGTGTCAGAGGGGCTAATTCTTCCCCACTTTGCTTACTGATGATTATAAAACCCTGAAGAAAAGTGTAATTAGAATCTCCCCTGCTAATTTTTAGTTCTACTAAAGGATCCAGAAAACAGGAAAATCCAGATCCAATTGCATTGTGCCCCAAGTCTTTATAATCTCTACCTTAGTTATCAATCCCCATGGATTTCTGGACTGAGTTTACCAGGAATCCCCAGCAAACAGAAGGAGGTGTCTGGAGAGTTCACAGTTAAAATTTGCTCTGATATTTTGGAAGTGTCTTGAGTGAGCTGTTGGGAACAAACACAGTGTTCAGAAGGAGCAGTGTCAGTTCTTTGTAGGTCTTTCCAAACATTAGATATTTTCCGGTGGTTTTAGCAGGGGGTGGATTCTGTTTGTAATGCACAGCTTGCTGTGCCCGAGACTTGTAATTTCCTTACTGGATGGTTGAGGGAGCCATAATCCTGCAGAAATTAACTGTAAAAACATGGCTCTAAATACTGTCCTCTGGAAATGCCAGTGTGGAGAAACAGCTCTTGATTTCTTTAGGGTTGAACTGCTCAAACATCTGTTTTCTCTGTGTGCCCACAGGTCCATCGGCCACGTCATCATCAGAGAAACAGAGAACTTGCAGGTGCCTTACTATGTCGATAGGAACTTCGAGAAGAATTATCAAGGAGCAGAACTCCAAGAGCTCGAGAAGACAGTTGAAAAGGATTACATAGACTATATTCAGACCAGCTGCTGGAAGGAGAAACAGCAAAGTAAGTTCTTTCTGTCCCAGGTGTGTGCCCAGGACCCGCCGGGGGCTGGGCGGTGGCTGCGCCTCGCAAAGTGCTGCTGGTTTTAGCCTCAGTTTGCAAAGCTCACATCTCAACCTTGCCCTGCTTTGAGGTGTCTCATATCTCCTCTTAACACTGAATTGGCTTTTCTTGAGATCAGTCAAAATACATTTTAAGTGATGAGTGGAAAGTAGATTTCACCATTTGAGATGTTTTTTTTCCACTCGGTTTTTATGCTCGAATAACCTTTAGTGATGATGTTTTCAACACAGAACCCACCACATTTATCTAGCCCTGACAGATGGTTAGGCTAGAAAAGATCTTGAGACATCACCTATTCCATGTTTCCTTTGCTGGAGCAGACTGGCTCCATGAGGAGTTTCTCTGACTTTTCCCTTAAAACTTCCCCAGGAGAGCCCGTAGCCTGTCCAGGTGCTCTTGGCTCTCTTGAGTGGGCTGTGTTCCTGGTTTCAGTTTCCAGAGCTGTGCTTCTGTGCTCAGTTTGTGTGTTATTTGCATTTTCTATCTTTAGATGAGTTTGAGATCATGCTTTTCACCACAGTCAAGTCTTTTAAAAACAAGAATTGAGTGCAGGAAGGGAGAACACAGATGTGAGCATTCAAACTCGTTATTCTCAATCAGCCATGAGTCACTCAGTGATGTGAATAAAGGCATGTGAACCCCATATTTTAAGGCATTTTACCCACATATTGCATTACTTACCTATTAATTACTGCTAATCTGGTTCATTGAAAACAGAGCAAATCCCTGCTTCTTTGGCAAGTAACAAAAATAAAATTACAAGGAGTAGCTGATGTTGGGATGTTGTGACAGATTTTTTTTTCAGCTAAAAAACTCATCACCTTTAAATGAGTAAACACAAAGTGCTGCTGTGTATAAAGGAAACTGGAACAAGTTGTGTCTCTGAGAATATTCAATAGCAAACTGCTTTCACACACTGGTGGGGCTTTCTAAATTGCTCTGTGTGAAACAGTCCTCAGCACACTGCTAAAAAGTGCCTTTGCACTTGTTTTCAGTTTCTTTACCAGTTGCATCATTATTGGAAACACAGTTTGTCCAAACGAGACTTGTTTAACCCTAGAGAAGAGGTAACAACAGTGTTGCTGACTCCAAACTCTTCACAGGTTTTTCATGGGAAGGCTTGTTTTGGTTTAAAACTTAAAAGTTACCAATCCTGCTTTAAAGAGAAATAAACAGACATAGGTTCTGAAGTTAAAAAGGAAAAGAACCCATAACATAAGACCACAAAAATCCTGAAGTTTTTAGTGTGCTTGACTTGTGACCTTCAAGCATCTGTGGCTGGCAGGAGCAGCCTGTGAGTGTAATTTGGCTGTTAATACTCATAAATGTAGGCTTGCACAAAAATCCTTTTAATTGATCTTGTGCAACTGAAAGTTGTCTCTTTCATGTAGACCTGGAGCTCAGGAGAGCCAAGCCCCAAAATAAGGACAGGGTTTGGGAGTCTAGGGGAGACCAGTTGTCAGAGAGGGGGAGATGATCCAGCAGGGAATGCCAAATGCCTGCCAAGCCCTGCTCCTCCTGAGCTCTGTACACTTAGAGATTGTATTAGTCACCCATCTGCAAATACATTTACAGTGTCCACAATTAGCAGTAGCCTGAGGACACCACTGTAATTCAAACTAAGCATTTTCAGAGTGATTCCATCCAGGCCAGTGAGCAGGTAAGGGGCACAGCTGAGGTTGGGCTCACTTTGCAAAAATAAACTGTGAATACGGTGTGGAGTGCTGGAGAAAAGCTCTGGAGATGTTGAGGCAGTTCTCAGTCAGCTGTTGCTCCACAGCATTGGTCTCTTAATCCTTGTTGAAGTGTTTGACTTAGTGTGCTCAGCTTTTTGTCAGTTGAATGCCTATTAATAGTACATTTGTTGTGTTTACTGAGGGTGCATTTCTCTTTAGCACCAGCAAAATGGACAGAGATGAGTTACTCAGGAACAGTTCGGTTTTAAAGTCCTTGATTTTATGATTTGGAAAGTGCTACCTGGTGTTCAACAACCTGAAGGAAAATTTTAAAAGTAACGGGTTGGCATCTTGTTCAGCCAGTTGCTTTTATAGTGCTGCACCAAACAGGACTCCCCTTCTCAGCAGAGCAGTGTGTGAAAGTTGTCTGTGCTCTGGGTTTGGGTCTTCTGAAACCTCTGACACAATTAAGTACAAAAAGCAGATCCCAGGTTTTTACAGGAATGTTTCAGCTGGATAGCACAGTTGTAAAGTGTGGCTCCAAAGAGCTCCAGGTCACAAAGAGGCAACTGAAAACAGAGAATCAGGATATGTGTCATAGAATCGTGATGGGTTGGCTTGGAAGGCATCTTAAAGCTTATCCAGTTCTACCCCTGCCATGGCAGGGACACCTTCCACCAGCCCAGGTTGCTCCAAGCCCTGTCCAACCTGTCCTTGGACACTTCCAGGGATCCAGGGGCAGCCACAGCTTCTCTGGGCAACCTGTACCAGGGCCTCCCCACCCTCACAGGGAAAGATTTCTTCCCAATATCCAGTCTAAACGTAACAGAAATTCAGTATTTTAGGATGTCCTTAAAGAGAAAAGTTCAAAGGAACAACTCTGTAGAAGATTGAAACCCACAAGGAGCAGATGTGATGGAATAAACCCTGTCAAAAGCGCAGGGAATAATTTTTCCCAATTGGATAAGTGGAAACTGAGATTCTCCACTGCACAATTCCAGGGACTCTGGACTCAGAGACAATTACCCAAGTCTGGTTTTGCTGGAGGCTTGTCAAGGCTGTGTACCCAGCACTGCCTGAGTGGCATTTGGGTTATAAACCTGCCAATGGGTTCCTGCTCTAAAATGAACTGTTCATGCCTGACAGTTTGGGAAGCTTTTCAGTAAGTGGGTGGAGGGTTAAATGGCTTTAAATTTCAGTGGGACAGGGACACAGGACGTAAGGCATGAAAGGACCTATTGAAGTTCTTTCCACTCTGAATAATTTTGTGAAATGAGGGGCTTGTGAGGTGTATAAAAGCTCTTTGAAAAATTGAGTGTCATCAGGTAGCCTGTGCTTACGGAAAGGTTGACCTTTTCAGAAGTAAATTACTGCTTTTCTCCTCAGTGCATCTAATCCTGCAGCTAAATTATTCTTCAGGGAGAAAGCTATTTTAAGACTTCCTCAGCTAATCAGCAAAAGAAACTTCTCTGAATTACTGGGGGGAAATAATTTAAACAATGGGATTATTTCAGTTTTATGTTGCTTTTGAGAAGAAGGGGAACAAATATGCAAAGTACATTTGAGATTGTTAATGAAAGGGCACGGAGGCCTTTCAGACAAGTCCCTCGGGTAACTCTTCACCTCCCTGGATTCAATACCCAGCAAAATTAGAATTAACAAGTGCCACAAGGATAACAAAGCACTGAGAAACAGTTCTTTAAGGAGGCTCACGGCTTCATCCTAATACATCTTTTTTTTTTTTTTTTCATCTTTCAGAGTCTGACTTGTCCAATTTGGCCAAGCTCTACAGAGATGAGAGGTTAAAACAGAAAGCAGAATCCCTGAAACTTGAGCACTGTGAGAAGCTCTCCAGTCTGATCGGGATGCACAAAGGGGGCTGAGCAGAATGCACACGTTCCATAGTTTTATTTATTGCTGTTTTAAGTTATGTTTTTATTTTCCTTCATATAAAAGGGGAAGGAGTCTATTGTAAGGAGTGGATATTGGAGTCCTTCTGCATGTAGTGCAGAGAAGGGCCAGCACGAGCTGCAGAGCTGCTGTTTGCTGTAATATATCCTGTACATTAGACTCGGTTCCAAGGACCAGTGGCACTTTGTACATTCATTCCAGGGAGATTCTCTTGGTTTGGAACCCCTCTGAATCCAAACAGTGTGTGCTTCCCAGGAGAGCACGCACATGCCTCGGCTTTCCATGTTTTCCATGGAGCTGCAGTGCAGTGGATCCCATGGACAGTGTTGTGCTCGGTGCTGGGTGTCAGCTCCCCTTCCCATTGCAGCACCCAGGCTGTCCCTGCCTCCACAGCGCTGTGAAGGACTGTTGGGGTGATTCCAGTGTCCTGTGCAGTGCTGAGGGCAGGAGGGACAGGTACCTGCCCCAGGTGAGCACCTGAGCACACTCCCAGCCCTCCCTCTGTCCAAGGGACTGTTCCCTGTGCTGCTCCACAGGAGGGCCGTGCCCATCCTGCTCCGTGTGACACCAACACAACCAAGAAGATGGGAGTGTGAACTGCACCAATTCCAGTGGCTGCAAATCTGTAAGGAAAGGACAACCATGTTGATTTTCTCATCTGTTTTCAGTGGCATATTTTGAAGCTGGCTGTTACATTCTGACTTGGATCTGCACACTCTTCCCCAGCTGCTCCAGGGGCCCTGCTTTTCCCGGTACAGTTCTCATGTAGCATATTTTTACTCTGCTGAGCAGTTATGAATGTTTCACTGTAGCCATCAGTACTGCAAAGAAAAAGACCCATGTGGTAGTGTCCTGTTTTTCCTTGATCCTCCTTTCCAAAGTCAGGCTTTGAGGAGCAGTTTGAGGCTGGTTCTACCCGTGAGCAGCAGAGACCGGTGTTACTCCAGCTGAGCACCAGTTTCTCTGGTGGGTACCACGGGTGTGTGCCAGGCATGGAATGACCTGTTCTTCCAGGGTGGGGGGCTTGGGGCAGCCACAGCACAGCACTGCTCCCCTCTGACCTTGGGAATAGGTGTCAGTGAGATCTGAGCAATGCTCTGGTGTGGCCCCATTCCTAAAACCTGCTGCAGGATGCACAGGTGGCCTTGCCTGAAACCTAGGGAGCAAAGTGCTCCAAAGTTTGGGAAATGCCAGGATTAAACCTGCCTTTGAAGCTTAGACTTCAGGTGTCCGTGTGCCTGGTGGAGCAGTGTTGTCCAGGTGCTCTGCCGAGGGGCCCTGTGGGCTGGAACTGGCACTGTGGGTACCACAAAGTGTCCCCTCCGTGTCCCTGTCCTGTTCACACAGCAGGGGGAGGTTGGGCAGCAAACAAATTGGGAGGTAAAGAAGCTTTTCTGGGGTGTGCACTGGAATTTGGGGGTTGTATCAGGGATTTGAGGCTTGGTGCTCCTGCACATGAGCCAGACACATTCCAGATGTGATGAGAACATTCCAAGTACAGCAGTGGTGCTGCTGTGGGGTGGTGGTGTGTCAAAAAATGGAGGGGGAAGCATCAAAGTAACTCTTTAAATTACATATTAGCATTAACATTTGTATCTTATTTGCAGGAAACCTTATAGGAGCAGGTGGGAAAGTTGAGCAGAGTTTGTTGGGCACCTGGGATGGGAAGAGCACCAGTGGGCATTTTGAGTGGGTTGGTGCCAGTCTGCAAAGGTTCATTATTCCAGGATGGTGGCTAGATTGGTTATTAAGGGTTGATTATTCCAGGATGGGGGCTGGCAGAGCAGGCAGTCTTAGTTCTGGTATTTCCCACCTTTGAGCACGAGTGTGTACAGAAAGCAAAATTAATGTTGCTTTTTATCTACTAAATAGCTTGTAGAATATATTAGACGTCTGTTCAAGTGGTTGGACCTGGTTCTAGGGTTGGTATCTTCCCTGTCCTTCCTGTGGGAGTCCCAGAGCTGTAGAGGGATGCAGGTGGGGAGACCAAAGCCAGTGACTTCTCTGGACCTGCCGTGTCCTGCATGGAGCTTGAACTCATACACAGCATTTTGCACTGGAACCAGATCACACCTCTCCATCTAAAGATCTCCAAGGACTTGATGGAGGTGGGGACCTCCTGTGGGAAGCACAGTCATACAGAGTCTTCTCTGGAACTAGGAAGGGGGCTGGGATGGAGCAGGAGGTGAGACTGGGAGGTAAAAACATTTCCCAAAGCAATAAGTGTTCTTTGTTTATACTGGGGGGTGTCAGGTGCTGGTGTGTGCTGGGAGAGGGTGTGTGGCTTGGGGTGTCTGGTGACAAACAGGACAAGCTATGTTTGTACAGCACGGGCATCCTGCTCCATAGGGAAAAGGAGAGTCCTCTCTGGAGCCCGTGGGCTGGAAATGTATCCCTGCCCTTCTCCAAAGGGTGCTGGGTCAGAATAAGAGAGGGAAAGGTGTTCCTGAGCAGGAGGGTGGCTCGGAGCGGGGGGTGCCCCTGTTCCCTGGGAACACCGAGCACTGGGACGTGGGTCTGTGTGTGTGGATGTGTTTGGGGTTTTTAAATTAAAGACGTGACACATCTCCGTGCCTGTACGTGCCGTGGTGTGGAAGGAGGGGCAGTGGGAGTGTGCCAGGCGGGATGGCGGGGCCGGGCCCGGCGCTGGGGGAGCGGGACGTGGCGACGGGCGGGCAGGGCTGGGGCTGCCGCGGGCGAGCCCGGGACAGGGACGGGATCGGGACCGGGACCGGGATCGAGACCGGCCCCGTTCCTGTCCCAGCACCGGGAAGGGGCGGGGGCGCGGTGGGGGCGGGGCTTGTTCAGACCTCACCTTCCGGGGGCGGGGTCTGTTCAGGCCACGCCCCTTGGCCGGCCCACGGTGCTGGGACCCTGCGGGAATGGGAATGGGAATGGGAGAGGGGTAGCGGGGCTGGGAGTGGGATAGGGGGCTGGGAACAGGACAGGGGGATGGGAGAGGAGCAGGAGTCTGGGAGTGGGGTTCGGGGCTGGGAGTGGGACAGGGAGCTGGGAGCGGGGCAAGGAACTGGGAGCAGGGCAGTGGGAAGCAGGGCAGGGGGCTGGGAACTGGGTCTGGGAAGCAGGGCAGGAGGAACAGGGCCGGGCCCTGCCTGTCAAAGCCCTGCCGTGGCACCTCCTGGTTGCAGGACCCTCCTGCCCTGCTGTTGCCCAGCCTGGGCCCGCGCTCCGGGCCGGGGCACTCTGGCACACAGCCCTGGTGCCTGCCCGGGCAGCACCCCCTGCCCTGCAGGGCAGCCCCGTGACATCCCCACACGGGGGGGGGAGGTGGAAGGGTCCCTTTGAGCTGTTCATACCTGCCCCGGGCTCACACAGCAGCCCCGGGGTGTCGCAGTGCCCGAGCTCTGCCAGGGCTGCTGGCGTGTCCCGGGTGCCCAGATCCCAACTGAACTCCAGGGTTGGCTCTGAAAGCCAAGCTGGGCCAGTGTTTCCTGCTCTTCCGGAGTTGCAAAAAGCAGCTCCAGCGTGGGAGAAGCACGTCCTGCTTTGGGCAGCTCCCAGCAGCTTCCTCCTCCTCCTCGCTGCCTCTGTGCTGAGCATGCCAGCGCTAAGGTGAGTGAGCACACACCGAGCTGGCACCAAATCCAGGTTAATAAGCAAATGCAGTGGTGACCTGCAGGCAGGATCCCGCTGGCTTAAACATAAATCAGTGTTTAATTAGCAAGGCTGGCTCAGCCTGGTCCACCCGCTGTTCTATAACGTGTTTGTGCCCGAGGCTCCCACGCACACCCCGACCTGCTCTGGGTGCTGGAAGGTGCATCTGCAGCCTCTGACCCTAAACCTGTTGGACCTTGGTTGGCAAGAGGACCCCGGGGTCTCCATGCCCTCCTCTCTTTGCTGTTTGCAAATCAGGAGCCACACTGAGGGTGGGGAGGAATCCCAGGACCAGGAGGAGGAGATGCAGGTGCTGGAGTGTGGCCCTTGCCCAGGAGTTCTCCAGCCGGGGCGGAGAGATGGGACTGCCCGGCCCGTTCCCACTGTGTTCCCACAGCACACCCAGACGGGTTGTTCAGGGCAGGATTGCGATCACCACCCTCACAGGGAAGAATTTCTTCCCAGTATCCCATCTAACTAATCCCATCCCTCTGGCAGTTTGAAGCCATTCTCCCTTGTCACTCCAGGCCCTTGTCCCAAGTCCCTCTCCAGCTCTATTGGAGCCTCTTTAGGAACTGGAAGGGGCTCTCAGGTCTCCCCAGAGCCTTCCCTTCTCCAGGCTGAACAATCCCAACTCTCCCAGCCTTTCCTCCCAGCAGAGCTGCTCCAGCCCTCTGATCCTCTTGGTGCCTCCTCTGGACTCTCTCCAGCAGCTCCATGTCCTCCCTGTGCTGTTCCCCAGGGCTGGAGCAGCTCTGCAGGGGGGTCTCAGCTGAGGGGCAGAGGGGCAGAATCCCCCCTGCCCTGCTGCCCACGCTGTGGGATCAGCCCAGGGCACGGGGGGTCTCTGGGCTGGGTCATCTCCAGCCTGTCCCCCACCAGCCCCCCAAGTCCTTCTCCCAGGGCTGCTCCATCTGTTCATCTCCAACCTGGATTGATCCCAGGGTTGCCCCAACCCGGGTGCAGCACCAGCCCTTGGTCTTGTTAAAGATGTTGGGAGAAGCCCATTGAGCTGACAGTCCTTGTGCAGCCCAGCCCTGCATCCTCATGGAGCTGGAGCAGGGGCTATGCAGGTCATTCCCCTCCCCAGCACTGCCAGGAAGCAGATGGATGGATGGATGGATGGATGGACAGACAGTGGGTGTCCAGCACAGCTCCAGCCTCCCATGCAGCCCCCAGTGCTGTTGTGTCACTTGCCACAGCTGTTGGCACTGTGATCAGTCTGGGTTTGGCAGTACCCGGATGTCAGAGATGCAGCAGCAGCAAGGACTGTGCTGAGAGTGGGAGAGCTGGGGGTGTTCACCAGGAGGAGAGAAGGCTCTGGGAGACCTGAGAGCCCCTTCCAGGGCCTAAAGGGGCTCCAGGAGAGCTGGAGAGGGACTGGAGACAAGGGCCTGGACAACAGGGAATGGCTTCCTACTGCCAGAGGGCAGGGTGAGGTGGGACACTGGGAGGAAATTTTTCCCTGTGAGGGTGGGGAGGCCCTGGCACAGGTTGCCCAGAGAAGCTGTGGGATCCCCTGGATCCCTGGAAGTGTCCAAGGCCAGGTTGGACAGGGCTTGGAGCAACCTTGGACACTGGAAGGTGTCCCTGCCCATGGCAGGGGGTGGAAGGAGATGATCTTTCAGGTCCCTTCCAACCCAAACCAGTTGGTGATTGTGTGATTGTGTGACTGTGAAAGGTTTACAGCAGTTACACGAGTCATTGCCCTAAATCTGCTTCTCAGCACTGCCAGGACAGCAGGACCTGCAGGCAGGAGCACAAGGACCTTTCCCTTTGTGCCCGCAGGGATCCTCCTGCTGAGCTCATTATTTTACCTTATCCAGAGCTTCCCCACTCCCACAGCTGTCCCTGTGCCCTCCCTGCCTCCTCCTCACCCCCAGCACTGGTACCCAGATGCACCAAAGGCATCAGTGAGACACCCTGGGAGGCTCAGTGGGACACCAGTGAACCTGGGCTGGACAAACCTCCTGTTCCCATCAGCTGCTGGTGGCACTGGGATCCTGGGTATGACCCTGGGCAGGGGAGGGAGAATGCTGGAATTCCTGCTGGAATCTGGAGCAGCTGGGATCAAGGAGTCAGCTCAGCTGGAGGGGAACCACATCCCCCGCTGTGCTGTGCGTCTGTACATCCCCTGGCACTGCAAATCCAGCAGCAGGCAGGGGCTGCCTGCACGTCCCCAGGGTTGGAGCCAGCAGTGACCCAGCTATAGAATCAATATTCCACAGAATCATGGAACCACTTAGGTTGGAAAAGCCCACTAAGACCATCGAGTCCAACTGCTCCCCCAGCACTGCCAAGGCCACCCCCAACCCTGTCCCCAAGTGCCACATCTACATGTCTTTTAAATCCCTCCAGGGATGGGGGACTCCACCACTGCCCTGGGAACCTCTGCCAGTGCCTGACCACCCTTTCCATGAAGAAAGGGTGGGATTTAGGGATTTGGGAATTTGAAATCACACACACATTCTATTGCCCAAGGCCACTGTGCCAGTGAGTGCTGCCTATGGCAAGGTACCCTCTGCTCCCCTGGGTACAAATGCCACCTGCAAACTCAACCCAGCAAAGGGTTAAGCGCCAACCCAGCTCTCTGGGAAGCTTTCCTCGCCTCCTTCTCCTTGCCAAGGTTTAAATTTAGTCTCTGCATGAACCCAGAGGACTTGGGCATCAGGTTGCTCTGGGGCTGGCAGCAGTGGGGAGCACCTGCTACTGCTGCTTCACAGCAAAAATCCCCACAAAAGCTGAGACTGGGCTCCACCGGCAGTGATTTGGGCCAGGAAGCTGCAGAGACCCTCGTGCCACCCCAGCCACCCCAGCTGCTGGCTTTGGGTCTCCCCAAAAAAGACACATGGTAGCGGTCCATCGGTCAGCTCCTGTGAGTCCCAGGGGTGTTCCATGCCCGGGGTCGTCCCAAGCCTTCAGTTTGTTCCTGGCCACTTGGATTAGATCTGAGGGAGCCACTGCTTGGGGCAGGGTGGGGTTTGGGGAACCCACAGCATGGGGACGCACCATGCCTGTGGCAAGGTGGGCAGAGGGGCTGGGAAATGAGCCATGGGGGGGGACAGAGCTGTAGCTTTGGGACCCTGCTGTGCCCTCAGCAGCGGGGATGGGGCATCCCCAGAGGGGTCTGCAGGTCCCCCAGCTCCAGGGCAGCCCAGCTCGTTCCACGGGATCACACACCCGGGGACCCGTGTGGGGTGTAGGGATGCCCTGGGACCTCGCCTGGGGGTTTGGGGAGCAGCGTCGCAGGGCGAGGGGGCAGGGGGTGGTACCAGCAGCCCCCCGGCAGGTCCCCGAGGCCGGGGGCGGCCGTGGCATCCCTGCAATGCACTTGGCATCGGCTCGCCCGGCTGGCGCTCGCTGAGTCCATGTGATCGAGGGGCTGCTCTGCCCCGCCGGGTCCAGCCGCCGGCACGGCGGGCGAGCCAGAAGGACGAGCCAGCGGCCCCGGCGGAGCGACCCCCGCACCCAGGAGGGTTCCCCGGCCCCGGCGGAGCAGCCCCAGCACCGAGGAGGGTCCCCCGGCCCCGGCTGGCTCCGCGGGGCCCCCCTGCCGTGATGCCCCGCGCGAAGAGGGACCCCGGGCCGCTGTCCCCCGCCGAGCTGCCTGGCCCCGACGGCGACGGTCCCCGCCCGGGGGGGGACGGCCGGCGGTCCGCGGAGGAGGAGGAGGAGGGAAACCTCCCCGGGCTGCCCCGCGACGACCTCGCCAAGAGCATGTCGGGGTCCTCCGTGTCCTCCTACCACTCCGCGCTGTGCTCGGACGGCACGGAGACCTTCAAGGACTGCCTGGAGTATCTGGACGAGGAGGGGCCGCCCCCCCGGGCTGCCCCGGAGCGCTGGGCTCCGGCGGGGGCCCCCGGCGATCCCCCGCCCGGCCCCCTCGCCCGCCCGCAGCAGGCTCAGCTGTCCGGCCCGGCTAAGAATAGCCCAGCGCCGGGGCAGGGGGGCAGGATGGGTCCCCGCGGCGGGGACCGGCAGCCCGGGACGGCCGCGGCGGCGGGCGGGGAGCCGGCGGTGCCCCGGCAGCCCGGGGGGATGCTCGGCGGGGCGCCCAGCGACTCGGACGAGCTGGACGGCGAGGTGCAGGCGCTGACGGCCAGGGCTTTCCGCAGCCTCTCGGGGCTCCCCGGCGCCCGCCTCGACATGTGCAGCTCCCACACCTCGTCCAGCCTCTCCAACTCGCTGTCGGAGGACGGCGGGCGCCCGCGGCGGTGGCCGGCGGCCGCCGGGGAGCCCCGGGGCGCAGGGACGGCCCTCCACGGCAGGATGGGCTGGCCCTTCCCCGCCGCCGTGGACGGGGAGCTGCTGGGGAAGGAGCAGTTCGAGTGCGTGGACGTGGAACTGGAGAGCGGAGAGGCCAGGAAAGGCCACGGCAAGAAGAGGACGGTGCCCAAGCGCCAGATCCTGCTGAAGAGGAAGGAGAGGAAGGAGACGGGTTTTGGCCCCCGGGGGGACGGCCCGGCGCCCCAGCCCCAGCCCCCTGCCAGGAAGGAGCCCCCCAGCAAGGGCAGGGCCATCGGCGACGACTTCAGGCTCAACTACCAGCAGTTCATGAAGACGGCCTCCCTGGACAGCGGCACCGACAGGACCAGGGCGGCCTCGTGCCTCGTGAAAAACGTCCTGGCCAAGAAGATGCAGTACGAGCAACGCATCAAGATGGAGCAGAAGGGGCTGCGGGGCAGCTCCACCTCCTCGGGGCCGTCCTCCGCCGGCACCGACCTGCTGGGGGATGGTCTGGAGGGCAAGTCCAGCTCACTGTCGCGCTCAGACTGCAGCTTCTCGGCCGAGGACCTGCGGGGCGGCGGGATGCCCGTGTCCGTGGGGAACACCACCACCACCCATCCCACCAAGGGGGTGGTGCTGAGCGAGGCGACCAGGGAGACTGTCTGCAACCTGAGGAAGACCTTCAATGAGCTCAACCAGAGGATGAAGTACCAGGAGGTGCTGGAGGGCCGCTGGCTGCCCAGTGCCAGTGAGGAACAGACGTCGGAGAGGATCTGCTACCAGCGAGCGCGCGCCTTGTTCGAAGGCCAGCCCGGGGTGGGGAAGGTGCTGGATGTCGCCCCCAGATTTGGGAGAGCACCAAAGCCGTGGCCCAGCTTGAAGGAGCGAGCCATCGGCCCCATCCGCTCTCAAGCCCTCCCCTTCAAGGCCGACAGCTGGGCACTCCCCGCCACGCCACCGCGACGTCACTTCGCCCCCCGGGCACAGGAGATGAGGAAGCTGCCGCAGAGCCGGCCGGAGGAGAAGCCACCGGCAGCGCCCCGCCGGCCGCCCAGCCCTGGCATCCCGGCACCCCGGAGGTCCCCACCGGCCATCCCCCCCAAGCCGGAGGAGAAGGGGAAGGGGCGCGTCCCGCAGCCCCGAGACGTGCGCAAGCTGGTGAAGAGCAGCTACAGCCTCAGCTTCGGGACTGCCGGCGCATCCCGTGGCACTGCGGCACCGGCGAGGAGCGGGGACCCGCTCCCGGCCACCCCGCTGGTCATCCACTGCACCTCCGTGCGCCGCCGGGAGCCCGCGGCCGAGCCGGGCGGGGAGGAGGTGCCGGCAGCCGCCGGCCGAGAGCCGGCCCCAGTGTGTGCCGAGGGGCCCGCAAAGCCCCCAGGCAGCCAGCCCTCGCCCACCCACAGCTCCCCCATCAACATCACGAGGGTCCAGGCCACGCGCAGGGAAGCGGCCACCGTGGAGGACCCGCCGGTGTCCCCCCCGCGCCGGGAGCGGAGCGAGCTCAGGGTGCCCCCGCGGGCGCCGGTGGCCGAGGGGGTGCCGCACGTGGAGACCCACCTGCACGTCCTGGTGGGTCGGCCGTCCCCGGTGGCCAGGGAGGGCTCCCCGGCCCAGAGCAGCGCCGTGCTGCGGACAGAGAAGACCGTTCTCCTCCCTCCGTCGCCACCCGGTCCCATGGAGGGAAAGGAGGGACGCAGCCTTGGTGGCACTGGAGGGCTCCACATGGCCAAGAGGGGCGAGGTGACGGGGCAGTGGCTTGGCGGCAGTGACAGCGGGGACCCCCGGGCAGGACCCCCGGCCGGCGGCAGCACCCACCCCCGGCCTGCAGAACCGGCCGCGAGGAGCCCGGCGGAGCCACGGGCCGGCGAGCACAGGCAGGAGCCGCTGGGCAGCCGGAGGGTGTCGGTGGGCAGTGGTGGCTCTGCTGGTGGCACCGGCCCCTCTGCCCCTCTCCGAGCCGGGGAGAGAGGTGACAGTGCCCCCGGGCAGCTGCCAGAGTGGAGGGAGCCCTGGGAGTTCTCACCGCAGTGGCCGGGAGCCACAGAGCCACACCCGCCTGACAACTCCAACTACTTGGCAATGCCCGAGAGAGCCCCCAAATCCTCACCAATGCCAAAGCTGCCCTCCGTCCCCTACCCAGGCACTGCATCCTTTGGGACCCCCTTGGTCCCCAGCCCAGCCAGCTCATCCTTTGGGACCCCCTTGGTTCCCAACCCAGGCAGTGCATCCTTTGGGACCCCCTTAGTCCCCAGCCCAGCCAACACATCCTTTGGGACCCCCTTAGTCCCCAGCCCAGCCAACACATCCTTTGGGACCCCCTTGGTTCCCAACCCAGCCAACACATCTTTTGGGACCCCCTTGGTTCCCAACCCAGCCAGCACATCCTTTGGGACTCCTTTGATCCCCAACCTGGCCAGCACATCCTTTGGGACCCCTGCAGTCCCCAGCCTGTCCAGTGCATCCTTTGGGACCTCCATGGTCACCAATGTGACTAACTCATCCTTTGGCTACCCATCTGCCTCCAGCCTGGCCAGCACATCATTTGGGACTCCCTTGGTCTCCAACCACAACAAGTCTTTCGGGACCCCTTTGGTTCCCAACCTGTGCAGCACATCCTTTGGGAACCCCTTGGTCTCCAATCCAACCAGCGTATCCATTGGGTCCCCCTCGTTCCCCAATCCATCCAGTGCATCTTTTGGGTCTCCCTTGGTCCCCAATCCATCCAGCATATCTTTTGGGTCCCCACTGGTCCACAATGCACCCAATGTATCCTTTGGGAACCCCTTGGTGCCCAATCCATCCAGTGCATCCTTTGGGAACCCTTTGATGCCCAATCCATCCAGTGCATCCTTTGGGAACCCCTTGGTGCCCAATCCATCCAGTGCATCCTTTGGGAACCCCTTGGTGCCCAATCCATCCAGTGCATCCTTTGGGAACCCCTTGGTGCCCAATCCATCCAGTGCATCCTTTGGGAACCCCTTGGTCCCCAACCCCACCAGCTCATCCTTTGGATCCCCCTTGGTCACCAACCCAGTCCCAGCTTCCCTTGGGCATCCGTCAGTCTCCAGCATGTCCAGCTCTTTCTTTGGATCCCCTCTGGCCCCCAACCCAGCCAGTGCTCCGCTGGGACCGGGGCTGTATCCTCTGGCTGGTGGGGAAGCGCCCTGGAGCAAACCCAGCCCTGAGCCCCCCCTGCCCCGGCCCCCCGAGGGCCCAGCCGCTGCGGAGCCCCCGGCCCAGCCCCACCTGGAGGACGGTCCCCACTTCCTAAGGAGGACTGACATTGCCTCACCGAGTGGCAGGAGCAGGCAGAGCCCCCCCAAGCCCCTGGCCGCCCCCCTGCCCCCCCAGCGGAGGATGCTGGTCGATCCCAGCAGCGGGAAGTGCTACTACGTGGAGCCCCCGCGGCAGCCCCAGATGAAAACACTCTACGACCCCGAGACCGGGCAGTACCTGGAGGTGCTCGTCCCACCAGTGGCATCTCACACCGGGCTCTACCAGGCACCTTTCAACCCCCTGGTCATGGCCCCGGGGGTCTATGGCCCATCCTACACACCCTACGGTGGCTTCCCGGGGCTCCCGGCACCGCCCCCGCCCTCCGCCCCCTCCCCGCCACACCCCGACCTGCCGCCTGCCGACAACCCCGGCTCGGCCGGGACCCCCAGCTCTGCTCCCAAGGGCGAGGGGGCTTCTGCTACCGGGGGTCCCGACTGTGGGTACCTGGAGAGCCTGTACTACATCCCCACGGGGATGCGGGCCAGCCCCAGCCCCGCCCAGCCCCCTGCCCGCACCAGCCCCGAGAAGGGACCTCAGCTCCGGATGTGACGGGACGGACCCGCCTGGAATGTCCCTTCCCGTGGCTGGGCTTTAGTCCCACAGTCAGCATCACCCCTGGCACGGGAGTGCCCCTGCCCACGGCTGAGTGGGCACCGGCTGGACCTCGCTGGCTCCTCACGAAAACGGGGAGAAAAAGGGTATTTTCCAGTGTGAGCACCCGACAGCTCTGGGGGGGACATGGAGTCATGGACCCCTGCCGGCAAAGGGACAAGGTGCCAAGCCTGTCCTCTGGTCCCATCCCAAGGGTGACCCGGGCTGGTCGGCATAGGGGGTAATGGCCCTCCTAGCCACGGTGGCAGCACAGACACCCTAAAATAGTAATAAAAATGCTGATACAGTGTTAAACCTGCTTAGTCGTCCCGTGCTTGTAAGGTCTGTAAGGGGGGGTGGGGGTGAGAGGCTGAGGCACTCGGGACCTGCAGTCCATTTGTCTGTCTTGGAGTGTCCACCAGATGAATCCCAACCCCGGGAGCAGGAGGGGACTCTGCAGTCATCAGCGAACCCTGATCCTCAGCCCTGAACCTCAAACCCCAGCCAGGAGCCCCAAATTCCAACTCTCAACCTCAAACCTCAGCCTGGAACCCCAAATCCCAGCCCTTAACCTCAAAGCTCAGTCCTGAACACCAAACCTCATCCCTGAGCCCCATCTCTGAGTCCCAAACCCCCACCCAGCCCCAGCCCCGGTAGGTCCACACCACCCCGGGAAGGATTTGGGTGGAGGAGGAGGGATGAGTCGTTACAAGACTGAACGACACCACAAACCTCCCTGAGAGAGGGCGCTCGGGGGGGGGAGGGACACACACACCCACGCACACAATCCCCTTCCTGCCCCGGGCCGGATGCAGGTGCGTTGGCCCCGGGGTGTTTAAAGCCACCCCGCAGCTCCCCCGGCGCTGTGAGCAGCGGGGCAGGATGGGGCCGGCGGGGAGAGGCAGGATGGGGCTGGCGCTGGTGGCGTGGCTGGCCCTGAGCCTGCTGGGGGGGCCGAGGGCCGAGGAGATGTGTGGGGACCCCCCCGCCGCCCGGTCCCACTCCGTCCCCGCGCCCCAGCTCAGCCCCGAGGAGCAGCTCTCGCCCCACATGCCCGAGTCCCTGCGCTGTGACGCCTGCAGAGCCATCGCCTTCCAGGTGGGGATGGGGGAGATGGACCCCCAGGACTGCGAGTGAGAACCCTTACAGGGCTGCTTCAGCCTGGGGAGACGCTGCTGGCTCCCCTGGGCACCCCATTGATGCACATCCCCGCATTGGCACCCTGAAGGGCCTTTGGGGCTCCTCGTGGACCCACCAACCCCTGCAGAAGTGCTGCAGGTGCCAGGGCCGCAAGGAAGGGGGTGCAGATCCCACTCCTGCTTGGGAGCGGGGTCATGGAGAGGCTGCCACCCTCACTGCCCAGATTCTGCTCTTTTTCACCCCAGATTGAGGAGCAGCTGAGCAGAGCGGAGGGGAAGGTGGGCAGGAAGGCACTGAAGGAGTCCGACTACATGGAGGTGCTGGAGAGGAGCTGCTCACAGGGCTGGGAGAGGTGAGTGGTGTGTCCCTGGAAATGGGGTTGACCCCAGGGATGGAGTTTGTCCACGGATTAAAGTGTCACCAGGGACAGGTGTGTCCTCAAGGATAGAGGTCTTCCTAGGGATCAGAGTCCCCAGGGACAAGGTTGCCCCAGGGACCAGGGTATCCCCAGGGATCAGAGTCCCCAGTGATAAGGTTGCCCCAGGGACCAGGGTATCCCCAGGGATCAGAGTCCCCAGTGATAAGGTTGCCCCAGGGACCAGGGTATCCCCAGGGATCAGGTTGTCCCCAGGAACAGGAGTGTTCCCAGGGATTAGGGTGTCCCCCAGGATGGGGATGTTCCAGGCATAGATAGATATGTCCACAAGGATAGGGGTATCCCTAGGAATCAGGGTGTCACCAAGGATGGGGGTGTCCTCAGGGATGGGGGTTCCCCAGGAATCAGAGTGTCCACAAGGATGGGGGTGCCCCAGGGACCAGGGTGTCCCCAGTGATAGGGGTGTCCCCAGAGATTGGGGTGCCCCAGGGATCAGGGTATCCCCCGGGATCAAGGTGTCCCCAGGGACAGGGGTGTTCCCAGGGACCCTTTTTTCTCCCGCTCCCCCTCTCCCCGCAGTTATGGGGTGCAGGAGCTGGACGGGCAGAAGCGCCTGGCGGGGCCGGGGCTGCCCAGTCGGGAGCCCGTGAGCGTGATGGTGTCGGGGGGACCGTGGCCGGGCAGGTAAGCGCGAGTTTGGCAACGCAGGGGGGTCCGGGCACTGTCCCCCCAGCAGGGCGGGGGATGCAGCGTGACCACCCCGGCTCCTCGCAGGCTCTCCAAGATGTGCCACGGCTACGTGGGCGAGCAGGGGGAGGCGCAGATCTACGAGAGCCACCGGCGGGGCCCGGCGGCGCTGCGGGAGCTGCTGTGCCACGGGGACAAGGGGCCCTGCGGCGGCGGCAAGGCCGGGGTGCCCGCCCCCCCCAAGGCGCTGCAGAACGAGCTGTAGCCCCGGCGCGGTTAATGCTTAATGCCCCGGCGACCTTCGGAGCCGACTTCGTCCCCGGCGGGAGCCGACACGTGCCGGGCGGTGGGAGCCCTCCCGGAGTCGCCTGTCGCCGCTGTCGCCGCTGTCGCCGCTGTCCCTCGACGCGCAGCCCGGGGGAGATGCGGCAGCAGCCGCTGTCCCGCCCGGCCGGACATTACCGCCCGGAATTACTCTGTAACCCACCGGCTCTAATGTTTCACCGCGCGGTGCTCCCGGCGGGTGCAGCCCCAATTAAAGCAGTTAATGGCTGACCCGTCCCGGGGCTGCGCTCCCTGGTTTCACAACCCGCAGCCAATGGCCGCCCTCCCGCCCGCCGCCCCTGCCACGGCCACCGCCCGGGAGGTGACTAAAGTCCTTCCCACGGCCATAAAACCCCCGAGCGGTGACATCGCCGCCGGGGACGCGTCGCCGGAGGATGGAGACCCGCTCGGGGGACCTGGCTAAGCCCCAGGTGAACGCAGCCTCCATCCCTGTCCCAATCCCCATCCCTCGGTCACAACCCGGGGCGGCGGGGAGGGAGGTGGTGACCAGGGGTATTAACTCACGCCACGGCCAGCGCAGGGTCAGGATGCCCTGCTGGGGCTGGCAAAGGGCGGGATGAGCCTGGGAACTGCGGGGAATCCTGGGGCCAACGGGACATGCAGAGATGCTGTGGCTCGGACTGGTTTGTGCCAGCTTTCCCAGCACCTGCAGGGTGGTCTAGGCACCCTAGGGCCAGCGGGAACCCCCCTCCACACTTTCCAGGGACAAACCATCACAGAGGGACCAGTGGGTTTTGGAGCCTAGACCCCTTTTGAGGGTCAGAGGTGGTGCCGGGTGGGACTGAGCAGACACAAGATAAGCTATGGCCTGGTGTCCCCCCACATCCCCAGGGCAGAGGCCAGCCCCGTTCCCATGGGCCACCCAGGCCCACACTGACCCAGCCCCCACCTCACCCTCACTGCCAGAATGGGAACTTGGCTCTGGCTCCTGCTCCTGCCGGCTCCCCACAGAATCCCAGGAAGGAGCCGCCTGCGGAGGGCAGGGTGAGTACTGGGGCACCCCGTGGGCAGCACAGCACCCCAAATCCATCTCTAACACACCATGGGATGTAGACCAGCCGGCCAGGACCCCTCACCATCCCTGAGGGCGCAAGGGCTCCCACGGGGCAGCCTGTGCCACCTATGGGGACAGTGTGGGGTGCCACTGCCTGCCCCCAGTCCCCAGGGTGAGCCACGGCTGAGCTGTGTCCCCACACAGCAGGACCCGAGGGGGGGCACCAGGCCCCCCCAGCCGGAGGTGGACATGCTCTACAAGATTGAGGACGTGCCCCCCTGGTACCTCTGCATCCTGCTCGGCTTCCAGGTACAGCCTGGAAAGGGGGGAGCCCCACTGGCAGATCCCAAGCCCCTGCTCCCTGTGCCATGGGGCACCCATGGCCCCCCCAACCCTGCTGAGCCCCCCTTGCCCCCCAGCACTACCTGACCTGCTTCAGTGGCACCGTCGCCATCCCGTTCCTGCTGGCCGAGAGCATGTGCGTGGGCAAGGACCAGCTCACCGTCAGCTACCTCATCGGCACCATCTTCACCTGTGTGGGCATCACCACCCTCATCCAGACCACCGTGGGCATCAGGTAGAGCCGTGGCCCCGGTGGGACCCCCTGCCCGCCCCCGGGTCCTGCCCACCCCTGGGCCGTGGGCACAGGATCCCCTCTCGTCCCCCCAGGCTGCCCCTCTTCCAGGCGAGCGCGCTGGCCTTCCTCATCCCTGCCAAGTCCATCCTGGCCCTGGAGAAGTGGCGATGCCCTCCTGAAGGTGAGGGCAGAGGGGGTGCAGGGGGGTGTCCAGCTGCTCCCTGCCCCCCCCGGGACCACTTCACCCCCCTCCCCCCCCAGAGCAGATCTATGGCAACTGGTCACTGCCGCTCAACACCTCCCACATCTGGCAGCCCCGCATGCGAGAGGTACATCCTGCCACCACCGCCGGGGGACCCCAAAACCCCTGGCAGGCCGCTGACCCCCCTCCCTCCACCTCTCCCTGCCCTGCAGATCCAGGGGGCCATCATGGTGTCCAGCCTGGTGGAGGTGGTCATCGGGCTGCTGGGGCTCCCCGGGGCGCTGCTCAGCTACATCGGGCCGCTGACCGTCACCCCCACCGTGTCCCTCATCGGACTGTCCGTGTTCCAGGCGGCCGGCGAGCGCGCCGGCTCCCACTGGGGCATCGCTGTGATGTACGGCACAGGGACGGGGGGACAGGGGGGTAGGGTTGTCCAACGCAGCCAGGAGGACGCCAGGGGCACGAGGGACCCTGTGCTTTTCTTCCCCCAGGACCATCCTGCTGATCGTGCTGTTTGCCCAGTACCTGCGGCAGGTTGCCATCTGCCTGCCCGGCTACCGCCGGGGCCGCGGCTTCGTCCTGTTTCGCTTCCAGATCTTCAAGATGTTCCCGGTAGGGACTGGCTGGGAGCATCCTGGAGTGCCCCCCAAATCCCTCCTTTTCCAGGCATGGGTTTGTAAGCACTGTGGATGCTTCCCTGGTCTCTGCCCCGCAGATCATCCTGGCTATCATGGTGGTGTGGCTGTTCTGTTACGTGCTGACCCGCACCGGTGTCTTCCCCAGCGAGCCCGAGGAATATGGGTACAAGGCCAGGACAGACGCCCGGGGGGAGATCCTGTCCGTGGCCCCCTGGTTCCGGGTTCCCTACCCCTGTGAGTGCCTGGCAGACCAAGGGGGCTGGACCTCCTGATACCCCTTTGCCCTGGGGGATGTGGGGAGCTGGTGCAGCATCACCAGGGCTGGGGAACACCCGTGGGGGGCCCCAAAGTGGTGAGTACCAGGGGGGCCTGAGGTGGCCCCCAACTCTGACCTCCTGCTATGACTCCGGGCAGGCCAGTGGGGTCTGCCCACAGTGACCTCGGCGGCCGTGCTGGGCATGTTCAGTGCCACGCTGGCAGGCATCATCGAGTCCATTGGGGACTACTACTCCTGTGCCCGGCTGGCAGGGGCCCCCCCGCCTCCCGTGCATGCCATTAACAGGTACAGACAGCTGTTTCCCCTCCACGGTACCCCGCTCACACCGTGGCATCCCTGGAGACCGGTCAGGGACGCCGCAGGAGAGTGGGATGGGAACCAGCCCGACCGCGTTGTTCCTCAGGGGCATTTTCACCGAGGGCATCTCCTGCATCATCGCGGGGCTGCTGGGAACCGGCAACGGCTCCACCTCCTCCAGCCCCAACATCGGCGTCCTGGGCATGACCAAGGTACCGGAGCTGGGGAGGAATCCCGGCTCGGCCGGGGGGCGCGGGCACCGTCACCGCCTGCCGCTGTCTCTGTGCAGGTGGGGAGCAGGAGGGTGATCCAGTACGGGGCCGGGATCATGCTCGTGTTGGGGACGGTCGGCAAGTTCACGGCGCTCTTCGCCTCCCTGCCCGACCCCGTCCTCGGCGGGATGTTCTGCACCTTATTCGGTAACTGCGGCGCAGCCGCCCCCAAACCCGGAACGCTGCTCTCAGCAGCCCTGGGCCATGTCCCCGCAGATTTTGGGGCTGGTGAGCCCAAGGGATGCAGTTTTGGGTGGGACCGTGACCGCCTCCTTGCACCCCTGCTGGGGCAGCCCCTCCCTGTGCCCGGCTCCCGCGGGCACCTCCGCCTGCATCGCCGCGTCTCTGCCGACAGGAATGATCACGGCCGTCGGCCTCTCCAACCTGCAGTTCGTCGACATGAACTCCTCCCGAAACCTCTTCGTGCTGGGCTTTGCCATGTTCTTCGGGCTCACGCTGCCAAACTACCTGGATTCTAACCCCGGGGCCATTAACACAGGTACCCTCAGCCGCGAAAAGCCCTAATTTGGGGTATTTAGGGAGAGAGGAGGGAGGACTTCCCGGGTGGTCTCCCACCCCAGGGAAGCAGTGATTATTAAGCTCATGACAGCACAGCCCGGCTCCATCTCTCGCTCTCACAGGTGTCCCCGAGCTGGACCAGATCCTGACGGTGCTGCTCACCACGGAGATGTTCGTCGGGGGGACCATCGCCTTCGTCCTGGACAACACCATCCCGGGTAACTGCAACACACGGGGCCGGGGCAGGGGGGGAGCAGGAAGGGCTGGGGGCAGATTCGTGTCGGTTTGGAGCTGTCGGAGGGCCTGGCAGGGCGAGGGGGTGACACTGGGTATCGCGGCTGCCGCAGGGACGCAGGAGGAGCGAGGGCTGGTGCAGTGGAAGGCGGGCGCGCACTCGGACAGCACGGCGGGCGCCAGCCTCCGGAGCTACGACTTCCCGTTCGGGATGGGCGCGGTGCGCAGGGCGCGGTGGCTCCGGCGGGTGCCCGTGTGCCCGGTGTTCACGGGGTTCAGGGCCCGGGCCCGCGGCGGCGGCGCGGCCGCGGATGGGCAGGACGGCGCGGACGAGGTGTCGGTGTGCACCAAGGTCTGAGCGAGGGCAGGGCTCCTGCCTGGCGCTGGAGAGGCCCAGCCGAGCTCCCAGGGAGGCTCTTGGGATCCATCAGCACTCGCCAAGGCCAAAGCCAAGGCTCGGCTCGGCTCGGACACAGGGATAGGGAAATGCAACGCTGCTCCCGGGGGACACCCCGAGCTCCGGGGGCACCCGCCTGGGAACTGCCACCCCCGTGCTTTGCTCCACCCCAACCTTCAGCCGGCTGAGGCTCATCCAGCGCTTGCTGAAGCCTGTCTGCCACCACTGGAGCCAGCCAGAGCCCCAGGGCCACCAACTCCCACCCAGGGCCATGGATTTCCACGCTGTGCCCTCACTCTGGCCGGGTGACCCAGCACTGGTGCAGGCTCTGTGTGGAGCAGTGTCCAGACCAGCCTTAGGAAGCCTAATTTAAGATTATACATTAAAAGTAATAAAATATTCAAGCACACAAGCCCTACCAGCGTCTCTGCTGCCTCCTGCACCATTCCCTCAACCCTTCTGCACTGCACCAGCACCTTTCTGTACTCCCTGCCAGGCTGCCCGACATGGAGACGCTGGATTTCATCCAGGTGGGCTCTGCCTTGACCCGGTGCAGCGGGAGAGGCAGCTCAGCACAAGGCCTTGGCAAACCCCTCGTGCGTGGGGAGCTCTGGAGAGCTGGTTTCGTCCTGGCTGTGCCGGTGACACTGCCTGGTGCCGGCAGTGGGTCCCCAGCTGCAGGCCCAGAGGTGGCTGATCAGGCCTGTTCCAGCTTCTTGTCCCCACAGCCCACTCCTGGGGCTGGAGCAGGAGTGAGAGGAAGCCTGGATGTGGTACAAGTGCTGCTCAGCAGCAACCTCTGCTCCAGTCACATCCCAAACCCAGGGACAGGACAGCGGCAGCTCCATCCCAGTGGAGACCTCTCCAATAAACATCCCGGAGCTGGCTGGGATATGGGAGGGTGATAACACCAACGCCAGGAGAGCAGCCCACGGCCAGGCAGGTGCTCCACACGCTGGCTCCTGGCTGCTGCACTCAGCTGCCACCACCCCAAGGTGACCGTGGACAGGCCGAGGTTCACGGACAAGTTGCAGCCACGCCGGGCTCGCTGGTGAAACTCTCCCACTCCTGATAAAAATTGGCTGTGGAACAGTGGTGTGTTATTTCCTGCCTTTCTGTGTTTAGGTGCTCGAGTCTAAACCATCTCCAGTGGAAATGCCGGGGTAGTTCTGCTGGCTCTGGGAAGGCTGGTTCTCCGGTAGGGAAGGCAGAGCCTGGGATAACTGCAGCAATATTTCACAGAGCAACAGTAAAATGAGTTCATGTGCCTGAACTCCCCCACGAGGGAGGGGTTCTCCCCCCTGGAGTACAAATGATGTAGTTCTGCTGCAGGACACCTGAGAGAAGGCTCTGCCTCCCCCTCCAGCCCTGCAGAGCTCCAGCTCCTGAGGTGTTCCCGTTTGGTTTAGTCGGAGCTTAAACCCAAAAGACATCAACAGCAAGGCTGGGGCTGTGCTGTGCAGGGCCAGGGTTGGACTCTGCGATCCTTGTGGGTCCAGCTTAGGATATTCTGGGATTCATGGACAGTTAGGAAGCAGGAATGGACGGGACTGTTGCAGCCACCACATGATTCCACAGTTCCAGAGTTCCCACAGCTCATGCCAAGCACCAGGAGCAGCTTTATTGGAGCCATGACCTGCTCCCAGGGCTGCCAGTGGGGCTGAGCCAGGATCAGTCATTGGGAGAACAAAGGGGGAGCACAGGGAGCGTGAGGAAAGAGAAATTCCTATGCCTGGAAGTGTCCATGGCCAGGTTGGATGGGGCTTGGAGCAACCTGGTCTAATGGAAGGTGTCCCTGCCCACGGCGGGGAGTGAAAATGAATCTTTAAGGTCCCTTTCAACCCAAACAGTTCTGTGATTCCATGAAAAGATCAGAGTCCAGCTTCATCCAGCATCCTGGGCCATCAGGTTCCACAGCCTTCCAGGCACCACATCCAGTGCCAGCCCTCTCTGCAGGCGCTGCCAAGCGAGTTCCCGTGCGAGATGCCCATTCACGAGACAGCCACCACATCAGTTCTACTATTATTTATTTTTTTAAATATTTTTGAAAAAATATAATTTTTTTACAATATTTTCAACTTAAACACTATTCACACTGAACACGTATGGCAGCTTAACCTACCCAAATATGAAGTTTAAGAAGCCAAAACTGTTCTAGCTTTATTAAAAGAGGAAAAAAAAAAAACAACCAAAAAACCAAAAAAAAAAAATAACCCCAAAAAAGTCGTTGTGCTGTAGACTATTGTGTAGTGATGATTAAACAAAGCAAGGGAAAAGCACCACTCAAATCACTAATGCTGGGGGTTGCCTGGTTAAATCCAGCTATGGAAAGTCGGATGCTAAGGGTTACATAGGCAGTGCTATGTACGGCACCGGGGTCTTGGAAGAAACTGTGATGAAAACTCACATTCCTTGAACATCATCGGGAAGTGGAACGTTTCTAACGCGGGAACACGCTGCAAAGTACAGGGAATTTCTTCCTCCCAATCACTTGGCTGTTAGTTCAGTAGCTGAGATCTACGACTCTGTACAGGTCTGTAAGATTTGGGTTAAAGCTCACGATTTGGGTTAAAGCTCGAGCTGCTTCCCAGGAGCATGTTTTGTAAGGGGAAAATCGACATTAGTAACAACACTGATACCTCAAAGGAACATTAGCTAATTTGCATAACAATCAGATCTCCTCACTTTCATTTGGAAGTTAAGGCATTATCAGGTGCAAGCTAGCACCAGTTAACACATCTTTAGGTAAAAACAGACCATTCACCGCAAATTCCAAGTCCTGTTTAAAAAGTCAGAGTCTTCAGAAGGTTTTATTAACGTGGTACTTTGTCTCAACTTGACTGGTGCTTCTTACCTCACTGCCTCCTTTGCACAGAGCCAGGCCCGATTATGTTTCCATTAAACTTTTGACAGATTTACTTAATAACAGTCTCAGCACTTTTATTGAGCATGCAAGACTAACAAAACTTTGGCAATGCATAAGTGTAACACAGTGACAAGAAGAGAGAGCTTTTACAATTAAATCTTCTAATACTGGCTTCACAGTGTGGAAATTGTGCTACATCCACCAAAAGAGGGCCCAGTCTACTCAAATGTTTAAGTACTTCACCCCAGGAACAAACTCCTTTGCGTTTGGATTCAGATTACTCTTGACCTGAGGAAGGGAAAAACAGACATCGAGCTCAATCATTATTTTCATCTTCCATTTTCAAGCTGAAGACAAATCAGAGGCAGAGAGCATCAGGAACAGTCAGCAAATTTAGAGGAACACTCAGGCATACATTTATCAGCAGTCTATGATGCCAAGAAAAGTCCACTCCCATGTGCTACTCCCTGAATTATCCATCCTTCCTCAGCTCCACCTGAAGTTTCAGCCAGAGGAGGGCTCAGGGAATAAGCAGCAAACCACAGGCATGCACCCAACACAGCAGCTTCCCCTCGTGCTGAAATAGCCTTTTCTCAAGCTGAGCTGTTAAAACGTGCCATGAGGTTTTTTAATTTTGCTTATTTAAGCAAGAGGTGACTTGTTCCAGGAACTTCAGCCACTTCTGGGAATTTAATGTGTATGAACAGTGTATTGATTTTTTACATGTCTGTGAGTACCCTGTCCTCCCCCTTGGCAAGCTGCTGCTGCTGCCCAGTGTCCTGCAGTTAGAGGTGGGCACCAGCACCTTCAAAATGAGCTCTTCATCACAAAGAAATTGAGGATTAGGTTTTTCTGTTCTTAATTGAGTCTGAAACTGCTGCCTGCAGCTGTTTTAGCTTGAAAAAGTCGGGGTCTGCATCTGAATCCCACAGCAATTTTGTGACAGTGTGGGTTTTGTACTCTGTATCAGGAACTTAGTATTCTGTGAGGGAAAATAAGTACACACTGCCTTTTCCTTTGAGTTAAGCTCTGGACAGAAGTCAGACAGCAAAAAGAGGGAAATATCACAGTTTGGCTGCTTTGCCCTTCCTTAGAATTTCTACAGTTCTCCCAGTCCCAAGCAAACCCTGGGCCAGGGCTCAGTGAGAGGTGCCCAGTGACCCTCTCACAGTGTGCTTTCATAACCCTCCCCACACCCAGAGCTTCTTGAACTTGTGCCACGGACTGGGAAAGGCTCCACGTGGGCATGAAAAAACACCAAATAGGTCAGGTCCCATGAGGACACATCCCCTAGCCACACATCCCACCCCACAGCCAGGCACCTTTAACAGGCTCAGCCCTCCTGTGAAGGACTCTCTCTTGCCCTTAGCAGCAGTAAAACCCAGCCTTGGACAAACACTCAAGTTTTAGAAACAGGAGAAACTGAATTTACCACCAGATCCTCCAGCGATGAGCTGTCACTGATAACAAGGTCATTGAACTGGTCCTGGATTTGATCCATTGTTTGTGGGAGATCACGGGCTGGAATAAACCACTCGTGCTCCTCCTCCTCTTCCAGCATCTCCTGGAAACAGCGCTCGATAAATTCTTCTTCCCACAACTCCTCTTCGATCTGTCCAAGAGAAGGATCTGCTTCAGCAACAAACATTGCTGACAGCTTGGGGGGGTTTATTCCCAGGTGTGTGCCCCCAGCTGACCTTCTTCCCAGCTATCCAGCAGGACCCCAGCCTAGCACCATGCCCAGGTGGCAGGAAGGCCATCAGCTGGCATTTAACAGTGTAGGAAAGTGCTTTGTCCCAGGAACTTGGGAAAAGGGAATGGCATGAGAACAACCCCAGCCCCAGTTGTTTTGTTTGCAGCTTATTATGAACTCAAGGAGAAGGAAAATGTTGGTTCCAAGCAAAAATTTCAGTTGTACCAACTAGTCTGGACTGAACTTGCTGCAAGTATGAGGAAGGGAACTGTGCCAACACACACAGCCGGGTACACTCCCCAGGAAAGTGTCCTGCGGGACTCCTGGGAGGAAAACAACCACTGCCTGTCTCTTGGAACAAGCAGCATCTCCTTGGCTGTGTGTTCACCCACTGTGGTTCTCCTTGGGAACCCCCCCGATCTCAGCAGTTGTCAGGAATGCAGCCCTGCTGTCCTGAGAGCAGGACAAACCAAGCCATGCAGAACTGACCAGTGCAGAGATTAAAGCAAAGTTTTGTTTGGTTGTTCAGTAAACAAGCTTTGGAGGGAGTTCATTCCACAAGTTTTCCATGTCCTGCATCACAGTGCTTAGCACTGGAAAGCAGGGAAATAGAAGCTGGTGTGAATGACTTCCCAGACATAAGGGAGTGGAAAAATGATTCAGGACAGATTTAGAAGTTCACCCAGTGGAAGTTCAAACAAGTTTTCCTATTTGTCCTTCACTCTGAAATCAAACACCTCCTCAAATTTCCTGGAGCAGAAATTCGGCTACACAAACACCAAACTGAAAATGTTAATGCCAGAATTCAGGATTCCTGTGAAATCTGCGTCCCTGTCCATGGGGCAAACACACCCACGAGCTCACCTGGTGCTCTGGGGAAGAGGGACTCATTGCCATGTGCTCCCAGCCACTGCCCAGGCACTCCAAACCCCGCCTGGAATGCTGACTCAGTGCTTCCCCAAAGCAGCACTCGGGTCTGGATGGCACCTCCCATCCATCCCAGTGGGATGGCACTGCCTCTGTCCTGCACACTGTGGGCACACAGCCACAGGCTCGTGTTACAGCAGGGCTTGCCCAGCTCCTGGGGTTTGGTTACAGCCTGTACCCCTACAGGTGCCTCAATGGCAGCTCCTGGAGTACTAAATAACATTTAATTCCCCAAATGTCTGGAAATTAGCACTGCCTGTTGGTGTTTTCCAGCCCAAGTTTAACTTGCTCAGGCTCCCAGAGGGCTGTGCCTGCAGCAGGTGGAGACCAGGCTGCCACTGGTGTTTGCCTGCCTGAGATGTCTCTTTTCCTGCCACGCTCCCACCTCTCCTCTGCTCTGACAACGGAGTCTGTGCCTGAAAAATCAGCTCCAGAGAACTACACACCCCATTTGCCAACTACAGCACAGTTCCCAGGGGCAAAAAGCCACCAAACAGGAAACAATGCACAAGAGGATGGAGTTTTTGGGAGCACACCTGACTTTAGATGAGCTCAGTGCCCCTCTGCAGAGCTGCTGCCATGTCTGATGTTGGCAGCTCAGCCACAGCTGCTGGAGCACAGACACAGAGTGCACAGAGCATGGTGGGAATGGGAAAGGGGCATGGAATGAGCCTCCACGGGAGAGGGAATGGTGGCCTGATGCCAGGTGGCAGAGGAAGGGAAGGCTTCCTCCCCACCCCATGGAGAAGGGCAGCTCAAAGGCACTTGGGCACTAAACAGTGGGCAGGACTGTCACCCAACAGCTCTGTCCTCCCACTCCCTGTGGAACAGCAGTGCTGCTCCCGAGGCAGCTGTGCACCTGGAATTTCCAGCTCAGGACTATCACAGCCAGCATGCCCACACACATCCAGCTCCCGGCCCAGCCCTTCCCAACCGCCACACACATCTGTCAACACTTTTTTTCCCCCCTCCCTCCTGGAGAAGTACAGAATTAATGGATGCATCAGAACACGCTCTACCTCCTGTATTTTCCACCGAGACTACAGAAAATCAGTATTTATTGCCAGAGAAAGGGAGGCTTGTCTGTTCCCCAGGATGACTCTCAGGGCTGATCTAAACCCTCCTCCCCCAAGGACTGCCAATCTCATACCCCAGCTGCCAACCCCTGGCACTGCCCCTTCAGCCAGGCAGTGACCAGGCAGGTGCCAGGCCGTGGAGGAGGGGGGGACTTGCCTGCCTGTTGAACTCCTCCTCGTTCTCCATCCACATGTACTCGGCGAAGGGGTTGTCGTCCTCGTGGGAGTGCCCGTTGATGATCACGTCCTCGCTGATGATACTGGGGCTGGTGCTGCTGCGACTTGGGTCCTTCATGGCTGCGACCTCGATCCCAAACCTGCAACTGAGGGGCACAGCAAGTCAGCACGGGCACACTCCTCAGCCCCTGCACCAGCCCAGCAAGGCTGCACCTGCATTTGGAGGCTCCAGGCAGCCTCTCCCCCCACTGCAGCAGAGCTCCGGTATCATAAGCATCGCTGACACCATTCCCATTGTGTGCACAGTCCACTGACAAATTAATTTCCCAAATTAAACCTCACTAAAGGCAATGAAAAGTGACAGGAAAAAACAGGAAGCGCACAGACTTGGCAGTAGGAAAGTGTTTAAGGCAACATTCCAAATGAGAATTTGTTTTCCAAAGCACTTTTGAGTGTTGTGTGTGATGACACAAGCCAAGTTTCACTGCTGGGAAACCTCACAGGGAAAGAAGCAACCAGGCACTGACCCCGTGCAGGGCCAAGTTCTCAGAGCTGCTTTGGGAGACAAAGGCCACTGCCTGGGCAGCTCCAGGTGAAGACAACATCAGGAGGCACTGGAAGAGAGTTCCTGCCTCTCCTCTCACTTTCCACCACGGACTGAGCCTGGAGATCTCTCAGCATGCCCTGGATATGTGATAGGCCTGAGCTCCAGGAACAAAGGTACAGTTGGCAAGCAAGGTCTGTTCCACCCAGTGAGGGTCCAAAGCAGGATAAATCCTAAATTTAGCCTGAATCCCTGTCCCAGGAATGGCTTGAGCCGCTCCACCACGCCATGAGCTGGAGCTCATCACCCTGGGCTCAGAGCCCCAGGGCTGCTCACACAAATCCTGGTGTGTTCTGAGGTGAGACAACACTGCTGCCCTTCCTGTACCTGCTCCAGTACAGAGATCAGTGCTGCAAAAGGTGAGGTTTTTTTGGATACTGATCCTGCTAGTATTAATTCTTTTAAAAACAGTACACAAAGTGAGGCAAGGAGCTCAAAAAAACCACCCAAATTTCAATGTTTTTCTTGTGCTGAAATTCGCAATGAAACGATGCAGCAGAGAGGGGAAATATTTTTATTTTATTTTCAAAACACCATTTTAGCTCCTTGTCTGCATATCAAAGAGTGACTAATTCAGAGAAGGGGGTGTCAAATTACAGCCTTGTCTTTTAATTACAGTTCAAGGGCTTATCATGTAACACCTCACATTTTCTCTTTGGATTCCACTCAGTCCTGTTATCTAGGGAATTAATGCAAGTTTTGGGTCAAAATTCTTGATAATACCAGGTCAAAAACCTGCCACATCCAAAGGATCCATTAAGGAAAGCACAAAGGAGGAGGAACCTGCCTGGATTCCTGCTCTATTCCAGGTTTTTAAATCAAAGGCAACCCCCAGCATGGGAAGTCACTGCAGCTCCCTGGGAAGTGCCACAAATGGGAGCAGATCCCCGGTATTCCAGCAAGGGAAAACAGGTTCCTTTTGATGTTCTTTCAAAACAAACTTGCTAAGGATTATTGGCAGCGTTTAATATAAAACAGGAAAGGACAGTGCATTTAACATCCCAATTCAAGCTTGAAATTGCTTTAAGCCACTTCAGCTGTTCCCAGGCCAACACATGGGATGGAGTGCAGGAAATAGAGCCTAAAAAGCTTAATTTCTTTTTTTTTTTTTTTGTTTTTACTGACAGGCATTTCCACCTTTCCCTTTGTGTAGCTCATCTGATATTCCTATTCCCCTGAAGGAAAGTGCCTCAGCAGTGTGTGAGGAACTCAGGCAGCTCCTGCACAAAGGTGACTGTACCCAGACAAGTCAGAAAGGTAAAAATAATTAAAAAAAAAACAAACACCCAACCCAAAACCAGCAAACCAACCCTACTTGTTTCTGTAAAAGCTTGGAAGGTTCATTTGTTGAATCATGGGCTGCTTTTCCCATTCCTGAAGCGTTCCTACAGAACACAAGCTACAGCTTTGGGAGGGAGGGAGGGAAGTCCAGCTTGGACCAAACCAGCTTTGTCCATCACTGCCCCAGGACAATGGGGATGAGGAGGTTCCAGCAGCACCTCAGGCCCAACCTGAATATCTGATTTTTTTCTGATGAACTCCCAAGCCCATTCATGTTTTTCCCACAGGAGAACATTCCAACCAACATTTATCCTGCAGGAACAGTGAGGAATCCCCAGGCCAGTCCTTCACAACACTCCTAATTTCATTTTCTGCAGCTTCCAATAAAACAAATAAATCTTCCCATTTCTACATTTTAGAAGACAAACCAGCTGCTTTCTGTGATCATGTGTGAGGACAAGATCAGTCCTGTTTCCCTGGTGTTGGATACAACATTTCAGTCAGGAGCTGTAGGGAATTCTGAGGGGGAAGAGCCAAATGCCACTTCAGTCTCGCAAAAAGCCCCAGTCTAGGCAGGCTGCTGCAGAAAACAAACCCAGTGCCAGGCTACACTGCTGGGAACAAAAATAACACCTTTTCCATCTGGGAGTAGGTGGGAAGCAGAAGAGCTCAAAGCTCCTTACACTGGAAGAGGAAATGTAACACTGGTAGTGCTGAGGAATAGAAAACGGGGAGGATTCTGCCACAGGGACACCCTGGGAGGTTCTGACCCAAATTACTCCAGGATTTTGGTGGGGAGTGGGAGTGAGGCAAGAAAAACACTCCAAGTGCAGAAGGAAAGACACGAAAAAAAAAGGATTTTTATCTTAGGAATTAAATGAGAAATTTGGAATCCTGTAACAACAGGGCTTTCAGTGAACTCTGTTTCCTGTATGGAGGGTGCAGCTCGTTGCTCCACAACATCCCTAATTTACCAGTTTCCCTGAATTCTGCTGCAGTTACAGCCACGAAGAGCCCCGGCCCGACCATCATTAAAATTCAGGCCTTTGTGACTGAAGATTCTGCATTTACAACCCAGTCACGAAAGAAGATTATCCACCGCCCACTCCGGAGGTGAGGTCAGGCCTAAACCCGCACAGCGCCCTGGGCCTCACCCGCGAGGGGAAAAACTGGAGTTAAAAAATTAAGATATTTGCTTCAAGCTCCCAAGAGCAACACGTGAGGGGTTTAGTGGCCGCTGAAGATTAAAGAAAGGTGTTTTAGAGCCCTGCGAGGTGTTTATCAGGCGGCGATTCCTCCCGGAACCAGCAGCGCGGCCGAGCTCCCCCTTATCAGTTTAGATTAGCGCAGTTATCGACGTAGCTCATTAAACCCGTCTAATAGGCGCATTTCTTAATCATTTCACGCGGGGCGCGGGTTTATATCTGATATAAAGGCCTCCGAGCGCTGCGCTGAGTTTTACGGCCCAGCGAGGCGGTGTCTGTGAGAGCAGCGTGTGTCAGACCCCCCTCACGGTGCCGCTGTCTCGGCCCCGGGGCCGCCCCCGCTTTGTTGCGGCCCGGCGGCCCCCGCAGGCCCCGGATGGCGCCGCAGACAATACCGAGGGGCGGCCCCGCCGCGGGGGGTGGAGGCCGCGGCCCGGCGGCGGCGCCGCCTCAGGGGAGGGGGCGGCGCCCTCCGGCCCCCCCAACCAGCCGGGGTCGACCCCCGGCGCTCACCTGCGGTGTCAGAGGAGCCGCCGGCGCTCCGCCGTGTCCCGCCCGGCCGCACCGGCCCCACCGGCCCCGCTCGGCTCCGCGCTCGGCCCGGCCCGGCCCGCTCCGCCACACACCGCGGCACGCGCGTCACTTCCGCCAACGCCGGCGCGCGCACGCCACGCCCCCGCCCCTCCCCGGCGCGCGCCCGGCCAGGCCCTCGGAGGTGTGGGGTGGGAATGGGGAGGGGCGGCGCGAGGCATGCCGGGACACTTAGTCTTTTTCGCGCCTACCCGGCGCGAGGTGTACCGGGAGTTGTAGTCCCGCGCGCGGCGCCTAGCGGCCATTTCGCGCGGCGCACGCTGGGCACGCCGGGAACAGCAGTCCGGCGGAGCGGCCGCCATCTTGTGGCGCCGGCAGTTGGGGGGGATTCCACAACATCCCTCGGTGCTCAGAGAGCGGTCCCCACACACCCCCCAGTGCTTCTAAAGGGGGCCCCCAGCACCGCCGGTGCTCACTGAAGGATCCCCGAACCCCCTCCGGTGCCCATTGAAGGGTTCCCGAACCCCCCCCGTGCCCATAAAAGGGGGTCCCCAAACACCCCCCAGTTTCTGGGACCCACGTTGCGTGCTCAGGCTTCAACCCCATTTACCAAACGTGCTGAAAAGCAATTTTTAGTCTCTCCTTTCCTCAGGACAAGGTGGGGATGACTCTCGTGCCCCACCCTGCCCACGGTGCTCTGCGAGCCTCGGTCGCTTCCAGGCTGGGCTTCACAACCTCCCTGAGGCAAAGAAACCACATACCAAGGGAGTCAAAGGCCCTTTGAGCCATCGAAGTTAGCAAGGAATAAAATCTGGAGTCACCAACCCCCTCAGGACACCTGCCCCAGCTGTAACATGGGAAACGTGTGGCACAAAAACATCTCGAGGTGCAATTGCAAAGCCCCAAAGTGTGTGTTAGTTACAGGAATCAGTGGACAGGCACCAGAGTCTCTGGAATTTGTTAGTGGTTAAGGGGTTACCACACGTGAGCAGCTTTTTAGGCTCAGCCCTAGTCAGTGAGCTCAGCCAAACTCTTAGAAAGGCTCCTCTGCCATCAAACCCACCCCTTTAGGCTGCCTGGGAATCAGGACAGGGCTATTCGAGGATAACAATCTCATTAGCATTCCTCTGCTCAGCCCTTTACTTCCTTCATCCTAAATTTTAGTAAGGGACAACTAACCCTACAGGATTTTCTGGGGAGCAATTCTCCCTTGAATAATGTGTTTATACTGATTTTATTGGTCACCAGCTTGTTCCTAGGGCCTGTCACACATTTACTGCAAAAATACCTCTGCAAGGGTCATCATTAAAAAGATCAGTACTATGCTCTTCCTACTCATACTTTCACAGCAACTTCCAACTCTACAAATCCAGCAGGACGTGATTTTTCTCATCTCTAACAGAGGCTTTTCTTTCTACTCATTTCCACAGCACAGAGCACCCTCCAGGGTTACTCCTGCTGGAAGCTGGCAGGTAAATTGCAGAGCCCAACACTTCCTTACTCCTTCACAGTGCAGATACAGTTATTTCAAATAATAAGCAGCCCATAGCACCCATATGTGTGTCTGGCATCTGTCCTCAAGATCAAGTTCTTCTGAAACCTTTTCCTCAAGAATTAGGGTAAGGGATGTTTTCTCTCTGACCTCTGTGTGGAGACAGAAGACACTTTGCAGAAGCAGAGTGGGTTTGACTTATTTTTCTGATGTATAAAAGCATTCTGGTGCAAAGGTACAAGTGAGATTTACACAGAGGTGACCAGGGCTTTGAAGTACCTGCTTTAGGTACTAAGAGCTGCTGCTACCAGAGCCAGGGATTTCTGGGCTCTGAAGTTGGACTGTGCCACAACCACTTTACACCTGGGAGTGCTTTACGTTTAGACACCTAACATGATGTACCACCCTCCTGCAGTGAAACAGGGCAGGCTGAAGACAAGGTGCAGAGCTGTTTAACATGCAGGTATTAGCTAAGAAAAGGCTACTATAAAAATTAAATTTAGTATTTTGATGTATTCATTTCAACTGCACATTCTAAGGGAACTTAAAATACTGGGGGGAGATGGAGACCTTCAAAATAGTTAACTGTTACCCTCAGAGAGAAGGAAGTGACTGCTCTGCAGCCAAGGCCTGGCCTGGCTGAGGGACTCAGCAGCCTCTGGTGACAGATAAGTGACAAATGCCACCATAAGTGGGGCTCCAAGCCCATCCTTGTGACTTAGAACTTGTGCTTTCTTTCAGCTGCAGTGTAGCTGTAAGGTTATGTCACTGCCTGACATTTAATTCATTTCATACGAACCCAAACAAAATCTTGCATACTAATGAGTGTCGTGTACAAAGCAGTAACTTATCTCTGCACAAGAGCAAGAATGAGTCACTGCAGGGCAAGATTTTATAATCTAGACATGCTATTTAAATACAATCTGTACCAGTAGCTGCTTGTTAGCACTTCACCACTCCACAAAGGCCCCAGAGAAACTGCTGCCAGTGCAGCAGGAGAAGGCTGGAGTTTTATTAAGGGATTGCACCCTCTTTGTTAGGGGGATGCAACAGAAAGTCACAGCTGGGAACACAAGTTATCAAGGCTTGACTTCCACACCACACACAACTTGTGCCTGCTTAACTACAGTATAACTTCATCCAGACTCAGCCTCCTGCATCCAAAACCCTTTCAAACCCCAAATCCTCACTGGTGGAGGCTCAGGCTGGAAGAACTGGCCCCAGTCAGTTTTATCCATGTGAACGGGGATGTGGCTTGAATTTCAGCTGTGATGAAAACACCCCAAAACTCCAGAAATAAAACTGTCAGCAGAATATACTTACCAGGGTTTTAACAAGTGATATTTTAATTTGTTGGGGAAGGCAAGAGGGCTTGGGGAAGAGAAAGAAATGTTATGCAGGAAGCTGCTGAATCACAGGTGTTAAAACATGCACATTTTCAAGAGCTGGAGTTTCAGTGTGGTGACATGACACAGATCAAGAGTTTAGCAGACACTGGTTAACATGCCAAACATCTATAACAAACCACTGTGGCCTAGCTTGGTTTATTGGGAATCACTTTAGTAACCTGAAGTCACAAATAAGCAGTAAATAACAAAAACTACAGATAAACACAGGTTACACATGCAAATTCCTGTTCACATCTCACATGTGCAGGTACATTAAGAGCACAGTTCTAAAGAGTCTTGACAAAACCAGATTTTAACAGAAAACGGTGTTAAAATGCGGGTATGAAAAATTCCACACGGAGAATATAAAGATACCTTTGTCCACTTTGGGACTCCAATGCTGCTTTTGAGAAACCAGAGATGTACAACAGCAACGAGATTCAAGTAAAAGCAGGAAGAGCTCAAGGAAATAATACTGGTTGGAGAGAATGGGCATTTACTTCTCACTAAAAATACACAGAATAGCTGAATAGGAAAGTCTAGCAAGAGCTTAGGAAAAAAAGTCACAAAGTTGTAAAGCTGGCTAATCACTAATTTTCCCTATTTGCTATAGATAACAGCAGTGACATTAAAAGAAATTGCAATTCAACATTTAAAAATGCAACTTACATTTAAAGACTTTTCCAAAGTGAAATGCAATGACAGCCTTACTCTCAAAATTAAATAGCTGCTAGGCTCAGACCAAAATATGGAATGTTCTAGATAAAATAAAAATACAGTGTTACTTTTCATTTTTTATTCAGAATGGAATTGAAAGACAATTTCTGAAGCTTGAAAGTAGTAAATCTCATTTGAACAAGGTTTTCTTCTCAGAGATGAGCTTTCCACGAGGGTGCAGGATTTTTTTTTTCTGTAATAGCTTGAAGTGTCAAAACAAAAACTTGTTGCCATTCTCACATTAAGAACAAATTGTTGTCATTAACTTAACTGCATATGCTTTTTGCTACAACATTTAACACATGAACAGACCTATAATGCCTACTGTATCTCACTAAAACAAAAAAGAATACAGTATTTCATCTACTACTTGTACTGCTTTTAAAAAAGATTAACATTAAAAACAAAGCCACATTTTCCTTACATCCTTCCTTCTTTTTAAGCTTCTTTCTTTTGCCTGTAGTCTTCTGCCATTTTATCCAGAATTTTCTGTCAAAAGAAATTATATTTGGGATATATTTAGAGAGTTTTTCACAGTCACAACATCAAGAATAGAAACATAAATCCAATTTACAAGTTTAACATCTGTGAACATCAATTGCAAAGGTCACAGCTAACAAAAGGCTGGCACTTCTCCCAACCCCGAAGTGGAGTTTGAGCTCCTCTTGGCAAGCCAAGGGAATTCCTTTCCATTTTGTCATGGACTTGTGACAGCGATTGTGCCACTTACCTGGGTGGAATCTGCCACCTACAAAGGCAGGGACAAAACACCTCCCCTCCCTGGAGAAGGGTTGTTTTGGAAGTTTGAGGAATTTGTTACCACTCTGACCATATTTGGTAGCAACATCAATTCACCTATTTATTTTTTCCTGCTCTCCAAGGGAAGGAGACTCCCAGCTCCAGAAGTGCCATTGTGAGACAGAAGCTGCATTTCCCCCCTTCCCTCCCCAATTCCAAACCCCACCAATGTCATACAGTCACTCACAACTTGCTAGCCACGTGTGCCATGGAAAAAGCAAAGCAACTCATGTTTCATTTAAGCAATAAAGTTAATAAATTGGCATTATCCCCCCTCCCCTTTTTATATCAAGGCTTTAATGTCCCATAACCTGGTACCTCAATGGAAAAAAAAAAAAAAAGAAAAAACACTATGGTGATGGATGAGGTGGGATTTCTTTCTACAAGACCCTGCATGGGAACTGATTACCTGATCTACTTCTTGATAATGTTGTTTGCTTTTTGGTGCCATCTGCCTTCCTGGGCCCTGTATTTATTTAGGGTTTCCTGTTATTGCAAGGAGAAGGCAAATGTTTGGAGTCTGAGGTGCCACCTCTTCCTTTTCTGTGGAGTCCCTGGGGTTTGCTCTCAGCTCAGGGATGGACTGCTATAAATCCATTTCTGATATAAATCCATCAACACTGCATGACTACCAGAATTTGGTTTAGCACTGTGCCCTTTCCTAGAGGTGATATTTAAAGCAGCTCACAGTAAGAGGATACAGCAGCAGCATTATCACTCATGCCATGCAATCATGTGATACCTCATCCAGTTAGAAAATTGAAAAACTGCTCACAAAATCAGAAGTTGCAAATGTTTGGGGGTTTTAAACACATAAAAACTTCATCTTAAGCTTTGTTGATTGGTTAAAAACCATCTTGAAGGGACAACTGGAAGGGATCTGAGCCATCTGTATTTAGTCTGCAATGCTACTTCTAAGTCTGGTCTTTACTCCAACTGGAATTCCCTCTTTAATCCAAATTTACAGGAAAAAAATGCTGAAGCCCAACTCTAAGCTGTGTATTCTGCATATTATTTTCACAAGATGAAGTTCTGACAGGTCTACCTGGAGTTAAAAGATAGAGAATAAGCCAATTTCCCCTGCCTGAAAGGTATTTTTTCTCCTCAGTCCAGTCTCGTTGAATTCTATTCCCCAGAAAGAATCACGCCAGTTAAAATGAACAAGTTTTTGCCTTACCTTCAACTTTTGATAATGAGGAAGGCTGCTGCAATGGGTCTTTTTTGCAACATCTTCATTTGTGTAGAACAGGGAACACAATTTGCAATAAAACCCTGTTTTGGGTACCACATAATTCACACCTAGAGGAGTAAACACCACAAAATAAACTAAGAGATCTACTCTACATCATTTCTTTTAATGTCATATGTCATTTCAGCTAAATCTTAAAACCATAATTCACTTTACATTAAAAAGCTGCTTTATTTTTAAAAAGTCCTTGTTTTAGTTTAGTCAAGCCAGGGCCTAGTAATAACTAAATATGTGCAGGCTTTTTTGCATTTTTTTTAATTTAAAAGCAACCTTTCAGATTAAGGGTCCATTTTATTGGTTCCTTCAAAAGAACTCACAATGTTCTGTGATCAGTTTTGGAGTATTTAGTATGACTCTAAACTGTTACCACTGTTGTGCTTTGAGCTAGTAATGGAATTTGTGTTGCTAAAATACGCCTCTTTCAACTTAATTTCTGCCTAAGGAAAGTGTTATGGAGAACTGTATGAAAATAAGGGGAAAAAAAAGAAAGAAAATACTCAGGTTAGGGGAGGACTGAAGAACAGGGAAGAAGGGGAAGCCCTAAAATGAAAGGCTATGGGGCAATGTGTTGCCAAAAATAAAAGTCAGATGAAATGAGAAATGCTACTGCAATGCACAGAGAGTACTGGAAAAGAAATGGAAGCAGCCTTACCAACGGGAACGTTTGGCTGGTACGGCCCAATCCTAAATTCATCTGGAACTAGAGGTTTCTCTTGGACGTTCTTGGTTTCCTGCTCGTCCTGGGGGTCTGTGTTTTCCTGGGCATTTTTCTCAGCCTCCTGTGCTGTTGTGGCATCTGAAGCTTCAACAGGTTCAGTCTTCTCGGTGACTTCGGTTTTCGTTCCGTTCTCTAACATCTCGTTCTCCTGCTCCGGCTCCTCGATCTTGTCCACCTTGATCTCTGCCAGACTGTCCTCGTTCTTGCCTCCTGCCTTCCCTGCCAGGCCTGACTTGCGGAGTTTCTGGTGATCGGAGTCCTCCTCGTCCCCCACCTCATCCAGGGTCACAAAGCCCTCCATGCTCCGTGGGAAGCCGCCCACATAGCGCTGTTGGGAAAACGGGGGCCTTAGGTCAGCTTATGCTTCAGCGTTCCCCTCAAACTCTCTCCAAGAAGAGAAATATTTTCTCCAAATTCCCTGGAAAAACGCTCAAGCTCTTCCTTCAAGACCTGCCTCCCTCATTCAAACTGTTACTCAAACAAGCTCTTTGTGTACCCACTGCCCCAGAAACAAGGATCCGCTTCAGAATCATTATTTTTTTTGGCACCGTAAGGGGCCACTGTTTCATCATATCAACATGTGATTTCAGCTTAAGAACAGAGCAAAAAGATACTGAAATTCTCAAGCTGAAATTCCTTTTAACGTGAATATTTTAAGTGGAAGTCATTTTGGAATGCACAAGTTTTGTTTCTATTTGAGACAGTCACACAAGATCCTCAAATTCATGCCTGAATAGAAGGTAAAACCTTACCAGAACTATTCTGTGCCCACCAATGGTATGAAGCTTCATTTAAAAAAAATTAATTAAAAGCTCTTTTTCAACCAGCTTAGAGTGTCCACAATAAAAAAACCAATCAAACAAAAGGAAACAAAATCGAACCCAAACCCCACAAACCACCCAAAACTGTGGAGGCCTCTTAAAATTCAGGTTTATTAAGAGTGACTGTCTAAAATTCTGAATTTTTGGAGACATTCCTCTGATATGAAGACATCATTATTACACATGCTGAACAGCAATCGTGAGGAGGACTAAATCAGCATTAACTTTGTGAATGTAGGTTTACAAGGAAGCAAGTTTGGGTTTGAGGCAGTCTATCACAGTGGGCACCAACATACTAAGAAACAAGGAACACTAATGCCATTTGCACTGCCAGCATTACTCCTGGCACCACGTAATTAATTAGCTTCCTGACAAAAAGATCCCTCAAAACTGAAATCCATGCACACTTCATTCATTAATAAGGAACAGGCCTTGCTTTCTTGCCAAACAACATTCCAAGTCAATAGTTACTAAAACTTTGCACACTCCTCCACAGAAGGGAGTATGATTAACAAAGCAGCTTGTAGGACATAAAACTCATGAGAATGTGGGATCATCTGGTGAGAAAAAGGGAAATAACGGCAAGCAGCCTGTGACTACAACACCTTGAAAGCAAGTCTTTTCTTTCTCCAGTGGGAAAGGGGCCCTGGCTCACCACAGATGGCCTGGCCCACCTCTTGGGCTCAGTACACACAGCCCTGCCCAAGCCTAGATTAGCCTCAAGTCCCCAGTACGTTATTTTGTGCTCTGTGCTCAAGGGTAACTACAACCAGTGCCCTGAGAAACTGCTCAGGAGAAAACAGTTCCTGGCTGCTCAGTGTTAATCAAAAAACAGAGTGAAGAGAAAGACAAGCAAACCCTCAGGAGGTGACAGGGTAGAGCCTGACAAGTGAAAGGCTTCTGTCAAAAACAGACCGAGGGATTCAGAACTGACTCAGTGACAAGCTGCATGTGGTGGGATCTTCCACCTTCTTCACAGGAGCTCTAACACCCGTTTCTCCTCAGACAGGTGTTGAAGACCCACAGGAAATGCTCTGCACTACAACATACATGGTGTGCTGCCTAAGTTAGACAGGGCTTCCCCCACTCAGTACCTCACTGTATGATTTACCTTTTTAAGCTTTTTCTTGGCTGCTGGAGTGGCCGCAACGTTCCCCCCCTCAGTTTTTACTGTGACATCATCAGGGGTGTCCTTTTTTTCTTCAGTAGCCACATCAGCTAAATTGGCAACATCTGCATCCTCTCCTGCTGAGCTGCCACTTTCTAACAGTGCTGCTGCCTCCTCCTCATCCACCAGCAGCTCATCTTCGGATTCCAGGAGTAAACTGGGCTCGTCTTGCTCTGCCTGTTCCCCACTTTTGGCACCTGAGGGCTCAGCAGGATCCTCTTGTTTCTCCTCTTTCGCTTTTTCTTCTGTAGTGCCACTTTCAGGTTTCTGAGCAGCTTCTGTTTTAGACTTCTTATCACTGGGAGAATCTTTGCTGTCTGGAGAATACGTTCTCTTTCTGTAAAGAACAAAGAACACTTGTTGCTTGTAAACTTGGAGAGAGCCCAGAAATTACTTAAAAAAAAAAAATACTGTGTTTCAGTTCAGGAAATGGAAAGCTGAGGGAAACCTGGAAGGACACCATTCTTCAAAGCATACAAAAGGTTGCTGCAAAGAGAAATTATCCTTACAAGACAGGACAACTGTTCGTGGGTTTAAACTGCAGGAAGGCAAGGCTAATTAGGGACTGGAAAGGATTTCCTGAGGAGCCTGAGAGGCTGTGAAACCTCCATCCTTAGAGGAAGAGGGTAGGCAGCATATTAGACACAGCTCATCTCCGGGCACAACAAAAAACAACTTGATCTCAAAGCTCACCCGACTCTTTTGTGCCATTTCCGTGCTCTGAATAAGGTATTTACATATTTCTTTTAAACAACATTATGCTTTAACAATAGGAAATTACCTGGTTTTATCCTTTTTCAACAGCTCAACTCCTTTGTTGGGAATCTAAAATAAAGTTAAAGAACTCTGTGAGTGACAGCAGAGTAAGATTTACAGGAGTGTTGCAGCATGAATTCAGAAGCACAATGCAGCCAAGTGCTCCCAGTTACATTAACCCACAGGGACTCTTGTACCACACCCACCTACCAAGCCATTAGTAAACTCTTATTTGAGACAGGACCTGACCAACCTAGATATACCCTGCCTTTACTCACAGTAATTATCAGTTATTCAATACCAAAGAAATAGGATATCCTGCTCCAGAATATTCACATACAATTCCTCTTTTTAGGAACCGATACAACGTGGTGCAGGCACTGGCACACATCAGTCCTACTCTGTTTTCTCCCTATCATGAGTGGAAAACCTTTAGCAAGCCCCCAGCACTAATTTATGAGTTACTGAACAGGTAATGTCACTTGCAGGCAGTAACACAGAAATCTATTCAGTGCATTGCTGAAGTATTTGAATTTGCCACTGAGTGTTCATTTTGCTGCATGAGCATGTGCAACAGTAAGATTTCTTCATATTCCACAGCAGAAACCTGATGTTTTCAGGAGACAGCTTGACAGTCCAAATTTCTCCTTGCTTTTCTACCTGATGTTCCACTCTGATGGAGAAAGTCTTATACCTGCAGGAGCATTATCCTGGTGTTATGCAAAAAACCCCTCAGGAACCTGTCCCTCCCTTGTATGAACTGCACATGCAGAGATGCAGTTCTGATGTATCATAAGTTTTCACAAAGCTTATTAATTTTCAGAGGAGGGGGAGAAAAAAACCCCTCCAAATTACAGCATGTTCTAAATGGAGCCATTTTAATTAAAAATCGACACAATTTACTCTAAAATCTGGATTCTAGAAGTTGTTTGGGTTTTGTTTCATCTGAGAGGAAAATCCTTTAACTTTATTCTAGGCCTCTTAACACAACTCTCATGCCAAGTAATTGCATTAAGGAGCCAGAAAATATTAAAGCAAACCCCTTCATTTTACAAGCAACAGTGAATTCTCATAAGTGATGGCTGTCTTCTACTTCACACCTTCAACTGCAATTAAAAAACTAAGAACACTTCCTACCCTTAACACCAGCTTCTTGTATTTCTCAGATAAATCCACTTTCACACATCTGCCTTGGAACCAAAGTGCTTTGTTGGCACAATGCTCCACCATGGCCAAAGCATCTTCTCTGGTCTCCATCTCAATGAAAGCCTGAAAAGATTAAAACACATTAAAAAGGACTGCAAAACACACAACACGTTTGCAGGCAAAGCTACTGAACTTAAAACACAGCATTTCCGAACACTGAAACAACACTAAAAGGTTCAATTATATCTGTCCTCTCCAAATACTTTAAAATTTATCCAAGTGCTCTATAACTCCAGCTTTTCAATTCAGTACCACCTGTGCCATAGACAGTTCTGAAATTAAACAGGCTTTTAAATAATCTGCCAAAAATATCACCATAAAGTAAAATATGATTTAAATAAAAAAAAAGCATCTGGACAGTGAAATTCTTATTTAATGCTTATGTACTTGGGAATTCCAGGGGAGAGGAGAAACTACCCTGGTATTTTATTTTTGGTTTTTGAGAGAAGCCTGAATCAAAAAGGCAGCAGTTGCTGGTCTGTAAGCCCAGCTTTTGGAGGAGTTCCTCCTCGGAACAACCTATGGAAAGGTTGCTGAACAAGATTTAAACAACTCCATGAGCTGGAGTATCCTTGGCAGAAAGCTGAAACCTGTTTCTGCAGCCAGCTTAGACAGCAAGGGTTTTCATTCTGCCAGTGAAATAAGGTCAGGGAGTTCTTCCTAGGGGTCACACAAAAGATTCTAGTAATTTTTCACTTCACAAGTGTGGCATTAAGGGATTCAGGCACTCATCTCTTTGAAAAGGCAGTGGAATTTCCTATTTAACTCAAGGGAGCAACAAACTGGGACAGTAAAGCTTAAAAAAATTAGAACTAGTTTCAGCTCCTATGTATTTACAGAAATCATGTCCATGCACATCCAAAACATTTTACTACACACATGCAATATGCTGCCTTCAAACCTTTCTTCTTCAAGCTAGAGAGCCACAGCAGGACTGCTTTTGTTTAGTTTTAAAGAATAAAAAATAAAGGGTAAATGAAAGAAACGTGGAATAGTGGAATATTGTTGTTTCATAGGTAATGGTCTTTCAGCCCTAAGAAAACAGTCCCAAGGCTCCAAGAAATCTGCATAACCCAATAATTAAGCCTCAATGCTAAAATATCTTTTTCCCAGCTGAGGCCTGTTCCTGTTTTTAAAGCAGCTCATGTTATAGGACATTTCACAGGAAGCTCCAGAGCAAAGTCCCACCCACACAGAGCCCCCAGATCATTTCCACCGCTCTGCTGGAGCACAAAGTCTGCACACAAACCAATTCACGGCACAGCATTTCCTCACAGGTGAAAACCTCAAGTTTCAAATGCTCACACATGTGTTCCCAGGTGAGTTACCTGGCTTTTCATCCTCATGAGGATGTAGTTCTTGATCTTCCCGTAGGGCTCAGCCAGTTTGAGCACGGCGTTGTCAGAGTACCCCGAGTGTGGCAGGTTGCTCAGGTGAATCACACGACCGAGCTCTGGTTTGGGGGGCTCAGTCTTTTGGTCAGGTTTACCCTCAGGTTTCTGGAATTGAAAGGGAATGATGGTTTTTTGAAGACATACTACATAAAATATACACGGGTGACTGTCCCTCGCTTAAGCTGATCCAGCTCAGAAGTACAGAAATTAGGAATAACTTCTATGCAGCCACCTCGCAACACTGACTGCCCCAGATTAAAATAAGGCAATGCTAAAAAAAGCAGGGACGTTTTACCTTTATTCTCTTGTATTTCTGTGACAAGTGGACTCTGACTGGTTTACCAAACACCAGGGCAGGTGTTGTTGAATAGTATTCAACTGCAGCCTGGGCGTCTTCGGTGGTCGACATTTCGATAAATGCCTGAAATAACACAAAATGAATGAAGCACTGCTCCTTCAGGACTCAGTGCTTTTGTTTCACATATCAGGCTCTTCACTGCTTTCTTGTCAGAACAGCTGCATCAAAAATGGGAACTGCTTTTTGATTACAACATGCACTGACCTGCAGAACTTGGCACGAATTTCACATACTTTATTTAGGTGCACAAACAGAACTATTTGGTTTGTTTACATTCCACCTAGATTTAGATTCAGAACATTAGATTGCTTCCTGCTTTTTCTCTTTTATGATACTGGTTTTTTCCACACTTCAAAATACGACACACTGTATAATACAAATTGAGACCAAGTTTTCAGATTATACTGAAACAAGAACAGCACGTGGTATTGTTAAGAAAGCTATGAACAACCAGCAAGAAGGATTTTTTAATATTTAAGTGAAAATGCAGTAGTACAGCATTTCTAGAAACATACTGTTCCTTTCCTACAAGACCTTGTGGTGAGGTATCATCTCACTTGGTAGCTGAGCAAGTGCTTTTACAAAACCAAAGCTCAGTTACAGGCACCAAGCAGCACCAGCAGTGACACAGGGCCCCAGCTTACCTCATTGATTTTGTTTAGAATCAGGTGATTTGTAATTATCCCAAAGGGCTCGACGAGCTGGAGCAGCTGATATCTCAAGTTCTTTCCCCTCTGGAAATCCATGATGTGCACAACTCTGCTTGTTTCCTGTTGAAGACAAAGCATGTGATCACAGTATGAAAAGATCCAAGTGTACCAGTAAACTTAAAGAGTCTGTCAAGGCTCTGTTTGATTTGTATTTTTTTTTTAATTTTTAAATCTTCAGTAGTAGCCAAAACAATATGCACATAGAAAAGGCTCAGAACTTCCCACAGCTTCATTAGAAAATGTTTAAGAAGGTTCTGTACAGTTTTGGACTAAACATTTTGTAGAGTCCTTGGCACAACAAACCCCTAATCTTAGGCCAAAGGTTCAATATTTCCATATAAATGCTAAAATCTCACTTTTAAAGACAATCATTCAATCAAAAAAAATAATCTTAAGAAAGCAAACAAAAATTATATAACAAAACATACGAGTACAAAATATATGGGTACAAAAATAATGACTTTTTAATACTAACCACTCTGCCCTTCTGCATGTGCCTCGGTCCTTGCATATTGCCATTGCCAGCTCCTTTAACAAATTAAAAGAATGAACAAGCTTAGTTCAACCTGTAAGACTGGGATTAACAGTCTTAAGGGTATAAATCACTTGTAATATCAAACCAGAATGACATCAAGTTTTAAAAACTAGCTGTTTCATTACAGCTGTGCAGAAACAGCAGAGAACAAGTAAAGCTCGTTGGAAAAGAAATGTCTCCTATTTTAGAATAGGATTTGCCACAGCAAGACATCTCTGTACACAAAGGATGTGAAGTCTCTATATCGAAGACACCCTTTTTACAAGTAAGGGTTTAATTTCTAAAACATCACCAATTCTATCACAATGCCCATTTTACTAGGAAACACCTGAAAAAAGCCTTTTTGATCATTTTGCTCATAGTCAAGTTGGAAATGTTTTAAAAATTAATGGTATTATTTTAATGAAATTAAGTATGAATGCATTTATCATCTAAAAAATCCTATGAAGTGTCTCAAATACTTCTACTCTGCCAGAACAACCAGGTACATTAATTAGTTTTGCTCTTTTAGTCATTCAAAGTATTTAAAAGGTAGGAAGTAGCAACATCAGGCAAGAACCTGATTCTTCGCCTCCCTTCCTGAGAGGAAGAGGCATCATCCATCTTCCCATTTCTCAGTTGCTATTCAAATTTATTTCTCAAATTCACTTGAAATTAGGGGGAAAAGCCACTCAGGGCATTGAATTTTGCTAGTTTCATCCAAAGAATTCCAGCAACAGGTGGCTATTCCCAAGACAGATACAAAAACCTCCTAGGGAGGAAAAATCCAAGTCCCAAACATGTTAAAAATCACCAGCCTTAGAACAAATGAGTTATTAACAGAGTACCAGGCTTTGGCCAGGGAAGGACTGAAGTATTTCAGTTCTACTGCTTAGAAAAGTGTTTTCTTTGGTTGTTCTCAAACACTGATAACAAATTAAAACAAGAAGGAAAAAAAAAACTAGCAAGAAGTTAAGCCTCGTAAAAGTAGGTGCTTATCAAGGTTACCTCTGGGCCCAACAGGGGGTCCTCCAAGGTGGAATGGAGGTGGCGGTGGTCCCAGGATTCCTGGTGCAGGGTTTGTGGATTGCTGCAACATAAAGGGATCACCCCTACAAAGAGAGGAAAACACACTGGAATTTTAAACCAAAAACCTGCGTGGCTTTCATTCTCAAAACCCCCTAATTTCTGCAGAGCTTCAATGTAGACAACTATAGCTACTTTTACTGCTGCTCTTCAGCTAAAAACCAAAGGAGGAATCCATCTGGTGTGTTGTTTCACACAAATCGTTAAGAACATCCTCTGCTTCAAATAAAGAAATTATAAATATTTCAAAATTAATTACTACTTACATTCCATGTCCTGAATCACTGTCAGGATTCCATTCAGGGTATCTTAAAAGAAACAAAATTAAAAGAAAATATAAGAAAAACAATCTCCTCCTATGTAACACCTGTCCCAGAAGCTGTGATACCTGAAGATGTAACACAGCTGAAGCACAGGGCAACACTGGGCCCACTGCAAGAGCCAGGAACAGCACTGACACAAGTGCTGTTCTTCAGGACAAACTCCCTACACTGGTTGCAGAGTGTCTGCCAAGTTTTATTTCAAATTGCACTGTTTGTATCACAACAACAACAAAAAAAAATGTAGAAGTTGGTACCAGTGACTACAATTAAAACAGATTCTCAACCATTAAGATCCACTGCTAAAATGTTACCTATGTTTCTGCAAGATTTCAAGGTTGTGAACCTTGATCCCTTTCTGTGCATAGGACGCTCTCAAGTTGGTTTTATTCCCTATAAGGCACAGGTTGGGACCTGCTTTGGGCAACATAATTGACCATTACTTAGAATCCAGAGAATCTCCTGAGCTGGAAGGGACCCACAAGGACCATGGAGTTCAACTCCCGGCCGTGCACAGGAACCCAACAATCCCCCCGTGCCCCTGAGCCTTGCCCAAAGGCTCCCTGAGCCCTGGCAGGGTGTGTGCAGTGCCCAGGCTGATCCCAGTGCCCCGTTACTGCAGGTGGGTTCATACATTTCGAGCAGCAGCTGACAGCGGCGGCTGTGAGTCGCTCCATTGATGTGGTGGTTCCACTCCTGCAGCAAAGTAAAGAATTCACAATTAACAGCCACATATGGCAACTCATTCTAACAAGCTTCTCCCCTAAGCTGAAGTGCTGCAGATACACAGATAATGCAATCTTTTTGTAGTGCTTTGAAGGGCCACCGACACTGGACCTGCCTCTTCCCTCCTAAGCTGGGGAGCAGGTGTGTGATGGGAACTGTGCTGGCTCCTGCCTCAGCGTGCAGAGCTCCCTGCAACTGCTGCTCCACAGGCACCACTGCCCTGGCAGCCTCTGCAACTGAAGGCTGAGTGTTTGCCTTGAGTCATTTCAGAATTTCCTCCCCTCTCTCTGCTTCGTTCCTCAGACTTTTACAGATTAACTCGACACTCAAATTTTTAGAACCACTAAGAGGCCAAGAAATTGCAAGGAATTCAGAAAGGAAAGACTAAAAGAAATGAAAGTGCATAGCTAGGACAAACTACAAGTATACAGGTGAAATATAAAAATATGTGACCTTTTGAGGGGAATAAAGGATGTCTAAATGGTAAAAAGGAAGAATAGTGGAATTAAACCAAATCATCCAGGTAAAACTCCTCCTGGTTCTGGCTTTAGCATTAGAAAGGAATGAGGGATTTCTGCTTTTTCTGTAGACTGTTTTCCAGTTCTGCAGCTTCCTGTTCTCTTAGATCAACAGGCTTATTTTGGAAATTCTGATTACTACTTCCTTCTCCAGTTTACCACAGTGGTTATACTGTTAGCACATACTGGACTTCACAGGCTGATCACAACTGAAACACTGGAACTGCTTTACGTGGCTCTTCTGATTCTGCTCAGCACCCACAGGGGATTTTTTCCTAATCCCTCATTTTTCCTGATTTTTGGTTTCTGCCACACTACAACCATTCTTCTGGATACAGTGAGACACTCCCCAGGCTTACTGTAGTGTTTCCATGTTACATGCCCACCCTGCACTTTCCACAAAGGAAAAAAACCTGGATTTAAAGTCTCCCATAAAGTGCTGCAATATTACTCCAGGATACCATGGAGCAAGATGAAATCTTCATCCATTTTATCAAGATGGAAAACGAGAGCATCGTTTTTTCCTTTTAACTGCACAAGATGCTCTGCAGCTATAAATAATTAGGCTGGCAATTAGGATAAAAAAAAATCCCTCCAAAACCCCAGATCTATGAAACATTCAATACAAAGATTCTTTACTTCAACACTTGCTAAAAAGTGTTAGCACTATAAAAAATCCAGTCCTTTGGACACCAAAACCCCTCTAAATTTGGGTACACAGTCAGTAAAACCTCAATGGCTGATTCCACCAGACACAGTATGCTTTGGATCTGTCTTAACACATAATTTAAAATTATTCTAAACCGACATAGAAGCTGTCTGCAACTCACAGGCAAAGTCTGGAAGATCTAATTCTCATTATACTTCATATGCTTTTAAATTGGTAAAAAAGGGAGCTCTGACATATAACTTTGGATTTTTCTCCTCCTCCAAGGAATATGATGGCTCATCTATATTAACTTTTTATTGAACAATTCTTAATCTGGATTCCCTTTACTGCCTGCACCCAGTCAGAAATGTCCCTTCTCCAAGGTTTTGAGGCACCAGGTATTTATATTTACACTTATTAACACAAATGCCCCATGTTAAGGCAGAGAAAATCTGAACTGAGTTTCTTCAAACCTAGATTACCCTTTGGCTCAGTTGATACCAGTGAGAGGACACACTGTTCCTCAGGAAATTAGGCCAAACTCGAGCACCTAATTTTAGCCAGCCATCTATTAGGGCCACAGCCAGGTTTTCCCTCCGAGATGTACCACGGGTTCAAGTGTTTAACCTCCAAATTCATCTCTTCATGTTCCATCAGCCTTTGTCTGGCAGGGAAAACAATCCCTCCACATCCAACACCTCGTTCCTTGATAAAGGGATCAGGATTGACAAAATGCCTGAAGTATTTGGGGCACAATTTACTTCACAGACAGAAAACAAACTGGGTCTTAAAATATGTACACAGTAAATTAAAGAAGTAATTAAGAACATCATTAAAATAAAAAATTGGACTAGCCTGCCAGTTTAAGTTATAGTGAGGGTGTTTAACCCCCTGTTCAGGTTTAAAATACACACTGCTTTATCAAACAGCCTTAAAAACCTACAATATTTTATTTGGAAGTGGGGAAAATGAGATTTTGATACTGCAGTCATAAGTTTACATTGTCCCAGCTAAGAAAAGCATTCCCTTTCTGCTTTCCAGAAATTTCAGTTTAGATCGGGTTCCTTTAAAAGTCAAGTTTGACTTGATTTGATTTCATGGGAGATACAAAATAAGGAATTCTGTAACAGTTAGGTATGCAAAGCAGAGGAAAGAAGGAGAGAAAGAGAAAAATTCTTGTGGTGACATGATTTCTGAAATTAGAAACAAAGCCTAAACTTGGGTCATAAGAAACAGATGATCCAATCTCAAATAGTTTATGGTGTACTAGCAGTTTAAGTCAAAGTATATTCCTACAAAAAAAAACAAAAAAAAAAAGGTTTTACATGTTACAGAAGAGGTCAGCCACAAGTTATGCTGTTAAAAGAATTTGGTATTTCTCATACCTGGAGAGCTATTCCAGTGTGGATCCTTTCAACAGATCTGCACTCCAAAGCACACTAAGAACCACAAGCCTTTAAAATAAAGAGCTAAAAAGACCCCTACTTACAGGATTACTGGTTGCCATCGTCAAGGGCCTCAGAAGTTTATGTTTTCAATCTAACCCAATGAAGTCCTTTTACAGAACTGAGCATGGCAGCTAAACTGTTAACACTTTAACCTTGTGTGAAAATAAACAGCAAATACAGGAGACAAGAAACCCAGATTACTGTGATTATTTTATATAAAAAGTAATTAAAGCAACACAAGTTCATAAACTGTCAGATCAGCTGGAGCCATACAGCGTGTGCTCTAAAACTGGTTTGATCCTTTCCTTGCAGGGACAGAATAATTCTCGTGTTTCAAAAAGATCAGATGTACAGAAGCAGCACTTTTTTGAGAGGTAACTGTAAAGAAATGGTTAGTAACAGCAATTCCACATTGTATCAATTTTACAGTAATAGCATGTATTATGTTTTCAATTGAAGGCCTTCAAGCTAATTAGCCACTAATTGTGACAAGAGGGGCACTGCATTAGCCAATTAGCCAATTAAATTGCCTAGTACACTGAAAACCAGCAAGATGAGTAACACTGGAAAAGCTGAAAGTGAGAAGGCTCTGAAAATAACGTCTGAATATAAACAGGCCATTTTGAGTAACCTGCTCCCTTTGCAGAGTTGGACTAGTCATGGATAACTAAGAGGGAAGTCTCAGCATCACCGAATACACCCGAAGATCCACTCCACTTGTGAGCCGAGTAAAGAACACTACTAGGAACACAGAGCAGGATACTGCAACAGCAGATTGATTGCTCGGAGAGTCTACAGGGATAGATGCAACATGTGACAATAAAAAGTGAGTCTGAAGTGTTCTAAGAAAGTTGTGAAAAAAGGAGAAAAATGACGACAAATTTCAGCCATAGTATGAGATAGAGTGTTAAAGTGAAATTAAAAAGGCAAGAATGAGCTAATCTAAAACGTGGCTTTTACTTTTGCAAATAAGTTCCAGGGCTCTACATTAACTCTTTCCCTTTGGACAGGGAAAAAGCAGAACTGTGCAAGAATGCATCTTAACTACATATAAATCAGCAATCAAGACAGATGTGGAGGAGAGCTGAAACTAGCTTCCAGAATGGCACAGTAGATACACTGCAAAAAAACCCCAAACCAACAAAAAAAATAACAGAACCCACCCCAAAACTGCTTGAATGCCAGATGTTTGTGGTTAAGAGAACATGTAGATGTAAAATACAAATAAGATATCCCAGTAGATGATAGCTGTTTGACTTGAAGTTAAGCAATCTGGGCAAACAAAATACATTAATGTAAAGCCCTGGTTTACAATGTTTGTTAACAATTACCTTGCAAATAAACCAAGTGCCTTTTTCACTCTCAAACCAACTTTCAGATCATTTCAAAAGCAACCAGGCTATAGAAATCATTAAAGAAATAGGTAAAAACAGAACAGAAACTACAACGTAAAGGAAAATAGAAGTATCTGGTGCGTAACTCACCTTATTAGAATGAACTGGCATATCACATATAGAGCACAGATGGGGATAACCCTTCGGTAAGAATCCATGGAAGTCTTCAATATTGCTATTTGGAGGAGCACCTCTCTTTTTCTCAAAGAGAGATCTCTCGGGACCAGGACCACGACCCATTCTGTCATACTCACTGTCAAATTTATGATAGTTATGCGAAGTCTCACCATAAAAAGATTCATCCCTACACCTTTCTCCATCTCTCAATCTGTCATCTTCATAATCCATTCTGTCATAATAACCAGATTCTTGAGAACGACTTCCATGGTCATAGTCAACCACTGGGTTGAGACTAGGACCACGATCATCAAAGCTATCTCTTCTAAAATGCCTTTTTTCTTCCCAATCATCCCTAGGTACTCTGTACGGTGGTTCCCGTGTGGATGATCTGCCATCTCTACCATAACCTTCTTCAGCTCTCCTCCTTTTAAGTTGTAGAAGGATCTGAGGCAAGTTTTCAGGAGTGATCTTGTCCTCGGGATAGCGACTCAGTTCATCTAAGTCTCTAGCAGACAGACCAAAGCTGGCCAAAATGTTAGTGGCCTGGTCTGCATCTCCACGGTGCTGAGAAGACAAAGGGAGCGGACCTCTACTTCCAATGTTAAATATAGACTGCAAATTATGGGAAGAGGTACTACCAGAAGACAGTGCACTATGAGATCCTTGTTGGTTCAATGAAGAACTCATTCCAAGATTCATTAAGCTAGCAAGGCGTGCAGTACCCTGGTTCATCCTTCCAAGAGATGCTGGCATATTTAAAGACTGGGTAGCAGCAGCAAGAAGGCCTATTCCTGCAGAGAGGTCACGCCCATGACCTTGTGAATCCCTACTCAGAGATGACTGCTGGAATGACTTGGACATTGTAGAACTAGAGCGTGTCTACTTTATGGATCAAAAAAAATTCCTTTTTTTTTAATATAGTTTTTTATAGTTTTTTTTTTTTAAGATGGCTGCAAAGAGAGCTTTGCCTAGAAAGCTAGGCAAACTTCACTTCAAAAACGGTAACGCCAAGAAAGAGGATCAATAATGACTGCAGATCTTCTTCAAGCTGAGAAACACCAGACAATTCTGTAGAAAAACAAGCAGTTTTAGTCATAAATCCCTTTAAACAGATGCAGTTTTAAACTTATGCATCATGTTGATCTAAAAAACATTTAGAGATCTCAATCTTACAAGGCTTTTATCACATAACAGATTCAAGAGGTACCCAGAGCCTACATATATTATTGCAGATAAAAATACAGCAGTGTTTCCTATACATACTCCTTCCACAAAAAGCTACTTTCATACTGAAGACAAGTGAATTTCAGAAGTGGCTGATGTCTAAAAGCATCTGTAAGTTTACTGACATGTAAGCCTTGATCTCTGGTTAATGGTTTTGTTCATACCCTACATTACTGTACTGTGTCTGTGAGAAGACCACAAAAAACTTAAGCCCACAGAATCCAAGATGACTTTGGCATATAACACATATTTGAAAATGAAATCTGTACCACCACAGAACAGGACGAAAGGAAGTTAAAAGTAACTGAAGTTTGGGCAAAAAGTTTCTGCTCTAAGATCTGTAAACAAGACCAAACATAATATTCAATCTTTATGCAGCAAAATTCCAATTACCGATGTGAAGACAGATGTGAACAAGAAAAACAAGTTTTACATTTTGCAGGAAGTAAACAAGACCTCTTGTTCCAATTGCAGTTACACTGCTAACAGCATTTCAGAAGTGATTTTTACTCTGTTGTATTGCAGCTGTGACATCAGCTGTTTTCTCAGACTCAAGCAAAACAAGGTCAGGCTTAGTGCTGGGATGGGAGGCCCAAGGAAAACCCTGCTCCTGAAGGAAAAGACCCCAGGTGAGTCAGGAGATGGCACATCACCCCAGACAGCCCTGCCTTGTACCAGCACTGCCTGGCTCAGGCCTGACACCATGACCACATGTGGGAGTTAAAGATCCGACAACACTGCTCACAAGAGAGGGATCTGCCTCACGTCCCACTAAAATACTAACCTGATATTCAAATATTTGGTTCCACTGCATTTACCTGAAGTTTTAACTAAATGCTATTAATATCCACGGTATATTTTTTGCTGCAATGGATATAGTTCATAAAGTGTTTTGTTTTTTAGTGCAGAGCAGAAATAAACCATAACACTTCTCCCCCATCCTCGGGACAGACACACAAAGTTTAAAGCGATTCAACGCAAGTGAGAACATTGCACCAGGAATTCCTTGTTCTTGGGTCCCCGACGCTGGAAAGCCCTTCCCAGTCTCCGCAGAGCGGTTCTGCTTCTCCAGCACTGCCACTCAGGAGCACATCAAACACATGAGCACTTGGAAAAGAAACAGGCACACACTGCACAGCTGCAAATGAAATCAGCTCCCAAGAGAACAGGGGGAATGGAAAGGATAAAATGAAAGCAAGGACTTTTCCTTGAAGAGACCAGTTCTGCAGAAGGCAATGGCTCTTGTACTGGAAACAGAAGGAAAAAGGTCAAGGTTAGGAGCAGCTCTCCATCCCCACTGCCTGTTCCAACAGGGCATCAAGCTGAAAAGCACCTGGGTTTTCTTTCCTGGTAGCAGTGTTACAAAATTATGCATTTATGTAAAAAAATAATGGATTCTATGAAAAATACATAAAACACACAAACCTCACACAGCTCCATCTTTGCAAAGGAACTCCTTTATACAGTATCCTGCATGCTCTGTTGTCAGTACATCTGAAATCATATTTCACCTACGTTTTTAAGATCCACATATGCTGGAGTCAAAATAACCCTAATTGTGTGACATTTGGTTAAGAAAAAGAGCTTGAGAAAATTGGGCATGGCAATAAGTTTAAAAGAGTGTGAGGCAGAAGACAGAAAAGCACTGCAGAAAGCTTCAGAGAACAGTAATACAAGAACACGGGGGAGCAGATGAGGCAAGTCCTAAGGGAGATGTCCCAGACAAGGGGGCCCTACTGAGGACATCTGAACTGAACCCATTTAGGAACTACATTGTAAAAATCAAGACTTTTGAGTTCAAAAATGACAGAAATACTAATATTCACCCGGGTACCATGCTTTATCTTACATTCGTTCAGGAATCTTCAAAGTACTTCATTACAATTTTTAAAATTAATCCCTACTCCTTATATTTTTACACAAATTTCCTCCTAGTTCATTCACACCCTTACAGAAAGGTCTGAAGCTGAACTTACTGGGTTCTTCATAAAATCAAGTGCTCCAGAGGGCTTTGCAAGCTTGAGCCTGCAGCGATTCAGCAGACACCCCTGTCGCAGGAGAGGCTCAGTGTGCCCTGCTCTTAGTGCAAGCACCCCACTAGTCAAGTTTCTACTAAATCAGGAAAGTTCTCCACTCTTCCAAAACACCCTTTCTCTTTGAACAGATGCTCCCTAATCCTCTTGTCACAGCTTTCCATTGGCAGTTCATTGTCTGCTGCTCTGGAGATTAGCAGGGAACAAACCCCCCGGCATCCCCGGCTGGCAGGGACCCCGCTGACACACCACTGATCCCACACACAGCAGGCTTTACAGAACCACACCGTGCTCCCGCTGCAAACACCCAGGGAAGGAGGAAGGGAAAAATGAAAATAGGAAAGATGGGTGAAAAACCAAGACAAAGACACAAAGAAGGACAATCTTATGGAGAAGTATGAAGTGGGACAGTAAGACAAGTGTATGATGAGGACAGAGCACAGGCTGGCAGTTGGTGCTAGTCAGGAAACTGCCCTACACCTAACTGGGCATTTGAGTGGGGTACTTCAAAAAAACAAGTGAATTAGCCTCAAACCCCCACTATTTATCATCTTGCAATGGCTGCTGTACTCCACTCTAACCATCCCTGTTCTTTAAGGTCAGATGACAAGGAAAGGAGGTGGGGGGAAGAGCCCTACAATCACACCGAAGGACGTTTAACTTCCACATGGTCAGGTTTAACGGGATTCTAAGGCAGCACTTCCCGTGCTGATCACTCCGGAAAGATTCCGGGGCAGTATCTGATAGAGACAGGTTCCCATGGAGCAGGGCCAGCCTTGGAGCGAGGGTGCCATCGACTGAGTCACAGCAACAAGACAGGTAGGACTGAACAAAGCTGCCTCCGGAGCCAGACATGAGTTAGTTGAAAGGGTTATGCTAATTGTTCTCCGTGTAATTCCAGCTATACTGGGAACAGACTTTCATATACAGGCTTTTTTAAGATCTGTGGACAGAAATCGGCCATGTTAAGATTTGAAAATATATAATATAAAGCAATCGTGAAATAAGTTGAAAGGCAAAATGTCATTGGATTTCCAGACAAATGTGGACAATGAAAACAATTTATATCTACAAGTTGCAAAAGAGTTTTCTGTAAAAGCAGACAATAAAAACAAGAAATTTGAATCCTACAGAATACACTGCTACCAAAAAAAGGCCCAAATGAGGCTGATTTTCAAACACTATAGAAGGTTTTCCTTTTAGTGCAAAACTGATCATAAACTCTTTTCAATAAAGCTTACGGAACTCTTGCTCCAATATTAATTTTGTCGTAAGAACAGTTTAATTCAGTGAATTCTTGGAACACACTGATCACGCTGAACACGATAAACTTAGCTTGTCACCTTTTATGGAACACCAGTCCCTGGCTCCCTATTCCTTCTGCCACTCTCAGGGGGTTTTAACCTACGCATAGTTATTATAGTTTAATGTTAATCTTGTTCTTACAACTCATCTTTTACCCATTCCTCTTCCACTATTTATAAGAAAAAGGTCTCAAAACTGTTTTCACTTTCTACTCAGTTTCACTTCAAAACACATTGAATTTAATCAAATAAACTCGATTATGGTAAAAATATGAAATAATCTACAAGCTGAAAAGCACACTCTGGGTTTGTAAGAACTCAACACTTTGGCAGGTCGTACACCCTTGGGAAAAAAGTTTTAAAGAAGTTCTACATCCACAGTATTTGCTCTTTGGATAAAAACCTACAGGTTTTCCTTCTCCTTCCTTGGGCATTGTACTTGGTGCAGCGATCCTTTCTGCCACGGAAGAATTCCTGTTTCTTGGCAAAACTAGCTGCAGCACATCATGGCAAAAAGGGTTATTGATGGAAGAGATCTGGAATTTGGACAGGCAGCTCCCCAGGCTGCTCCAAGAATTAATGGCAGTAAAAACAAGAACTTCAAGGAAATTAGAAGCAGATGTTATCTAGTTGCTGAATGACCAAGTACAATGGATTTCAAATCTACAGGATTACACAGAAAAGGCCACTGTCTTTCCAAAGGCAAAGGAGGAATTGCCCAGCAACCTCAGAGAAAATGCAGGTTCTCACCCATTTCAGGTCCCAGTATTCAGGATGGTTATTTAACATTGCTGTTTCATATGCAAGAAAACAACTCATCTTGTTCAACCATCTTCAAAGGTCATGCCCTCAAAAACTTCAGGGGCACCTGGCACACAGGATACACTCGCTTTTTTTGGGCACAGATTAGACAGTCTGTTTCAGGCACAACAACTGGAAGAGTTTCAATTCTTAGGATTATGTTTAGCTTCATCCCAGTGACTTCCTTGATCAGAGAACATAATAATCTGAGATCTGAAGTGACTGTAACAGAGGATTGCTACAGAACAGAGGAAAGGTATATTTATAAATGGGAATTAAAATTACTACTTTAGCAATTAAGAATTTTAAAAGAACTTAGTTTTCAACATCTGAATGCAGAAAGGAACACTAAGAGAGGCCAGTTTCCTATTTCTGCTTGTTATATAATTTAATATATTCAAGCATCCCTCTTTTGTAAGAAGTGCATGAAAAAAGCGCATTTATTCCTCTACAGAAACAGAAGTGAAAAAAAAAATAGTCCAAGGAATAGAACAGAAAGAACAGAGAAGGCAAAACTCGTGTATTTTTAGAGAGGGAAAGTAGTAACACCCAGAAACAAACAGATAACTGCTGTCACGTGTGCTGACCACAAACACATGGTCACCTCTGTGGCTTCCAGCCATTCCTTCCTACTGCTTCCAAGCCACCGTGTGTCACCTTCAGAGCCCCAGCTGCACAGGAAGAGATGCACACAGGCTCCTGCACCTACCGACAGCTCTGTGGAGCCAGTAACAGAAGGGCTCTGCCAGCCCCCGGCTCTGCCAGCCCCCGGCCCTGGGTGGAATGCTGAGGGAAGCTCTGACAGCACAACTGTGTGTCCCTGCCCTGGACACCGAGGAGACACTCACTCTCCATTCCCATCAGCTTTGGGGACCAACAGCCCCACGGGCACCAAAACTGACCCCAACACAGAACACACCACAATTTTTTCACAGAAACAGGTCATACAGAAAGTGATCCAGAGGCAGACCAAACCAGAGTACCCACTGTAACAGAGAACCAATGTTACTCCTCTTCTTTTTTTTTTCTTTTCCAAAAAACCAAACAGAACAGTTTTGTTTCTGATCTGGTAAGTGATTAAAAAGCCTTCTGACTAACCAGTCTGCCTCCAGGCATTTCCAAGGCTGGGATAAAATCCCATTCTTTCCCAGATGAAATCCTGCATGAGGTTGCAAGATGTATTTTAGCTGCAGACAAGAATCAAGGGACTGTTTGACTGGTTTAGTGCTCAAAATAAAAACTTCTTGTTTAAGTTATGACTGCACAATAACTTAACCACTCACAAACTAAATTAGTTCAGAAATATTGTGAGGTATTTGCTTTTGTTTTTAAGACTTGTTGACTCAGAGCACTGATGAAGAAAGGAAGCAACACTGAGGGCACAAAAATACACTCATTAATTAACAAACTGAACAGAAAGAATTTCTTTGCAGCTTTGCAACAGCTTCTCCCCCAGATTTGCTGAGCTACCCAGAAGCCTGTCTATAGATTACAAAACCCCTCTGCATTCACCAAAACTTTCAGCAGAGTCATATGCAAATCCCAGCCAAGGGCAGCACAGAGCATTTCTTTATTTCTCATCAAATTAATGAGCACTTTATTTAACTGCAATCCTGAATAAACCACATGGCAACAGCATTACAGTTGTATGGAACTTCAGTTTGGAGCCTCAAAGGCTGACTCTTCTTTCCTCCTTAACTGGTTTTTAGTTTTTATCTTTAAGAACATGGATATTCGCATTTTAAGGATGCATTTAGGAATTTCTGTGGGATTCTCTTCCCATCATTTAGTTCTGGGATGTGTGTAACAGCTTTTACACAGTGCAGAAGGACAGACACTGGCTTACCCTACACAAACACATCTCCAAGGTTCGAGTGTCATTTAATTCTGCTATGTAATTCAGTAATGAACCATTTGGTGGGGTTTTAGATGGAATTCAAGACAGAAGTTCATTAATTTCCTGGTAATACGTTAGAAATGTTAATATGTTCCACTACATTTCAAAAAAATACATAAAAATCTTAAATATATAAACATATGTCAAAATATAGGAAGATTAAGTCACTGGATCAATAGATTATTTATAAAGAAGTATGGGAAAAAATTACCTTTTCCTCTTCTCAGAAAAACTCCACAGATTGCTTTAAGAAACTTATGTTTTCAACCAGAGCTGCTTCCTACTTATCTGACTCTAGGAAGTCAGGACCATCTACAGCTCAAAAAACCTGACAAATTTAAGGCTCACTAAAAAGAATAAAGACTATTAAATTGTTTAAACCAGTATCAGATACTTTTTTCCCAAAGGTCTGCGTCCTGGACAGAAAAAAAGCCACACATTTAGAATCCGAAGGACGGTTCAGCTCTCTTTCAACAGCATAAATGCCTCATTTATCATTTAACAAACCAGTTCTTCAGGGTCCCAGAAAGTTCTTTTCAACTTCTACTTATTTTCAGCATAGATGAACTTTGTATCTCGTTACTCTGACTCTGGAAACAGAGCATGCACATTAAAAAAACCGAACAGGAAGAAAAAAACAACCCCGCAGCTCGATTTGTTACCAGGGTTTGAATTATATGAAAGTGAAACTGAGTAGAAAGGGGTCAAACGGATGCCGCACTGTCAGGATTCCCGATTCATTAATTTTTAAGGCCAGATTAAGATGAAAACGCGCAGGTTTTGGCCCTAACGGAGCGGTACGGGGAGAGGGAGGGGCCGCGGCTGGAGGCGGCTCGGGGCGAGCTCCGCGGGGCCAAAGTGCGGGTGCGGGCGGGGAGGGGGCGCGGGGGCTCCGGGGCTTTGTTCGGGCCGGGCCGCTCCGCCCGCAGCGCCGCCGGGGGGCGCGCGGAGGCGCCGCGGGGCCGCGCGCCGGCTGGGCCTGCGCGTGACCGGCCCCGCCAGCGCGGGCCCGCGCGCCCCCCCGGCCCCGCGCGCTCCCGCCTCGCACCCCCAAAACCACCCCTTCATCCCCCCCCGTGGCGGGGCCGCCGCCGAGCCCCGAGGGGGGTTCCCCGCACGGCGGCGGGCGCGGCGCCGCTCCGCTCCTACCTGCGGGCCCGCGGCAACGCAGCGCGGCGGCGGCGGCGGCGGGGGAGGGACGAACGGACGGACAGACGGACGGCGGGGCTGAGGGAGGGAGGGAAGGGACTGAGGCGGCTGCGCGAGCCCCGCGCGCGCCTCGCCGCGCTCGCGAGAGCACGCCCGCCCCGTTGCCCGCTGCTCGCTCACGTGCCCGGCGGCGGCCGCCCCGCTGCGTCCGGTAGCGCCGCTGTGCCCCCGGTGCCGTGCCCGGTGCGTGCCCCGGTGCCGTGCCGTGCCCGCGCCGCTCCCGCCGCTTGCCGGGGCCGCCCCGCCCGCCCTGAGGGGTGTGGGAGTGGGGGGGGCGCCGCCACCGCCGCGGGTCTCGCGAGAGGTGGGGGTAGGGGGGGGCCCGCTCACCCTGCTCTCGCGAGAGCGCGGCCGCGCCGCGCGCCGCCAGCCCGCCGCCCGCGCGCCGCTCATTGTCCGCGCTCCCGCGGGGCACCATGGGAAATGCGCGGGGGGCGGGGCGAGGCGGCGGCCACGCCCCCTCCTCGGCGGGCGGGGGGTGGGTTGTGCTGTTCTGGGTCCCCCCTCAGCCCCCGCCCGGGGAGCGGCATCGCCAACAGCGATTTGCGGGATATCCGGGGGATCCAGAGTATCCCGGGGATCCAGAGTGCCCAGGGTATCCTCTGATTCCCGAAGCACCGTTCCCTGTGCCCCAGGGCACACACGGTCCCTCAGCGCCCGGACCGGACCCGCGCACCCAGCCCAGCCAAGGCGCGCTCTCCTCAGCAGAACGCTGGTGGCACCATCGCTAAAACAGTTAAAATTATGGGCTCCCTGTGACTCTGTGGTTCTTTAGAAGATTCTGGTAAAAAACCGCCGCAGCCAGTGTGCGAGGCTTTGCTGTTCCTCTAATCCAACATTGCCACCTGGTGCTGGCGGAGGAGAGGTCCCCTTGCCTCTGCCCTCACGAAATCGGTGCTTTATCACCAAAGTACTCGTACAACTGGGCAATTATTTCTTATTTGGAGTTCTTTCATAGTGAATATCTTTATTCCCTATTTAATTTTGTGGCTAAAGAACCAGTCTCTCCATCATCGCTTTACAAAGGGGAGGATGTGCGTATGAATTCAGGGGAATCTCCAGGGGAAAGGAAAAAATCTGCCTTTTTAATTCATCATAGGCTGGTTTTTCTTCTCTACGTGTGGCTGCAGAGCACAATGAAACAATAACACAGAAGGTATTTTTAAAAAATGGGATTAGTACAAAATACGTGTTGAACAATACTCAGAACAATCACAAGAAATTCAGCTCTTAACAAGCTCGGAATAAAAAACAATTAAGTGTTTAAAAACAAGCACATAAATCTCAGTTAACAATCCTCCTGTGCTCCGGTACTGCAGAGCAGTAAAAGCAGAGCCAAGGTAAAGCAATCCAGCCACTTTTGCCCAGTAGAAGTCATATATGGATTGCAAAATGTATGGTGCTAATAAACAGAACCATATATTGTGTTGGCGTTTCCAACATGCAAAATGCGGGTACGACTCCGTTTCCTGGCTTTATTTCAACGCCAGTCTTGGACTACATGGCTTTTCTCCCAATTTTCTTTGTTGTCCTTCAGTCAAGGCACCAAAGCCAGGGAGAGGTGAATCATTTTGACCCTTATTGATTGTCTTTGTGCTGCAGAAGGAGCTGCACAGTGCTGACCATCATCTTCCTGCTAACACAGGGCTGCAGGGGCACCCTGAGTTCCACATCCCGGAGCCCGTGCTCGCGCTGACCACTGGAGAAGCTTTATGACATCCCTGTGTGTTTTATTTTCCAGTTGTGCACAAAGCCTGGACATGACCCAGCCCAGAACCCCCCGTGCCCTGGGCTGATCCCCCAGCGTGGGCAGCAGGGCAGGGGGGATTCTGCCCCTCTGCCCCTCAGCTGAGACCCCCCTGCAGAGCTGCTCCAGCCCTGGGGAACAGCACAGGGAGGACATGGAGCTGCTGGAGAGAGTCCAGAGGAGGCACCAAGATGATCAGAGGGATGGAGCAGCTCTGCTGGGAGGAAAGGCTGGGAGAGTTGGGATTGTTCAGCCTGAAGAAGGGAAGCTTTGGGGTGACCTGACTGTGGCCTTCCAGTGCCTGAAGGAACCAAGAGAAAAGATGGAGAGAGACTATTTCCAAGGGCCTGGAGGGACAGGACAAGGGAGAATGGCTTCCCACTGCCAGAGGGCAGGGTTAGATAGGATATTGGGAAGAAATTCTTGGCTGTGAGGGTGGTGAGGCCCTGGCACAGGTTGCCCAGAGAAGCTGTGGTTGCCCCTGGATCCCTGGAAGTGTCCAAGGCCAGGTTGGACGGGGCTTGGAGCAACCTGGGCTAGTGGAAGGTGTCCCTGCCCATGGCAGGGGGTGGGACTGGATGATCTTCACAGTCCCTTCCAACCCAACCATTCTGTGATGGGGGAAAAGCAGGACTCTGAGAGCTGCAGGTGCTCAGCAGAGCTCTGGTAGTGCGGGAGGCATTCACTGAGCAGAGCTCTGCAGCCCTTCCCAGCTCCTCTGATGGGATACTCACCACTGCCAACACTTTCTCCATCCTTTCCTCCTGCCTTTTTGTACAGCACAACCAGGCCTACAAGTCCTACCTTCAGCCAAGATGAATATCATAGAGCTTTATTGCAGAGATTTTTTTTTACGAAATAAGCCTGTCAGCACATATTTGTTGTTCTATAAAACACTTGCTTTATGTGGCTCACAGAGCCCATATTCCCCACTTTTTGCCACTTTTGGAATTACCAGGTCCAGCAGCAGAGCCCCCTGGCACAGTGACTGTTCCTTGGCTGTCAGCAGGCAGGCACCCTGTCCTGGGGCACCCATCTGGGATAGGGGGAGATCGCTGGGCAAAATGTAAACCCATGGGAAATTACAGGCAGGATTTGTTCCCACAGAAACAGTGAAATTCATGGATGTCATAGGTTTCAACTAAGAAAAAGCTTTTTTCCCAATAATCTTGAGTATTTTAACAATTATTTCCATGTGCAGTATAAAAACTGTGTATTAAGATCGGGATATTGAGATGGCAGAAAGGCTCATGGGTAAACAGGGATATTTAAAAATTAGGAAAGCCCTGAAAAAAAAATCTGCACTGCAATTCATTTTTCCAAACAGCACAGAAGCACCTATTTGATATAAACCAGCAGTACCTGGGGAACCAGCCTGATGTGGTTCATCAACAGCCTCAGCCTACTAGCTTCATCCTCAACAACCTGAATTCCCTGAAGCTGTTCATGCTTGTCCTAGTTAGGACAGCTGAGATCAGTTCATCATGGTATGGGTGTAACCCAAAACTGTGTATTCTATAGCCTTCCATGCCATTTCCCAGAAACTGTTGTCAATAGACTATTCGCACCCTCTGCCCATAGAGCCTGACTCCTCAGGCTACAAACTAGGTGTTAAGAGGCCTGTGAGATAGGAGGATGCTCCTGTCCTCACACCCTTTGTGGAACTCCCCGCCCTGAGGGAAGTACTGAGCATTCCTGCCTGAACTGGAGGATATATAATCTTGGAGTCTCGGAACATTTTTTAACCACTCTGTGGGATCCAGAGGAAGACTGCAGCTCATCGCCCTCAACCAGACTTAGACCACCCTCAACTGGACTGCAATCACCACTTTTGACCAGACTGCAACAGCTCTTCCCCCAGCATCTCACTGCAATCACCACTTCTGACCAGACTGCAACAGCTCTCCCACCAGCAGGTTCTTCCCCTCTCCCTTTACTTTGGACTCAAGCGGGGCCCAAGGAACACCACGTTGTTCATGCCCCAGGGTACTGGGTTATACATTTGGGTTTTGTGGGTTAAGACCAATTGTTTGTTTGTATGATTGTACTTACTGTATTATTGCAGTAAATTGTTATTCTGACTTATAATCTCTCCTTTGAGTTGAGTTCATTTCCCCTGCTGGTTAACTCTTAAACCAGCACAATGCTCCTGAAGCAGCATATTGTCCCACAGCAGCCTGTGTCCCTGCTTCCAAGTTTTACTGGGATACAGACAGCACTGCAGCCACAGGAGCATCTACAGCAGGGTAACTGATGTGACCAAAGACTACCGAACTATTTCTTAAAAACTACAAGTTTTAGCCTAAAACACTTCAAAAGTCTGGATTATTTCACAAATACAGACTGTATGGAATCCAAATGGAAATGAGATCCAATCTCTCATCTCCATTTCGGAGGGAGCAATACACGCCTTTGTTCTGACTTTTGCATTTAAACACCATTTTTGCCTGAATCCCTGATGACAATCTTGCCCTCCCCACCAGTTTCCATGGATTTTACATATTCATCAGCCTTTTCCAGATGTTTTTTGCAGGCTTCACCTCCCCCAAGCCCAGGGAAGGGAGAAGGTACTGCACTGTGCCTCTCCAGTCTCTAATAGACAATATTTCAATGTGACTTTCAAAGCCTTATAAGATAATGAAAACCAAACTGAGCAAGTTTAAACACAAATAAGTTTAATTGAGGTCACATAAAATATATTTTAAACAAGCAGTGAGAAGGGATTAACAATTAAAGAACTGTACAGATAATGCTTGTCATACCCTGCCCCAAACTACCTCTGATGTTTGAAATTCCTACATCCAGATCCTGAATATAAATCATTTTCTTATAGCCCCGTTTCAATTGTGGGCTTCCAAGTTTCCATCTTCCCAATCCTTTCCAAACAGGGATTTTCAGAGCAGCACCAACAGCTTTTTTCTTTTCTTCTGGCCACTCCTGCTGCTCCAGCAAGCCCCAGGACACTTACCTGTAATTAAAAAAACAGCAAAGACAGTTAATAGGAGGATCCCTAAAGAACTCAAACTCAACCTCTACACTGAGCAGTTGAGTAGCTGACCTTCATTTTTATATAAAAGATGTACAATAAACAAAGTGTCTGCAATAGATTTTTCAGTTTTCTGTGTGTTGTCTGCATCCAATCTAGGCTCTAACTCCACAAGCAGGAGTTACTCCACTCTCAGGCATGCAGAGCACTGCCAAAGCCCAGCACCACCGAGCACCAGGACGGCGCCGGCGGTGCCAGGAGGACTCGGCAGCACCTTTCTCTCCCAGCAGCATAACACTGGCACAGGCACGGAGCAGCCACAGGCAGCTGACTACCACTGGGAGAAACAACTCAAAACTGAGGGTTTAAAGGACTGAAGGAAGTGGAGGCACAAAGTACAACCCTCTGGTGATACCTCCTCTCATCAGGGTTTCCTCCAGCAAGTGGAATAGATAATGTAGGTTAGGTAAACCTATTGCTGGATAAACCAGGTTATTCTTTCCACCCTCAGGACCTGAGGCTGGTACAGGACCTCGATTACCACCAGAAGAGGACGTTTAGTTTACTAACAACAGAACGGAGTGTTTGCCCATCTCGCCTCGTTGGCTCACGGTCACAACCTCATCCACGCTGCTTGAGGTGCTCCCGAGATCTCCCTGTGTCTCATGCACCGGTTATCCCTTTACATCTCCTCTCCACAGGCACCGCTGTTCTCCTGGAGGGGCCTCACGCGGCTGTTCCCCCTCAGCACAACTCGCGGGAGGCGGCTCGTGCGGACCCGTCACCCGAGGTTTGTTCCCTTCGAGGTTTTTGTTCCCTTCGAGGTTTGTTCCCTTCGCACGGTTCTCGGCCACCCTGAGCTCCGGGTGCGACCCCCTCACACGTGCCCCAGCCTCCCATCAGGTGATGCCCTAAAGAGAGCACAGGAGAAACGCCGCTAAAAATATTCAGTTAAATCTGTATTCACAGTTTAACACTTGGGCCCCGCCGTATGGGAGGGATAAAAAGGTATCAAACCATCAGCACGAGGAGCTAGCGCCGGACGGCACAGCGGACAGAACACCCCCTGTGCCGGGGGACCCGCGGGCCCAGTGCCTTCCGGCCGGTAGAAACGAGTAAATAAAAAAAAAAATAGGAATATTTCAGGTGGCGCTCTCCGTTCCCGGAGCTCCGGGGCGCGGTGAGGGACCGCCGGGTCTGCAGTCCCGGTGCCTTCCCTCCCCCGCTCCTCTCCCCTCACGGCGGCCGCGGCGAGCCCGGCGCCTTCCCCTCCCCTCACTGCCGTTACCTCATGGCGGCCCCTCATGGCGGCGGCCCGAGGGACGCCCAGCCCGGCCCAGGGCCGTTCCCTCCCCTCACGGCCGCGGGTCTCTCCCATTCCCCCACGCGGCGGCGGGCGCAGAGAAAGGCCGGGCCTCGCCGCGCGGCCGAGGTGGTTCCGCAGGCGCCGCCCCGCTCGCCTCAGCCGCTCCCCCCGGGGCGGGACCGCCCGGCAGGCGGTAGAAAAGCCCTCGGTAATGGCAGGCACAGGAAGATATGGGCTGGTTTAATGATCAGCTCGTCCCGCCCCGTGCCATGGGCAGGGACACCTTCCGCTAGCCCAGGTTGCTCCAACGTGGCCTTGGACACTCCCAGGGATCCAGGGGCAGCCACAGCTTCTCTGGGCAACCTGTGCCAGGGCCTCCCCACCCTCACAGGGAACAGCTTCTTCCCCATATCAAATCTAAACCTGCTCTGTCAGTGAGAAGCCATTCCCCTTGTCCTGTACCTCCATCCCTTGTCCCCAGTCCCTCTCCAGCTCTCCTGGAGCCCCTTTAGGCCCTGCAAGGGGCTCTCAGCTCTCCCTGGAGCCTTCTCTTCTCCAGGTGAACCCCCCCAGCTCTCCCAGCCTGGCTCCAGAGCAGAGGGGCTCCAGCCCTCGGAGCATCTCCGTGGCCTCCTCTGGACTCTCTCCAGTAGCTCCACGTCCTTGTGCTGTTGGATCCCAGAGCTGGAGGCAGCTCTGCAGGGGGGGTCTCACAAGGGCAGAGCAGAGGGGCAGAATCCCCCCCGACCTGCTCCCCACTCCTCTTCGGATGCAGCCCAGCACACGGGGGGTTTCTGGGCTGCGAGTGCACTCTGCTGGCTCATGTGCAGCTTTCCATCCACGAGAACCCCCAAGCCCTTCCCTGCAGGGCTGCTCTCAATGGATTCTTCTTCCCGTCTGTACTCGTGCGTGGGATTGCCCAGCCCCAGGTGCAGTACTTCAGAGGGCTGAATCTGCTGAAAGAGAGGACAAGGCAGAGACGAGGCCGTGCCCACCAATGCGGGTGTTGAGCATGAGCGTGTGGCTCATGGTGCACAGACACCTGCAGTGTGTCACCAGCGCAGTGCCTGGCTGTGACAGACACCGAGGGCATCAAAGTGCTTCTCACCAGAGCCCACCTAATGCCCAAACTTGCTTGGCTGTCGGGCTGGAGGTGACCACCACAGTACAGGCAGCAGCAGTGACCACAGCAAATAGGTCCAGCTGATGCTACACATCCACAGAAGTTTTCTTCCAGAGATTTCCTAAATTTTCTCCTTCCCAAAGTGTTACTCTTTCTTTTGCTCTGGGGACTGAGGGTGTGGCACAAATGTTGAGCCAAAAGTCTGATCAGTATGGGAGGATCATGTATTGACCCTGCAGTGCCACAGCTAGAGGTGAGCAGAGACGTGGAGCAGTTTGGAGCTGAGAGAGCAGAGAATCATCACTCTTGCTGCCACCAGAGCTCCAGACATCAGTTACACCAGGGCATGTCCCACACCAGGCTCGTAGCACACGTCCTTTGGAAGCATTACAGCTAGTGCAAATCCCTTGAGTGGATGCACTGTGCCAGAAGACAGTGGTTTTGTCCTGATTTAACCCATCCCGCTAATTTATGGGAGCAAAATCACTCAGATGTGATCCTTCCTTTGTTCTGTAGCTAAGCATTCACTCAACAGGGGTTACCCAGCTTCTGGAGCCTGTTGAGTTGCTTTGAACACAAGCTGCAGGGCTGTGCTGGGATGCAGGGAGCTCAGGGGAGGCTGTGTCTAGACTGGAGGAGTTCTCCGAGCACTGGCTGTGCCTTTGTTTTGAGGTAACTCATGTCTCTAATCTGCCTTGGAACAAAGTTTCTCAGTCCCTTTAGTCCCCACGACAACGCTGGCAGGAGAAAAGGAGGATCTGTTTAGCTTCCACCAAGCCAAGATGAACAATAGGCCAAGCAGGTGCAAGCCTTTGTTTGAGCCACCCTAACAACGTGCTCCAAGGCCAGCAACCAGAGGGAAAGCTGTGCACACCCAGGGAAATCTATGCTGGGAAGTGAGAGGCTGGTCCTGGCATCAGGAGTCACTGAGTTCTGGTATTTGGCATTCAGGAAGCTTTTGAAGTATCTCCCTGACCCTACTGAAAATGTCTTATTAAAAGAGGCAAAGCATATTAATTTGGGCCCATGCTGTGCTAATGAGTTTCACAGCTTCCAAACCAGAGCTGTGGCTTAAGGTCTTGGCAGAGTCATCACCCATCCCTGTCTGTGGGCACGTGCCCCCAGGCACAGGCAGAGACACCTCCAGGAACAAGATCCTGAAGTGCTCTGAGTCTGCTCTCACCTGTCCCCCCACCAGACAGCTTTTCATCTGCTGAATTGGGCATAGCTGGGAAACGAGGCCCTCCCCACGTTCACCACTGACGGGGAAAGCACCGAGCTCCTTGCCCTGCTCAGCACCAAGCTCTCTCCCCACGCACAGCCGTGTCCTGGGTGCTTCCTGGGATGAGGCAGGATCAGGCTGTGCCAGGGAGGAACCCCCCACATGGCATGGCCTGTGTGAGCACCCCCACATCCAGGCAGAATAGCTGCCTGCCTCGGGCTGAAAACAGACCAAGAGAAGCATTGGAAGAACACAGAGCTGGAGTGGATGATTGCCCGAGGCCAGAGACAGCTCCAGCTGAGCGTCATCCCCCAGCTCTGGGAGCCTAAGCACAGGAGGAGCGAGGGGAGGGATCCCAGCCTTTCCAGGAAGGCCTTCAAATGTCTCACTGGAGCACAGAGCCCAGCAAAAAACTTCCTTTGAATGGGTCCCAAGTGAGAGATGTCATGGTTACACTGCTGTGCCTGGGCATGGACACAGGGAGCACTACACGGGGGGTCCAGCAGAGTCCAGGGAAGGTGTAGCTCATCTCTCTCCCAGTAAGGCTTGGCAGCACTACAACTCATTTTCTGCTTGTTTCAGGGCAGGGTTTTTTGCTGCTGGAAGCTGCTTCTGAGCTGGCACTTCTCCCCCATGTGCCTGAAGTGGGACAGGGCGAGCAGAGAACCAGATCCCTGGCCCTCTGGTTCCCATTAGCTGGCACCGGAGTTCAGTTTTCCCAGCTCCACAGCTCCTGTGCTTCCCACGCTGGTTCTCCATGCCCCTATGTGTTCACCTCAGCGTTGAGGATGTGGATATTCACAGCAGAGGTGATCCTGCTGAACTCTCCAGCTTCAATCTGGGAAGAAAAGTACTTTTACTGCTTGGATATGGCACTTTGAACAAGAATTCCTTCCCCTGGAGCTCATGACACAGGTGGGACTCTGTCCCTCCATGCTGAGAAGGAAAATTAGCCCTCAGCACACAAGGAGAGATACAGGTCAGATTCTTCAGCCTGGAAGAAAGTGCTTTTATAGCCAGATAATTCAGCTAGAGAGAGAAATGTTAATGGGAGGAATCATTTGCACTCTCTCCAAGCAAGAGTAGGGAGTTTTCAATTGGAGACAAATTTTCTCTTAGCTCCTGGCTTGTTGAACTGGGGTGCTCTGGGCTGTCTATCCATCCAAACCACATCCATACATCACATCCAGGGTAGACATGAAGCAGTTAGAGCGAGTCCAGAGGAAGACATCAAGATAATTAGAGGCATGGAGCAGCTCTGCTGGCAGGAAAGGCTGAGAGAGTTGGGATTGTTCAGCCTGCAGAAGAGAAGGCTCCAGTATGACCTAACTGTGGCCTTCCAGTGCCTGAAGGAGCCGACAGGAAAGATGGAGAGAGACTATTGACAAGGGATGGAGTGACAGGACAAGGGGGAATGGCTTCAAACTGCCAGAGGGCAGGGTTAGATGGGATATTGGGAAGAAGTCTTTGCCTGTGAGGGTGGGGTGAGGCCCTGGCACAGGTTGCCCAGAGAAGCTGTGGTTGCCCCTGGATCCCTGGAAGTGTCCAAGGCCAGGTTGGACGGGGCTTGGAGCAATCTGGACTAGTGGAAGGTGTCCCTGCCCATGGCAGGGGGTGGGAATGGATGAGCTTTAAGGTCCCTTCCAACCCATTCTGTGCTTCTCTGACTCTGTGATTCTATGATTCAATGATCTCCTCTGACTCCTCAGAAGGGTCCCTGGCATTTCCACTTCCCCACTGCCATCACAAGATGGCATTCCAGGTCTAAAAGCTGAGCCTGCTCAGCTGATGCTTGGAGGTCTTTTCCAGACCCCGAGGTGTCCAACGCCAGGGGAAGCTGTGGATTTAACCCTGCCTGCTGAGCTCCTCTGCCAGCTCTCAGCCCCGATATTGCCTTTTAATCACATCCCTTAATGTCAAGGCTGCACTTTAAGCACCTGGAATGAAACACTGCAACCGTTAGTGCTGTAACCTCTGAGCCACCTGATTGCACTGAGTGAAGCCAGTCATAGTTTTGACAGTTAATGGCATGCAGAGCACTTTAATCTTGGCCTGTGGCACCTCTGGCTCTTGCAGGGTCTCCTCTGCCCCGAGGAGACTCTGCTAATCAGACCAAGCCAGGAAGTAGTTTAAGACATGGCCAAATGAAGCCAAGGGCAAACCATGAGCAAAATGTGTCTGACTCATTTTGTTGCAAAGCACTGTCAAAGGTGGAACTGCCTTTTGTTTGCCTGAGAACGATTTGAGAGAGCAATGATAAGCCTTTCAATAATTTATACCTTTAAAATAACAAGAACAACAACAAAAAAAGAGAAATCACTTGTCTTAGGTATGATTTTTAAAAAATAAAGCCTATTTTGAGTTAGGTGCATAAAGCCCTAGTGTGGTGTGTATCACCTCTGTGTACCCCCTGCTACTTCTGCCCTCGTGGGGACACAGCTTGTCCTGAGCCACCTGCCCACCCAGGGCAGGACCCACAGCCAAGAGCTGTGGATCAGTGTGGCCACATTGGTGAGGGACTTCAGGATCACCTGACACCCACAAACCCATGGGACAGGAGCCCCATTTAGGCTCAGCCCTGGAGCTTCCCTCATCCCATGGCAGATGCTGCAGGAGCACCTTGGCTCGTGGGCGTACCCCTGGGTTCCTGGACGGGCCCTCACACACATTGTAGCTGTGTCTCTTGCTGTATTTTCCAGCTGAACTTTGGATCCGTGTTATAGCTGTGCCTCCAGCCCTTGGCTCCTCTCTGGGCTCTGGACTGGGGTCATTGCAAGCTGTACCTGGGATGGTGACCCTGTAACCAGCCCTGGCCATAACCCTGTAACCCTGGCCGTGCTCAGAGCTGGTGGGACTCTGCCGAATGATGGGACATCTCTGCTGAGCTCATTTTCTCTTCCCTTCCCTTCCCAAATGTTCCCTTCCCAAATGTTCCCTTCCCTTCCCAAACCTTCCCTTCCCTTCCCCTTTCCCTTGCTGGGCCCAGCAGACAGTAAGTACCAGACCTGTTCCCTGTACCTCTGTACATCACCTCCTCCTCCATGGCCCTCCCCAGGTGACAGGGAGGGAGCTGTCCTGCTCTTTGGTGGCTGTATCAGATGAAGGCACAGGGCTGGGATAACGTGAGGCTCGCTGCTCCCACGTGTGAGTGGGTGTTCCAGGCTTCGTCCACTGGTTGCTCCCCGCAAGAAGAACCCATGATCCAACCATCTTCTCTGGCCAAGGGCCTGCAGCCTCTCACCAGGGCTTAGTATTTGCCTGTCTTGATGGATCGGTGGCTGTGCTGTGTGCTGGGTGACAGCTCTGCCTGGCACAGCTCCCGGGGGGTGGCAGCGGGGCAGGATCTGTTCCTGAGCTGTCTGGGAGGCTGTGCTGGATGTGTCCCTCTGGGCAGCTCAGGGGAAGGCTAGTTGGGCTGTTCCCTTCTCTGTGGAGCTGGAGAGCAACCTCGCTTGTTCTGGAGGGAAGAACAGTCAGAAAAGGTTATACAAACCCATATCAGCCTGCTGGAGGGCTGGAGGCACCAGCACCCAGAGCATGTCCTGGGACTCTGCCTGCTGGGACCCTGCCTGCAGCCCCTCTACCACTTCCCTCCCTCCAGGCCCACGTGGGTCTCCTCTCTCCCCCAGAGCCTTGGTCTTGGCCTGTGCAGTTCCCTCTGCTCTGGGCTGAAACTGCTGCAGAGCAATTTCTTTTTCCATTTGGTCTCTGGCAGAGCCCTGGAGCTCTGCTCCCTTCCCCTCTCATCCCTGCTCTCCTCCTGCTGAGCTCCTCCCTGGTCTGGTCTCCTTCCCTGGTGTCCCTTTCCCCTTCCAGCTCCTATTTAACCTCCATTTTTTTGCTCCTCTCCCTCCTTCAGTGCTCCCATCCAGAAGACAGATCATAACCCACGAGCTCTGTTACTCAGTGCCTGTCATCCAACAGATCTTATGCCAGTTTCTCACTGTGATAAATGTGATCTCCTCCTATAGAGAGGATCCCCCAGGTCACAAGTCACCTCTGGGGTCTGTGGCAGTCCCACAGCATCAACCCCAAAAGTACAGGGGGTGCAGCAGCTGCCTTGCCCCGAGCGTGGGCACCACAACCTGCTCCTCTCCCCACTGTGGGCTCCCTTTAGGAACTCAGATCCACAGCAAGTCCCACCAAACACACCTGTGTCCTTCCAGTGGCCCACCAGGTCCCTTGGCAGCAAGGAAAACTGTGGGACAAGTGACCAGGGACAGGGTTAAGCCTGTGGAGCAGAGCTGGAGGGGCCTGGCACGGCCAGCCTGAGCTGTGCTGGAGCTCTGATGGCTCTAAATTGTAGTGATGGTAAAACCCACTTACTCTGAGCTGTTTTGCTGGTGCTGGTTTAAACCTGTGAGGTTTCATAAAGCCTGACTCGAGTCTCGGGGGATTTTAGGCAGTGAATTTTAGGGTGGTGTGAGCACAGCCCACATGTCCTGGGGATGGATGCTGGGGAGAGGTGGGTGGGCACATCAAGAAAAGCACCAGCCCAGCACTTTAGAGCAGAGCTAATGGGGAACAGCTTATTCCATTTACAAAAAAAAAAAAAAAAAGAGAAAAAATAATCGTTCTTAATTAGGACAGAAACCCCGAGATAGACTTTTTTTAAAGAAAAAACCTAAAAATATCATTTTTGCTTTGATTTGAAAACTATTTTGGCTCTTCAGACTGCAAGATAAAACACATTGGAATTGATGATGCATTTCACAGCAAAAATACAACCCTTTTCATCTTGAAAATGCTGAAATGGGTTGTTACGAAATTTTCAACGTTTACCCCCCTTTCAAAAAACAAAATTTTTAATTTAGCTGAAATGGTTTCTTTTTCCCCTCCTTAAAGGGGAGCACTTGATTACATTTTTTTCCCAACAGCTTTAATTGGAATTAACAATTACAGCTGATTCTTGGCTGGGTGATAAACAGCTGGACTGTGCAGCCCTCTCTGCTCTGGGACTTCCAAACAAGCCCCAGCACTGGCAGTTTAGCCCTCTGCAACATTCTAGGCTTGTCTAGTCACTGGAATTTATTTTTCTTTCCTTTTTTTCCCCACTCTTTCTCCTCTGAGGGTTAGTTTTTACCAGTGCAGCATCTCTAACAGTCAGGGAACTTCACAGTGAGTCGAGGTCTCATTGATTTCTCGAGGAAGAAGCCGCATACTAATTTTTCCCATTTTTCTCCCTTGAGGAATGCAGGTAACAGCCTCGGGAAGGCAGCTGGGTTTGTAGATATTATGTTCACCTGCTGGCTGACAGGAAGGTCTCAGGTCTGTGGGACCATCACGGGACACAAGGAGACCTCGGCTGGCCTGGTGCAATGTCTGGAGATGACGCTGGTGTCGCTGGTAAAGCTCCTGGGATTAGAGCAGAATAGGTTAAGCCTGAGAAAAGCGTTAGGTGAGAATCAGGGCATGGATCAGGTCATGCTCCAGCCAAGAAAGAAGCCAGGAAGGGCATCCTGCTTAAACCAGCCCCTCTCAGGCTGAGGAAAGCCTTTGCTTGTCATGCCCAGGAGAGGCTTGTTGCAGGCAGCAGCTCAGCCCCAGGGCAAGGGCTGGCCCTCGGTGCCTCTGCAGCAAACCCGTCCATCAGCTGGGGGGTTCCCAGGCTCGAGCCCACCCTGCAGGCCCCAGAGCCCAGCAGAAAGTGCTGCAGGGAATCCCAGGGCTTGTCAGGGCTGCAGGCCAAGTCAGAGCCTTCTTGGATGGCACGTCCAGGTTTGTCCAGGGCCTACTACCCTGTGTTGGGGGGCTGGGGGTTCAGCTGCCACCCTGACAATGCTTTCCTCTGCATTGAGGAGGATTTTCATACACCCCAGCCCTTTGGGGGCAAGGGAAGGAACAGCTCAGCAGTGTGAATGGGGAGGAAGAGCACAGTGGTAAAGAGAAAGGGCAGATATTTCAGTCTGCTCTTAAACCCCCAAACCCTCCATTTCAGCCACCCAGGCAGGTCCAGCCTTTGCAGGCAACCTCCAGAGAGCCAGCAGGCACTGGGGCATCCTCCTTCACCAAAACCAGTGTCCCCAGTGCCCCCAGTGCCCTCTACCACTCCCCTGCTGCCGAGTCCAGTGCTTTCCATCACTGCTCATCCCTGTGCTGGCTCTGTGCTGTGAGGGCTGATCTCCTCTCCCTGGAAACAAGCCCATGGCTCCAGCCTGTCCCACCTCGCTCCTCCCACTCCCCTGCCAACAGTTATGGCCATCCTGGACAATCCTGAGGTAGCATTAAGCAAGAGGGAGATTTCCATACAGAAGCATCCATGTGATTAACAGATTAAGAGATTTTGTGTAAATTAAAGCCTTTCTTCACACTTCTCACTTCCAACTCTTCAGCTGTTGCTCTTTTCCTTTTAATCCTGTACAGAAATTGCTGTGGGCCTCATCCCCTTTGCTGCTGTTTTCTCCCCACGGTGACCCAGGGACGTGGCTGGCAGCCCCCACTGCTTTTTGCCACCCAGTTTCCCCAAAATCTTCACTGTGCTGAGTCCTGGGTAGACCCTGCTGCTCCGAGGCCAGTGCTGCAGAGAGGAGGATGCTGTGAGCCCAGCTTGTTTATACACAAACCAACCCAGGAGAGGGGCTGTAAATGCCTCTTTATTTCCATATTTATCATCACACTTCAGATGGATGAGGAACCCGATGGAAAGTTTAGATGAAACAGGGAAGAAATGAAAAAGTGTCAGCAAGAGACAGCTCAGCTGAGAGACTGGGAGCCCCAAGGGCTTCCAGGAGCAAAAAGGCTTTCAATTACTACTCTGCTGCTCCATAACATCCTCGTTTCCCTGCTGCACAGCTGGCAGGGATGGGCAGCTGGGAGCCCTGCCATCCTGTGAGCCCACTGTTCTCCCAAAGACTGCAGCCTGGTCATTGCAGGGAGATGGACCTGAGACCCTAAAGCAGCAATTTTGGTCTTGGTGGTGTTTCATGGGCTGATTCCTTCCCAGATTTTGGAGGGTATCAGCAGATAAATGGAGAGGCTCCAGAAGTATCTCCAGGTAACAGGTGCCATGGCCACTTGTGCCATGGTGGAAAGGAGCCACAAAGCTCTGCACACCTTCAGAACACCCAACACTGGGCATTGGTGATGGATGGAGATTTAAAGCCCATTTTTGCAGGGAATAATGGCTCATAACCATCCCCTCTCCTTTAAGTGTGCGACACCGCTAAGGTGGTCTCCTTGTTTCCACCTTATGGGACGTGTTTTATGACTTGTCCCTGCCCTTGCTCCAGAGCCCACGTGTGCTGTGGTGTGGAGATGCTTCAAGTACAGTGCAGAGGAGGTGGCAGCCGGGGTGTGGCTCCTGGAGGAGGCAGCTGGAGCAGCAGGGATGGGGGCTTTCCAAGGATCTGAAACCTTCAGCCCTGGGAGGGGACTGTCAAGGGATCCTGGCTCTGCTGAGGGATAACCAGGGCTGTGTCCTGCCCAGGGCCCCTGTTCCCTGGGGAGAAGGCAGGAGACAGAGCTGTCCCATGTCTGTCTGCACAGTCCCCCTTCAGCCCCCCACGCTGGTGACTTTACCCCAATCCCTGCTCAGGTTCCCATAAAGGCCCTGCCCAGGTCACTTGAGGTGACTCTTAGAAAGGGTCCCTGGGGACATTGCTGCCCTCGCAGTCCCAGCTGAGCTGGTGGCACTGAAAACTTGAGGTTCCCTTACACCAGCTCTGTACCCACCGGGTCCCTCTGCTCTTGCTCTGGGATTTATTCTCCTCCCTGCCTCTAACTCATTTGTGCAGAACTTGGGATTGATCCCTGTGCCTCCTTCCCTAATTTAATCCAACCCTGACACCAAGCAGGAGCGAGGGAGGGCAGCCCGGGGGGACCTGCACGTGGCAAAGCACTTGGCTGTGAGGAACAGCGTTGTTACTGCCCTGGGATGGAATGCTGGAGTCACCTGGCCTCAAAACAAGGCAGAGCCGCAGCTGTGGATACATCCAGAGGGAGAAGAGTTGTCGGGGATTGTCACCCCCCGGGATCCTGACCCTGAGCTGTGCCACTGCTACCTGGGCAGCCTCGTGCTTCTCTGGCAGAGCCCCTCCGAGGGCAGGGATGGCCCCTGGGCTCATCCCACTTCCCACTCTGGAGTCTCTGAGGGATGAGTGGCAAAAGGCCTGGGATGAGTTGGTTTTTTTGACAGTGAATGAAATAGGATTTGTGCTGCTGGTGATGAGAGGCTGCAAGTGGGACCCACCCGATCCTCGTGGCAATTCAGAGAGGCCGATGCTGAGGTGGCAGAACTGGTCCTGCCATAGCCCCGTGTCCCAGCACACAAAATGGGTGAGAAAAAGCATTTTAGCAGTGAGTGAGGTGACCCTGCAGCTGTGATACCCTAACCCATCTCACTGCAAGCCCTGGGGTCCCCTCAGGGTGTACATGCACTGCAAAAGCACTCTGCTCTGGGCTGGGCTGGGTCATGACCCACTCCTTGGGCTGTAAAGACACATTTCATCATGTCAGCATGGAAAGTGGCTGCTGGTGAGAGTGGGACAGGCTGGGAGGGGATGCACAGCACTGGAGCTGCAGGCTCTTAAACAATTACAGCTACTCGAGCCCAGATTTCATCTCATATTTTGCTACAGCACAACTAAAGCAGTAAAGAGGAAGGAAAGGCTGGGGGGGGAAATCTTTCAGGCAACAATCCTGGTAGGACTCTGTTTAGACTTGTCTGGCCACAAATCCATCTATTTTGGTATAAAGCCTGGACCTGCCACTTGCAAATGTGAGCTAATGAGTCTCCTGCAGCCTGTGGAGTTTGCTTCTTATCCACTAGAATGACACCTCTCGTGCTGGTCCTGGTGCCCCCCAGAGGGAAAAGGGCAATTGAACCCTCTGGACGTCTCTGCCTTGTTGTGTTGAACAGCATCTCACGGCTGTCCTCCGGGTCTTCCCCCAACCAAAACTACTTGCAGGTACTTCAATATGAAAGAAAAATCACAGAAAATTAAGAGTTACCTGGTGAGGGGCAGTGGTGTGAGGCTTCCCAGGGATGGCACCTTGTGGCTTTATTTTGCTTTTGGACTTAAATTGAATGTCCAATTATGTGTCTGGGGGTGTTCAGCACAAGCCAGGTAAATTCATTTCTGACCAAATTTGGGACACGTTGCCATGGCTGAGCTCCTGGAGAAGCCAAACGGCCCTGAGGAGGGGAGGTGGCTCCAGCTGAGCATGCAGCGCTCCCAGGCACAAACCCACATGGCCTTTTCCTGAAGAAAATCTGAATTTGTGTTGGCCCAAGAGTCACCCTGTGGCCCTCAGCACCATCCTCACAGTAATGGCACTGTCTCGCCTCTGGATAGGAGCTGGAAAACAGTAATCCTTGAAATCAAGTAATTAGGGCAGCTGGAAAGGCAAGGGGAAGTTTTATCAGCTTTATTGTGATAGTGAATCCCAATGCAGTGTGAAGCTGCTGATCTGGGCTTGTGCAGAGCAAGAACAAGTTCTGTACATCCCTGGGGCCTCAGCTCTCCCTGCTGCACCACTGCTCCCCAGGACTGGTCCAGCTTTTCCCAGCCCTCAGCCTTGTTCATTGTTACCTTGTGAAGCTGTTGCTGGAGGAGCCATCAGTGCTGTTTCACAGGGAATAACCCAATTCTGCACTCTCAGCTTCTCTTGGGCATCCCAGGGAGGGGATTGTCCTGCTCTGCTCTGCCCTGGGGCAGCCTCACCTGCAGTGTTGGGGCAGTTTGGGGCACCCCAATATAAGAAAGAGATTGAGCCATTAGAGAGTGTCCAAAGGAGGGCAATGAAATTGGGGAAGGGCCTTGATTTGAAGGCGTGGGAGGACACTGAGGGCACTTGGTGTGTTCAGCTGGAGCAGAGGAGACTGAGGGGAGACCTCACTGCAGTTCCAACTGCCTGGGCAGGGGCAGAGGAGGGGCAGGGACTGAGCTCTGCTCTGGGGGGACCAGGGACAGAACCCCAGGGAATGGCTGGAGCTGTGTCAGGGCAGGCTCAGGTTGGATCTCAGCCAAAGGTTCTTCCCCCAGAGGGTGGTGGGCACTGCCCAGGCTCCCCAGGGCAGTGGGCACAGCCCCAAGGCTGCCAGAGCTCCAGGAGGGTTTGGCTGATCCTCTGGGGCACAGGGGGTGACTCTTGGGGCTGGGCCTGTGCAGGGCCAGGGGTTGGACTGGATGATCCTTGTGGGTCCCTTCCAGCTCAGCACATTCTGTGATTCTGTGATGAGGGAAGACAGAGGTGCCAGTTCCTGGTGTTTGGGAACGCTCTGAGCTCACAGCAGTGCTGGGCAGTCCCTGCTGGCACAGGGCAGCACCTGGCACACCTGGGCAGGATGCTCTGGCCAGGGAGACCATCCCCAAATCCCACCCTGCACTAGGGGCCAGCCACTTTGAGCAAAGCTGGCCCTTGAAGGAAGGAGTTTACCATGAGGAATCAACTCCATGAAGTGCAGTTCCCCAGGATGCTGCAGGATCAGGGCTCTGTGCTCATTAACCCCCAGGGCCACTGAGGAAGCCCAGGAGTGGCTGCAAACAGGCAGCTGAAGGCTGATGGATTCCTGCTGCCTCCCACCGAGGCTGCCCACAATCCATCAATTACCTATCTGCTTAGTCCTTTTCTCCAGCCTTTTACAATCTAAATAGCACATTTTATAGTCGCAGCTAAGTGATGTGATCAACATCAATTACCTACTAAAAGAGAATCAAGTCTTGATTTAAAATTAAGTGCCGCATTTTGCCATGTTCTTTATATGTAGCCAACAGAATAATTGCAGTGAAATAAAAACTAATTACACAACTCCACAATTAGGCCTCCCTCCTAGTGCTGTGATTGTCTTTAAGTACATTGATGAAAAATTACTCCCAGCCCTAAATTACTCTCTCACACCCATCTTCTCCAATACCTTTGAAAAAAACCCTCCACCCCATCAGATCAAACAGAACTTGAGATACACAAGATAACACATGCAGAGAGTGTTTCCTCGTCTCCTGGATGTGGGAGCAGTTTCAGACGCAGGATTAGGCTGGGATTGTCTGAGGATGCAGCATTGCTGCTCTGTGGATGGACTCAGTATCTCAGCAAGGCTTCCCAAACCGCCTGGGCCTGCCACAGCCAGGGAGAAAATCCTCTTCCCTGTGTTCCAGCTGACATTTGACTCCTGGGCTGAAAGCAGAGGCCAGTCCTGCCCAGCTGCCAGCCTGGGGCTCGCTGTGTGGAGGGGTTTGATTGCTGTGCCTGAAAGAGGGGGATCACACGGCTTCAGAGAGATGGGGGATCATCCCATTAGTGCTGTTCCAGCTGGCAGAAACAAGGGGCAGAGCTGGATCCAGCTCACCTGCCCCACTGGAGAGATGACAGCAGGGTTTGGGCAGGGATGGAGCCATGTCCTGAGCTGTGGCAATGCTGCTCCAGGAGCACAGAGGGCCTGGAGCCCAGGGGAAGGAGAAGGAAGCGGCTGGAATAGGGCAAGGCAAAGGCCAGGAGTTACATGGAGCCAGAAAGCACTGCTGCCTGAGAAACCACAACCCCCAGCAAAAATCAGAAACCTCAATAAAGCTCCTGATGGGCTTTGTGGGCTTTGATTCCAGATTATGTTTTTGAGGTGTTTACAACCAACCTGGAAAGACTGAAAGCATTCAATTACTCGAAAGGGAAGCTGAGATTTGCTCACAGTCAATCTCCTGCCTCCAGCATCTCTGTGGGTGCCAGCAGCAAAGCACAGCACATAGGTGAGCAGAGCCACGGGGGCACCAGCCCAGGGGTCTGTGCCACCCCTTCAGTTGTCACCTGCTGTCCCTGAGCATCCTCAGCTGGATAATTAAGCATTGCAGTTTAATTTTGGGGTTGGCAGGGTGGGTTTGGCTGCTGTGTGGTGAATCCCATGGGCTGCTCCTCAGCCACAGCCCAGCTCTTGCCAGGGAGGGTTGCACAGCTCCTGGCTGTGGATTTTCCATCATTTCTGCAATGCCATCATTCAGTCACCACCGGAAGAGGGGCAGGAAGTGCTTTGGCATCTGATTTTAATCAGCACAGTGCTGGAAGTGAACAAGGCACAGGGAGTTGTGGGGTCACACTTGCAGCAGCCCAGCATTCCCTGTGCCTTTTCTGACTTTCTCACCTCATTCTCGGGCCAGGGGTGCCAAGCCTGTGAATTGACACCCTTGTATCTACCTGAAACCTCACGACCTCCCTCGGAACACGTGAAAAATAAAGGTGCTGAAGCAGCCTGTGGCAGAGATATGTGAGGTGTGAGTCCAACAATATCTCCTGATCCTTGTGAATATCCCCTCCTGTCCCCCAGCACACATTTCAAATATCCCCTCCTGTCCTCCAGCACCCATCCCAAATTTCCCCCCCTTCTCTCCCAGCACCGGTGCCAGGGCATCTCAGGACACCCCAACATGGGCAGCTGAAGCCCCCCTGGCCCAGCCCCCCTCCCCGGCTGCACCCCCGTGCCGGGGGCTCAGGGCTGTCCCTGCCCTCCCGTCTCCCCCCCGCTCCTGGGGCTGCTGGGGCCCATCAAGCCCCGGTGCCACCACACGGGTGAGGGTCCCAGAGCAGCCCGAACGGCAGCAGCGCATGTTCAGCAAAGCTGCTTATTCCACACAATTTCCCTAACATGGAATCATGGCTAGGCTTCACGAACGAAGGAATCGCTGCGGTTGGAAAAGCCCTCCCAGCCCATGGATCCACCCTGTGCCCCATCCCCACCTTGTCCCCAGCCCAGAGCACTCAGTGCCACGGCCAGGCCTTCCTTGGACACCTCCAGGGATGGGGACTCCAAACCTCCCTGGGCAGCCCCTGCCAGTGCCTGAACACCCTTTCCAGGGAGAAATTCCTGATGCCCAACCTAACCCGACGCGGAAAGGTCCCTCAGCCAGTCCCTCCCTGAGGGGAGAGCTCCTCCAGGCCTGCACACCCCGGCGAGGCCGGTGCCCGCTGCCCGGGACAGGCCTTTCCCACAGCTAGGGCGGCTCCTGACCCGGCCCGGGACAAGGCTTGGCCGGACAACGCTAGGCCCGGGACTAGGCCCGGCCTGGACACGGCTCGGCTCGGACATGGCCCGGACAAGACTCGGCCCGGCCCGGCCCGGCCCCGGCCCTCCCAGGGCGGCACGGCCGCCGCCTCACGGGGCGCGGGCGGGGCCGGCGGGCGGGGTCAAGAACGGAGCTGATTGGGCGTGGAGGGGAGGGGGGCGGGGCCGATGGGAGGAGAGAGGGCAGGGGCAGTGCTGATTGGTCGGGGCGTGGTCAAGGGGCGGGGCGTGGTCAAGGGGCGGGGCCGGGCCGGCCGGGCGGAGCGTGCGCAGTGCGGAGCGGTGAGTGGGGGGGACGGGGTGGGAGGTCCCGCCGGGGTCCTGAGGGGCCGCGGCCCTGCCCCGGGACACGGCCCCGGCACGGCCCCGGCACGGCCCCTGTGGGCACGGGCCGCTGCCTCCCCTGCGCTGCCGCTGCCCTCGTTCGAGCGGAGCCGGCGGTGAGGCCTTGAGGGGGCCGGGGCTGCCCCGCTTCGGCTCCGAGCGGACGTGCGCGGGCCGTGAGGGACGGCAGTATCCGGCCCCGGGGGCTGGGGCAGGGCAGGCAGCCGCTGGGGCTGCAGTGCGGGCCCTGTGGTGGCACTTACCCACGCTCTGGGGCAGGACAGGGATCCCTTACACTGAGGCGTTTCAAACATAAGTATCTAAACGTAAGTTGCCCCAAACAGGCGCAGTTTGGGTCCTGCCTGGAGCACACTGACCTCCCAGGCAGCTGTGGAATAGAAACGTGCTGGTACCGCTGGAGCAGCTCCAGGACATTAAAATGGATTTTTCTTCAGGGCCTGAATTTTAAAACTGTTTAATTATTTTGGTACGAGCCTGCATATGGCTCTCTGGCTGGAGAACTCGCAAAATTACACGTTGCACAAGGCCGGGGAGCGAATGCTGAGCAAATGGGATTTTGTGTATAAACACTGTTTGGAGTGTTGCCTGAAAATGTTTAACTTCAGTGGTTGACTAACACTTGGGCGAGGAGTGATCTTTGACAGAGCACTGGCGCTGCCGCCTCTCAGCATGGCTGGGTTTACACTAACAAGTTTTGTAGATACAATTTCTTACGGGCAAGTTATTTACTCTGCAGTGTTTGGCTGCTAGAACTGAGCCAGTCCCAGTGCGGGGCGGAGGCAGAGCTGCCTGCACCGGCGCTGCTGGGTTTGCCTGCCAAAGGAGGGTAACGTGCAGAGGCATTGCCGGGGTGGAGTGTCTGTGGAAGAGCCTGCTCCGAGCACAGCCCTGGCAGGAACCTTTGAAGTGCAGATAAGTCTCTGGAGGACGTTAGAAGATGATGACACACCCTGTCATTTACCGAACGTGCTGCCGCAGCGTCCCTGCTCCGTGTGAGCCTTTAAATTCATTTGTGCTCTGGGAGCAGCATTGTTAAGGGATGGACTTGTATTTTTCTGTCTTTTCTTTCCCTCAACCCTGCCTTAAAATGACCAGCCTGGATCACGTTGTTTTTCAGCAGCCTCCAGGGCATTTACAGAAACGGTGGAAGTATCCAAAATATTCTCCCAGAAACTTTAGTGTAGGAGTGCAGCTAATGCAGGTGACAGTAGTGCTGGAATCCCTGGCTGTGTGACCACGTATTTACTAGTTTTGAAGGGATACAAATATGATCCTTTTAAAGAAATCAGCTGGAAACAATTCCTCATGAGTTGTCAGAACAGCCCTTGAACCTGCAGTGCTGTCCTCATGCCCTAAAGCAGCACAAGAGCAGTGCTGGTGCTACCACCACCTCTGTTCTTACTGTTGAGAATTTCTTTAGCCTGAGCAATAAAACACCTGTAAAACTTTCCAGCACCCCCAGAGCTCTCTCTGTGTGCTCCTACTTGGGCTGGGTAGGTGAAAGCACATCAGCCATACCTTGAATTTGCAAGGCAGTGAATTATTGGGATAAATTTAGGGATAACAGTCAGCCTTTCTGTGTGCTAATCCTCTCTGCTACTGACTCCCTCCGTGGCTTTTATAACCCCCCTCAGCTCTCCTCACTTGTTCTCCTCTGAGAAAGAACATTTAACTCACGCTCGTGAGGGAGGTGAATCAGCTCTAATTAAGATTTGTTCAGTGCTTTGTTGATAAGTTCTCTGTAAAGCCAGTTGCTATTTTTTTATTAACACCCAGATATTCTTAGCACCTGCAGTGAGAAATGACACAACACTGGGGATCTCTGGGAAGCAGCTCTGCGAAGGGAGACAGTGCCTGCTAACCAGGGCTTTGTCAAATCCATTCTGGCTGCGGTTTACAAGGCAGCTCAGAAAAACTCCAAATCCCCTCGAGTCATTGGGAAATCTTAAATGTTCCTGGAAGTTAAGCCCTGCTTTTGCATGGGATTTGTAGCTCTTACCCCCTTGCTGGATTTCTCCCAAGCTGTCGGTGTGCTGATGGCATCAGCTGCTCTCACCTGCTTTGGAACACCTTGTTGCAATTACTTCAATTCCTTCAGCAATGAGCCCCTCAAATTATCCTGTCTGGGGTAGGGAGGGCTGGGTGATGACCCTTACAGGCTCCAGCCAGTCCCAGAGGTTGGTGGGGCTGTGTGGGGTGAGAGGGGAGGAGGGAAGCCCTTCTCCAGGGGTGCATCCCATCCCCCTGCATGGGAAATGAAGCTGAAGAGCTTCGTTTGTGAAGGATAATGAAGGTGTGAATGGAAATGGTTATGGTGCTCTATGGTGCCTGTAGTGTGTGGGTGCCCCTGCAGTGGGATGAGGAGCTCTGTTGTATTTTGGGGAAGAAGAGGCTGTTCATTTGGCTCTGTCACTGCTGTAGGAGTGGCCAGATGGAGGATGCTAAAATGAAATGCAGGGCTGGAGCAGCCTCCTTGTCCATATGTCCTGAGCCAGGTGAGAGATACTTGGCTCCCGGCTGGGCAGTGCTGGGTGGTGGTGCAGATCTGGGCAGGGGCCAGTTCCCTCTGGGCCCTGATGGAATCCCAGTCTCAGAGAGCCTGACTGCTTGTCTAACTCTCCCTTGCAGCGAACTGAGCAGCCAGGTCAGCTCTTGCTGTCACAGAATGGGGAGCCCAATGGATGGTTGTCCTTCTTGTAGACCCTGTTAAAGTCTGAGAGCTGGTACCAGCCCTGGAGGGAGCGGGATGGAGAAACCCCTCTGCAGGTGGTATGGGGTGCTGTGTTTTACACTGCTGAGTGCTCCACTAGTTGCCCAGATTCTCTGGTCTGTCTGTGACTTAGAGGTGATACCTGGCATGGAGCCCAGAACTGGGAATTTTATGTTCCCAGACCACGGAGATGTTTAGCTCCTCACAGCTGGAGCTGTGGAGTCACAGCACTGGCACATTTAGGCCCGTCCCTGATTTTCCTCAGCATTCCCCCCACCTGGAGAGCTTTCCCCTGGCCTCTCTTTGTGCTCAATCTCTGTTTGTGCTGTTTCCAAGTGCAGTTCTTTGCATTGTTTTCCTGGCTTTTCTTTCTATTGATTTGTGGGTGTTTTGGGAACTTTCCTTCAGTTTATCAATTCCGATCATGACCTCCAGAGTGCTTCCAGCTCTTAACTGCTGGGCATCCTTTCAGGTTTTAGAAAAGTGCTTTCTCTGTTGTTCAGGCATTAATGAAAAGAATGAACAGAAGCAGACCTGGGCTGAGCTCTGAGAGCCCAGACATGAGGATTTCTCCTGTGGTGACATGGAATTGCTGGTAGCTACCCCTAAAGTGTGTGGGGTTGAGTTGCTTTGGTTGGTCTCTTTTTTCTTAGTTAGTAATGAGTACTGGGCTTCATTAAGGTGAGCTCACCTAGACTTAGTCCCAGCTCCTCTGGTTTTTGAAAGCATTGGATGGATAGAGTGAAAAGCCTGCTTTGTGCTGGTCGGAGGTGTGATGGGCAGGTCTCTGTACAGGGGGATTTGTGCTCTGTTTCTGAAAGCTCAGGTGGTTTTCAAGAGCTTTCAAGAACTTTATTTACCTGGGGCTTCTTGCTGGTGCTCGCTGGGACTGGGATGGCTCTGAGGCAATTCCAGAACTCCCTGAGCAGCAGAATATGTGTGGGAGGAATTTGTGTCCAGCATGTCCCGCTCCCCTTTGTTTGTCCACAGGTCTCTCCTCAGTGAGAGTTGGGCTTGTCTGTGTGTGACTAAGGTAGTAAAAATACGTTTTTCTCCTCAAGCAATTCCCAGTTCCTTGTGTGGTTGCTCTGCTCTGAAAGAATTAAAAATTACTTGCTCTGGAGAAATTAATGACACTCATTTTTATCCCTGACTAGTGTCACTAGGGGAGAGGTTGCAGGATACCTCGTTCCACCAGGGCTCTGCCTTAGTGCCAATTTTGCTTAAGGAGGAGGAATTCCTTGAGCTGAAATAGATTTCACTGAAGAAAATGTCACTGCCCAGACAGGGCCAGCTCTACCCACCCTGAGTTCTGTAAGGACTGAGCTGCTGGGTTCAGCTGTTGGAATTTTAAGAGGTTGGTCCTTTTCTGAAATACTCTTCCACTCCATCTTTCTTTGCACATTGGTGTCACTGTGGGGTGAAATTTGGGCCCCACTGAATTGAAGGACAATGCAGGGTTCCTCTGTGGGGTTCATCTCTCCCTCCTCTCCAGGCTGGTAACTTGAGGTACCTGTCCACAGCTGTTCCCTCCAGCTGTGCCTCAGGGACACCATCACGGGGTGGAGATGCTGTGTCCTGTTTGTTCTCCTGGGTTGGTCCATGCCTGATGGTTGAGTCGTAGAATCGTGGAGTATCCTGAGTTGGAGGGACCTGCAGGCACCACCCCGGTGGGTGCCCTGACCAAATTTCAGTTCCAGGGGAGAAAATTCCAACCTCCCTAAAGTGTTCCTGTGGTTTTTGTTGAATTCTTCCTTACTTGTCTCTCGGGGGCTGTGTGCTGTAGTTAAATATGGGTAGAAAGGTTGTGTTCCACTCTGGATTACAGCAGAATCTCACTGATGGATAAATTGCATCCCAAGCCCAGTTTGCAAAGCCCTTTGGGCTTCGTGGGCTGCAAGAAGCTGTATTTTATTCTAGATGTGTGCTTGCTGATAATTCTATAGGATTTGCAGTCAGCAGGTTGTAAGAGCCCTGATTATACCGGTTCCCTGTGCAGTTAGACTCTGCCCAAATAATTCAAGTGCCTGCTGCAGAGAGACAAAAAGGAAAATGGGAGGATGATCCAGAAACCTCTGGATCACTGGAGCAGGTGGGAAGAAGATACATATGTTGGTCTGAAGAAAATACCAAGCCAGGTATATGCCTTTAAGCATCTGAAGAAAACTCAGGATTTTCTTAATGGCTGCCTACTTTAAACGCAAATAATTCCTTTAACAAGGGGTTTTAAGGGTTTAACTTAATTTTAGAATTTTTATTTCAGGCGTACGTCCATAAAATTAACTTCTTTATCGCAGAATGCTGTAATGTCTTCCATGTTGCTGCTCATTTGCAAGAAATCTCTGCACAGTTATTTCTTATGTACCAGTTAAATCTATGAGCCAACAGATGTCAAGTGTAGCAAAAATGCTATAATAATATTATGGTCTAATAATAGTTATAATGATTCTAATTACCTGGTGCAGCTTCTGAGAGAGGCAGTTTCAGAAGTCAGTGCAAAGGAGGTGTTTAACCTTGAACTGTAGGAGCAGGGCATTCCAGAGGTGCCTGGGCTGCACCCCTGTCTCCATTTCGGACATCCCATTCCCTTTATTTCCTTTGGCAAACTGGGATTGGCAGTCTGGGATGCTTTAGATGTTCAGACTTCATTTTGGCTATGTTCAGAGGAGGAGAGGAGTTTCTTGGAATACCAGGATGTGAACCTGCTCATTTTCACCCTCTGGTGCTCGTACTACCTGAGGACAGTGGTACCCCTGGATTGCTCCCACCTCAGGCAGGCTGTGGAGCCTCAGCAATCTCCATCCTTGGTGCCAGCTGGTTGTGCTGCTTTGAAGTGTCGGGGAGGCTTTGCCACAGCCTGGAAAGCACAAAGCCAGCCTGAATCTGCCTGATGGGAGAGCATTTGGGGGTGTCCAGGTGAGCGGCCTGGACTTGTTGATCCCAATGGAGCCTTTGGTATGAGAGGAGAGGAGGGCACTGGGCTGTGCTGGCTCTGCCTTCCACAGTCCGGCCCCCACAGCCTCATCACAACCTCTTTCCCCACATGCTCCATGTGCCAGCTCTGTTATGTCACTCCCAATGCCCCTCTACCACCCTATTATTCCTTTAGAAAGGATCCTGGGCTGTATTTTTTATATTCCGGTGGGTTTTGCCCAACATTTCTATGTGCTGTTAGTGCTGTGGGGTCCCAGAGCTCGTTACTGTTGTAGGATAGATAAGGCAACGTGTAAGGGATCACCTGATTTTGTGACATGAAGTTGCTGAGGAGTCCCTGGGTCCCAGAGCAGAATCATTTCCGCAGAGGAAGCCCTGCATGGGCTGGAATTTGACAGCTTTCAGTGATTATATGCCAGGCTGAACGTTTTTCCTCTAAATTATAGATTCACGTGCTGATGAGAACTCAGCAGGACCTACGGGAACGTGTCTCTTGCTTGCTGGTCCCTGGTATGGGCAGCAGCTGGGAATCTTCTGTTTTCCTGTAAAATGGATCCAGAGGTGCCCTTGGAAGGTTTTTTCTTTGTTTCCAGCCTGCTTGTAGGCTAGGCTAGCATGCTCTGCTTCTTGGGAAAGCCAGCACCTCGGGCCAAGGCTTGTGCTGATGAGAGCTCGGCCACCTTCAGCCTTTCCTGGGGGAGGTTCAGCCTTTCCTGGGGGAGGTTCAGCCTTTCCTGGGGGAGGTTCAACCTTTCCTCAGGGGGAGGTTCAGCCTTTCCTCAGGGGGAGGTTCAGCCTTTCCTCAGGGGGAGGTTCAGCCTTTCCTCAGGGGGAGGTTCAGCCTTTCCTCAGGGGGAGGTTCAGCCTGTCCTTTGGGGGGAGGTTCAGCCTTTCCTCGGGGGGAGGTTCAGCCTTTCCTCGGGGGGAGGTTCAGCCTTTCCTCGGGGGGAGGTTCAGCCTGTCCTTTGGGGGAAGGTTCAGCCTGTTTTGGGGGGAGGTTCAGCCTGTCCTTGGAGGCAGGTGCAGCCTTTCCTTTGGGGAATTTTACCTTCTTGCTGGAGGCAGTACCTGAGCTGGTGCATCACCTTGGAGATGAGACCATAGGAGGTGCAGGGCACAGCCTTTCCCGGGCTCACGGGAAGAAGGATGTGGTAACGGGCTGCGCTTATTTAGGAGAAAATGATTTCTCAGAGTAAATAAATTGTAGAACACTTGGCGTCACCCCAGGTGCTATTAAGGAAAAAATCTCTTCAAGCCAGAGCTGTAAGGCTCATGCAATATTCACTGGCTTTTAACACGCCGCTCCGCGTTGTTCCACACCAGGCGCTGCCGCCGTGCCCGGCGCTGACTCACTAACCCACTTGTGCTTCTACTTACCCTGGGATGCCAAACCTCCCGCTGCTTTCCTTCTCCCTGTATATATATTCCTCATCCTGCCACAAGAGTGCCTTCCTTGTGGGTGACAAGTTGACCATGAGCTGGCAGTGTGCTCTTGTGGCTGGGAGGGCCAATGGGATCCTGGGTTTCATCAGGGAGAGCCTTGGAGCAGGGCAGGGAGGGGATCCTGCCCCTCTGCCCAGCCCTGGGCAGGCACATCTGCAGGGCTGGGCCCAGCTCGGGCTCCTCAGTACAAGAAAGACAAGGAGCTACGGGAGAGGGTGATGAGGGGTCTGGAGCATCTCTTATGAGGAGAGACTGTGGGAGCTGGGCCTGATTAGTCTAGAGAAGGGAAGACTGAGGGGATCTCCTCCATGCATATAAATATCTCAAAGGTGGATGTCAAAAGGATGGTGCCAGACTCTTCAATGGTGCCCAGTGACAGGATGAGGGGTAATGGCATAAACTAAAACACAAGAAGTTTCACCTCAACAAGAATTTTCCAGGGACAGTGGCAGAGCACTGGAACAGGTGCTCAGGAAGGGCCTGGGGTCTCCCTCTCCAGAGACATTCCAAACCCACCTGGATATGTTCCTGTGTCACCTGCTCCAGGTGACCCTGCCTTGGCAGGGGGATTGGACTGGATTATGAGACCCCTTCCAACCCAAACTATTCTGCGATTCCTGCATCCCTTTTCTCATCCCACTCAGTGTCCAGGTTTTCACTGCTCCGAGTTGGTTGCAAGGCTTCACTTTCCCATGACTGGTTGGGTTTCCAAGGGATGTGAAGGGTGTGTGGGTGCACTGAGCTCTCCTGCATGCAGAAACACCTTCCTGTGTTGGCAGGCTGTTCCAACACACCCCAACCCCTGTCTGCTCATGCTGACATCCTTGGGGGATTGGGGACACTGCCTTTTCCTCTTGCCTCCCTCGGTGCACTCTTTCCTTGTCTGGTTTCTGGGACACAGAGAACTGTCCTAACAAGGTCTGGAAGAGCCCTCTGGCCCCTCTCTGCCTCATTGCCTCCACGTCTCATTCCAGACTTCATCTGTAAACATTTCTTTGCCCTTGCTAAACACTGTGTCTCTTAATTTCTCTCTGCAAGAGTATTATTTAATTTGTAACTGTTTTAGGACATTATTTGAAAAATCCGATATGAAGCTGTATTTCATTTACTGTAATGATCCACTAATGCGGGCATATTTCAAAGGCAGGCCATGCAGTACTGTGGGATTTAATTAAATTTTGTTTTTCAAGTAAGCATCAATAGACAGACAATAACAAATGGTGGACAATATGCATACAGAACAAAGTCACTCCATTTTCTTTTCCAAGACCATGGACGTGAAAACACATAGCCCTTAAAATGGACTTGGCCCACTCACAACTGCTGCAGTTAACTCACTTTAGGAGTTTTTTCTTCTTACTTTGACTTAATTAATTTCCTTGCTCTCTTCCTGCCCACAGAATAAACTGTTACACTGTGGAAAATTTCCAGAAGGAGCTGTGGGTGCTCAAAGTGCTGCTGCAAGCCCTGGACTCAGAATATCGTGTTGTTGAGTAGCGTGTGATGGCTTGTCCAGAAGGGCCCTTGCCAGGGTGACAGAATAGAGGGGCTGGGTGTGAGGTCCTTGTTCTGTCTCTGGTGACTGGACAGGGAGGGTGCTGGGAAGGAAACATGGTGTTGCTGCAACCAGCATTGTTGTACCCAGATCAGGAATCACCAAGTGGCTCTTGAGTGCATTTCATTCCTTTTCTTCCAGCGAGTGTGGGGTAATCAAGTACACAATAGATGTGGAGAAGCTTGGGAAGCCTGTTCCAGGTCAGCAGGAGGCTGCTGGGAATCATCATGGCACTCACAGCTGGCACTTGTCCACGTGCTCTGGGGTAAAGGAATTCACGGGTGACACTGTAAATGGGCTCCTTTGTTCAGGCTTGAGGAGGGGGCGAGATCACAGAATCATAGAATCAACTGGGTTGGAAAAGACCTCTGAGATCCTCAAGTCCAACCCTTGATCCAACCCCGCCGTGGTTCCCAGACCATGGCACATCCAGTCTCACCTTAAACACCTCCAGGGATGGTGAATCCCTGGGCAGCCTATTCCAATGTCTGATCACTCTCTCTGTAAAAAATTTCTTCCTAATATCCAACCTAAACCTCCCCTGGCACAGCTGAAGACCCAGCCCTCTTGTCCTACTGCTGGTTCCTGGGAGAAGAGCCCGACCCCCACCTGGCTACAACCTCCTGGCAGGGAGTTGCAGAGAGTCAGGAGGTCTCCCCTGAGCCTCCTCCGGGATGAACAACCTCAGCTCCCTCAGCCTCTCCTCACAGGACTTGTGCTTGAGGTGGTTCAGTTCTGCCTGGCTCTGGTGGCTGAGGTAGGTTTGGTTCTTTCCAAGTGTCTGGAGAATTTGCCATTGTTTAGAAAGAGAACCAGAACTTGCTGAGGGAGTCGGCGCGGGTGCCCTGGACTCCCACAGCGCTACAGCTCTTTGATTCTCTGTGAAATATCTCTGAGTCAGAGAGCTGGAAAAAGCATAAATTTTTCAGAGGAAGAGCCTCCGTTCAGAGATGTGAGTTAAGCCGTGGCCGGGGTTGATGGCTAAAGCTTTGCCTGCTTAACCTGCCTGCAGAGGGATCGTGGGCTGGGAGTGAGGGCTGTGCCTGGGGCTGGCCCTGAGCCAGGCTGGGTCACTGTCCACAGGGCTTCAGGGTGGAAATGGAGCATGGAAACCTGGGAACCTGGGAGACCCTGGCTCCTGACTGTAAGTTCATGAAAAACATCGCTGTCGATGACAGACCTGTGTCTGCTCACCCCCCCCCTCCTCGGGATCTCGGGTAACACTTCCCGCACTCCGGGAACAGCCTGTGTTGTGCTCCTCGCTGGAAGCAGCCCCGCCAGTCCTTTCCAGCTCTCCCGGTGCCTGGCTGAGGGGGTGTGCTGTGCTGCTGGGAGGGTCCTAGGGAGGGAGAATCCTGCCCAAGGAAGGCTGGCACGATGGGGTCCTGTGCTCACTGCCTGTGGCTGGAGAGGAGTCCTGGTACAGATAAAAGGATCGCTAAATAAAACTTGTCATTAGGCATCAGATACTCTTTAATTAAACTGGATAAACCCCCACACAGCTGAGGTTTGTGCTGGTACTGCTTGTGCCAAGGGGAATGCCCTGTGCCTGATTTTGTTCTTCCCTTGTGCCTTGCATTAGGCTGCCAGATTTCTCATTTTTTCACTTCTTTTTGTTGCTATGTAGTGTCACTCGAGGCTCTGTTGCTGAGTTTTGGGACAGACAGTTGCTTTTTGGTGACTTGAAGCAATGTGTCCTGCTTCTGCTGTCCCTTCTTTGGATCTTCAGCCTTTTTTCCCCAGCCACTCTTGCTTTGCCATAAGCAAAAGCATCCAGGAACCTCGGGCCTCTTGCAGACTCATTTTCCCGGGACCATTACTCATCTTCTGTGGAAAGAGCAATTTTTCTGGCTGTGGCAGGGCTCAGGTGGCTGCTCCCAGATGGAGCACACTGGAACATCTGGAGCCAGTGGCTGAGCCATGGGCTGAGAGATGTGCCCTCAGTGCAGACCAGTGAGTGCTTGAGCCTGGTCTTTGCAGGAGCAGGTGAGTGGTTTGTGTTCCCCACAGTACTGCTGGCATGATTAACCCTTGCAGATGTGCCCAGAGTAGTTTTAGGGGCTTATTCTCCTGCCCAGCAGGATCACAGAGAGAAGGACATTCCAGGCTCTGTGCTTTAATGGTTCCTGCAGGACTGTGCAGCGAGGAGGGTGACTGCAAGGGACCTCGACACGAGGTCTGGAACGGCACAAGTGCAGGGCATGGGAAACTGCAATAGTGCTCAGGAATGAACAAAAAAAAGGCTCTAGGACTATTTAAAAGGAAAAATTAGTAATCTGTAATTCAATTTTGAGGGAATTCACTTGTGAGAGAGCACGTGCTGGCTGGGAGGGGAGGGCCATTTGCTCAGATGGGTGATAATCCATCGCAGCATATTCCCACACTGAGCCTCTTTGACAGGCATTAACCTTCCTCAGACCTCCCGAGGATGAGTGAGGAGCTGTGCCACTGGATGAGGAGTTTCTGGACTATGTGTGATAATTCAAACACCAGATTCTTGTTAGTCATGGCTGGTGCTGGTGGCTGCCCCACGTGGGAGTGCTGTGTGGGCCTGTGTGCTGCCGTGCTTCACAGTGAGGAGTGTGCTGGGCTCCGAGAGCACTTGGGTCTGACACCGGCCGGCTCGCTTTCTTGGATTTCTCCTTTGGAGTTTGGCAGCCATCTGCTTCAGGGAGTACAGTGGCCTCATAAGAGTTTATTTGATCTGACACATGACAAATTGTTTCTGCTGGCGGCTACTGGAGGCACAGTGTGTTCGCTGGCAGCTGCGGCTCTGCAGGCACTGGGAAGTTGAGGAAGGCAGGCCTGCCCTCCTCCTCCCTTAGGAGACATCAGTGGAGGGAGCATGTCTTTAACCCCCCTCCCATTCCAGCCTCCCCTTTGCTGTTGTTAAACTGCGCTGTTTGCATAGATTGTTCATGTTTGTGTGCTGGGTGTTGCTGCAGGTGCTGGCTGTGGCTCCTGTTGTGCGTTGGAGTGTGGAGCAGAGGAGAGCCTGTGTTCTGGAACAGGACCCAGGTGCCATTAAAGACACTTTGTTAAGTTGCTTTTTTTGGGGCACCCTTTTAACTCTGCAGTGAGGAGTGGAAGATTACATTTCTCAGCAGAATAAAAAGTACACGTTCCCCGTGAGATACTGTAAATACATTTTATCTGTTCTATTACCTGCAGTTTCAAGAATATGTCCCCTAAGCATTTTAATCTTGTTTTCCAGAGTTGTCTCAGGGTGAGGAATCGCTCCTATTTGCAACTTTGGGAATGATTACCTGTTCATTAATTTCTTCTCTTTCCTGCTGTCCATCTGTTATTGCTTCCAAGAGAAAAAAAGCTCTCTGTAAATCTCCCCCGGAACAGGGCTGAGAGCTTCATTAGACGGAGAGTTATGTGCGCTGGGGACGTGTTTGTGAGGGAGGATCCCGTGGCTGTGCTCGTGGACAGACCCATGGTGTGCCCTGGCTCCTCTGACACTGTCCCAGTGCCCTTGGCCATGCAGAGCCCACCCGGTGCCCAGCCTGGCTCATGGCTCCCTGCCCTGAGATGAAGCGAGCACGGCAGGAGCACATGTCAGGGCACACCTGGAGCGCTGTGCTGAGGCACAGGCTGAGGGTCAGGGCAGCTCAAGCACCCGAGCAGTGCTTTGCCTCCTGACGTGCTTTGCCTGCAGTACCAGGCTGCTGTTATGAAACAGGAACGGGATGGGACAATGTGGAGCAGTTCCTGCTGCCCTGCTTTTGTCCAGCAGCTAAAAGCCAGTTCAGAGGTTTTTGTGGAAGTGCTGTTTGCTTTGGTCTTTTTTTGCTTGCTCTTTAAGTACAGAGTTGAAAGAGCTGGAGACTGCAGGCCACTGTAATTATTATTTCTTCCTGAATAGCAGAATAAATGTGCCATTTATTGCATAAATGACAGGGTCCTTGCCTTGGGAAACATATGCAGCCTGTTCCCACTGCTGGCAGCCCTTCGACATGTGAGTAACTGCCCCTGCCCAGTTCTGGGTGCAGGGAGATTTCTCACTCCCTGGTTGGGGTCGGTGCCAAAGCTTGTCTTTACGTGTGACGTGTGTGGTCCCTGGAAGTCACTGGGGAGGCTGTCACTGAAACAGCCTGGATTCACAGGGCAGCTGCATTTAGATGGCAGCTGATGGAGAAGCTGTAGAATAGTTTGGGATTAAATCTGCATGCAGGAGGGGACAGCTGAAGTCTGTGGTTGTTGTGGCCACTCTGAACAGACGTGGCCTGGCAGTCCTGGCGTAGATGTGCCATGTCCCCACCTGCCGTGGCACCGCTGGGATGCAGAAGCAGCTGCTCAGGGTGTTCTGCTGTCTCATGGCAGAGAGGAAGGTGCTGCAGGTGCATCTTTGATCAGAGCTGAGAGTGTTGTGGCTGCCAGCTCTGCCAGCAGGCAGGGAGCATTCGTGTCCTTGGCTTTGCCAGTAGCCTTACAGCAAAGGCCAAAAAATGGAGAGTGAAGATCCCTGTGTCCTTTGGCTGCTGTGTTGGGTGTCACGGTGTCTGCAGAGACAGCAGATGCAGCGACAGCCAGGACTGCCTAAGGAAGGACCCTTGGTGGACTGGTGCTGCTCAGCTACTGAAATGTCAGTCCATGAAATGGCTCTTTATAGGGTGTTCTTACCAAAAGGATGTTCCCTTTGAGTGTCTGATCTCCTGCTGTTGATCCGAGCTCCAGATGAGAAACAGTGCAGAGATGAGAAGGTGTGGAGGTTGCAAACATATTCATTGTCCCTTGGAAGGGAAAATCGTGGAGGAAACCCACTCAGTTCTGGTCATGTCTCTGTTGTCGTCCTTCCCCAGTGCAGGTTTTGGGCTGCTGTGGCTGAGGGACAATGGGATGGAGCCAAGGTGCTGCTGCTGAGTGAACCCCATGTCTCTGGGGAGCAGGGAGCACGGTCCTGGAGCTCAGGAGGGACCTGTGGCCTGGGAGCTTTACTATTACTACTTTACTACTGCTTTAGTTCTCTCTTCATGACCCTTCACTGTGCACACCTGCATGGCCCAGCCTTACAGTTCAGATATCTGTAGCTGAGCACTTGCTGGAGCCTTCCCTGTGCAGAGGAGCCGTGCGGACCCCACAGCCCTCGAGTGCGGTGGCTTGTGTGACTCTGGCACGTGCAGGGTCCTGTGCTGGCAAAGGCATTCACAGAAATACTGTTTCACAACTCCACTGGGATCCAGGGGACGTTCAGAGGCAGGTTCTTCACTTTGTCACCGTGTTACAGCGATTTAAGGCTGAGGAGCTCTTTGAAGCACCAGTGCAGCTTGTTCTGCTGTGACAAGGTGGATGTGAAGGCTGGTGTGACTTCCATTCCCCAAGGAAAATGCCCTTTTGCACAGATCACAAGCCGTGGCTTTGCTGCTGTTTGAAGAGACCAGAGGAATCTCAGAGCCAGGCACTTTGTGCCACATCAAAGCCTTCCTGTCTGAAGCCGAGGTGCTGAGGAGCTCCAGCTCCGTGTCCTTCATGTCTGGGCAGCAAAAGGAAAGAAGGTCCCTGAACCAGGAATCACTTGGGGGATCAAAGCTCAGCTTAGCAGAGGCTGACGAGGCAAAAAGCAGGATGGCAACAGGAAGGACACAAATCTTGTGGATGATCTGGGCCATCTGATAACAGCAGTCAGGCCTCCAGAGAGACCTGTGAGGCCTTCTCTGGCACCTACCCCTGAGGAGGCAAATGTGCAGTGTCCTTCACTTGGCTGGAGCAATTCCGTGGTGCCTGAGGGATTGTTTAATAAGGATGGTGCAGTGTAACATTTCAAAGTGTTTTTTCCATGCAGTGCTACAAGTAACATATAAATAGCTCTAAAAGGCAACAAATCGTTCCCCAAAGTAGAGGTGGCAGATGACGAACAACAGGAGAGGGAAGGAATTGTGTTCGCTTTCAGCTTTCTATGTCTGTGCATTTACTTCTGCATTTGCAGCCCTTGGAGCTCTTTTTATTTTAAATTTCCTTAGGAAAATCCCCGCTGAAGGCATGCTGCCTGCTGTGACTGGCTGTTCTGCTTTGGCTTCAGCCCGGGGAGGCTCTGATAACTGGGGAACAGGACTCGCTTTTCAGTCTTGGTGGGAAAAGCCTGGGTACAGGAATGGAAACCACCATGTGTGTCAGTTCTAGATGATGGCAGTGGCAGTCTCTCAGCTCTCCCTTCGTGCTCATTCCTGTCCCAGGGCTAATTTAATTGCTTAACAAAGGCATCCTCTGAGACCACTGTGAAGGCACTAATGCAGTGAAAAAAATAAACAAACTTGGATTATGCCTTTCATCCAAGCACAGAAAGACAGTGATGGAGACCTCAGTGGAAGGAGCCCCACAATTCCCTCAGTTGTAACCACGGTGTCCATGTTACAAATGGAGCAACTGAGCTCCAGCGTGGGACTTGTCTGGATTGATGCAGGGATCTGGGACAAAACCAGGAGGGAACCTGCTTAGTTATGTTCATCCCCAGGGAGCTCCTTATTCCCCTTAAGGGGAGGGTTTGACTTTGGCTTCTTAGGGCTTTATTCTGAGTTTTGGTGCCAGTCTGGCAGGTCCTGAGTTGGTTTAGCCCACGAGATGGTTCCCAGTGGTCTTCACCTTTTCAACTGGGACCTTGCCACAAAACTGGAAGCACTGGGGAGCCCAGCTCACTTGCAAGGGAGGTGCTGAGCTGGACATCCAGCCAGGCATCCCATGAAATGAATCCTGCAGGTTGAATCCACGCCATGTTAACCCTGGCCACACAGCTAGGCCATGGGTGAGCCCCATGTTTGCTGCCCACATGCCATGTGCTCCCTGCTGTCCCTCCTCTCCCTGTCCCCCAGGTCCTCACGGGCAGTAAGAGCTGTCACCATGCCCGGTGCACTGTGCAGAGGTGAGAAAATGCATTTGTCATAAACTTCACAGCTCACTGTTCCCGCTGGATCAATAGGGCGGCTGGAGAAGTCCTTCACTGCCCGCTGTGGGGACACCCCTGTGCCAGGGGCTCCACAGGGCTGTGGCACGGGGTGTCCTTGGCTTGGCCATGCCCATGGGAAACCTTCCAGGAGGTTCCTGGTGGATGTACAGCCACAGGGGATGGATGGTTGTCCTGGGGCTGCAGAGCGGTGCTGGTGCTGCTGTAGGAGTTGTGTGCCTGATCCATCACCGTGGGATTTCTGTAACACTGAGCCGGAATTTTGCAGGTTTTTTTAACCTCTTAATTGAGTCCCTTTATAGGGAAGGTGGCATCTGACAGGAGAAGGAGGTTGTTATTTCATGTGAGAGACATAAGTGAACAGCAGGAACTTGGAAAATACAAAACCTGTTTCCAGAGAGGCTGGGAATATGCCAGCTAAAACTTTGGCTCTGTCCCACCAGCAGTGGGACATCAGGGCACCCTGGGGCCTGGCTGGTGCAGTGTGTGCTTTCTTTCCTCTTAGATTTCCAAGCTCAGGAAAGCAGAGGGGGTAAAAAACCCACACTGAACACTGGCAGACTCCTGGGTTAGTGTGAGCCAAGGTGTCACCTTGCAAATAGGGACTGATTGAAGTGATAGATCTGAGGGGGGGGGGGGAATATCACTCAATTATATGTGCTGTGCATGGGAAATTGCAGCAAGGAGCGGGAGAAGGGAATGGGTAGGGGCAGGAGGAGAGGTGTTTCCAGCTGGGGTTTGGGGAGGTGAGGAGGAAGGGGAAAGCTCTTTCCCGTGGTTGAGGTTAGGCAGTGTGGCAGCTTTCAGCAGGATGTCTGTCCTGAAGGTCTCTGCACATCTCTTGTCTCCAGGCAAATCTTAAATTGGTGCAAATCAGCCCCTGTGCTCTGGTGTGGGTTTGAACGTCCTTGCTGGCCCCAGAGCTCTGCAGAGTGAGGGAGTGCAGGCAGTCGCAGAGCCCTGCGAGAGCAGCTGCCAGGAATTCAGAGAGATGCGTTTCTTATAAATAATAAATGATAAACTCAGTCCTCTGATCTCTGAGGCACGCTCTGCTTTTGTACGCTCCGTGCTGGACTCAGCGGTCGCTCCCTGGCGCGGAGGGTCTGAGGGCTGCTGGTGGCACACCCGCTGCAGCCCCTGGAATTTTGGGATCGTGCTGAGCCAGGGCGGAGCGTGGCCCCTTCTGCCAGCGCTGCTAAGGAGCGGTGGGGAGGGTGAGGGCAGCCTTGCTCAGGCTTCACACCGCCGCAGTGCAAAGCTGCGCTCCTGCCCTCTGGAGAGCAGCGTTTTGTGGGAACGCTGCTTCCGGAATGAATTCATTAAGTCAATTGAACAGACTAAACGATGTTTAGTGTTAAACTGCGCGGGGCTGGATAAACACCAGGGGCGAGGTTGTGGCCGGGTAGAAGGGGCAATTCCAGCTTTATCCATAAGTGACCCACAACAACCCCCTGCTCTGCTCCCGTGTCAATGTGCCAATGCCGAGAGCTGCCCTCACTGTGCCCGGGTGCCGCTGTGCCACCTCCTGCCCTGGAGATATCCACGTCCTGCTCCCACTTCCATCGGCACCTGGCAGCGCTGTAGGAAGAGTAGCTGAGCTGCTGCTGGAGGGGCTGGTGTGAGCTGATGGCCGTTAGGGAGCCTGGAGGGGTTATTAATATTTATTGTTATTATTTGCTGGTGGCGGTTATAAAGGCTGTGTGATTGCACGGGACGTGCCAAGCTCTGTAAACACGTGTTCGTGCCATGGTTATCCTGCTCCTCCCGCCCCACTGCCCATGTCACAATTCCTCCCCTTGGAATTCCACCACGGTTCCAAGTGGTGCTTCTGCCACAGGACCTGCTGCTGGGGTTGGGCTGGGCCCAGCCTGCAGAGCTCGAGCCATGATTTATTCCTGTAAACCTGAAAGCGTGGCCTCCGTGCTGTGTGGGTTCTCCGTAGGCAGCCAAATATGAGAAGGTGTTCCCGCAACTTTTCCCTTGTGTAGGAGTGTTTTTAACACGCCAGAGCAGAGTCCCAGTAGGAGTAAATGATGAGGAGCAAGCAAGAAGAATAAATGTGGTTTTTTAAGCTATTTCATAAGCGACATCAATGGGATGGTCTGTATGGCAGCCGTGCCCTCCCTGCTGAGCTCATGGAGGTGGGAGGGTGTTTGCAAACAGCCTGTCCTGCCTTTCACCCAGGGGCTTCGTGCCCAGGTGGGACCCTCGGGCAGGGGTTGGGGGCTGTCAGTGCAGTGGGCTCCTGTGTGGGTTAGTGTATCTATGGATCTATTCTGGGGATACTCACTGGAGGCAGGAGTGTGCTTTCCCAGTGGCAGGATGGCTGGAGGAGCAGAGCTGCTGAGACCACCCTGGGCATCAGACCTTGAGTGAGGCTGCGTGGAGTCTGTGCCAGCCCAGTGAGGGGGATCTGTTTGGTTGGAAGGAACCTTAAAGCTCATCTTGTCCCACCCCCTGCCATGGACAGGGACACCTCCCACTATCCCAGGTTGCTCCAAGCCCCATCCAGCCTGCCCTTGGACACTTCCAGGGATGGGGCAACCACAGCTTCTCTGGGCAACCTGTGCCAGGGCCTCCCCACCCTCACAGGGAACAATTTCTTCCCAATATCCCATCTAACCCTGCCCTCTGCCAGTGGGAAGCTATTGCCCTTTGTCCTATCCCTGCAGGCCCTTGTCCAAAGTCCCTCTCAGCTCTCCTGGAGCCCCTTTAGGCCCTGGAAGGGGCTCTCAGGTCTCCCTGGAGCCTTCTCTTCTCCAGGTGAACCCTCCCAGCTCTCCCAGACTGGCTCCAGAGCAGAGGGGCTCCAGCCCTCGGAGCATCTCTCTGGACTTGCTCCAGCAGCTCCATGTTCTCATGCTGAGAGCCCCAGAGCTGAATGCAGCACTGCAGGTGAGGTCTCACCAGAGAAGAGTGGAGGGCAGAAGAGTGGAGTAGAGGAGAAGGACTCTGTTCCTGCCTGGTTTGTCCTGGGAGAGTTGACAAACGAACTGGGGCTCTGGAGCATCACGTGGGTCCCTGAAAGAAGCTCTTGATTCTGTTTGGGTTTGCTATTCAGGGCTCTTCTCCTGCTTTGCATAAGGTGATAGGTTCATAATTATGATTTTATTCTGTTTTTATTATTAATTTTTATTCAGATCCAGTTCTTTGATCAGTCAAGTGTATTCAGGTCTCTTCGAGGATCTTTGTAGTTTTAATACTGGCTTTAATGAAGGGGAAAATTCACTCCTGCCTCCTTTTGGAAATGTTGCTGACCAGGACCTGTCCATGGCAGGAGGGAACTCTGATAGGTGCCCAGAGCAAGGGGTCCCTGGAGCCCCTCAAGTTCCTGTCAATCAGCCAGCATGAAACCTGGGCACTGCCCCTGGGGCAGGTGCAGCCAGTTACTAGACCTCATCTTAGGGAAGAAAAAGCATGAAAAGAGGATGAAGATGGATTTTAAGAGGGGGAAAAGTGGTATCAAAGACTCACAAATCCTGTTCTTGGTGAAGCAGGTGCAGGGGTTGGTAGCTTGTTGTGGTTCTTGCCTCATCTTTCTCCTTGGCTTGGATCTTCCATGAAACTGTGCTGCAGGTGACTGTCTCCAGGTAAGTGTGTTTGGAAGGACAGGACCTGTGCTCTCTCTTATGAGATCAGTTGGGTCTTTAGTATGGGCAAGTTGCATTTTCATGGCAATTTGTGGAGGAAATCCAATTTGTGCTAGAATCCGTGGTGCAATGTCCAGGTACTGTCAGGGCAGGCAGAACTGAGGTGGGTCGTCAGGAGTGAGGTCTGCCAAGCAGACACATGGTCTTCAGAGCCTGTGCTCCCCAGTCCATGGGTATTTCCAGGCTGGCTTCTCTTAGCTTGGGATGTGCTTTCCAGGAGCCTTTGTGTCTGTGCCCCAGGAAGGAGAGGATGATGGTGGATGCAGGTTGGTCTTCTCTTTGAAAGCAGAGGGCTGTGCAGAGCCAACTAATGAGTGGGGAAGGCGCAGTGTCCTGTGGCCTCCCAGTAATCCTCTGTTTGTCCACCAGCTCTTTTCTCTCTTATGCACAGGCTGAATTTCAGCTTCAACCCTCCTCTTTCTCCTGCTGGTGTAGCTGTGCAGTCATTGAGCAGGAGGGACTGCTGGCCACAGGATGGCCCCAGGGCATCTGACTGACACTGCTCTGCAGCACATCAGCAAAAACAGCTGCTCATCACAGAGCTGGGGACCCTCTTGCTCAGGGGAATAAAATTTCAGGTCAGGTCAGCTGAATTTCCTTCTCTTTCTCTGTGGCATCTCACATCCCTTAGCCTGTCACATACTGGATGCCAGTCATTACAATGGCATTGTGTGAGAAGGGGATCTCAGCTCTCATCTGCTGATGGCATCTGTGGCCTCCGTGCCCCTCTCCAGTCACACAGCCACCTGCAGGGCTGGCTGTAGGACAGTTCCAGAGCTGCTGTTGCCCAGCACAGTTTGCCTTCAGCCGAAGAGGCTGTGAGTGCCGGCAGTCTTTGTGTTACAGTTCAGCTGAAGGGTAACTTGAACTGTGTTCCTCGAGATCTTCCATCACTGAATAGCTCTCCAGTGCTGCCCTCACTCAGTCAGGGAGCTCTGTCAATTATTTCTGCCTGTCGACACACAATGTGCTGTTGGTACTTCTGTTACCACTGGCCACCTCCGTGGAGGGTGGCTGGATAGACACCTTCCCTGAACCAGGAAATTTGCAGGCAATTTTGCAAGACACGTAATTCTCCTCCTGTTCCCTAGCTGAACCCTCAATGAGAACAAAGAGGCGGCTTATTGTTATAGCTTATTGTTATTTTGGTATCAGCCATGGTGTGGCAGCAGGACCAGGGCAGTGACTGTCCCTGTGCTGGCCCTGCTGAGGCCCCTCCAGGGCTGTGTCCAGTTCTGGGCCCTCATGGAAGAGAGACACTGAGGGGCTGGAGCGTGTGCAGGGAAGGGAACGGAGCTGGGGAAGGGGTTGAGGGAGCTGGGGGGGCTCATCCTGGAGAAAAGGAGGCTCAGGGGGGACCTTCTGGCTCTGCAACTCCCTGACAGGAGGGGGGAGCCGGGGGGGGTCGGGCTCTGCTGCCAGGGAACAAGGGACAGGAGGAGAGGGAACGGCCTCCAGCTGTGCCAGGGGAGGGCCAGGTTGGACATGAGGAGGAATTTCTCCCTGGAAAGGGTGTTCAGGCACTGGCAGGGGCTGCCCAGGGAGGTTTGGATTCCCCATCCCTGGAGGTGTCCAAGGAAGGCCTGGCCGTGGCACTGAGTGCTCTGGGCTGGGGACAAGGTGGGGATGGGGCACAGGGTGGATCCATGGGCTGGGAGGGCTTTTCCAGCCTCAGTGATTCTGGGATTCTGCTTCCAGTTGGCTGTAAAGCCAGACCCTGTTGAAGGGGCTGGGGAGCTCTCTGGGATGTCCATGTGCTTCCTGGAGGAGATCAGTATTCAGATGAGGCTTCAGATGGGTTGATTGGAGTGGCCCAGGACAGGCAGTGCAGGCTCTGAGCGGGGCCGTGGATGAGCACTGCATTCCCAGCAGCAGAGGCATTAATGAAACAGCTCCTCGTGCTGACGTGCCTTGACCTGTCACCTGTGACTACAGGAGCTGTAATCCTGGGGCTGTGCAGGCTCAGCTCCTGGGATCAGTGAGGATGTCCCTGCAATGGGAACAGAATGCTGTGCTGTGCTTTCTGTGGCTGCTGGGGCAGACGGGGCTTTCTGGAGCCGTGGAGCAGAACCTCCCAGCTCTGACAGGAGGAACCCTGCCAGGAACAGAGGCTGCTTTGAGTCTCACCCTTTGCTCTCTCCCTAATACATGATCTTCTTTGACAAGATCCGAGGGAATGGCTGGAGCTGTGTCAGGGCAGGCTCAGGTTGGATCTCAGCCAAAGGTTCTTCCCCCAGAGGCTGGTTGGGCACTGCCCAGGCTCCCCAGGGCAGTGGGCACAGCCCCAAGGCTGCCAGAGCTCCAGGAGGGTTTGGCTGATCCTCTGGGGCACAGGAGGTGACTGTTGGGGCTGGGTCTGTGCAGGGCCAGGGGTTGGACTGGATGATCCTTGTGGGTCCCTTCCAGCTCAGCATATTCTGGGATTCTGTGAAAAGATGATTATTAGGAAAAAATCCCACTCTGCACAAGAGGAGTTTGTGGCCTTCCTGTTGCAGTTCTGGTGCTGCCCAGTTGCACCTGTAGGTGGGTACAGCTGGATCCTCAAATGATGTCCTTAAATCAGAGCAAATGCTCCCTGTGCAGGTGGGGTTGCCATGACCACCCTTTCTTCTTTGCAAGCTGCAGGGGTTGTTCCCAAAAATGCATTGTATCCACAGAACATTCCATGTGGGAATCCTTCCATGCCCTCTGTGTGCATCTGTCTTGTAATGAGATGTCAGCCTGCCCAGGCTTCTCTCCAGGAGCTTCAGAGCCCCGTGTTGCACATGCTGGCTCCTCCTGTGTACCTGGGACTGAGGCAAAGTGCTAATTGTTGTGCAGATGTCATTTGCCAGGCAGGCAGGAGGCTGGAGGCTTGGAAGAGGCTGTGCTGTCATTTGCCACCAGCCTCCTCGGTACACGTGAGCTCTATTTTTATGGGAGTGTGCGTTTGCTTTCAGCCACTGCTTTGTTGGATTTCTTTTTTCTTTTTATTTCCAGGCTTGCAGGTAAAGTTTGAGGCATACATCTATTTTTCATTATCCCAGTTTCGCTGCTTGTTTTGTAACTAAAAAAAAAAAAAAAGAAACAAAAACAAACCAACCCCAAAACCTTTTTCCTGTGCAAAAAGCAGCAGTTTGTTCTGACATGAGGGGAAATTATTTTGTGGTCACCCTGAGACTGAGGTCATGACTGTGGCATTGGCCAAAAGGGCATGAAGATCAAGGTCTTCTGGGAGCAGATGGAGTTTGCAGCCATGAATCCTGCTCTGGGTGTTCCAGCTCAGGAGCCTGGGTGTTGGTTATAGCCTGATCGTGCTTGGCAGCGTCCAGGACAGAGATGGAGGCTTTGGCCACAGGTTGTCTCTGCCTGTCTTCTGAAAATGGAGAGCTTTTCTTCTACTCTAGCTGTAGTGTAAGAAGGGCTTATGGGTTCCTGAGGTGGTTCTTTGACCCTTTAGAAAGGAGGAGACACTGAAGGAGGAAATGCAAAGTGATGCTTTCCTGCAGGGTGTGAGTTAAGCAGGGGAACTCATTGCTCAGGGATACTGTGAGTGTCAGAAGTCCAGATCTGCTCCAAAAACAATTAATTGGGAAAATCTAGTTGATGTGGATTTGAACTCAGAGATAGAGGCTGCTGTTCAGGAAGACCCTGAGTCAGGAGTTTTTGGAATATGCAGAAGTACATCAGATGTATTATCTGTGCTCCCTGCTCTGTTTCTCATGTCCACCATTGACCACTGTGATGTGGTGGTTTGCCTTTTCTTCTCTTTTTTGGCAAAAACCAATTAGGAGGAGAAGAAATAACATAATGGAGTGGGGAGACAAGAGTGCAGTGAAGGGGTGGAAGGAGAGGAGCTTCTCCCTCGATGTTCCTGAAGGGCTCTGGGGGCAGAGGCTCTTTGGTGGCTGGAGCTGGTGTTGGGTGCTCCTGTGAGCACATTTTCTGCCTTGTGGAACAGGACATGGTTGCTTTGAGGAGGGAGAAGTGTGCGATGTGATGTGCCGTCCTGATGGACAGCAGAGAGCAAGAAGGATATTTCGGACTGCATGCATGGGAGGAAATTCTTTAAAACCTGGATAGGAGTAGGAGCAGACTTGATGGAGGGATGAGTAATGAAGGAGTGTTTGAACGGAACTAATCAGTCCCATCTTCTTTCAAAAGACCTCATTTAGTTTAATTTAGCAGCGTGTAAATTTAGAGCCAATCAAAGGAAATACTTGTGCAGGCTGTGTGCTGGCAGGCTGCTCGTTCCCTACCCCAGCAGCGAGCTGGAGGCTGGAAGTGGGTTCAGAGCCTCGTGTTGCGAGGCAGTGGGGACACACGTGTGTGGTTACACACGCAGGGCTGGAGACACGAGCTCTGAACCAGGGCACTGGCACCCACGAGAGCAGGACCCTTCATTTTTCCCTCTCCCTAGTTCAGCAGGAGGTCTGTGGTGGGTCAGGGTGGTTCTGTGCCACGGGGCTGCTCCGTGGTGCCCTGTAAGTGTGGTCAGAGCCAGCTCCTGAGCTCGTGGTTTGGGTGAGCTGGTGCTCTGAGCAGCAGGGAAAGCCTTGTGCTGCAGGAACCTCCAAGTAAACCTTGTTGACCTCCGCAAAATGTTGTTTTCCTTAAGAAAAACCTACATATGGATTAGATAAACCCCTGATCCTTGGACAGCTGGTCGTTTTGTTTAATTTGAATTAATGCAGTGATTTCTGTGATTAAAAAGAGGCACAGGCAGAAAAAGCCCTCGCAGGATTGCACTGATTTTTATTTTCCCCTGTAGTTGTCGTACATGGCACTAACACAGTGATTTCAAACAAGTCTTGCAGGTCTCTTCATATTTTCCAGGAGAGATGTAAGCCCCTGTGGGGTCAATATGAGCTACTTTGGCATTACCTGTCACTAACCCCATTAGCAGTGAGACCAGCTGCCCCCAACAGGACCCGTGTGCTCACACCTCGAGGTGTTCTGCTTCCAGCAGTGTCACACCCCTGATCCCATGCTGTGTTGCAAAGTGTTGTGTAAAGAGTCCTGAAGCCTGTGAAAACAAGGAATAAAGTACTGTTGGGTTTGTTTTCCTTTGCATTTCAGGCTGGTGCAATGTCTCACTGGGCCGGTCTCCTCTCCACCGCTGCCAGAGTCAACCTGCTGGTGCTGCTGGTGTCTGTGCTGTTCTCCTGGTCAAGCCTGAGCGACAGAGTTCCTGTAAGTGTTGGCTGCTCTGGCTGGGAACCGTGCCACTAGGGTCTGTGGTGGGGTGACAGCCTTCCCTGAGCCTTCTCTAGAGCCCAGGAGGGTGTTGCAATGGTTGGTGAATCACCTCTAAGAGGGGTGGCTTCAATTGGATTCCTGGCTGTGCATCTGTTGAGTCACCACAGGTGAGTCAGGCTTAGGAGAGCATCCTCTCAGGTCCTCAGTGCCACATGCATGGATTTTGGTACTTGATCTGGAAGCTGCAGTTGAGGTGAGTGGGGTCTGTCTGCCCCTTTGAACGTGTACTGAGTGTGAAGCTCCCCAGGTTGGATCCTGCTGCTGCTGAGCCCTGGGTGCCAGGCCCCAGGAGAGCTCCCTCGAGGAAGCTCAAGCAGTAGAGTGTGGTGGTTTTTTCATCTAATTAATGCTGTGGTTTAAACTAGGGGGTACCCCCAGAGCACTGACATAGGGGACTACCAGATCCCATGTCCCTGGACGCTCCTGCTCTTACACTGCAGCTTTCTGGGCTGTTGGTTTTGGATGCAGCTCTCTGGGGGCTGGGCTGTTACCCAGAGCAAATCAAGGGACAGATCACAGTGTAGGCACTGTAGGTCAGTGCCTCAGGCCCACCTGGAGTCACGTAATGACTTTTGTACCAGCCATGGTGTGGCAGCAGGACCAGGGCAGTGACTGTCCCTGTGCTGGCCCTGCTGAGGCCCCTCCAGGGCTGTGTCCAGTTCTGGGCCCTCATGGAAGAGAGACACTGAGGGGCTGGAGCGTGTGCAGGGAAGGGAAGGAGCTGGGGAAGGGGCTGGAGCAGCAGGAGCAGCTGAGGGAGCTGGGGGGGCTCATCCTGGAGAAAAGGAGGCTCAGGGGGGACCTTCTGGCTCTGCAACTCCCTGACAGGAGGGGGGAGCCGGGGGGGGTCGGGCTCTGCTGCCAGGGAACAAGGGACAGGAGGAGAGGGAACGGCCTCCAGCTGTGCCAGGGGAGGGTCAGGTTGGACATGAGGAGGAATTTCTGCCTGGAAAAGATGGTCAGGCACTGGCAGGGGCTGCCCAGGGAGGTTTGGAGTCTCCAGGTGGCCAAGAAGGCCAATGGATCCTGACCTGGCTCAGGAACAGTGTGGCAGCAGGAGCAGGGAAGTGATTCTTGCCCTGTACTCAGCGCTGGTGAGGCCACCCCTGGAGTGCTGTGTCCAGCTCTGGGCCCTCAGCTCAGGAAGGACATGGAGGGGCTGGAGCAGGGCCAGAGGAGAGCAACGAGGCTGGGGAAGGGACTGGAGCACAAGTGCTGTGAGGAGAGGCTGAGGGAGCTGGGGGGGCTCAGCCTGGAGAAGAGGAGGCTCAGGGGAGACCTCCTCACTCTCTGCAACTCCCTGACAGGAGGGGGGAGCCAGGTGGGGGTCGGGCTCTTCTGCCAGGAACCAGCAGTAGGACAAGAGGGCTGGGTCTTCAGCTGTGCCAGGGGAGGTTTGGGTTGGATATTAGGAAGAAATATTTTACAGAGAGAGTGATCAGACATTGGAATCATCAAGTCCAACCCTTGATCCAACCCCGCTGTGGTTCCCAGACCATGGCACTGATGCCACATCCAGTCTCATCTTAAAAACCTCCAAGGATGGTGCATCCACCACCTCCCTGGGCAGCCCCTTTTGATGTCTTATTACTCTCTCTATAAAAAATTTCTTCCTCCTTGAGTGCAAGCAGTATCCCAGACCCTCCCTAATCAGGCTTTTCACTTTATTGCCCTTGATTCCAGACTGGTCAAGCAAGGAAGCTTTTTGCCTTTAAGGAAATGCCCATTGTTCTTTAGAAAACATCTTTTTCCTACTTTTAGTTATTGAAACAGACCAAAAAGGATTTTACTAATTTCTGTGTAGATGAAGAATGGCTTGTGTCGAGTTGCCCATTTTTGCCAGAAACACTGATGAAAATGGGGTGTTGCAAAGCAACTGTGGCCAAGCAGTGACAGTAACACTTAAATGAACCAAGTCACATCCTTTTACCCTTGCTGAGCATTTAAGCCCCAGCACTTGTCCTCAGCAGAGCTGGTAAACATCAGCTGTCTCCATTATGTGTTTGAACAGCTCCAGCCCTGGGAGGCCTGTTGGTGCATTTACAATAGCCTGTATCACTGAGTCCCTCTCGGAGAGTCACAGAGCCGTGGAAATAACCTAAGTAATAACTGCTCCACTCGCTCCTTTTTAGTCCCGTGGAGTCTTGGCTCGGGAAATGTTAACATTGATTTTCATCTGCAGAACCTGGGTTTTTATGGCTGTGATTGTTCCTGAGCGTTAACGTTTGTTATAATTTGAACAATTTTGAGCCCCTGACGCACTCAGTGAAAGCGGGAGTTAAGCTCTGTTTTCTCAGGCATTTCGGCAATCGCGTTCCTTTCTGGCAGCTAAAATATAAATATTCTATAGGTTTGTCAGCCACATTCATAAGCTACCACAGTCATGGAAGCATGGAATTGTTTAGGCTGGAAAAACCCTCTGAGGTTGTTGAGTCCAACCATTCCCCCAGCACTGCCAAGCCCACCACTAAACCGTGTCCTGAAGTGCCACATCCACGCTGTCATTGCTCCTGTTCGTGTTTTGCTCAAGTTGGCATTTCTCTTGCTCAGAAACACTCTCCTAGGCTGGAAAATGGATGTTTCTATGCAGAGCATCCAGATTCTGACAGAAAATACACATGCATTTTTTTCCAAGGAGTGGAAGAAGAGAAGACAGAACGTGGCCCAAAATTTCCAATTAACCTCCAAATTTACTTTTTTTTCTTTCCCTCTGAAAACATTCAAAGGATTAATATCCAAACACTTCATGAAGTGAGCTGTAACTCTGTTCTAATTGCCAACAATTAGGAATAATCTTTCCCTATAGGCTGGTTATCTGAAATTATTCAGTGGTGGCTGAATTGGTGATCTCGGAAGCTGATAATATCCCCTCCAACAGGCACTGAGCTGTCCAGATGATAAACCCCGATCAGTTCATCTGTTCCTGTTCAAACCAGAGCAGCACAGAGCCGCTTCCTCTGGTGTGACAGTACCAGGTCGTTACTCTGCACTCTCCATAATTGTATCCATTGCAGTTTTACATGACTCCCACCAGCTCCCTAGGGAGACTTTCCATTGAGCAGTGAGGTTTCCCTCGCAGCAAGGATTTTTTTTCCCCTGCTTTTCATCCCTGTTTTTCCCTGTGCGTAGCGTCGTACGACTCGTGCTGGCTGCTCTCCCACACCTCTGCCATCCCCATGCTGCACTTGCCACGTAGGTGGTGATTAAATCCCTGCCTCATTGTTTTAAAAGACTTGGAGAACGCTGGGAACGTGTGGAGAAGAGGATCCTCGCGTTTGTATCGTGTGGGCAACTCGGTGTGCTTTTTCTCGTGTCCTGTTTTGGAAATAGCTGAACTATTTTAGCTGAAATCTTCTCCAAGCCTGAAATAAGTGCATTTAAGAAAAAAAAAAAACAACCAAACATCAACCAACGATCCTCGAGGCGTTCCACTCGTGTGGAAAATTTCAGCTGAAAAAGTTAGAAGTTTGACATATTTTTAGGCAAGGGAAAACGGGGTCTTACGACGTTACGCAACCCTAATAATAGCCAGGGCCCCTGGCTCTGAGTGAAATACAGGTGAGGCTCTGTGAAAGCTGGTTTAAAACCTACAGCCTGCCCTGGAATAGGAAATCAGCTGCGTTGCTTTGTTCAGCACAAATGTCATGCTAGTTATGCATGTTTAACCTTTAATATACTTTAAATCTAAATTTAACCATGTGGAAAGAATCTCGGATGTCAAAAAAAAAAAATCTGCTGGCGAGGGAAAAAATTCTGTATTCTCAGCCAGCACTAAATTACCCAGATGCAATTGCTAATGAGCTGAATCTCTTGTCTCCAAAAGGAGTTTGCCCTTACAAAAATAGAAGAGAGCGACATAAAAGATGACAGTGGGAACGAGCCGGTGACAGAGGATGACGCTGATCCTGAAGACCTGGAAGTGTTTTACCCCACACATCAGTGGCAAACCCTCCGTCCAGGTAACTAATTATAGCATCTCTCTGGAGCCCCACCTGTCAGCACTGACAGCAGCCTTGCAGGCACTCCAATTCCTGCCTGTTCCCATGACAATGTGAGCTTTTGCTGATGTTCAGATAAAGAGATGAGGACTCAGTGACCCAGTACAGGGACCAGAGGCCACGGCCAAAGCGCCTGGCAAAGGGGAGTGGTTGCTAAAGTGCTTTCAGGTCACTTGAGCAGAGAGAGCGGGCTGCCAGCCCTAGGGTAGGTAGTGGGGTGTCTCTGTCCCTGCCTCCACAGCCCTTTTTCTCTTCCACGCTTGCCAAGGGACAGATTTTACAACATTTGTTGGCATGTGCGTTCCCAGGTCTGCTGTGCTCCGGTGTGGGCTGGTGCAAGCTGATTAGGAACTGTCACTGTAGCACTGCACAGCATTTTAACAATGGGTTTTCTGTTCCTTGGCTGTTTGAAATCCAGCTTTTATTCCTATCTGTGCAAACCACAAAAGTAAATCTCTTCCCCTTTTTTTGGGTTGGTGTCTTTTATTAGACGTGCGTGGGACACGTGTGGTGAGAGGAGCCCAGTGGAGCAGACTGGCTTCACTGCAAGGGCCCGAGCACTGGGAAGGCTCTGGAGGAGCCAGGCCCATGCAAACACACACACAGATGCATGTGTGCATACATATTTCAGCAATTACCCTGTCTCTGGGGTCCTGAACGAGCTGTTTAATCCACTTGTGCTTTGGTGTCCTCATGTATATGCAGGTGTAATACCTTCCCACCTCACAAGGGTGAACTAAGTAGTAATTAATTTTTATAAAGTGCTCTGAATTTAAGAGCTTTATCCTGTGCTCAGTATTATCATTGAATGAATAAGTATGGGTTCCATTTGTCTTGAAATTTCTGCCAGATATAGCAGAACGACTTTTCCAAGTGTAAATCTTTGTATAACATAAATGGCTACGAAAGCCCCTACGTCTCACAAAGCCGCAGTATATACTTATATTCCATTTCTGTACCATTATGTATGGAAGGCATGTGGTGTCCCTGCTCATTATTCAGCCTTGCAGATCCCCAGCACCCTTGTTGGAGCAGAATATGTGTATCCTTGCAGTCATTATGAACCTCTCTGCAGGGTTTGTTCAGAAGCACCTTCTCCATTGCTCGAGTGCCTTATTCCACTTTATTTTTGTAGTAATTCCATGTTGGGCACTTGCAGCGCAGGGCTCGTGGAAGTGGGGAGCTTGTCAGCATTCACAGAGGAGAATAATTTTGGTAACTCTTGGGAGAGCTTACATGGTGCTCTGTCACCCAGTTCAGGTGCGTGGTAAGTTTGGGTGAAGACATACCAGAAAGAGGAGTCTACCTTGGTCTCCCCCTGCCAAGCTGGGTTTCTGTCTCCTGGGGGTTTCTCTGAAGTGAAATCTCTGTGTGGACTGGGACTCTCACTTCTGGCACATGTATACCCGAGGCTGGGGAACCAGCTGCCAGCACGAGCCCACCCCTGCAGCCTCTGGGCTCCCAGTGGGAGCACAGGACAAGGACCCACAGGACAAGGGAAGCAGCTGGTGTGGCTGCACCCGGGATGTCCCTCTCAGTCCTTTAGCAGAGGCACATGCCTTGGCAGTGTGTCTAATCCAGTGGTTCTGCATCTTCCCATGTTCTCTGAAGTGGTTCCACTCGCTGGCAGCTGAGCAGAGCCCTGGCTGGGCTGGCTGGAGTGTGCTCAGCACAGTGCTCAGGAGTTTGCTCTTGGCCACCTGCCTCTCCAGGGTGCCCCCGTCCCTCTCCCATTGTACCCCTGTGGCAAATTGGCCCAGTGTCTCCTAGGGAAGCAAATGTTTTGATTTAAAATCTGGATCTTCAGTTTTGAATACTGTAAGGGAGCTCGGAGTTGTGTTTCTCCTCATCTCATCCTGTTTCAACTTGTTCCTGTTCTGAGCTCACACAGGATTTCTGTGCTTCTCCACACTTGTGCAGTAGCTCATCTTTTATAGATGTATCCCCAGTTTTCCTCTGCTGTGTTTCTAGTTCCCTGTTGCTAATTGCATCAATCTGTGTTTCCACTGAGACTGCAGCAGTGTCATCAACCTGTAACCTGTCAGATCTCCCCCCCAAATTCGATTGTTATTGTATCTGTAACGCTGCTTTGGGTGCTTGTTCCTCCCTGCCTGCAGTGTGAGCTGGATTTTGATCAAGTGCTTTCTTGCACTTTGAGCACACTTCAAGCTGCTGGAGGTAGCTGGATGCAAACACAGAGAGACAGTTGCCCTAAGAGCTCTGCCTCCTGTAATCTAGAAGCAGGATCAGTTGTCTCTTCTGCCAGGCAGCCGGAGAGCTGATGGCTCTGGGAAGGTTGGTGAAACTTCACAAAGTCCTTTAACACTTTGTTAGGCATTTCTTCTTTCTCACTTGGCACTAAATAATGCACCAGGTGCAGCTGGCTCAGACAGAAAGGAGATGTGTGCCTTGGAAAGGCTTCCAGCACCTCTGTTATTGTTCTTTTTTTGGTATAATCTGTGGGGCTTTTCCTTCTGTCTGTGTTTGGAACCTGCAGGTTACCCGGGTTTTAATGAGTGGGATTGCAGTGTCCTCTGCATGGAGGTTCACACCCCTGCTCAGACCATTCCTGTGGTCAGGTAACTGTTCCACCACAGACACAGAGTCTTCCTGAAGTTGTGCTTCCTCTGCTGTCTTTTTCCTTTTGGAATACACTTTCACCAGGTGATAGTTCCCTTGGGAGTTGGAACCTCTGTGGGGAAACCTAGCAGAGGTGACTTTTGTTGCTGTGTACGTTGAGCTCTGCCAAGCACGTGGAGTCAGTGCACAGAAACACCTGCTGCCCTTCAAGGTGATCTTACCTGATGGTTGTGGCAACCAAAGGCTGATCCTTGGTCTTTGGGATGGCAGAGATGAATGGAAGTGTTCAGAAAACAGGTAGATGTGGTGCTTAGGGACATGGCTTAGTGGTGGCCCTGGCAGTGCCGGGTTAATGTTCTGAGAGGGCTTTTCCATCCTTAATGATTCTGTGATGGTTTTCTCCATAATTTTGACAGTTTTCTTGGGGGTTCTGTGTATAAAAGCATTTCCTTCACGTTTCTGGTGACCTCAAATCTGCTATGCAACATCCCAGAGCACACGAATGCTTTGTTTCCTGGGAATTCTCTACTTTTGTGATTTGGGCACTGTTTCCCTCTGTTTTGTTTAGCATTCCTGATGATGATTGGAAGCTGGATTGCTCCAGCCAGCATTGGGGTCAGCAGTGGCTCCTCTGGGAAGACCTTACCATGAAGGTTAAGAAAAAGGATATAAGAGGCACAGGTTTAAATGGGAAAGAAACAGGAGGTTAATCAGCCCCCCAGCAGTGATGAGCACTCTGGGGATCCAGGGCTGTGTGGGGCCTCTGCAGGTGGGATCTATCTCTTCCCTGCTCCCTGACGTAGCAGAAACCCACTGGCAGGTTTCTCAGCTGGGAGTTGGGAGTTAAGGAGTCCAGTTTCTGAATCCAGATGGACCAAGCAAGAGCCTCATCTGCCCAAAATGTCCAAATATTTGCAGCCAGCAGTGGGGCACAGAGAGGCTGCCTTTGGTGCAGAGCAGCTCCCTGCAGACTGGAGAGATGGAGCAAAGCCTTGCATTGGCGATGGGAACGTTGCAGCACGGATCTCCCTGGGGTTTGGATAGGTATCCCAGTGTCTCAGGGCATGGGGCTTGGCTGGCTGTACCCTCAGCCAGGGTTAGAGTTCTGCCTTGCAGAGCCCTGTGCCGGTACCTGCAGTGGCTCCACAGCATTTCTGCTGCCCAGAGTCATTTTCCAAAGGTAAAAACTAAGGAGCCATGGCTGGCCTGCCAGAGTGAAGGTGATGTGAACATGCTATTGTTGCTGCTTCTGCAAAGATGAAACCATCTTATATTCAGCAGGGAGTTGATGATATGTTGCTTAGCATTTAAATATCCGTGGCTGCAGCTTCCAAGGATCCTCGGGCTGAGATCTTTGCTGTTCCTACTTGTCTCAGGTCTCATTTGCTGCACAAACAAGGTTTTGCACATATGGAAGCACAGTTCTCAAGGCACTCACATTGGGGAGGTATTTTCAGAAGCTGCTTTGAAGGAAGGACTTGCTGTGGTTTTGGAAAGAACAGGACTTTGGATGGGGAATAACTCAGTCTAGTTTTGTGGCCAGTCTTTATCTTTCAGATTTCAGTGGCCAAATGAGCCAGCACTGCTCTGAGCCAGAAGAGCTTTTTAAAGCTGGGAGAAGAAGGCAGTGGCAGAAGGGATCCCTTTGGCCCAGGAATCCTGTGCCAGGGCCTGTCCCACAGCCCGTGCTCTGCTGAGGGTTCCTTTACACCTTGTCTGGGGTTTCTGGCTCCTGCTGCTCACCAGGATGTCCTGAGCTACAGCAGCTCCTGCTAATTACTTTGCTGAATTAATGACTGTCCAAACCACTGGCTTCTGGGTGACCTAGACCTAACTCTGACAGTGGTGGGCAGGTCTCTGAAATATTTATGTCAGCATGGTCAAGAGAGGGCTGTGAAATACGGAGTGAAACCACCAGGGTATGCCTGCTTTTGCAAAGTTTGACGTGTGTAATCCAGGAAATAGGAGCCTCATCAGATCAGCACACATTTGCATATAGAGGGAAGGCAAATGGAATTTTAAAAACCTCATTTGTACCAGATGAAATGCATCTTCTCTGGGTTTTTTTTATAAAATGGCTTGTTACTGATGTGCAGAGGGGACAAATCTTGACAGTGGAGTTGTTATATTCTTGTCTGGCCAGCGACAGGAGAGCTGCAGGGTGATTACAGCAGGTAGGAGAGGGCAGGCTGGCTTGAGAGCAATTGCCAATGTTCTTGGAGGCTGAGTTATGGCCACTGGTAGCTCTCCCTCGGCTTGTTTTCCATCTGACCTCTTGCATATGAGGCTTTTCATCTTTTAAATGTATCTTGTGCCTGTCCTTTTTATTGCCATCTGCCTCCATGGTCTTCTCTCTCAGTTTCCTCATCCTTGTGGGCTTTCTTTTGCCTCTCACCTTCACATCTCAGGATGCACAATGTCCCTGACACTGGTCTGTGCTTCATTCCAAGTCTTTGGCACAAGTGCCAGGACCAAAGCTGCATGTGCTGCTCCTGGCTCTGGTGTGGGGCACTGGCAGGGAGACGTGTCACACAAAGCACACCTTCCCTGCCTTAGTCCTGGTCTGTGTAAGAGGCATAATGGTGTTTCCCTGTCTGTTGGTGGTAAGAGGGCAGGGCTGGGGCTGGGGAGATGCTCAGACACGTGCAGACAGGCGGTTCCCAGCCCCCTGTTTGAGCAGGGAGTGTTTGAAGGATGCCAGCTTTGGACATGGAGATGCTGCCTGTATGAGTGACCTTCCCTCCAGCTCAGACAGGGCAGTGCTGCTCCTGTCTCAGCCTTACTCCACATTATCTGCTTGGATTTCCTTTACTGGCAGGTTCCCTGAGGTGGGAGGTCACAGAATCACAGAATGTGCTGAGTTGGAAGGGACCCACAAGGATCATCCAGTCCAACCCCTGGCCCTGCACAGGCCCATCCCCAAGAGGATCCCCTGTGCCCCAGAGGATCATCCAAACCCTCCTGGAGCTCTGGCAGCCTTGGGGCTGTGCCCACTGCCCTGGGGAGCCTGGGCAGTGCCCAACCAGCCTCTGGGGGAAGAACCTTTGGCTGAGATCCAACCTGAGCCTGCCCTGACACAGCTCCAGCCATTCCCTGGCTGCTGTCCCTGGTCCCCCCAGAGCAGAACTCAGTCCCTGCCCCTCCTCTGCCCCTGCCCAGGCAGTTGGAACTGCACTGAGGTCTCCCCTCAGTCTCCTCTGCTCCAGCTGAACACACCAAGTGCCCTCAGTGTCCTCCCACGGCTTCAAATCAAGGCCCTTCCCCATCTCTTTGCCCTCCTTTGGACACTCTCTAATGGCTCAATCTCTTTCTTATATTGGGGTGCCCCAAACTGCCCCAATGTTGAGGTGAGGCCGCCCCAGGGCAGAGCAGAGCAGGACAATCCCCTCCCTTGACCAGAAGGCTCCCACTGGGAATGCTCAGCTGGTCCCAGTCAAGCTGCTCTTGAGTGTGCAGCCAAGGGCTGGCTGTGCCTGGAATTCCAGCCAGGGCTGGTGCTGGGAGTGTTGTATCTCAGACCTGTGTCGCTGAAACACTCAGGAAGCATCACAAGTGTTAGTGAGTCGAGTCTTCAGGCACACAGCTGGCCCATTCCAGGAGAGTTCAGAGCTGCAGAGCCATTGTCATTCACACTGGGAAATGGGAAAATATGGCAAATAGCAGACTTTATAGGCCAGTCACTGAATATGCACATTAAAATTAAAACAAAGACTCCCACTTTATAAAACCCCCTCTGCTTCTCTAATTTGACAAGTGTAGTAATGGAGTTTTGATGGTATATTTTGTAGCACAGTGTAAGTGCAGTATATTTTATATATGTATATAATACATGCATTAGATATGTTTTTTATTTTTATATATGTGTATGGAATGGCTGAGAGAATTGGGATTGCTCAGCCTGGAGAAGAAAAGGCTGTGGGATGATCTAATTGCAACCTTCCAGTACCTGAGGGGAGCTACAAGAGAGATGGAGAGAGACTGTTTCCAAGGGCCTGGAGGGACAGGACAATGGGGAATGGCTTCACTCTGCCAGAGGGCAGGGTTAGATGGGATATTAGGAAGAAATCCTTCCCTGGGAGGGTGGGGAGGCCCTGGCACAGGTTGCCCAGAGAAGCTGTGGCTGCCCCTGGATCCCTGGAAGTGTCCAAGGCCAGGTTGGACGGGGCTTGGAGCAACCTGGGCTGGTGGAAGGTGTCCCTGCCCATGGCAGGGGGGTGGAACAAGGTGGTCTGTAAGCTGTGCCTTCCAAACCAGGCCACTGTATCATTATGTGATGCTGTGTTTAAATTTAGGTAGTATGAGACCTCAGAACTGTGTAGCTCCTGGTAGCTGAGTGTGCCTGGGAGCTGGGCAGTGACGGATTGTTGTGTGTCAGTGCTCTGCACCTGCAGGTTTTGATTAAGCAGCATCGCAGGGCTGGTGGCTGTGCCCAGCCCAAACACAGCACCACTCACAGCAGCAGGATGGGCAGCAAGGTGCCACTGAGTGGGACACTTCAGCATGGCCAGATGCTGCTCCAACTCACAGGGTTGCTCCCTGTGTTTTCTGTCTGCTTCTCCTCGACCTGGGAGGTTTTGCAGCCATTGTTTTCCAGCACATCCATGAGGGTATCAGGTTCAGTATTTGTGAATGAACTGGGAGCCAGTTTTATTCCCCTCCAAATGCAGGTAAAACTTGTCCTCTGTCGTCTCCAGAAGTACTGGTACCCTGGCAGCACCAGTGTCAGTGTGAGAAAGCTCTTCATTTACTGCTTGGATTGCTTGGGTTTATGAGCAGAGTGGGGCTGGGGTGGGTTTTTGGTGTGTTGGGTCAGTCCTGTCCCTTACTGGGCATGATGTTACTGGTCTCCTCAAACAAGCTGGTTATGAAACTCTTCTGCAGTGATGCACATACTGCCAAAAACTGATTGTGCCTCTGAGCAGCTGAGATAAGTTTGCAGCATTTCTAACACCGAGCCATGGGCTTGGGTGTGGGGCTTTACCAAAACAAGGGTGCAGTGGTGGGTTTTCAGGAGCCAAGCCATGACTCTGGCTAGTGGTGAGTGTGACTCTGGGCTCTGCAGGGTGTTCTGGGTGGTCTGGAGTGGTTATAACCAGGGGATGAGGTACTGAGAGTCAAGTGGCAGTTTTAGTGCAACAGGAGGAATTTAAGCTGCAGCTTTCAAAGTAATTTCAAATTTAGCTTTAATGATGCTCGGGCTGGTGGTGGCATAATAGCAGTAGACATAAGCAGTGGGAATCATTCCCATGGTTAAATTTACATTGTTTGGAGGGGGAAAAGTGCTTTGAAAGAAGAGAGACTGTTTCCCAGAGAAGACATCTCTCATTCCTCTCTTTTATCTTCTTCCTACCAAGCTGGGGATGCTGTGAGTGTGTGAGCTGCTGAGAGGTGCTTAAATGTGTGCTGGGTGATGAGGAATATCTTGCTCTGGTTTTTATGTGCAAACAGGCTGTATTTTCTGCAATAACTTTAATAACCTTCGTGTGGCTGTTTAGAAGGATGAACCTCATTAAAGAAGAGGTATTTAATAACAGGCCTATTTTTATCTCTGTCTTTATCTAACAGTCTGCACATTTATTTCAAGCTTGTAACAGTGCTTTGCAAGAAAAATGTTTTCCCTCCTGGAAAACGTTTTGGGAATTCATGCAGCCTTGGTAATCTTGAGTTTCCAAAGTGTCTATCATCCCTCCTCCTTCTTGAGCCTCCAAGCCATACCAAGACCTCAGCTCCAGCATTTTTTTGGGTGTTATGGGAAGGTGGTTTCAAAAAGTGTGACTTGGGTTCCAGAGTCACAGAAGTGGTTCTGAAGGTTTGACCAGATATAATCAGAGCAACTCCCTCACACTTCAAATGTGTGATCTTGTGCTGTGGGACAAACATTCCAGGGATTGCAGCACGTTCCTGCTTAGCCATGGGTCACACCTCCATCCCTGTGGAACCCTGGAGGCTGCTCCTGTGACACCGAATTCCCACCAAAGCACCATCCAGAGGCTGGAGATCAGGAGAGCCACCCAGCTGCTGCTGCACACTGTGCAGCTCCAGTTCTTTTCCTGGTTTGGGAATGATTTCCTGGGCTGTGTCAGGGCAGCAGTGCTGGGTTTGCTGCAGGTGACACTGTCCACACGCTCTGGCAGAGCTTGGCAGCTCTGGGGTCAGGCATTCCCACAGAGGTTACTCTTTTCCAAAATTTGCAGTTTTATTCGGTAATTTCATGAATTACACCCTGACCCAAGATCTCCTGCAGACGCTGTGTTTTCAGAGCACTGTCCTGTGTTTGATCCTGTTTGCTGGCAGCTGGAGGCAGGTGATCTGCCCCAGCCCCGAGGGATGCACCATCTTTCCAGTTCCTCCCACATCCATCCCTTTGGCATCGCTGGCTCTGTGTCCAGGCTGCCTGCCCTGACTGAGGGTTTCTTGGAGCAGAAGTGCTGTTCAGCACCGTGCAGCCTGTGGCCAGGATGACCATTTCTGAGCCCTTCTCCCAGGACACGTGTGACCATGTGCTGGCTTTGGTCCCTGGGATGTGTGTGACAAAAGCACCTGGAGCTAATCCCTCCTTTTCCTTGCCATTCAGTCTGGATTGTGTACATCCCTAAAACACAGTTTTGCAGCGTTATCTTTCTTTATAATGAGGAAGAAAGTATTTCCCATGGCCTTGCTCAGGCTGTTCCTCCCTGCAGTCTCCTCCTGGGCTCAGGCCCTGCTCACTGAAACTTCACCAGAACTGATTCTGGGTGGGTGAGGACACAGACAGAAGGTTTCTCAGGCCCCTGCGAGGAATATTTCACCTGGTCCTTCACAGTTCATGCCTGCAAATTAGTGCTCTTGCTCAGATTGGACTGCAGCTTTTTTTTTTCCTTTTATACCCCCTAATTTGTTTATTTTTCCATATATTTATTTATGGGGTCACACTAGCAACAGATCTGCTTTTTCCACAGACTCTTCCAGAGCCTCATGCTCTGCCTGCTCCATTCTTGTGTGAAAGCACCCTGCTCCTCTGAGGAAAACTCTGAATATCCATCCTACTTTCCTGATTGAGCGAGGCATTTTCTCTGATCCCTGCCCTCTGTTCATTTCAGAATCTGCAGGGAATTTGGGACATAAATTAAAAAGCTATTTGAGGTTTCTTGAGGTCTAGAAGCTGGTTTTGCATTTGTTCTTACTTGAGCACACACTGAGACAAATAGCTCTGCTTTACTGAAGCAGCTTCCTTTGGCATCCTGAGGAAGCTTCCGAGTTAAAAAATAAATATGGCTCTGTTTTCCAGCTCTGCTTAACCAGCAAAAGCTTGGGAAAGAAATGTAATCTCCTTGGGTCTGTCCTGATGTTTTGTAGAACTAATTCCCATTTATTGCAAGAACTCTTCCACGCTAGATTCATGTTTAATTTTTTATTATGTGTTTACATTTTAGAGGTGGTGAAGGAAATTCTAATGAGAGAGAACATTTCTGATTCAAAAGATCTTTCTTCAGTCCAGACATTCTTCTTCCTCTCTCCTGATTTTTCTGCCTGCTCCTTAAGGCTGCAGGAAGTTTTGCTTGGGTCATTCACTTGCAACAGGATGTTACCTGAATACAGAATTAATGTATGCAGCCTGTCACTTGGCATTGCTGCTGTTCTGCTGCTGCAGAGCTCCCAGGGTTGCAAAGTCCTTGCAGGTGGCAGTAGCAGGAATGTGCCCGTGATCCTGCAAAGTGAGAGAAGGAACGTGGAGCTGTGTGTCTCTGCCATCACTGCAGGGTGTGAATAAATAGATCTAATCAACAATTTACATGTTAGCCCCAGACCAGGGTCTATTTTTAGGATTTGTCATTCAGCCCAAGCGAAACCTCTCTGTTTTGGGCTGCTGGTGTTTCTAAAAGCACCTTTAAGTGCTCACTGAGTCTGTATTTTAAGCTCCATTTACATTTTGATAGAATCTGCTGCTCTTCTTGTCGGAAACAAAGCCTACCTCATCTTCATTAATTACACTATCATTTCACCTGCTAACCAGGGTGCTACTAATTACAGTTATCTCCCTGTTCTGCAGCAGATAGTACACAAAAAATTGTTATCCCTGGCTGTATCTGGATTAGCTGGAGCTGTAACGAGGTGGCACATAGTGACAGGTTTTACAGGTGTGGTGAGGGTATTTATAGACTGTCTGATGTGAAGCTGGAGGAGTGGCTGTGCTGCCCTTCCCAGGCACCTCCACAGCAAAACGTTGTTTAAACACAGGAAAATCTGGTTTACTGCAGGGTGATTGATCACTGGGGCAGGTCAGCTCTGCCACAGAGGTGGTGGAGTCTCTATCCCAGGAGGCATTCCAGCTGGACACAGTCCTGGGCAGCCTGCTGGAGGGGACACTTTTTGAGCAGGGGTTGGACAGATGATCCCGGAGGTGTTTCCAACCTCAGCTGATCGGTGGCTGTCCAGCAGTGCCTCTTTTGGTGGGCTTCACAGAGAGCTGCAAACCCTGCTGGGGAAGCTGACTGTTCTCCCTGCTCACATCAACTGCAATATGAATGCAGCAAACATGGGAAGAGTCTTCTTTGAAGAGAGACAGTAGAAAGTAATGCCTGAGCCCATGTGCTGGGGACTGTGGGGCTGGAGGGCTGGAGCCAGGAGCTGGAGGCTGGAGGGAAGGACCCTCTGGGACCAGGGCCTTTCCTGGAAGACAAGCCAAGAGGCTTCTCATTTGACTCCTGTTTTGTCATCTTTCCACCCACCTTGATCTCTTCAGATGCTCCCTAAACCTTTGGATTGCATCCTGAAGTGGAATGGACTTGTCCTGAAGGAGGAGCAGGGCAAGGCTGCCAAGGGGAGCTGGTACCTGCCCTGTGGGGAAAGCCCAGCTGGGAAGCAAGAGAGGAGGGATTCCTGAGGCTCCTCCAGACCAGGCTGTGTCAGTCAGAGGTGTGAACACTGTATGAGGAGATGTACACTCTCCTTCATCCACCATGAGTGTCCTCAGATCAGGTCAAACTGCCTGCACTGGTTGTTTGTACTGTTTGCTCTCTGCTGTACATTATAAACTGATTCGTGTGGGGGTTTTTTATTGCCCTTTTTTTTTTATTCTGAAGAATATTAGAGATGGTTCACGTGTTTTCTTTTGTGTCCTCTGCAGTGCAGGTGATGCAGAAGGGATGGGATGATAGAACCTTTATCCTTGTCAGGTCTCCATCCACACCCAAGGTGCTGCCCAGGTACAGCCTGGATGCAAAAGTGATTTTCTTGGAGGCTTAGGAGTACTATACCAGCAGGTAGAACAAGAAGCTCAATGCAAACCACACTCAAGAAAGATTGTATCCATGGTCTGAAAGGCAGATATGGAGTCATGGAAGTGCACGTTGCAGTGGTAGCAGAGCTGGGAACACTGCATGGAGATGTTTCCTGCAGTTCTGGCACAAGGAACCAGAGGACTGCTGGTTCTCCATGGTCCCCCATGAGCACCTCTGGCTCTCCATGGTCCCCCATGAGCACCTCTGGTTCTCCATGGTCCCCCATGAGCACCTCTGGCTCTCCATGGTCCCCCATGAGCACCTCTGGCTCTCCATGGTCCCCCATGAGCACCTCTGGCTCTCCATGGTCCCCCATGAGCACCTCTGGCTCTCCATGGTCCCCCATGAGGACTTCACAATGCTTTGCACAGAGCTTGCTGTGACACCAGGCGGGAGCTGCTGGTGGGGCTGCTGTGCTGGCACAGGCCATGGTGCTCCTGGGGACTGTGCAGCAGTGATGCTTGGCCCTTCTCAGTGTGTTTCTGCTCCAAAATGTCACTGGGCCTGAAGGTACCTTCCTACAACAGCTGCTCCTTGTCTGCATCACTTCCCTTGGTGGAGCAGGGAGAAAACTCCCCCCTGCTGCATGGCAGGGAGCCCTGTGAGCCAGCACAGAGGGGACAGCACTGGTTTAATCATTTATCCTTCTTCATGCCACCAAAGCTGTGTCCTGGGTGGAGGTGTGTGTGTCTGGGGGGAGGGTTGGCCCCAACCATCAGCTTGTCAGGGTTTGCAGCACTGGCAGCTGGGAAGAAAACTGTTATTAAGTGTAACACGGCACCTTGGATACTGAAAGCATGGGGAGAGAATAAATACAGCCTTCCATAATGCCATTTTATAGTGTCACTCTTCAGAATTTATTAAGACCTAGTTGCAGCCATGCCTGCAGCTTCTTCTGCTTGAATCAGTAAATTTTGTTCATTATCTCCAGCACTCGCTTTGACCTCCTGTGTTTGAAACGAGAGGAAACATTGGAGGTGTAGGGACACCCCACTTACTTTCTTTGGCAGCTGTTTTTTTTACTGTAAATCCAGCTTTTCTCGGGTTTGCTGCTGGCACCCCAGCCAGGGCTCATGTGGGATGGACCCGAAGTGTGACTTGTTAGTTGATGAGGGCACTGGGGCACTGAGGACCTGCCACAGCCACCACGGCCCCCAGAGGCAGCAGGGAGGGAGGAGGAGTGTGATGGGCATCTTGGAGCCAGCTGACACATCTTGTCACCCACCCTGGGACTACCCACAGTCTTGGATGGGCTGAGGATGGTTGGAGGTGGTGAAGGGTTCACAGGAGCTTCCTTAAGTACAGCCAGGGGGTTGCTGAAGTGTGAGCTCAGAGACAGGTCAGCATCACCTTGCTGTGGCTGTCACCCCTGGTTAGCTGTTGGGACCTCGCTGCCTGATTGCTGCTGAGGATCAAGTCTTCAAGTGAAACTGGGCCCTGATTTTTTTGTCAGGACAAATCACAGCAGCATTGTGGCTGTGTACCTTTACCCCCACCCTCAGCATTTAGCTCTCCTGCATGGAGGAATACGAGCACAAGCCCAACCTTCTGATAATTTGTTATGTTCCTTATGCTTGAGGGCAAAATTTAAGTTGCCAAAAGCAGATGTTTGCTTGCTCCTTTTTTAGCTCTCAAAGTACTTTCTGTGTGCTTGATTGATGGACGTCCCTGTTACATTAATAGCTGGGCTTTGCAGAAAGCTGTTATTACCAGGAGAATCTGGTGTGGGTTTCAGTTTTTCTTCTTGCATTGAAAATCCATTATTAATGTCTTTTTTTGGGGAAAAAAAAAAGGCTTCAATTCAGGCATTTTGCTTTGCTTTCTCAGGCTCCTTCACAACTGTCTCCTCCGCGGTGCTTTTAAAATCAATATTACAAGTGTTCTTTATATTTTACTGGGTGGTTGAGGGTTTCTGCGTCTTGCTATTGATTTCTAATTGTGTTGCAGGACATTTGGGTGCACACAGATTGCTGTGTGATGGATAGCTTTATATGTGTCTTCCTAAACATGACTGAGTTGGCTTTTTGCATGTTGTCTCTTGCTGGATGCTGCTGCTGAGCCTGGAAGCTGCCAGGAGAGCTGTGAGTGCAATCCTGAGACACTGGACTTGTGACCATTCATTTCATTTGGGTTTTGGTTTTGGTTTTAGACACGGAGGTCTCGTGAGGTCTCCTCTTTTGTGTTGTCTTTGCAGAGTTGTTCTGCCCTGGCTTTTCATCCAGCTTCATGTTCTGCATTGTAAGAGCATAACAAGTTGTCCTGGTTTTGTGGGGGGGGGTCACAATGTACCTTTAGCTCTTTGGGTCAGCTCTGCTGGCACATCTTGGTGTTTTCAGAGGTGCAAGTCATTGGATCACAAAATGGTTTGGGTTGGAAGGGACCTTAAAGATCATCCAGTCCCACCCCCTGCCATGGACAGGGACACCTTCCTCTAGCCCAGGTTGCTCCAAGCCCCGTCCAACCTGGCCTTGGACACTTCCAGGGATCCAGGGGCAGCCACAGCTTCTCTGGGCAACCTGTGCCAGGGCCTCCCCACCCTCACAGCCAAGAATTCCTTCCCAATATCCAGTTTAATCCTGCCCTCTATCAACGTGCAGCCATTCCCTTATCCTGTGACCTCATGCCCTTGTAAAAGTCCAAGTCTTGATGACATAATATGGAAACACAGACCACATCTGTAGCTGCTGTAAGTTGGATTTACAGACAGAGAAGCACATCAGCACTTAGGGAACATGGGCACATCTGTGTGAGTCTGTTGGCACCAGAGGAGGATGTGATGAGTGACACTACTGTGGCCAGCATGGGTGCTCCAAAGTGCTTCCATGACTCCAGCTGGCCTGCAGCAGGGAAAGAACATAGTGATAAGGACAAGGCCCCATGCATGTGTGTGTTTTGGGCAAGTCCTAAAAACACAAAGAAGAAAGGGCAGAATTTTTCTGTGCAGGGAGCAGGGAACTGTCCCCCTCTGGGGCTCTCCAGGCAGGAATGGATGTGCTGGTGCTTGCCCTGCCTGTGGTCAGGCTGCTTCCCAGCCCTCCATGCACTGCCAGCACAGCTCCTCGTGTGCCAGGGCTTTGCTGTGCCCGCAGGCAGTCTGCAGGTGCTCTGGGTGCACAGCAAATCGCTGCCGGCTGGATTGGGGTGCTGCTGGTCAGGCTTGTCTTCAGCAGGGTCCTGGACCTTAAAAGATGCCTCCGTGGAGGCCAGGTTTGGCCTGTAAGGAGTTAGTTGTTGCAGGGGACCAGAGCAGACAGCTGGCAGAGGTGCTGGTGCCGTGTCCCTGGGGAGCAGCAGAGCACGGGGGTGTTAGAGCTGCTGGCAGAGGACACGGCATTCCCGGCTCTCCTTGGTCCGGCAGCGTTTGCCGGAGCCGGCAGTCGGGGAGGGAGGACATGCATAACTATGGGCGGGCTGTGACCTTGCCGCTGGAACTTAGTTAGCAATTCTGTTGATGTTCTGGAAACAAAAATATAATTCAGGCCACCTTCTCCTCCAAGCTGACCCTGAGAATCTGGGAGAAGAGCTACTGAATAATTAGGTGCCTTTTTTTTTTTTTTCCCTTTTTGCTGGAGTTACTGCTCAGTGTTGAACTGTGCTGTAAAGTGTCATTAGTTCCCTTGAACTTGTTTCTCCGAGCGTACTTTGCATTAATACAATTACGGAAATTGCAGTCTCATTAATCACTGTGGGTTGCAGCACATCCCTGTCACACCCTGTTTTGGGGGTGGTTTGGCTGGTGGGACCCCTGTAGCCCTGGCTGGGGTGGAGGCTGTGGCTGGAGCACTCCCCGTCTGCCCTGTGCCTGGTTTAGTTGTGCTTTGTATTTGCATGTCTCACCCTGTAAGATCTGGAGTGGTTTTGCCAGCACTGCAGAGAGCAGCCTCCCAGCTGCAGAGGGGAGAGAGAAAGGTGGTTTTGTCCCGAGGGAGTTTTGCTGGACCACATCCCTGCTGCTGTCACTCCAGTTTGTATCCGTAGAGGTCCTGGAATGGCAGAGCCCAGACTCCTGGCGGGGCAGGGAATACCTGGAGCCTGAGCTCTTGCGCAGGGGCTGCTGCAGGGCTGTTTGATGATGCTGTGGCTCTGTCTCCATGGCAGAGCTCTCAGCCTTCCTGGCAATGTAAATTCTCCTGGCTGCATGCTAAAATTACACTGAGTTATTGATTTATCTCTGAGAGGATTTCCTTCCCGAGGGACATTTCTGGCTGTTGTAATGATTTAGTTCTTGTGCAAGTGCAGAATCCGTAGCAGAGCAGAGCCACCCTCCTACCCTCGGGTCTGCAGCTCAGGGTCATGCTCCCTCTGCAAACTCATTTCTGTTCCAAGGCTGGCACAAGGTTACATGGCTGTTATTTCCCTCTAACAACTGCAAATAAAAGGGCATTTTCAACTTCTCAGTGAGGAAGCTGCAAGACTCGGACAAGCCTTTGTGCCACGGCACTTGATAATCTTGGGTAATCTTGGATGTGTTGCAAACACAGCTCCAAGCCTGGCACATGGGAAGCATGAAGCCATGCCAGCATTAATGCACCCAGGCTCCTAGGAATGTTTTAATTCCTTACTGTGGGGTATGATGGGAGCAGGATCATGTGAATGCTTTTTTCCTAAAGCAGCAGGGTACAGCCTCTCTTTTCTTTACTTTCTACTGAGTCATCCATAGAACATCTCTAAAATCAGGCCAAGCAAGTTCAATTCAATCTCCTGCTTGTACTCCTGAGGAGGCAAAGCCAATTCTCTCCTATTCCCATTGGCACTGAAACCACAGTCCACTGGTTGTGGTTCAGCCGGTGAGCACCATCAGTAGAAGGACCTGACCTGGAGCAAGTGTTTCACCCACTCTCTGTGGCTGGGAAATGCCCAGTTCTGTGTCCCTGGGTGCCCATCAGAAGCCTCTCCCCGTGTGTTCCTGTGTCTCACCCCACAGTGGATTTGGGGCCGATCTCAGCTGCGCAGTGATGAAATGTGAGGCTGCTCACCCACGTGGTGTTATAAAACAGCATCTCCCAATTAGGCCCAGGGAGAATGTGAATTTATTTTCCCATGAACCAAATGTGGCACAGCTACTTTCTTTCTCAGTGATCTATCTGTGAGATAAAACAAGTCCTCAGCGTCTGTCTTAAATACTGCAGTGTTGACAAGTTCTCTTGACAGAAATTAGGCTAATGTCCCTCACGACTGCCTTAGCTGTAGGAACGAGGCTTTCAATTGGAGCTTGGGAAAGCACTATACCAATGCACTCTCCAAGGCATCTTCTTATTCCAGCTTTTATTATCCAGATTTGTTCTCACTCTGCCTTGGCAGCGTGGCTGGCAGACTGGTTTCTCCAGCACGTCCTGCTGGTCTCACAGCCAGGCGGGTCGGATCAGGCACCTTCCAGTGTTGAACCAGGGCGGTGTTGGCCAGCTGTCTGCAGACCTGGGTGCCCTTGGCTCTGGGGGATGCTCTGGGCTTGGGGAGGTGTTGGTGCCAGGATGGGACTGGTGTGAGGTGAGCCAGCTGACAGGCACTGGGTGGAGATGGGATCCAAGGCAATAAGCTGCAGCCTTGCCAGCAGTACAGCGTGTCCTGAAACGCTCCCGCTGCGAGCTGGAGCTGGGAGAAGGGACTGTTTGTGGTACACGTCTGTCTTTGCAGCTTCAGCCTGGACTGAGTTACAGACTCAGAAGCTGAGGACAGATCACTCAAATATGGACATGAAGACCCCTTCTTGAACTTCCCAGCCTTCCCCTTGACAATAATTTCTTTTATTGTCCCTTTGCTGTCTTTAAGTTGCACTTCAGCTCCTCGTTTCCAACCACAGATTAACCATGGCTGGCTGGGACCTCCTGATTCTCACACTGGTGTTGGTCCTGGTGGATTATCCTTCTGTAGAGAGCCGTTGTGTCCTTTCCATGCCTCCACATTGCCAGGTTCTTTGGTGGCCATGTCACCAGTCCCTGGAGGGAGGAAGAGGGGCTCTCTGGGAGTGACAGATGTGGGAGACATAGTGGTTGATGATGTTCTGGGGGTGCTAATCTCCATCACAGTAAAGGAGCTGGTAGTGCCTGGCTCAAGAAGTTATTAAATGCCCAAAATTGGGCAGGATGGATATCATCCTCAGTTCCTTTTGTCAGGTTCTCAGTTCTCCTGGTCACCTCCCTCGTCCTTCTCTGCCCATGTCCTGCATTGATCTTCTCTGAGTGCAGCCAAGCCTTCAGCATCCCAGATGGGCTTTCTGGAGTAACAAATACACCTGAGGGATGACAACTATTCAACAAGTTGCGGTAACACTACAAAGGCTTGGGGATAAATAATGTAGTGAGTTGGAGAGGGATTAAACCTGGCTTTTGTAAATAAGTTTCTCATGGATGTTGGCTTGGGGACATGATGGGACAAAGGTCACTTCAATGTCTGTGCAGCCTGGCGTGTCGTTGGAGAGATGAAATACCAGAGTGTGTCTGGACACCTTTGCTCTGTTTCTTCTGCTGCTCGGACCTATGTGGGATTAAACTCTCTAAAGTGCTGCAGTTCACAGACTTGAGCCCACTATCAGAAAAGAAAATAAACCAAGTTCCTCATACTTAATCCCTGAGCACATGGCTCCTGCTGTAGCCGGGGGCTGTGGTAACACTGCAGTGCCTGGCTCAGAGCTGGAGAGAAGGGTTTGCTTAGCAAGTGACAACACGTGTTTGTGCCTGTTTTAAACAGGGCAACCCTTCCTTTTCCTCCCTTGTGGCTGTTTTTTCCTGATGTGTTTCCTGCTGTTGCAGTGCAAGGGAGAGCAGCCTTTGCAGAGGGAGGTGGAAGAGCAGAGCACTTGTTGTGAGGGGCCCTTTGCCTTATGAAGTGTTTCTCTGCTGGAGCAGCAGTGGATCCATCAGCAGGTGCTGCAGCACCTCTGTCAGAGAGGCACCACATGTCCCTCCCGAGCCCTCCTGTCACCCCTTCCCTGGGAAGGAAGGTACCTCCCAGGCACAGGTTTTCCTCCCAGGCACCTCTCTCGCATCTGCCTTTACTTCCATTGCTTGTTATCTCAGAGCATCCCGGGAAGCCGCAGGCACCTCCTGGGAGGAACGTGCTCTGCCCTGTGCGTGGTGTGTGGGCCTCTCGTCCCTGGTGGTTCCTTGCCATGAGAGGGGCGAGGTTTGGCGGGTTTTGGCAGGAGCTGGCTCAGCCCTGGGCACAAGGCTGGGCTGTGTGTGCCATCATCAGCACCAGCCCATCAATCCAGAGAACGTAAATCCCAGTGCCACGGGAGAGCACTGGCTGGGGGAAAAGTGACAGCTGTGAGTGTTGTCCAGCCCAGTGTCCAAACTGAACTGGTGCTTTGGCATCTCTAATCAGGTGTTACTCACTGGAAAGCCCCTTCCTCACAGTGCTTTGTTCTCCACTGGCTGTGGATCGAATCGCAGGAGGAGGGATTTGATTCTGGCATCGTTTTAAAAATGTTTTCGTTCTATCTACTGAGGGAAACAAAGTACAGAGAAGATTTCTCAGCACTGGGACAAAAGAGTGGCTCTGAAACCCTTTTCAGACAAACAAGTGTTTGAGCTGTAGGACTGATGGATGGTGCTTAAAAGACATGGTTATTGCAGCAGGCAAAAAATCCTAGAGTGCAAGGAAGTTCTCCCAAGGGTTACTCCCAGTGAGTGTCTCCCTGGAATCCTGGTTGTGAGGAGCACTTGGCACCTCGAGTCCACCCAGTGGCATCAGCCATAGGAGAGCAGTAGCCCAGCAAGCACCAGTAAGGTGCTTCTCTCTTGGTAAATGAGAAACTGGAATGGGATCAGCCCTTTTGGGGTGGCTTCACTGCTTATGGCAGAGAGGTTGGAACTGGATGATCTTTAACATCCCTCCCAACCCAAACTGTTCCACAATTCTTGCTCTTCCCCCTGTTCAGGTGGGATTCGAGTCCTGCAGAAAGTTGTGCTGCTGCTTTGGGACCCATGAGAAGCCTGGGCAGGAACAGGGATGTCTCAGCATAGGACAACTTTGGGGTTTTCCAGGGATCACTTTGCTGCCAGGGGCAGTGCTGAGTGTTGAACTGGGAACAGATTCACTTTTGGCAAGCTTGAAAGCATTTCAGGTGGCTTCTGTCCCTGCTCTACTGCAGCATGGAATAAAATCAGTGTTGGAGAAGATGCTGTAGTTAGACATCACCATTTTGACAGGTCGAATTGCAGGATATTTATTAGCATAGCTTGGAGTGTTACAGAAAGATTTGTCAGATAAACTAGCAAACTCAAGTGCCTCACGTGGAACTTCCAGGATTTTGTTGAGGTTCTTTTAACTGTTCTTCAGTCTCTCAACAATTGATCCCATTCAGGCATTTCTGGAAGACCCTGTGGATGTTGCTGCTGTGGACTGAATGTCTGTGGCTTGGGGATCCAGCCCTGCCTGCTCCATGTTTGTCTGGGTGCTCTGGGAGGCAGAAGGCAGCAACAGTGAGAGACATTTGCTCATGTTTTAAGGAAAAAACTCTTCTCTCGTGGTTTCCTCTGCAATGCCAGGAAGAGAAGGACATCTCTTTGTCCTTGTTGGCCCTCTGCACAGCAGGATGTTTGTCTGGATGCAATGATAAGACAAAACAACAGCGATGGAACCATGCTGACACCCCCAGGACTGCTCACTTGCTGGCAGAGTTAGCACAGTGGGACTGGCCAGGTGGGTCACCCCAGGGCTCCACCCTGCATCCCATCCCCTGCAGTGCTTAAGGAACAGTTTATGAACAAGAAAGCATACAGTGATTTTATAAAAGAGTGTTCTCTTTAACTGATTGCAGTGGGTAATTAGAGCCCCCATTGTCACTGATGGTGTGGACCTTTGAGGATGTGCTGTGCTCCTTCCCAGCAGGAACACAGAACCAGTGGGAGTAAGAGCTGCAAATGCAGTGGATTTGTAAAGCATCCAGTGTCACAGGAATCTGTACTTGGAATGTGGACACCAGTGTCTGAGCTTCCTCATGGCCTGTGCTGGGAGTGAGGCAGTGTGGGAAATGCTGGGGAATGCCAAGGGATACTGGGACTGCTGCTGGGGAAGCTCTTGGGCTTGGTGCAGTGAAACCTCTCCCAAGGCTATCAGGAGGAGGTGACATAGAGCATATTAATGACCTTTTCCAGTGGCACTTAATTGAGAGGAGCAGTGAGTGCCAGAAAGTGAACTAATACAAAAAGCTGTAGCTGAGTGAAAAAGGGGCAGAAAGAAATAAATGAGATTCAGGCTCTGGGCCTCCTCTTCCCATCAGTAATCCATCTCTTCCTTACCTGTGTCTGCTACACATCTTCCCTTCCTTTTGTATGTAAAAATGTTCTGTTTGGAAATAACAAGCAATCCAGGGAGTGGTATGACTTGCCTTTATAGGTAAGAAAGGAAAAAAAAAGGAGACAGGCTTTGCTGCTTCCTTATTCAACAGTGCCAGCTGGAGAGTGTGGGGTCAGAGCTCACACTGAGCCCCCCAGCACTAGAGCTGCCTCTGTTTGCCCTGGAGCCTGGCATTCTACACGAGAAGCAGGCCACATCTTCATGCTGCCAGTGTGCCAGGGTGTGGGATATCCCATCCTCTGGCCAGAGCAGGGGCAGTGTCCCCCTGTGTGTGACCAGCACATGATGCCCCAGCCTCGACTCACCCCTGGCACTGGTGATTCCTGGAGCTGTTGATGCAGCAGTGGGGAGCTCTGCTGCTTCCTGGGATTTGTCTCCTTGTGTTTTTTAATCATTATTTTATTAAAGGAGAAGGTGCCATCAGATAACTCATTGTGGATGCTCTGTCAGTGTGATTATTTTAATACTGCAGCACCGCCGGTGTGTTTTGCTGGAACATTCACTTATTGATTCCGGATTCCTTTGTTGCCTGTTCCAGAAAGTCCCTTCCCCTCACTCCCTGTTCGAGGGAAACAAAGAGTAAAGGAAGGTAGATGTTATCTGAGGCTTGCTCACATACCGAGGTGATTTCTGAGAGCTGCAGAGCCACTTACTGACTCAATAACTGAGGTTTGTTTTCACATCCTTAATAGATTTTTGAATTGTTTTGCAATGGCAAACAAGAATGCTCACTTGGGGACAAAGCAGGGATCTGCTGAGCTGAATCACCTTTGTTCTGCTTTCAGAAACCTTCCCAGGGGACATTCCTGTGCCACAGGGGACAGAGTGGTGCTGGAGGGGGGGAGTTTCACGTCCCTCTTGGGCCCCTCTTGCTGGGCAGTCAATGGATGAAAGCTTGGGGGTCCAAGAGCTGGGGAGGGCCTGGGGAAGCCACTGCCAGGAGAGTAGTGAGTTACTGCACAGTCTCAGTGGGAGTTTGCAGGTCTGTGTATGAGGTACAACTTACCTGGTTGTGTTTAACGCTGTTGCTGTGTGGTGTGTCAGGGCTCAGCCTTGTTCCCACGCTGAAACTCAAAACCACCTGTGGCCAGCAGTAAATGGAATAATCACATAGGATATAATGGAATAATCCACAAGAATCATCGAGTCCAGTGTGCTGGAAAGGAGCTGGGCAGGATGAGACCATTCTCCTTTCGAGAGGAAACGGTTGGTCATTTGGTTGATCTAGAAGAAGAGGGCTGGAGTTCCTTGGATATCACCTGGATAACACTATTGAGTGTTGCATATTCCACACAGCACCCTTGTGCTTTTACTTAGTGTTGTATAATGCACCTGATCCTGCCTCAGTTGTGAGTCTGTTTTCCATTTGTTTATTTATTTATCGTCTTGTTTTCAGCCTCTGCAAAGCTTGATATAGGCACAGAGCCTGGGAAGCGTACCCAGAGCAGAGTAACAGATAGCTGTGATTTGGTTACAAGGCAATAATTTAAGCCGACAGGTTTAGCTGATAACATAAAGCACGCGAGAGGAATCGCCTCGCTTTATAAATGTCAGCAGAACCCCTGCGAGGGAGCTGCTGCCTCAGAGCTGGCCCCGGTGCTGCTGCTCCAGCCAGTATATTACGAGGAGATATAAACAGGTGTCTGAAAAAATCTGGCCGACCAAGATTAAAAGAATGGGGCTATAAATTAAAGTCTTCCTCGGCGTCACTTTAAGCAACCTTCAGGACAGAGCACATCGGAACAGATCGAGTGCTAACGCAAGGAGGGAGCTCCAGGAGGCCGGGAGCTTTGGGATGCAGAGGCTCGACACGTGGCTGCACCCAGGTGTAGAGATGGTTTGTGAGAAGAGCAAAGCCTGTCCTGGTGCTTCTGCAGCTGATAAAGGGATTAAATGGAGAACAGGAATAACTCCATCCCTGCAGCGTGTTGCCACAGGATCAGTGTCTCCCGCCCGGAAAAATAAATGCTGTCATTTTGCTTTGTCATCTATTCCCAATAAAGACCTTGTCATTCCTGCAGTCACAAGGGGTTTTTTATTCTCTGGAAGTGCTTTACCTGTTGGACACTATCTTTTTGGTTGTGAGGCAGCTGAGTGATTGAGTGGCAGGTGGGTGGCATGTCCCTGTCAGGGATACTGGGTGAGCTGCTCAAACCCTGGGGCTCTCTCTCTGAGATCCATCAACCCAAGGAGATGCAGGGACACATATTCAAACTGAAAGATTAGATATTAGGAAAAATCTTTCCCTGTGAGGGTGGGGAGGCCCTGGCACAGGTTGCCCAGAGAAGCTGTGGCTGCCCCATCCCTGGAAGTGTCCAAGGCCAGGTTGGATGGGGCTTGGAGCAACCTGGGCTAGTGGGAGGTGTCCCTGCCCATGGCAGGGGGTGGAACTGGATGGGCTTTAAGGTCCCTTCCAACCCAAACCATTCTGGGATTCTATGATCAAACAATTTTAATTGTGGTTTAAAAAATTTCATGTGTGGGATATTTTTAAGTGGTAAGGAGCACAAACAGGTTGTGGGGGCAGGGGTTTGCTGCTGCCTCCACAGCTGTAGCCCTTTCAGCAGGTTCACAGAGGGGATTTCACAGCTATTTCTGCTCACTGGGTACTCGATTTAGAGGTGGGAAATTAATTAGAATGGAAACTCCTCTTTCCCTTTATGAGGAGTGAAGATCTAGCAGCTGTCTGGGAAGTGAGACCATCCAGTAACACGTATATGCAATGCCTACCTGTGGATACACATCTTTGATTTGTCTAAGGTGTCAAGGAGAAAAAATGTCACAAAATGGCTTAAATATAAACATGTTTTTATATTTTTTAATTGAGTTTTATTTCCCAAATGCAACTTAATGCAAACAATAAGTAAAAAATTAATTTCTCTCAGGAAAAAGCTATTAAGGATATGATTCTTTTTTAGCAGCATGTGAAGCTGTGTAATTGCTTACATATGTATTGCTCCAGAGTGTGGTCCCAGTTGTTGAATAGTATCAAATTACAGGAATCAAAGAGAATCGACTATTTTTAAGGGAAATGTCTAGACGCTACATATTGAAACATGATTAAAATTCAGGATTTCCAGCTTACTCGTTTAAATCAGCAATTTTAATCACATTATTCAAGTCAACCCACCCTCAAACACACTTTATGAATAATACTTCAAAATACCCCAAACTACATAAGACTGGAGACCTGTCTTGAGTAGCTGTAATATTTTTAAGTGACAATGTCAGTCTCTTTGTTGAAAACAGGGATGTTTTTCATGGTTTATGTATTAAAGCAGCATGTTTGTCCCGCTGTGGCGTGAACCTGTGTTCAGAGCGAGGAGAAATCCCTGTAGCCGCTTAAATACATCAAGGCAGAGATTTTTGCTCTGGGGTTTGGGTGGTCCTGGTCAAATCTCGTTTAATGTGCAGAAGCAGAAGCAGGGAAGGTTTGTGCCCTCTCTGGTGCCGCCTCCTTAGTTTGGCTGCGCTGGGTTTGGGAGCTCGTGTGCGCGGCGGGTTCGTGTTTTGTTTTATTTACCGCTCGCTGAAAATAGAAACGGCAGGGCCGGTCCCCCGGAGCCAGCCGGCCCTTCTGGAGCCTGCGTTCCGTTTGGATGGTTCATTCAAGCACAGCCCGTCCTCCTCCTCGCTCTCCCCCGCCAGCCGAGCGGGTGATGCGGCGGGAGCGCGGCGGGAGCGCGGCGGGCAGGGCACGGAGCAGGGGAACCGGGCAGGGGAACCGGGCAGGGACACGGAGCAGGGTCACGGAGAAGGGACACGGAGCAGGGGCACGGAGCAGGGGAACCGAGCAGGGACACGGAGCAGGGACACCGGGCAGGGATACCGGGCAGGGGCACGGGGCAGGGACACGGAGCAGGGGCACGGAGCAGGGGAACCGAGCAGGGCCAGTGGGCAGGGACACCGAGCAGGGCACGGAGCAGAGGCACGGAGCAGAGGCACGGAGAAGGGACACGGAGCAGGGGCACGGAGAAGGGACACGGAGCAGGGGAACCGAGCAGGGACACGGAGAAGGGACACCGAGCGGGGGCACCGGGCAGGGACACCGAGCAGGGGCGCGGAGCAGGGACACGGAGCAGGGGCACCGGGCAGGGGCACGGAGCAGGGACACGGAGCAGGGGCACCGAGCAGGGACACCGAGCAGGGGCACGGAGCAGGGACACGGAGCAGGGGCACGGAGAAGGGACACGGAGCAGGGGCACCGAGCAGGGGCACGGAGCAGGGGCACCGAGCAGGGGCACCGAGCCGCGCTCCTCCGGCGGGGATGGCATTCCTGGCTGTGTCCGACAGCCCAGAGCTGCTGCCGCCACTGCTGGGGCTGTGACCCGGCTGTCCCAGCGCTGGCGACACGGCCAGGACAGCCACTGGCTCCGGGAGGGGAAGGACCCAGCTCGCCCCTTGCCTTCTCTCCGGGGCGCTGTTTGTGTCCGCGGAGGAGGGACATGGCCTCGTGCATCCCTGTGTTGCATCAGCACGCGATGACATTTTGTCCTAGAACAGTTTGGGTTGGAAGGGACCTTAAAGCTCATCTCATTCCACCCTCCACGGCAGGGACACCCTCCACCAGACCAGGTTATCTTTTACTGTGTGTTCCTTGCTGGCAGACCCCTGTCTCTGTGTCTCCTAAACCAGGGAGAGGAGATGCAGTGTTGTCCTTTCCATGGACATCCTACAAACTCCTTTCTGACCAGCATGTCCCAGCTACAGCACCTGTGAGGGGCACGGCTCCTCCATTCCTGCAAAACCTTTTCAGCGTGGGAAGATGCTCCTCTAGATAGACATAGGTTAAAGCTCCCATGTGTCACAAGTTAAAGGAACAGGAGGAGGTTTGGATCTGCTCAAAAAAAGTGGAAAGCACTTCAGGTGTGGAGGAGGCATATCTGGCCTGTCCTTGCATAGTTTGTGGGAAGATAATCACATCTGTCCCCTTGCATATCCAACCAATGCAACTTCCTATGGGCAGGATGTGGTGGAGTGAAAGAGGAGCTATCAGAAATGCACCTTGTTTTAATAGGAAATCCTCCAAAATGGATTTTTATGGTTTTTCTAAATGCATGTATACCTGCTGTGGGCTTTGAAATGTTTTTGTCTGAGTTGTGACAAACATCCTAGTCTTGTGTAGGAAGCACCAGGTCCTTTGATCAGGGAAATGTCTCTTTGGTCTTGAAGAGGGAGGGATCAATCCGGTTGTTCCCGAGACTAGAGCTTTTTGTCTTTGAGTACATGTATTTATTGTACAAAATAATTACCCTTGCCTTCACTTGCCTTTGGTGGGAGATGGTCCCTGTCTCCTGCATGCTGTGTTATGTTATCTGAGGTGTCTTTTTAGGTAAAAGGGAAGAGATAAAGGAAAGGCTGAATAGGGACTCCTCATCAAGAGGGAGGAAGGTGAGCAGCTGTGTGTCTGTCTGTCCATCTGTGACAGCTGAGATCTCTGCAGTCATTCAGCTGCAGCCTCACTCTCCTAAACAAGCAGATTTCTTGCATCAAAAGAAGAAGCACCATCAAGAAGAAGCAACCAAATATTGCCTCCTGTCCACCCCAGTGCTGGGCTTGCCACCAGGATGTGTTTGTGGTGAACTGTGACCAAGGAAAAACACTTTCAATTCCCCATCTTTTCTGTATTTAAAACCAAAGCTTAATGTATTCTGTGTATTTTTGTTGGCAGATAGTAGTGATCATGTATTCCTTTTAATACAGTATTTCCAACTCAGCCCAGCCTTGATGTTCAGTGTACCTGGCTGGACTCTGCAGGATGCTTTGATTTCCCTTTGGCAGCTGCATTTTATGCCCCAATCAGCAACCAATTCCCCTTTCTCCATATAGTCTCCAAATCCACTCCTGCTGTGGAGTTTTAGTGCTCTCCTAGGAACTGGTCTGGGAGGGAGGAGGGAGCTGATGCTCTGCTGGGCTCAGGGTTCCACCTCTGCTGTGGCTCAGAGCCAGCCTGGCAGCACGGGGAGAAGTTTGGTGGCTCAGGGTGGCACATCTGGGAGGGTAAAGCAGCACTTGTGGTTCAGAGGTGCTGCTGGAGGGGAGGGCAGTTGGTGGTGGATATTCTGCTCCTGGTGCAGGATGAGGCTTTTCTCCCTTTCTCTGGGGGAGAAGTGTGTGCCTTCAGCTCCCAATTCCTCACAAAGCTGGAACATTGCAGATGTTCTGAGATAACCCCACCTTTGTTTGCAGGTCAGGCTGTTCCTGCAGGGTCACATGTGAGGCTGAACCTGCAGACAGGAGAGAGAGAAGCCAAACTCCCAGACAGTGAAAATGGGAGAAGTGACACGAGAGAAGAGAGAAGAAGAAAAAGGTACAAGAGGTGCAGCAGGGTGGGTGGGCTGCAGGATTCATGCCTTTTATTAGAGGCTATGTTCCCTAGTGCACCCAATTACCGTCTCTTCCTGAGACTTAATTGCTGATTCAAGAGTTCAGCAGTGCTCAAAACGCAGCCCTGTCCTTTGTGATCCCTTCAGGATGGCAGTGGAAGTGCCCTCAGTGCACATTCAGAGACACCCTCATGGCTTCTCATGCTACGACACCGAAACTAAATTGGCAGTGTGGCTTCTTTAAATGAGATTTAGTCCTTTGTAATATCTGCAGCAGTTGGTCTGAAACTGCTTTCTGAGCTCAGCCCCTGGGGACAGCTGTGAGGGGCTGTGTGACCTGAGCCAGGTGCCCTGTTCCAGCTGGGAGCAGGATCCCAGCTTTCCCTGGCCCATCGGACGCTGCCATGGTCTCCAGGGATCACACTGCCTTCCTGCACCCACACTGTTAAACGTGTTCTGAATGTTCCACTGGTGCTGACTTTCCCCTTGGCACCCTCCTAACCAAGACAGGTTTAGTTTCTGTGGGGAATCTCTTTCCTGAAGTGTGTGGGATTTCCCACTTCTTTCCTTGCTCTCCCACTGACTCCTGCTCAGGGCGTGGAGATGCTCTTTATCTTCATGGTGCCTCAGCAGCTGGATTTCCTTTTTATCCATGCAAGAGTGATTGTGGCCCAGATAAACCCTCCTTGAACCAATGAGAAAGGCATAAAGAGCAGCACAACATGGTTTTTAGCATTTCTGTGTGGATTTGCCCTTGCTCTGACTGATGATGCTCATCAGAACTTCAGCTGAAATCTCCAGGTTAAAGCTTGTGAGTCCTTAGCAATGATTTAGTGCCACAGGGGTGCTTTCTGTATTACAACATGAAATTCTGAGGCATAAATTAATCAGCTATTTTTATTGTGTTAGAACTTTAGATTTTGGGTCGGAGGGTTTGATTACAGAGCCTTTCTTGATTGCCAGGGTGAGGTGTGTGCAAACCACTCACAGAATACAGCACTCAGACTAATCTTTTATTGAGTGTGATGCTTTTTTAATCCCTTTCCTCCTGCCCTTAGCCATTGCTAGTATGTCACAGTGAAAATAGTATAGATGCAGTTGTTTACTCAAAACATGTTCTGGTTTGTTTTGTTTCTTCTGCAAGACTGGGCAAGGTGGATGTTGATGCAAATTCATTCACGTCCCAGGAGCTCAAAGAGGCCTTGGCGAAAATGAAGGAAAGTGAGAAGGCAGAAAGGAAGGTAAGGAGAGTTCCCTGTTTGTAAAGCAATGCACAGTGCAGGGCTGTGAACACACCCTGTGTTACACATTGCAGAAATATGAGGGTTAAAGTGATTGCTTGGGAAAATACTGGGCAAACTAATCTGGTGAATATGAACCTAAAGTACCATTGCTAACCTGTCAGTGATACAGTTCCCTGGCTTTTCTGTATGATTCTATAATTCTGTGAATGGTTTGGGTTGTAAGACACCTTAAAGATCATCTCTTTCCAACCCCCTGCCATGGGCAGGGACACTTTCCACTAGCCCAGGTTGCTCCAAGCTTCTGTCCAACCTGGCCCTGGACACTTCCAGGGATGGGGCAGTCACAGCTTCTCTGGGCAACCTGATTTATTTATTCAACTGCTGCTCGATTCACAAAAATGTCTGCAGACCCCAATGTGGCCAGATTGCAGTGTAACAGTATTTATAAAGGGAGTTCCTTTCCCTGTTACTACTCTCCTTGCTTTAGGTTTCCAATTTCATGCCCTGGGTAGCAAAACCCGAGTGGCCATGGTGAAGCACAGGCTGAAGTTTCCTTACACAAGCTGCAACCCAAAGTAAAATAGAATAGAAGTGCTGCTTCCAGCCCTCTCCAGGCTTGGAACTGTCCCCAGCCACTGGTGGGAGGATATGTGACTCCTCAGGGAGCCTCTTTGCCCTCTCCCCCTCAGCAGCATTTCCTTAGGCCTTCACTGCTCCTGCTGCCTTGGCATTGACTCAGTTGAAGGACAACTGAAGTAGAATTCAAGGCTCTGAAGTCTTGAAGTCAGAGTAAGGCTTTTTTCCCCTTATGTGGCAGCAGGGCAGTATTTCATATGCTCTAAGATTATTTCATTGTTGCTGGAAATGAGGATCATTGAAATGCAAAAATTAGCGATGCTCTATTACATGAAAATAAGCCATATTTTAAACCCCCTGTTAGAATAGCTTTTGTCCCATCAACTGGGCTAAAAGCAGCTACATCTAATGGACCTAAAGTATTCCATTTACAGTCACTCCTGCAGGGAGCAAATTCATCCTTGAAGGAACTGTGTCAGAGGAAATTCAGTTACACCGAGCCTGTGCCTGTCTGCGCTCCGGCAAAGGCAGTTTGGAGTGGTTGGGTGGGGGTGGCACTGTGTGTGGTACCTGTGGTAAACTGGCCAGCAGTCATTAGGCTGACAGAGCTTTCACTTCCATTGCTCACTTGTTTTTCCCCTGATGGCTCCAACCCTTGGCTTCTGTTGCTGTGTGAGGAGCAGGGCAGTGCTTGCAGGGGACTGGGGCTCGTGGAAACCCTCCCGTTGGGGGTCACTCCTGGGTACAAACATGGCTTGGTATTTGTGTTTGTGATGAATCCCTTTGAAAAGGGTCTTTCTGGCTTTCTCCTGCTCTAGGAAAGCCCAGCTCCAGCCTGGCCTCTCCATGCCCTGCAGCACCAGGCTGTCCCCGCCTGTCCCAGTGCCACCAGTGCTCCTGTGCCTCTGGGGCTCTCCTAGATCTCTGACAGATCATTTTCCTTCTCACCACATGCCTTTTGTCAGCTCTCTTGGTTTGTGGCAGCGCTTGGGGTGCTGTTACTACCAGGGAGATGAGCCCTGCTCAGGACAGGCTGTCCCCTGGCCAAGCCCCCTGGCCTGGCACTTCAGCTACCCCCAGCTTATCACCACTCCTTCTGCTTCCCTTTCTGACAGCTTCTGTCCCCACAGTGAGTGCACCTTTCCCTGAGAGATAAAACCATCCTGGAATGTTGGGATGGCAAAAGCATCTTCATCCATGTTCGAGGAAATCTGCTTGATGTCACTGGCATGGAGTCACTGGGCACTTCAGGCTGGATGGGACCTCTGGAGCTTTCCAGCCCCATCTCCAGCTGCAGGCAGGGTCAGCTGTGGGTTCAGGGAGGTTGCTCAGGGCTTTCTCCAGTCAGATCTTGAGAACATCTACTTGCAGGCGAACAGAGAACAGCAATACTGCCTCTGGGCCCCATGCACTGGAAAGACATGTGATGTAGAAATGGTGTACAAATGGTGTATAGACCTAGAAGTGGTGTACAAAGCCCTGGTGCTCACTGGTGCTGCAGGTATGTCACAGATAACTGGGTTCCTGGGCTTCTCAGAAGGAGCCTCCAATGCTGCCCCTGCCTCTCTAGTGCACAGCACTAAATCCATTGGCATGGACAGCCAGGTTCCCCTTGTAAATTTGAGGCTGGGATTTCTTTCTGTGTCTGCCTTGTCTCTCTTTATCTCCTATCTTCACATGTGGTTTCCTCCTCCTGCTTTCAAGGCTCAAGAGGAAGAGGTGAGGAAGAAGTTCCGGCCCATAGAGCAGCTGAAGGAGGAGTTTGAAAAGCTGAACATGAAGATGGAAACAGATTATGAAATTATGGTTAAATTAATCAGCAAATTCAACAGTTCTGCCTCCACGCTGGATGAAAAAGTAGCAGCCCTTTATGATCTCGAATATTATGTTCACCAGGTAACAAGAATGCATTAGTAACTACCATGTAAAATCCAGGGGATGTGGTGTCAGAAACGGGGGTTTATTTTTCTTATCAGTATCAGGTAATACAAATTGCTTAATTACCATAATCCTGGGACAATAACAGACAGCAGAGGGCTAGTGCAGGCTTATTTTATATCCAGGTTTGAATTAATCATTGCTTGTGCCAGGAGCCAGAAGTTTCCTAGGGGCTGCCTGATCTGTTGTCTGTTCTCAGGTGGGTTTTCTTATCCTCTCTTTTTCTTCTTTTATCTGCTTAATGTTACAAAATGGGGTTTTATGTGCCATATTTGGGTAAGTAGAGTGGTGGCTGCTAAGAAAATAATTATTTTCTTGCTGCTTCCATGGAAAGCTGCCGTGGTTGCAGGTATGTGCCCTTACATCAGTTCACAGGGAATGTTTTTAAACCAAGGAGGCAACAAACACCTAAAAACCTCTATTTTGTCTTGGCTTGAGTAAGCAGTGGCATGTAGAGCCTCACTGTGCTAATTAGCTCTGTGTGAGGGTGAATATATTTCCTGAAGTCTTTCTTCCTCAGGTTTGGGCTCACACTTTTCCCCCCTCCCTCTGATCTCTCTTGCTCTGCTCTCAGCTGACGCATTTCTACAGAGCTCTCCTCCCTTGGGCTTGGTGCCTTCCCTGGTGCCACCCCTAGGTGGGTGTCTGGGCATCGAGGCTCTGTTCTGCCTCATGGGAAAGGACTTGGCTTCTCCCTCCCCAGTGACTGGGATAGTCGGGAATGGTCTGGGAGAGTTTCCAGTGTCACTTTATCATTTCAGAGGGTGAATGGGACAACTCTTGGGAGGTGCCCTTTCACTGGAATGTGACTTGTTAAACCAAATGTGGTACTTTAGGGGCAGATAGCTGAAGGAGTGTGTTGCTGAGAGAGGGAGTCCATATGCCAGCTAATAGAAGTGTTATTTCCAGGGCTCTTTGTCCTGAATTTCACACTAAATCCCTGTCCTGGGCATGCAGAAGCTTTTGTGCTGTTTGTTCTCCCTGCTTTTGTTTCACTGATGGCATCCACCTGGCTCAGAGAATAAGTGTGAACAATGGTTGCCCAAAGAGCTTCATATTTGTACTCAGGGCTAATCCTGCCTGGTTAAGGGTTCCAGCGTGCTGAAAAGTGGCCCCCAAACACCCTGGGATGCTTCGGATTCCAGTGTAAGGATCTGCACTATTCCAGCATAAAATCCTGCCTGCTTGTCATAGCACAGGATGGGGCAAACAATTTCAGATTGGTGAGAGGAGCAGGGACTGGAGCATCAAAGGGAACCACATCCAGCATCAAAGGGGTCAGAAAGGGGGCCTGGCAGGGAGGCTGGCGGGAGCACAGAGGGCTCCTTTGTGCCGTGATCACAGCGCTGCTCTGTGCCCGCGCTGGCGGGGCAGATGGCTGGGCAGCACCTTCTCGTCAGGCAGGAAGCTGATAAGAAATATGACTTGTCTCTAAGCCAGCATGGCTTTTCCTCCTCTTTCTTCTTCCAGTCAGTTGAATGCGTCCAGAGCATTATCTCTGCTTGGGACTGACTTTAGCGGCACTGGCTTAATGTAATTACTGAACAGCAGCCAAATGTGCTTGTGCCGCATAACCCTGGAAGGGCTGAACCGTCAGGAGTGCTCTGCAGTGAGTCCCAGCCGAGGGAGGACAGGGATCCTTGCAGGTGTGGCTGGCCCAGGGCAGCTCCCACCTCATGTGGGACCAGTGACGGCTCTGCTGGTCCCGCTTCCTCCATCTGAACGGTGACGTGCCATGGCTCTTGATAACTGTTTGGCTCCTGGCCATCCTGCTGCTGCCTCCGGGGCACAGAGTGCCCTGTCGAGTGGAAAATGCTGTGCCCTGGAGGGTGTGCAAGCAAAGGATGCTCCCTGCTCCGTGGTGTGGTCATGAGCCCCCCGAGCAGCGGGATGAAGCAGTGCGTGGCTCCGAGCGCGCTGCAGGGAGCAAAGGAGCCTTGGCCAGTGCCCAGCCCGTGGAGAGATGCTCTCCCCTGCTTTTGAAGAGTCAGCCCAAGGGCTCTGTGTATGCTCAGATTTGTGTTGCCAGCTCTGGTTTACTTCTCCTCAGTCAGGATTCAGCTTGGCATGTTCAGGAGCTCGTCTTGGAGAAGGGGCAGGAAGGTTTGGCTTGCTGAGTTATCTGTAATGCATGAAACCAAATGCAAATGTGAGGAGGGCAGAGCGTAACTCATAAACAGCATTCATGGTGCTTGCACAGCCGTGTGTGGAGCCAAGACCTGTTCTCAGGCATTGCAGCCTCTTTCTCTCAATTATTTACTCTCCTTATCTTCCTCTCTCCCCTCCTCTGACATGCTACACCATCTCTCAGTGCTAATTTCCTCTCCATCTCCTATGGTTGACACGCTGCTTTCCCTTGCTCTTGTTTCCTGATGTTTTCTCTCTCGCCTTCCTTCCCTATTTTCTTTCTCCTCCGATTCAAAGCTGCTCCCTGAATAACTGCTGTCATATTTGCTCTTCTCCCATCCCTCTCCTCTCCCACTTTGCCTGTGTACTTTACTCAAGAGCTCTTTTGATCTTTGGTTTTCCTTCTGTGCCGATTCCAGTGGACTGAAGCGAGGCACGAGCTGCTGCCTCACAGCATCTGCCGCTCCCCAGAGAGGTTAATGCCTTCAAGTTGTTAAGTTTGGGGATTTTGTTGGTTTTAAAACGGTGGCTGAGGGAAGGAGCTCTCACAACAGGCTCCAGTTAAAAAAGATAAACACATCTTCAAAATAGGCTCTACAGCACAATTTATATTCTGCAGCTGAGGCGTCTCACTGACGCTGGAGCTGGTCTGAAGGACTGTGCTGGTGAGGTTACAGTGGGGGTTGGTTTTCCACACCTGATGTGGGATGCAAACTCCTGCCTGTCCATTGTGCAGAAGTCAACGTCCAATTCCAGCATTAAAACAGTTTCTACACAGGCTGAGCAATAAAAGGACCCACTGACAGCTGAAATTAGGTTGCTGCATAGACTTCTTTGTAGACAAAGGTGGGTCTGCAGAAAAGTGAGAGTTCTGGCAGGCCTGGTTTATTGGGACAGTTAAAAGAATGGGATCTGAAAGGATACAAAGGCTGCTGCAAATCCTCAATCAGCCCCAGCAGACCTGCAGAGACCAGCTTTGCAGAGGAACAGCAAGTGGTGGGTATTGTCCCTGTGGGGAGCAGAGATGAGCTGGAGCTCCCCAGGTCCTACTTTGGTTGGTAACAACATACCCGTAGGACATAAAGCTTCTTCCTTCTCTTGGGTACCTAAAATACCTGATTTATGGCCAATTTTGGTGAAGGTACATGGTTGGATAAATATAACACTGAGCATGAAGTCATGGTTCACTAGAAGAGCGTTCCAGCTGGAGCATGGTGCTGGAGCCTGACACACCCTGCAAGCCTTGTGGCACTTGTCCTGTCCCACCCCATCAGGGGGTCGCTTTGCCTGGCTGATAACTCATTTTTATATTCTGTTCCCATCCACCAATGATTGCTCTTTTCTCCCTGTCTTTCAGGGAGGAGAAATGTCGAATTTCTAACCCTGATTTTTTTGCACAGGCAGTTCTGAGTGTTCATCAGATCCCCTTTTAAACTGCAAAAAAAAAAATCCTTGAATACCAGAATGCATTGATTTGACTTTGGATTGAATTTTGTACTTGAAGCACTTTGTGCTGTTTCTCTAAATTTTGTTTGCAAGCACTCAGAGCCTTTTCTGATCTCCTCTTCAGGAGCAGATGCCCACTGGGACTGTGCCTGGTTAGCCCCAGATCTGGTTAGAGTCAAAGGCTGATGAATCCCCCACCAATGTGTGAACTTTTTCCTTACTGGCAGTTAGTCCAATATTTTTTGTTTTAGAAAAATAATTTCTCGGGCTGCCCTGAGGGGAAGTTCCTGGCTGGCTCCTCCAAGCAGGGACTGGCTTTTGCTTTCCTTGTCCACATGAAGTTGTTGATGGTACTCATGGAAATATTCCCAGAACTGCCCATACTCCTCACCCCAGGCAGCACAATGTGCACTGTTGGTGCTGACAGGCTCCTAAACATCCCTGACTCCTGGTGCTACAATGGCAGCATCAATTAATTAATTGCATTTCCAAATGTGGGGTTCCCTGGGTTCCCAGTAAAGGCCTGCTCAGGTGAGAGAGCAAAGAGCTGGAGTTTTCTGATCAGATGTACTGAATTTTTGACCCGAGTTACCAGAATTCATGTCAGGAACAGTTTTGATAGCTAGAATCAAAGTATTTGAGTTTCCAGCAATGCCTTCTGCATGTGGCAAAGCCACCCATCAGGACACTGTGCCTCTGCAGCCACGACATCGTGGCAGGATTGTACAGAATTCAGCCACAGCCGCTCCCGCGGAATTTTTAATTGCTTTGAAACTGTGCTGGTTGGACCAGGAGGGAAGGGATGCTGTGCTCTTTGAGGGGTGGTGTTCTCCAGGAGCTGGGGGTTCATGCTGATGGGGACCTGCTCTCTCCCAGGTGGACAATGCCAAGGATTTCCTGTCCATGGGAGGGCTCCGGCTGGTGATCGAGGGGCTGAACAGCTCCGAGGCGGCGCTGAAGGAACACGCTGCCTTCGTCCTGGGAGCCGCCCTGTCCAGGTGAGCCCCGGCCACCCCGGGACACCAGGTGGGCTCTGTGCCTCTCTTTGTCTCTCTTGAGTTATTTCTGATAGCAGAAACTGAGAGCTTCTCTTGGCGTGTGACACACCACATTGTCTTATCCCCCAAAATTGTCTTCTCCCCTTTCCTTGCCACCCCCCTTACCCTGCTCTTCTCCTCAGTCCATCCTCATCCAGCTCGTTAGACTTACCCAGAGTGATTTGGTGTTGAATCTATGGTTGTTTCTTGATTTCCCTCAACTCCTTGTTTGTACAAAGTCCAAGGGGGGATGATTCTGCCTCCCTCCTCTCCCCTTGACAGCCCTCTCTTGGGGAGGATCTGAAGGAGGGTGCAGTTACAAGTGCCACCTTTCTCCCTCCTATTCCTTTCTCCTGGGCTGCTTTAGGATAGCAAGATGCTGGCTTCAGAAATATAGCAACTGCCATGGTCTTTGGAGGGGGGTTTTAGCCCCACAGACATGGTGCTTCTGACACCAAAAGGGAACGGGGTCAGAAGCTGAATCAGGAGGAGACTGGCCTGCAGGATATTGCAGGTTCAGGGGAAGGAGCCCGGTCTGCCTCGTGCTGGGGCATCACATTTAGTTCTTCAGGTGATACCATGTGGGCTCCATTTGCTAGGTGCCCTTTTTGTTTTGTGGGGTTTGGGGCTTTGTGGGATGTGCGTTGAGAGGTGCAGAGGCTTTAGAAATGCACTGTATGGTCCCAAACTCCAGGGTCAGAAGTGCAGAGTGCAGATTGAAAGTCAGGACTGTTTTATCTGCATATTTCCACACCTAAAAGTATAGTTGCCTTCTCCAACATCATAAATTATTTATGGCTGAGTCTAATACACGGTGCACACATTTCTTTGGCAATCTTGTGTCTGATGCAGTTGGCCCTCAGTGTGTGTGAGGTCATACAGCCTCATGGACAGGAGCAGGTACCCAGATTTACACCAGGAAGGGATCCAGCTGCTGGCCTGAAGCAGAGCCTGACTCACTGATCACTATAAGATATGCCCTTACACATCAGAAACACAGACCTGCTCTTCATATTCTGGTGTATCCTAATGTTGGAAACAATATTGGAATGGTTTCCTCAGGGTCTTCAGTTGCATGTAGACTCTTAATTTTATGTTTCATACAGCGAAGATTATGAAGAGGATCTGGAAACCTTTGCAGGTAACTTGTGAAATAACAGGAGCTGTTAAAGAGCTTCTTTCCAGATGTAGCTGACATGTCATGGTCAAGACTCAAAAAATTCATTGTCACATCATATGATGTGTAGCAGTGGCCACAAGAGTCATGCTTTTGTGTAGCATTCCTCACTCGAGTGCAAAGGCCTTTCCTTGGACAGAAACAACCTCTCATCTGATATGACTCAACTGCTGCTTCAGAAACTTTTAGACCTTTTTTTCTTTGAAGGACATTCTGGCAGATGGTGATTTTGAGTGGTTTGGATGGTACATTATCTGAGAGCTCTGTTCCAAAATATGAAGATTATTATGCCTGGGCTTGGGTTTGCTTTTTTTCCCCTTGCTGTCCTTAAGCTTTCTCAATAGACACCTACATGCCAACTTGTCTGCTGTGTGCTCTCTGCTTAATTTATTTGTTCATACATTTTCTCAGCTTACTCCATGCTCTAGTTAAACTGTCAGGGGCATTTCAGGTACTTCACATTAGGCATTTCCTGATGTCTCGTGTTTTTCTGAGGGCTTGTTGTTTATTTCTTTCACACATGGCTGTTCCTAGGAGCATTGGTTAGGGGGTAGGACTTTCCAGTAAATTCCCAGAGGTGTCACAGTTCACTGGGCTGTAGGGACATGATCTGCTTGTGTGCCTGGGGATGGTGTCAGATCCTGCACTGGATGCTGAGCTGTGCCTGGGCTAGAGGTGATGCTCTGCTGCTCACCAAATGGATCTGTGGCCACCTCCCGGGTCTCTTCAGCCAGGCTGGCTCAGGCCAGCAGTTCCAAGCCAGGCAAACATTCCCAGAGGAAAATCATGGCATGATGATAGCAGCTCCACAGCCTGGCACGGGAGGTCAGTAACTCCTGGCACAGCTCAGGCTGGAGGAGGGAGTTTGGCTGTAGGCAAGTGTTTAACACAGGAGAAAACCACTGGACATAGAGTGATCTCAGACGTGCTTGGGTCACATCCAGAGCTTTTCAACTCTTAAAAATACCCAGGACTTCACCAGATTTGCAATGTCCTTAGCTCTGATCAGGTAGTGAAGCAGGTAAGGGATGGGGAGCAATGAGCTGCAGCACCCAGGTCTGGCCTGCACACAGTCCTGCCAGGACCTGGCTCCCAGGTCTGGCTGTGCTGAAAGCCCATTTGGGATAAAAGGTTTTTCCAGGGGATTAGCATCTTGAGCCAACAGGCCAGGTGGCTGGCCAAGATTTGGATCAGCAAAGGCAGGAGGAGGAGGAAAAGGCACACCAAGGCCAGCTCAGGATTTCTCCTTCCTGATATTGCTCCTATTTATTTGGCTTAAACCAGACTTGAAAAGCAGCTGCAGCACAGTGTGATTTGGGCCTCAGGGCACAGGGTCCTGGGGTCCAGCTGCCAGGATCTGTCCTCCCAGCATCCATCTCTGCCTCTCTGAGCCTCTGCCACGGGAGACCGTGACCTGACAGGGAAGAAATCAAGGTTTTATCTCTTGTTTCTCTTATACGTCCTTCACTTTAGGCATTTGGGTTTGAATCGCTGAGTCTGTGACCAAATCAAACATCGTTCCATCTGGTGGAGTTCTCTGAGCAGTGCCCTTATTGCAACTCTAAAACCTCATCACAGTCTTACTGTTTTTAAACCTTTAACAAAAATGTTTTCCGTTCTGCAGTTTGCGAAAGTAAACTTCATTTGAACAATCCTCAAGTGCTCTGATTGGAAATAAAAGTTAAATGCACTAACAAAAATAATTGCTAGGCATGTGGGGTTGTACATTTAGGTATCCATAATTCACTAACAGTGTATGCCAATACACAACATTATCTGGATTTCCAGTGATTGCATTAGCATAAAAGCATGTTAGCATTTATCCTGTGGTACTAACATTTAAATATATATAAGTATGAAATATTAAGATACAGCATTTTGGAGGCAAGTGAAACTACTGTCTCTAAAATGTTCTTGCATATTTTGAAGGTACACTCCAGTATCTTCAGATGACAATCAGCATTCGCACCATTGGGTCCCAACATTACAAAAATGTCAATGTTTTATGCAAAGAGGAGCTATATTAAGCTAAAAAAGATTGCTGATGAGAGAAGTGTCTTCTGATGTCCTCTGAGCTATTTACAGGCAGCATCTTCCTTTGTTCGTGGCACAGCCAGGCCTCTGCGCAATCTGTATCTCCACGTTTCACAAGACTGGAAATGTGAGCCAGAAAGGATTATGCTTGTGATTAAAACCTCCATTTTTAAAAACTTTACCTTCAGGAAACGTTTTTCCACACCAATAATTTGACCATTTTAGTATTTTGTAATAAAAGGATTTTTGTAATCCGTTTAGAAGGGGAATAATAATTTATGTTGGATGCATTCTTGAAGCTTTATCCCAAATGCTCCCCGTGCGCTTAGGGGTGAGTTGGAGGTGAGGATGGAGAAAAGTTAAGCTGTGGGACCTTCAAGGCAAAGGGAAGCAGTTTGTACTTCATTGGGAGAGGGCAGAAGGTGAGATTTTGGCCTGGCCAAAGTGGGGAGCTGGGAGGAAAACCCCTTGTGCAGCTGCAGTGAGAGGCTCGTGGTGTTTTGGCCAGTCCTTTAAAAACCCACGTGCTGTTCTGATGGGGTGGCTGGGGACGGGATGTCACACTGATGGTCCAAGCTGGTGTTTGCCCTATGGCCTAGGGCACAGGGCAGTCCCAGCACAACCTCTGCCCACAGGCCCAGCACTGCTGGGGTCTCGCTGTTCCCTTTGGCCCTGAGAGCTAAAACAGGACTTGATGAAGGCTCGGGAGTAAACTCATTCCAGATGATAACTCAAACATCATCGTGCAGCAGCACTCAGGAGTTGTCTAGAGATGGATTTTCTTAACCATTTCCCCGAAGATTAAACCCCTTAATGTCCATGTGCATCCTGAACATCCCAATCACCATTATTTGTGTTACCCAGTTCTGAGGCTCACTGAGAGCTTGCACCACTTTGGTAAAGGAAGGAGAGGCATAAACCATGTATCTGCTTCTCAAGTGAAGCCTAAAAGAGGCTCTCCAAGTGATGGGCTCTGTTGCCTCCTGCACAGTGCTGGGCTGGGGTGTCCCAGCAATGCTCAGCATCGTGGGGTCCAGCTGGTTTTAGTCCTGCTTTTCCATCTTCTTTTCTTAGGGAAAAAGGATGGGAGAATGCTGTCCCCTTGCTCTGTCCATCAGTTCCTTGGTGGTGTCCATTCTCCCAGGGTGCATGACTTCCATGCTCTGCTGGAGAAGCACCAGCTTCTTCACGATGTGCCTGTCAAGAGGAAAGAGCTTCCACCAGATTTAATGGTTTTGAGCCAGGTCCAGCTGTGCAATGAAACTGGTTGGCACTCACTGCTGTTAAATAACATTAGGGCCCAAGCAATAAACCCAGGGAAAGTAAAATTAAAGACCTTGCTTTGATGCTGTCTTGTAAGGACATAAGAATTTCTGGGCAGAGAAATAAATCTAGTTAGCTTAACAAGCACTGTCCCTACCCATTTATTTCAAATCCGTCTTCATCCCTTCCTCCTCCAGCTTCCCCTTCACATCCTGCAGTCTTTGCCCATCTCTTTATTAATTTTCCCTGATTTTTTCAGTGGCCCTGTTTGCCCACACCATGTGTTTGCCGTGTCCCAGTCGCAGTAATTTCAGCTCCACTCCTTGCCCGCTTATAATTTCTTGCTTTGTAGGTTGTCTCTTCTATTTTTATTTGAACTCCTGACTTGTGTGGAGTTATCAGCCTCACTGCACTTAATTTCAAATTAATTTGATTGGGTCACCTCAATTTTTTTTCTGTAACGATAATGAACTCAACCTATTTAGCCTTCCCCCATTATGAATAACCTTAACAAAAACTGCACTGCGGTATAAATGAGTGTTTCATCATTGTGGTTAATTACACAGAAGAATAAATCCCTAAACATTTTTCAGCCTCTGAAATCTAACAAGGAAGTGTAATTAACAATTAAAGAGTAAACTGCCATCCTTGTGCTCTCTGGAAGACTGGGAGAGAAAAGTCTAGAACGGAAGGTTTGCCCCTGGGTTTTGGGGGGAGTTGAAATGCTGGGGAAGTGCTGGTGTCTGGAAGCAGCAGGTGCAGCTGTGCGGGGTCAGGTCCTTGTCCTGTGCCACGTTCCTGCAACTGCTGGAGAGCTGACAAGGTGGGATGGACGCCTTGGCCTCACTCTGTGGGACTGGTTTTAGTCCAAGGATGTTGTCCTTTCTGTAAAGGGTGGGAATTCTGGAGTGAGTGATCGCATCCAGGGGGTCTGGGTTGGGCAGGTGGTGCGAGAGAGGTGGGCAGGGAGGCTGAGCAGTGAGGATACAGATGGCTGAAGGTGGAGTGTTTGGCCTCACATCACACCTGGGCAGTGAGCAGACCTGCCCAGCTCCCCCAGCACTGAGATCCATTGGGTTCTCCCAGTTATCCCAGGGCTCAGCCTCAGCAGTGCAGGTGGCTCCTGCTGTCCCAAGACCTGTGTGTGGTGTCCTTCCCTGAAGACCCAGCCCCCCAGCCCCGCTGGTGCTGCCTGGGGCTGTGACAGGGATCAGGAGCACTGGGAAGCTGCCCCAGCAGAGCTCGGCAGTGGCCTCTCCTTAGCAGGGAGGGTGGTGACACAACCTGCAGGAAGAACTCATCACAGCCAGGTCATGCATTATATAAAACATGTTGTTTCTGTCTCCTCGTGTTTAGTAAATGCTCTGTGCTGCAGCCTTGAGTTATTGTGGTGGTTTCCATTTAAAATACACAGTCAGGCTGGTTACTTAATCACTTTCTGCCACAAAAAACAGCCAAACTTGCTATTTCTCAGTGCAGACCTGGTTCCACAGCTGGACACAACATGTATTCCTCTGTCTCTTCAGCCACTATTTACTCATCCTCCTTGCTCTCCAACTCCCTGACAGGAGGGTGGAGCCAGGTGGGAGTCGGGCTCTGCTCCCAGGGAACAAGCAGCAGGACAAGAGGAAACAGCCTCCAGTTACGCCAGGGGAGGTTTAGATTGGATATTAGGGAAAGTTTCTTCACTGTAAGTGTTGCCAAGCACCAGAACAACCCTGGAGGCATTTAAAAGATGTGCAGATGTGGCACTGAGGGACCTGGTTTAGCAGTGTGGTGTGAGATTAACGGTTAGACCTGATGATCTTAGATGTCTTTTCCAACCCATATGATTCTATGTTCTCTGTTTATCCTTTTACTACAGCCTGTGCACTCAGCTAATGGCTTCACAAGCTTCAAAGGTTTTCCTCGCTAACCACCCACATTATTTTCCTGACCTGCTGTGACTTTCCCATGTTGTGCGTTCCCCGCTTCCCCTCCAAGCAATAGGTGCAAAAGGCTCCCCAGAGAGGAGGCATCTGCCTGTGCTCTTCGATCAGGGTGTGCAGGAGGCTGTGGCAGCCCATTGTCCTGTGCTTCAGAAGGGAGGTAGAGAAAGTGCATTGCGTAGAACAAGGAAGCAAAGAATGGGAGATGAACAGTGAGAGAGGAAATGCAGGATGCTTGGTGATGTACCTGCTCCCAGAGGGTTTGGGGTGGACAGCACTGAGCCAAGCATTACAGCTATTGTCTGAGCTCCCGTGGGAGGATGCAGATCCCATCTCCTCCTCTGTAGGTCCCACTGTGTGCCCCCTCCTCCTCCTTCCTGATTGTGGCTTTTGTTGGATTTAATTGCTGACAGGCTGCACACAGCCAGAATGCAAAGCCAGGCTTGGGGCTGAATGGCAGTGGCAGAAATGGGCTTTTGGAGGGCTGTTGGGGGCTGCCCTTACCTCTTGTGGGCTGTCTTCTGGATTTAGCTGTATTTGCTCCTCCACTCTTCCCGCTGTGCTGAGGAGAGGCTGGCAGAGCTGCTGGTCACAGAGCTTTCACAGGAGGCAAAATAATACAGGTTTCCATGGCATCCAAGGATGGCCCTTGGCTGTCCTGACTGAAGAGGGACCAAGTCTCAGCAAGAGACCTTGTTTCCAGGTTGTCACCTTCCACCCTACCTCTTCTCTTGCTACAGTGTTTTAGTAAGATTTTTCGCATCTGTCTCTTCATGTGCTTAAAGATTCATTGAAACAGGTGATTATTCATCCATGAAGACAGTTCCTCAGGCCTTCCACCAGATTGCTGCCAACCTCACCCCTTCAAGGCTCTCCAGGTGTTTGAACGGGATGATGAGAGAAAACAACACCTTACTGGAAATTATCTCTTTCTGAAGAAACTCATCATCACTGTTAACTACTTGCTCTTCCCTGAAGTGCTGACATTCTGTGTCTTCTTGTGAGCTGGGTTTTAATCTCCCTTTATTTTAGATGATCTTTTTTCTGCTTGAAAGGAGATGTCCATCAGAGGCCCTCGAAGCTGCCTGGCATGTTTGGAAGGGCATGACTCACTGGCTTGGCTGCCTGAGAAGCTCTGCAGCCCTGTGAGCCCTGAGCTGCTCAGGGCAGCTGTCTGTGGCCACCCAACATCCCCAGGTTGCTGGGTTGGTGGGCAGCCCCCTCCCCGTGGGACAGCTTGGAGTCACCCCATCAGCTGGAGGAATGCTATCACAGCTGCTTCCCACTGAGCCTTGGCCCCTTGATGCCACTGCATGAGCCCTGAATAGATTTGAAAACTAATTTGCTGCTCAGAGCATCAATAGATGTACGTCACTTGTCCTTTCTGCTGCATTTAATGAGCTTCCAAGGTGCTGCAGCCAGTTCCAGAAGGCAGCCATCAAAGGACTGTGTCTTTGCTTCCATCAGAAGTGCCCCTCCAGCACATGGCACGCATGTCTCTCATGAATTTAACGTGGAGCACATAGTATACTTTCTTGCATCCATCCTTTCCAGACTGTTTCTCCTCTTTGTTTCTGACTGCCCTGAAAGTCGGGGATGAGAGAGAGGAAGGGCTCTTCCCACAGTCAGATGGTGTAGCTGGAGCCCAGGCGATACGTGGGTCATGGTGAATGTCCTCCCACAGAGCTTCTCTCCACATCTGTGACTCCCTCTGTTATTCCCTACTGGTGCCCAGCCCTACCTGCTCCCTTCTGTCAATCATCCTGGAGCTGGCCTGTGCTTTGGGCATCCCTGCCTGCATCAGTCTCGTGGAAGTCCCACGTGGGACACGTCTCTGTGTGGGTGAGGAGTGAGGGCCGACAGCCGGGAACGATGGGCACAGCCCCGCGAGGGACAGGTCATTAATCCTTAACTGCATCTGCTGAGATCAATAATTAGGGCTGTTGCTTTGTATAAACCACCGGATCAACACAGGAATTGCCTTATTAAAGCAGACGTGCGGGCCTGGCTGGTCAGAAAGCCCCTGTGGCTGGATTGCAGAGGTGGGAACACAGAGCCCAGGTGGGACTGGTAGGGTGGCATGTAAATGAGGTTTCCCTAAGCCTTGAGCAGCTCAAACCTGCCATACACAATGAACCACGAGGGTTCTTGGGTTTTACCTATTCCTGTCAGTGCAACAGGGAGGGTTGAAGAGGGTTTCTGGATTCTGGTCCACGCCTGGTACAGCAGGGTGGCTGCACACAGGAGTGTGTCTGATCTCCTCTGCAGGTTCCTCCTCTCCTTGTGGAAGCAAGTTGTGTCACGTTTCCACACATACTCTGTCAGAAAAGCCTCTTAAAATGATTTTAGTTTGTTTGCATGTCTTGGAATGAGCAGGAACTCACTCGAGTTGTTTTCCAAATTAATACCCTGCTGTTTTTACTTAACAAGCTCTTTTTCCAAGCTGAGAACAGTAACGACTCTGAGATTTCTTTTTAAAAAATGCATTTTCTTCTGAGGCATTTCATATTAAAATCTGTTTTAATTTCAGTTCAGCTAATATGTGAAAACACACAGTAAGGCATTATTAGTCCCTGCAGGAAAAAAGACAGATGGAACCCAAAATGGAATTGGCTTTATGATTGAAACCTTCAAGAGTGCAATGGAGTCAGGGCGTGGTCCTGCCCTGTCAGCACCTGGGCAGCAATTCAGCTGGTGTGAACCTCCACGAGCATAGGCTGAGGAGAAATACAGATGTCCCCTGGTAGAGCCAGCCCTGGGTTGTCCCCTCTTGGTGAGACCTGTGGCTGGAGGAGGGCAGGGGTGAGCAGGGGGGGTGGTGAGGGTGGTGTGTGGGACGGAGGGGACGGAGGGCGTTGGGGCCCTTGGCGTGCTGACGTGGGTTGGTAATGAGCTGCTATTTCTGCCTCGAGCTTCCCACAGCTGTGCATGATGGCTCTTGTGTCCCTGTGCCGGGAGAGCTGAGCTAGGAGGAGGGGAATGCTCCAAAAAACTTGGGAACGGGAATGTGGAGGTGTGGAAGTGCTGTAGGGGGGCCGCGAGTTTGGGCTCTGCTCTGAGTTCCTGCTCCACGTGTGACCTGTGCGATTTCCTCAGGGCTGGCATTTCCCATCCTGGCTGTGAGAGGGAGGGCAGTAGTGGAGAAATACCAGGCAGTGTTATCTGCACTGGCTTCAGCATTAGTGGATGTTTCTGGGGTCTGTAGCCACAGACATTTACAGCATTTCTGCTGGAGAGGAGAAAGAAAAGGTGTTGCAGAAAGGAGAGTTCTCCACTGTGTTTTGGGAGCAAGTCCTTTCCATGCAAACTGGCTTTACAGCTCAGACCATGACCGTGCTTTCATGGTCAGCAAGTCCTGAGCAGCTCTAGAGCTGGGGAGATGCAGCAAGTGAAGGCAAAGATGCTTTGCCAAGGCAAATCCACGTCAGTTATGGAGCTATGTCAGCACATCTGCTTGGAGAGGGTACAAAGGGGATGGGTGAGGGCAGCGCCAAGAGATGCCCAATTTCCCACCCAGTGCTCACTGCTGATCTTGCCTCTGTGCATAGATTGTGTTGACATGGGGCACACTTGCCAAAGAGAGGGCTGTGGGTGCCTCCCCCTGAGCTCCTGAATAGGGCTGAGGGGGTCTAAAACAATTTAAGGAACGATTTGGTGTAGGAAGTTGAAGTTTGCCTGTGGAGATCATGGTTTAAGGTGTGGAAGTGGCCGGGGGCCCATGGCTCTGTGTGTGCTGGGCAGGTGTGTGTCCCTGAGAGCAGGGTTGTGTTGAACTGGTCTTTCTGGAGCAAACTGGACAACGAGCAGCATCCATGGGTCCATCAGCTGGGAAGAAGGTGACAGACACGTGTCTCTTCCTGTGGTACGATAGCAGCATATCCCAGTTAAGAACATGACTGGAACCTTGCTAATTGTCCTGATGAGTTGGAGCACTGCTGGAAATGACCTGATCCTGCAGATCTAGGGGGAGCTGAGCAGACTCCTGTAACATGCCCAGCACCTCACCAAACATCCCCTGTTCACTCATTCTGACAAGTGCCGTTTGATTTTTGTTATCCCTGATCTCCACTAGCATGGTCAAGTCTGCTGAGGTGTATTCTGGACAGAAAGAAAGGCTCCTGAGCTCTTTCTGCAGGACCTGGACAAGAAATTGTGGAGAAATACTATAAAGCTGCTGTGGATTTTCTTTCCTTTCCCTGGGGACTCTGGGGATTGCAGATCAGCGGATTGTGGATTAGCAGATCAGGAATTAGAAGTACATTTTTCATTCTTGGGTTACACACTAATGAATTGAAAAATTTAATTTCTTTAAATCCTGCTATTTCAGATAGAATTGGTGAAGTCATCTTGTGTCTCTTCTGGTACCTGAAGAATAGCTGAATTGTGATCTCTCTGGGGTCACAGCATCCACATTCACTTCTTTGTCTTTAGCCTTGGCTGGTACAAAAGTGCACTCTGCTTGCAAGAAGAGCCCATCCCTCATGGGTGTTCCAAGTGGGGCAGTGGGGGGGTGTGTTGGAGGCTGCAGCTCTCTGCCAGCCCTGGGTGCAAGGAGGTGAACTGAGCCCTGGGGAGCAGCCCTGGCACCAGGCTGGGGGCTCCAGTTTGGGTCTTTGAGTCCCCTAGTAGTGACTCAAGTGTCCTTTCCAACTCAGCGTATTTTGATTTGAGATGTAAGCCAAGCACACCTCACCCCTGGAGCCAGGCAAACCTGCCCTGCTGTGCCATGGAGGCCCTTGGCAGAGCTGCAGCACTGGGTTTAACAGGGTGTCTGCCCAGTAACAACTGATAGGGAGGTGAGGATCATTGAAGTCTAACTCCATCCCTGCCCAGGACACCCCAACAGTCCCACCCTGTCCCTGAGAGTGTTGTCCAAACCCTCCTGGAGCTCTGGCAGCCTTGGGGCTGTGCCCACTGCCCTGGGGAGCCTGGTCAGTGCCAACCACCCTCTGGGGGAAGAACCTTTTGCTGAGATCCAACCTGACCCTCCCTGACACAGCTCCAGCCATTCCCTGGGTGCTGTCCCTGCTCACACAGAGCAGAGATGGAGCTGCCCCTCGGGAGGAGCTGCAGACCCCGGTGAGGTCTGACCTCAGTCTCCTCCTCTCCAGCTGAACACACCAAGTGCCCTCAGCTGCTCCTCATACAGCCCTCCCAGGCCCTTCACCATCCTCATGTCCCTTCTTTGGACACTCTCCAACAGCTTTGGACCCTTCTTACATTGTGGCACACAAAACTGTCCCCAGGACTTGAGGTGAGGCTGCCCCAGGTCAGAGCAGAGCAGGACAATCCCCTCCCTGGCGCAGCTGGTGATGCTGGGCCTGATGTACCCCACAAAAATGGAAATAAAAAATAATAATTTCTTCTTGCCCTTGGACTCATTTCTGTGAGTGAAGCTGAAGTCTTTCCCCCCTTTTTTGGATCCCTCTGGGGGGAGGGTCCTGGTACCTTGGGCAGCCCCTCCACTGTAACGGGCTGGGGTTTGGGTGATGCTGGTGCCGATGGATGCACAGGCTGCAGTGGGCTCCACGTGCCTCTCCTCTAGCTGCACTGCTCTTCGGGTCTGAGGTATGCACCTCCCTACCCAAAACCTGTGCCAGGGACAGCACGGAGCAGAAAAAGGCATTTATGTCGTTAAAAGCCTAACGGCTGCGCTGTGGGACCCTGCCGGCGGGGGGAGAGCAGCTCCTTCATTACCCAGAGCTTTAAATGAGAGCTAAACAAAAGGGCCCAGGCTCTCCAGAGCCGGCTTTATTCACACACCTTGTGATGCTGAAAGTGGGTCTGGAACGCGGCCGCCTCTCGCCACGAAGCACCGGCACCCCCGGCAGAGCCGTTGGCTGGCGCCTGCCGGGGCAGGAGCACGGCACTGGGACATCTGTTACTCCCCTCGACTGATGAACGGATTTGGGGCTGTGCCCGTGATACCTTGATTAACAATTAACATGATGGAACTGGGAAATACATCTCATTCCCCGCCCGAAGCCGGCAGGTGAGGATATATGTTACTGGCTGATTGCTGTGCCTTGTTAGAGCCTATTTACGGGTGATTGAAAAGCAGAGGCTTTGTGTGAGGAGAGACCTTTAATCTCCTGGCAGAGCCAGTGTGTTTCCCTTCAGGAAGCGTTCCTTCTCTCCTGCTTATCTCTAACCCCGCTCTAAACCTGAACCTGGCAGAGACCAAAAGAAAGGCAGGATCAAAACAAAAATAATTGGGATTGCTGGCTTTTGTGGGCAGTCTGAACCCGTTATTCCTACTTACCAGCTAGTTATTCCTAAATAACTCTTGCAAGAGACAATTCAGCAGTTGCAGCATCTCCTTGATGAAAAGCACTCCAATGTAATAACCATGGCAACAGTTGCTGAGGGCCGGGGTGGTGAGGGATGGGGACGTGCTCTCTGAAGGACACTGGCCCAACTTCCCTGACAAATGGCACTGCCAAGCACCGAGGAGGTGATGTATGGAGAGCCCCTGTGCTGGCTCTTGTCCTGGTGGGGTCCCAGCCACACGTGCCGTGCTGGGGATGCAGGTTGCCCCAGTGGACCCAGGAACAAGTCACATGTTGTTAATGGTGGGCATCTTCCTCTCTGCAGGGAAGGGGAGCTCGTAACCTGACAGCTGAGGGGGAGTCGTGGGCACATTTGATTGGGAGGGAAAGGCCAGGGAGGGAACCTGAGCGGAGGACACCACCTCTGATCCCCAAGTCACAGAGGATTTCCCAGGGTCTGGATGCTCTGGGAAAGGCTGCATGTGTCTCTCTGCTCTTGACCTTCACCCAGCCTGGTTGGTGCCAGACACTGGTATCAACAATAAAGACATGTCTCATCTCAAGAGCTTCTTCTTTGTAAGCCATCTTTAAGACCGTGTTTGAAGCTCTACAGGAGAGGTGACAGAAGCCATGTGGTGCTACAGGTGGAGGAGTTTGGGCATTTGCCTTGAAGGGTTGGCCCTTGGTGCATGGCAGGAACCAGGAGAACCTGGACTGAGCCTGGAGAGTTTGCTGTGAGGGTCCTTCATGCCTGGGTCATGCTCTTCCCCTGCCCAGGGGCCTTCTAAGTGTTCACCATCAGGACTGCCCTGGACAGACTTCTCCAAACTCTCTGGTCTTAATCTTGGCTGGGGAGCTGGTGATGGGATGAAGGCCTCTCAAATAGCTTTGTGGGGTGGTGGTATTTTTGTTAGGCACTTTTCTCTCGCTGTTGTCATATTTAATTGGATGTTTATAAGCCTGAAAAGTAAAAGAAGAAAACTCTAATGTTCACCAGAAGAAAAGAGGAGCCTGTGAAAAAGTAGCATTTGTACAGATTTCTGAGAAGAGGGCAGTAAATACTCTACCTCTGCTTAATAATAATAATAGGCATGCTAAGTATGTCTAAAAATATAAAATAATGGGCCTGTTTGGAATAGTCAACATCCTTATCACCCTGCAGCCACCTCTGCAAACAAGTTTCACTAGAGATTCTGTGCATGATTTTCAATGGCTCGGAGCAGCTGTAGCTTCTTTGACTTCAGTGAAAAGTCTGAGTGCTTGGCACGGCGGCAAACCAAGCCTCTTCCTTTCTGCTTCAAATTGGGGCTTGATTCTAAGTGAGATGAATTTTCTCCTCCTGATAATTCTGTGCATCTGAAGTGATTACAGCTCCGCGTGAGTGCTCTTTTAGGACATTTGAATGCAGCATTTTCTTCCGTCTTAAAAAGGTTCCTCCAAGCCTCATGATGCTGGAGAAGAGGGGGAGAAATAAATCCTGGTGGAAGCCGTCACATCTTCCTATGCAGATTAGAGATTAAAACTCGTATTTTTATAAAACACATACGGGGGCTAAATCGGAAAACTTCTGCTGAGGCGAGAGGGTTTTGGCTGCTGGGAACGTGCTGCTAAATTCTTATCTGGCAATGGGGAGGCAGAGCCAGGGAGTGGTATTATTTGGAGTTCTTAGAGAGTGAGCTTTAATGTTTGCTTAACTCCACTAAAAATAGACGCCACCCTCTTTTCCTAATAGGCGGCATTTGTCACACTTGATTCATTTCCTCTCCCAAACTGAGTTCCTTCATGAATATTCATCTCTACTCCCCAGGAATCTGCCTGTCCTTAGAAGTTGTACTCACGGCGACCGTGCCATAACAATCCAAGTCAACCTTTCAGGGCTCACCGAATACCTGGCCCAGTCCAGCAAACTGTGCTGGTATCAACAGCTCTCATTGATTCCTGCCTTCTCTCTGAGCTGTGATTGCTCGTTATCCCTCTCGATGAGGCCCTTAACGAGTCTCCCGTTCCTGTTGTCATAGCAGCACCACATTGCCCGGTATAGCAAAGTCTCTGTCACTGCTAATTGTGTGATGGGAGGATCATTTTGGCAGTTTTTCTAGTGGGGATTAGGCCAAAAGGTCCCTTCTGAACTGTGATGAATGTGGTTTCCTTCAGAAGATACTAAAACTTGGTAGTTAGGGGAAATTTCTGAAGAGGGAAGGTTCCCATAGCAGAGAGAGGGAGAGCAGTCCTTACAGAGCTCTTCCATTCATGCTCTGCCACTGCTTAAAGCAGGAGGAAACCAACCAGAAATGCCAGAGGAGAACATAAACTGGTTGATTTGTAGTTAAGGAAATCTGTCAGTGCCTCAGACCTTCCAACCTCAGAGATCCAGAGCATGTCACAGGTCCTGCTACTGTTGTGCTCCAGGTTGCTGCTGGAAGGGGAGAAATCTGCCCCTGCCTGGTAAATATTGAGGAAGCAGAGGGTCAACATGATGCTGGAGGAATGTGAGGCCAGCAGAGCTACCCCTGAAGCCCTTGGCCAAGGGTGTTTGAGGAGGTGTGCATGGAAGGGCTTCTGTAGTATCTGGTGATAGGTGACCATGTGTTTCACTCAGGGACTGAGGAGAAGACTTGAGGCACTGGTTTTTGGGGCACTGGTATGGGTGACATGTCAGTTTGCTGTGTGAAGGGATGCTGGTGGTCACCCACACCTGCGTGGTGCCTTTCAGCACGTCGGGCTGCAGGTTTGCTCCCTGACAGTCACTCCATCCTCACTCCCTTTGCTCACTGTGTCCACATCTTTCAACATTGCTAATTGTTAAAGGAATTCAAGGACTAAAACAGATGGAATCTCAGCAGGGTGCTGTCTGCTGGGCTTGTGAGGACCACCCCTCGGGCAGGCTTGTGTTGCCAGTGGGGTCTTTGCCATCGAGGAATCACAGAATTGGTCAGGTTGGAAGGCACCACAGTGGGTCATCTCGGTCTCCAGCAGGGTCATCCCAGAGCACGTGTCACAAGATTGTGCCAAATGATTCTGAAATATCCCCAGTGAGGAGACTCCACACCCCCTCTGGTCTCTGTTCAGGACTCGGTCACTGCCCAGCAAAGAAGTTCTTCCTCATGTCCAGCTGCAACTTCCTGGGCACCAGTTCCTGCCTGTTGCCTGTTGTATCATTGCTTGGCGAGAGAAGATTTTCAGCACTGTGCTAGAAGAGTTTCGTGGGGTTGCTCTGGTGCTGTGGGTGAGAAATGTGCACAGCAGAAAGAATGATCTCATCACACCTTTCACCCGCGAGCCCCAGAGCGGCGGCGTTGCGGCCGCGGTTGGTTGAGGAGGGCAAAGAGGGGCAGCATTGCTGTTTGCAGCTCGACCTGAAGGAGTGATTTATCAGCCAGGATGCCACTGATAATTGGCAGGACCTGTGCAAGGCCCCGGCTCAGCATCTCTGCTCTCACACGGAGCAGCACCGCGGGGTTTGCCCGGAGCAGCGGGGCCGTGGTTGTGTGTCATCTCATCTGGGGGTCGCTGCTGGCTCAGCACGGAGCAGGGAGGAAGGGCTGCCTGCAAACAACTGACTGTTTCCCACATGCCAAAGGACGGGATCAGCTGTGCTTGTTCCCAGAGACCTACTCTCGGGACACACAGGGCAGACTTGTCCGCCCTGCCTGTCGCTGGGTTATTCCCAATGCTGAAATGGAGCCAGAATAATCCGTCACCTAAACATAGGCATGAGTGGTGTTTTTACAGAATGAAAAGAGAAAAAATAAATCCTCACCCACCTCAATCTCTCCCCCAAAATGAAAAACTCCCCTGACCAAGCCCTGCAAATGAGTTTTTGTTGTTTGTGCAGTGAGGAGCCAGATTTCTAAAGGCTGGCTTTCAATTTTACAGCCGTTTATTATAGGCATGAATAATTGCTGGCACTGTGCTACCACTGCTGTTGTTTGCTCTTACCGTTGGGCCAATTACATATGTAAGCCCCTGATTTACAAGCAAAAGCTACTTTGTGGCCTGCATTTCAGGACTGAGTGATGTGTCCACAGTCAGCTGTAGGTCCCCAAATTTGTGGTATGGAACACAGAGGTCCATGGCCATAAATGTGTGGACCCAGATTGTCCAAGGCAGTATGTGACATGCTGTCACAGCACAGCGTGAAGGACATAAACATGGAGCAGCATTTGAGCACCGGGAACCTGCCCAGACTCATCCCATGGCAGGCATGCTAGAAGATTCCTGCTGCATTTGGGAAATTCGCAGAGAACACACACAAAACAAAGAGAATTTGAACTAAACGTAACAATTCTGCAAGATGGACTTAAACAAAGCCAGTCCAAGTCCTACTTCCCAGCATGAGAATCGGTTTGTCTCCAACTCTTGCTTTCCAGTGAGCCCTCCTGGAAGAGGAAAATCCCAGAATGGTTTGGGTCGGAAGGGACCTCAAAGACCATTTCACCCACCTCCTGCACCTTCCACTGGCCCAGGTTGCTCCAAGCCCTGTCCAGCCTGGCCTTGGACACTTCCAGGGATCCAGGGGCAACCACAGCTTCTCTGGGCAACCTGTGCCAGGGCCTCTCCACCCTCACAGGGAAGAATTCCTTTCCAATATCCCATCTAACCCTGCCCTGTGGCAGTGTGCAGCCATTCCCCCTTGTCCTGTCCCTCCAGGTCCTTGTCCCAAGTCCCTCTCCAGCTCTCTTGGAGCACCATTAGGCACTGGAAGGGGCTCTAAGGTCTCCCCAGACCCTTCCCTTCTCCACCCCATCTCTTTCAGCCTATCTCCAGAGCAGAGGTGAATCCATGCAATAGCTGACATCCATTGCTAAACTTCAAAATGATCAGTTGAGATCCCGTGAGATTTTTTTTTTCTTGCTTTTGCACAAAAGGCAGAGAGTGGGAAGGAGGAAGGTCAGTGTGATGAGTATTCTCCATGGGGCGATGGTTTCCAGATGGTTGCTCAGTGGGTCACATCACCCACAGTACCTGTGACCTGTCCTCTGCATTGCCCAGCATGGGAACACCTCCCCTTGCTGTGCTGGTGCCACTGGACACCCTCAGCTGTGGGTGAGGTCAGAGCTGGCCTGGTGGCGAGCTGGTGTCCTTGTGCTGGGGAGCAGAAAGGGAAGGATGTGGGTAAGGACAGGAGCAGGCAGGATGTTTGTGGATGCTGATGTCACTGTCCCAAATCAGTGGTGGATGTTGTCAGCAGGAGGTAGCAGCAGCTCTGCTTGGGGAGGAGCCCAGCGTGTCACATTCCAGGGATTGGCCAAGCGAGGAGGATGCACAGACCTTCATCTCGGAGGGTTTGTGTGCTCAGCTGGGTGCCACGGCCACCCCCTCTGTGTGAATGGCCTGGGATCAGTCCAGCTCTTTGTGTGGAGCTGTTGGAATTGGCACAGAGATGCACCAGCACAGGGTGCTCCCATGTGGAGTCACAAATGCCCATCCAGGCAGGAAGCATCGCTTTAGAACCGTCGGTTTCTGAAGTGATTTCCTTAAGTGCCCACAGCTTTTGAAGGCAGACACAGCACCCCGTCCCCCCAGGGCCACAGACCACGTGTCAGTGTGCCCTGTGCCCTCAGCATCAGTGTGCCCTGAGCCCCTGGGCATCAGAGCCATGGGAGGGCAGAGCCAGGTTTGTTTACGAGGCTGCGATCGCCCGGGGTTTTACATCCCAGCAATTACTGGCAAGTCTTCCCTCCTCCTGCGCCTTCGCAGCACATGTGTGAACTCCTGGTTGTGTCACCTTCCCGTGCTCTCCTAGCGCAGTCTAGCAGTGGGAAGTGATCAGCACAACCAACATTTGCAGAGCGTATGTCTTTCCACAGTTCCACAGTTCCGGAGCGTTGAAAGTGAACCCGCTTCCTCCTTCACCCTTCACATTCAAGCTGTTCCCAAATCCAGGCATCTCAGCTTCCACAGCCACTCTCAGCTCTCAGAGCTTTCTATACCCTGCTGATGAAGCCCTTCTCTCCTGCCTCACAGAACCTGCTCGATGCTCTGCCTTACAGAGATGGTGTTTGTCTCAAGATCTTTCAGGCTTTTCCAAACCATTTCAGTGCCAGGCTAAGGCTGTCTGTGGGCTCCCTCCCCCACCTGATGGCTGAGGAGGGCTTTTTCTCTTTGCCTTTAGGATCATTAAATCTTAATTAGCACGTCGGCTTTCTTTGTCCAGGTATCCGCTCTCTCCATCCATCAGTGATGTAGGACACGCTGCTGAAATCCCCTTCTTCTTGCATAATTATTTTATTCCACTGCATCTTTTATGCAAAATGTTCCCTTCTCAAAGTGCTCCTCTCCCTGCTCCAGCCCTTCCTGAGCACCCAGTTTAGCTGTGGTACCTGCCATGGCTTCATTTCTTACACTTGCATATGAATTCTTTGTGTTACTCCCATATTTTATTAGCTAGATTGATCATTTTAGCTCTTTGACAGCTTGATTCAGGCATTCGGAGGTGTTTCCTTCACCCTGACTCTGAAGATGGGATCCATGTCACCCAGTTTCAGTCTCCTACATGAGTGTCCACCTGAGCTACCTGTCCAGACTCTGTCTCCAGACAGGGAGAGGGACTCCTCCAAGAGGCAAATCATCCCAGCTAGGGCAGGAGTCAGAGGCAGCCCCATCTCCCACCAGACAAATCACCTTTTCTGCTCCCTGTGGGTGACCTTGAATTCCTCAGATGCTTTTCAGAAGAGCAGCCCACTTTAGGGTGAACCTAAAGCCTTGGGCAGTGGACTTGCCTTTCTGGGTTAACCAGGGCAAGTCCCATGGAAATACAGGAACAGGAATAGGGATGTGCAGATCACAGGTCGGAGCATCTTATTGAGTGAGCCCAGGAAGCTCCTCTGGGATGGATGTTTTAATTGTAGCTGTCTAATGTTAACAGAGATGAATCTGACTAAGAAAGGTTTGGGGAAATGTTTTCATCTTATTTTGTATGTAGAAAATATAAAGGTATATAGTGAATGTTTAAAAACCAACTGCAACAGTAATAACAGTAATTATAGGTGGGCACAATTTTCCTTTATCTTATAAATGAAGTTGCTAGAAAAATTACTGCTGTGCTGATACTTGGCAGGGACACTGATGTGAGTACCCACTTGTTTCTGAAAAATGCTGTTGGATTTTTAATGACCATCAGCAGCACAACCTTGATTTTTAAATGTCATACTAAATGTAGCAGTTCCAGCCTCCTCTGCCGTGGCATGTGGGTGGGTAGGGATGAATCAGAAAGCAGAAAGAATTGCTGGTGCTTTCTGTGACTCTCAAGTTTTCCTCGAGGGCTTCTCACCCAGGCACTGGCTGGAATTTTCTGTGGGTTGTGTTGCAGTGTCGCAGTCCCTGGTCCTGTGGCATCTCCTGCTGTTGCTCTCCCCGCTATTAATGCGTGATTAAGTTGCTTGATGCAGAGTGAGTGCATCAGGTTTCTCCAGGAGCTGGTGTTCCACAAGTCGTCCTCTCTGTTTATCAAAACCAGATACATAAAAAAAGGTTTCCCAGCTTTTGCAGATGCAGCTTTTCCATTCTCTCTCTGGCTGGAAGCATTCCCCAGGCTTCGCTTTTGGAGCAGAAATCTGTGCTTGGCATTTGCAAGATGGTGATTTGCTTTTGTAAATGGAGCAAAGTCTTGGTTTTGAGTCATGACTCAGTGAAACAAATCTACTTGTATAGACTAAAATGACTGTAATTGCACCGTTGAACCCCATGGGACTGGGAAGAGCCGGAGTTTAAAGGGTGACACTGCAGTGGGGGTGAGTCCCCCTGTGATCCAGCATCTCCCCTTGCCTGCTGAGGAGTGGGGTGGGGTGAGCTGAGGCTCGTAAGCGATGAGAGGATCAGTGTTTGGGAGCAACACCTTCCACCGTGGCACCTGGGGGTGCTCCGGGGCAGGGCCGGGAGCCAAGTGGGTGGGAGATGACGGGAAGATTTGCTCTGCCTTCCCTGGGAACGGCAGGAACGCGGAGCTGCGAAGCAGATGGCAGGGTTAAAATAGGACAGAGCTCCGCCAAGATGTGCTGCAAGGGAGAGGAGTGAAGTGCCTGTTCTCACACTTCGCTTTGTGTCTCGGGGAAGAGCTGGAGAGTGCCGGCGCTCCGCTGGCATTCCCAACAGGAACACGCCAGGGAAAGGCTTGCTTCGGTTTTTGATATTATTAGCACTTGTCTTAAAGAAAAATCAGCTCAAATGAGCAAGCAAACAACTAAAGTGAAGAACAATTGAAGGGCTCAGCCTCGGGGCACCTTTAGCATCTCTCAGGATGATTAGTGGGATGCGTCACATCAGCACTCCCTGAGCTGGAGCGTTCGGAGCCTCGCGCTTCGCACCAAGGCTTTCTCTTTCTGGGGCTTTCAGACAGCTTTGTGCAGTGTTTGCATCTCACCTAAGGCATGTGAATAGGTTTTGTTGGAATATCTGAGTAACTTTGCGTGCCTGGAATTACGCTCAGAGCGATTGGACAGACTCATGGGGAGGTTTCTGTGCAAAGCTGCCTCACTGCGAGGGGCAGAAGGGGCTTGTTGGGGGTCCTGCAGGAGCAGCAAAGAGCTGGGTGGGACCTTGGTTGTTCCTGCCACCATCCTGGGCCAGGTCAGCTTTGGAGCCAGGAATCTGGAGGCGTGCAGGGAAAAGCAGTGTGAGGAAGAGGAGGAGCAGGGAGGCAGGAACCAGCACTCACACTCGCACCCTGACAAGGCTGCTGATGCTCTTGGGAGAGCTTTCAGTCTCCTGTCTGTAATCAGGGAGGCTTTGAAAAATCTGTAAATCAGGGAGGCTCTGGTGAAAAGCAGGGTGAAAACAGGGTGAGGTCAAGGCTGTGGTATTAATCCTGTGGTATTGTTCTTGTTTCTTGCTGTGTGGTGATTTTTTTTAAAAAAGAAATCAACACAATTTTTGAGGGCTGTGGGTAAAATGTCACAGAAATAAATGAGTTCTGCTTGCATTGGGAGAGAATCACTCACTTTTTATTAATGCAGCCTCTGATGAAACAGAGCCCAGCCTTCAGCATCTGACCTACGGTAAAACACCAGGCTTTCAGGAATTCCTAGAGAGTGTTTTGTAAGTGTGGCACATAGGGCTGTAAGGTTGATTTACCCTCTGAAACAAAGCATCAGTTTGGGTGATTGAGCACTGAGGGGATTTCCTGGAATGTCCTTCTCCATGCACCATGGAGCACTTGCCTGTGCCTACCTGGAAGGATTAGTCATTCAGCTGAGAATTCCCGTGACTGTTGCAGATGGGACACGAGTCACCCAGTCCTTAAATCACAGCAGGGTGACAGACTCTGCAGAGTGGCCTGCAAGGCCCATCCTTCACCATCACAATGGAGAAGCTGGACTGGCCTTGGTGGTGCTCCCTGTGCACCAGCTCCATGCTTACAGGGTGATGGCAGTCACCCCAAGAAACCTTTGCTTTTTAATCATAAAATGGTTTGTGGGTTGTTGATTAAACTGGTGTCTGAGGCTCTTGAAGCTGCACCCCCCCACTTGCCCTGAGAGCCTCAGGTGCAGAAGCCCCCCCAGCCCAGCCCAGTGTTCACAGAGATGGGGGTATGTGCTGGCACTGAAATGAAGCTCAGAGCTGGCAAAGCCAAGGGCCAGGAGAAGAGAGGGGCTCTGAGAATGTCCTTGGGGGCTTCACTTGTGCTGGGGTGGTGGGATTCCTGCCTGGGCTTGTTTTGGTGTTGTGTGCCTGTTTTTGTGGGACCATTTTTTCTTACAGATATAAATAGAGCCAGTCAGTTGTTGTTTGTGTGTGCTCAGCAGAACAATCTGGTGTGGTTGGTTTTGTTCTGGCACCTCAGATTTTACTGCCAGAGTCAGTATTCACTCTCTTACTCTGCTCCACAGAGAGGTGAGGAAGAGGAGGGGGTTTGCTGCACGCTCAGTGCCTGTGTTCCCATCGCTCCTCTCTGGAGCAGCCGTGCTTTGGGCAGCTCCTTGGTTTTGTTTACTCACACAAGTGCCCCAGCTCTGCTGCCTGGTCTCCTGCATCCCACACCTGGAAGGCTGGGTCCTGGCTTGGGGGGCTTCCTGCATCCCTGCAAGGTGTCTTGCTGCAGCAGATTTGCTATTTTTATTTAATGGCTTACTTTTACAGCTCTTTGTATAAATCCAGTTGTCCATCTGTTAGCTGGGTTACAGCACTGCAGCTCACTAGATTGTTTTCCTGTTTCTAAAACACCGACATTGCCCTGCCTGGGCTCAGGTGAGCTGGGTCTGCTCCCCACAGGGCTCCCAGTGGCTCCAGTGCTCCCAGTGCCTCCCAACCCCAGCCACATCATGCTCTGTGCTTCCAGCTCAATATTGTGACTGCAAAGAGCCAGGAGCTCGCGCGAGATAATTCCCACTTCCATCGTGTGGCTGAGAGCAGAGTTTTCCCAGTTAAACCCAACGTCACTGTGTCCCCATGGAGCTTGGGCCTGTCCAATGGGGTGTCACAGCCCTGCTGCCTTCAGAGAGGGCATTGCAGGGCTCAGAAGAAGCTCGACTGTCTCCTGCCTGGGACACAGATATGAGAGCCAAGTCAAGGTTCCCTCAGCTTTTCCCAGACAGCCTTCCATGCTGCTCCTGCATCTCGGGATGATTCACACTCCCTCGGTTTGAGTAGCACATCAGCCCAGCAAAATCGCAGAATCACGTACTCAGCTCCAGCTTATTCTCTCTGCAGTTCTATTCTCCTCTTAGCAACAAATACTCAATAACCTAATTGCTCATTAAACCCCGTGCGTGTGTCCCTGTAATCCAGGATGTCACAGGGAGACGTGTTGCTCTCCCAGGGACGTTGCTGCTCCCGGGCTCCGGTGAGGAGCCTGGCTCGGCAGAAAGAGAGAAGGCAGCATTCCATTGAAGTGGAGATTTTCATCTTCTGGGGATTTTTTTATATCTCTCCTATATTCTGGGCTTTTGAACATCTAACATCTCTTTTATGCTTCACATCTTTCATATGAAATTGTTGCATTGTGTTGCCCATTGAAACCTGGTTTTCCTTTTGTCAGGTTTTCCCCCCTCACCCCTGCTTTCTTTTCCACTGTATTTTGATCGGTGTAACTACTTAGGGCTCCATTTTTCTGGGTGGTTTTTAATCTCCTTAAGTTGGAGCTCTGAAGGCCTTTGTCTGTGATAAACTCAGGTCTGAGCTGGTGCTTGGAGAAGAGGATTTCTAGGCCAGTTCTGCTGCATTCAGCCCTCGGGGGTGACTGTTCCTCATGCCTCCACCTTCTCACTCCAAATAGTCCTAGGCAGCCTTGGTGGGGTTGGGGGTATTTTGTTACTATCCTGCATGTCTCATATTGTTTGTGCAAATGTCCTTTTTGATACCATGGGACTGTGCAGTGTGGAAATCCTCTGTTAAATATGTATTTTGTGAGGGATTCACCCGCCCTGAGCTTAAATGTCATTTGCTGGCAGAGCTGGGGAGTTATTTGGAGGGTGAGGGGGCTGTGGGGTTGTTGACATGGAGTTGTCCCAGTTTTCCTCCTCTTAAGAAGGAAGATAGGAAGTTTGGAAGGAGATGTATCTAACCAGTGCACACCTAGGAAGCTGCAGATTCGGAGCTGTTTGGGCTCTCTGCTCCATGGTCATTTCCCAGGGGGATAGTTCATGCCATAGCCAGTGCTTGGAGGGCAGGTGGAAACCACGTTCTCCCCATGTGTCGCTTCTCACTTGGAGTATTTTAATGCTTTTTTTTTTATTCTTAAACCTGCAGTCTGAAATTCAGTCGTGCAGGTATTAATGAGCTGCTGATCATCCTGCCTCTTTTCTGCCCTTATTTAGGAGTCTCAGACTTACAGATCTAGTTCAGGCTGCAATTACTGACATCGTAATGATCTGTTTTAGCTCTCTATCTATTATTTGTTAGGTAATTTTAACACGACTATGCTTACAAGAGCGGAAATCCTCCAAATACAGAGAAAGATGAAGAAGTCAGTGGCCTTTTCAAGTGTGACCCTGCTTGTGTGGCTTTTGGTTTCCAGAACTCACAAAAATTACCTTTTCCATTGCCTGTCAAATTGTAATTGAGGTGTGAGGTTTTGAGAGGCCCCAGGAGCCAGGCAAGGCACATTTCAACTCTGAGCACTCCTGTTGGTGATCTTGTTTTCTTCATGGACAGATTTTGGACTGAAAACTGGGGAGGGGGATGGACACAGGGGGAGGGCAAGGTAAGCCAGGCTGCCTTGCTGACTGTTTCTGATCCTCAAGTTATAGCACAAGCTAAATAGACTACACTAAATTTTTTAGGCTGTTTCACAGACTTACAGACTTTGATCCCCAGCTTTGATTTCCCACGCGGCCTCGCAGAGCGCTGGTTCTGAGGAGAGAAGAGACCCATTAAGCCCTGTCTAGCCCGGTGATTATCATGCCTTTCCACCATCAGGCTGGGCTTTCATCAAAGCAGAAGCTCTGCAGCCTCCCCTGCCTGTGCCTGGGGAGGAGATGCTGGCATGGCTCAGCAGCCGTGGCCACGTGAGTGGGGCACGGCCCAGCCAGGGCTGTGCTCAGCCCCTGCTCCTGCCAGGCAGGGCTGACCCCTCCACTGCACTCCCCAGGCACACCTCTCCTTGGTCTTTCTCCCCCTGGCTTCAGCAGGATGCCCAGGTAAGGAGGTGACCCTTTCTTTCCTAGAGTCTTGTGCAGTTCCTACAACAAGCTGGCCACGAAATAAATATTCTGTGTGTGTCCTTGCCAGAGCAGTAGAGAGACAAGGGCATTTGCCTGCCTGCCCTGCTCTGTGCCTCTGAGTCCCCGGGTCCCTCTGCACCACTTGGCTTGCTTTATTTTTTTTTATTTTTAATTTAAATCTAATTTTGCTGCCGTATTGTAAGTTCCCACCTAACTCCAGAGCTGCTGTCGCCTCAGGGCTGTGTTGCTGCTTTTCAGTCTTCCCACACCCCTCGCATGTGCAGTCTGGAAAAACTTTGAAAATTCTCTCCTAAATTTTTGCACTTGGGATTGTCCTAGGAGGAGTAGGATAAGGGTATCTTTTAACAGAGAGTGCTCTTAAAAAATCCCTTCTTCAGCAAAATGGGAGCTGCTTTCATGTCATGAAAATTTGCCAGTGAAAATGGCAGAGAAGCCCATGCTGAATTTTCAGGAGCAACAGCTGTGTCCCCCATGCCAGTGCTGCTCCATAGCATGTCCAAACCAACATCCAGGGATAAAGGGCAGCCATTCCACAAGCAGATCCCTAACAGCCCAAAGCCAGGGGCAGGTGCAGAGGCCGTTTGGAGGGCTCTGACCCCACCCTGTGAGACCACCTCTCCTCCAGGAAGCCTCCATTGTGCTGCTTGTGGGTCCTCTGTCCAGTCTTCCACAGCCTGAGGTCTTGCTGCTCCCACAAAGAGCTTTAATGGAAGAAAAAAGGAAGAAGGGCACAAACATCCCAGCCTGGCAGGTTGGGGAAGGTGCTGGATCCGTCTCTGCCTTCACACCCCGCCCATGGCAGGACCTGCCACCAACCAGGCTCTGCATCAGCTTCATTTCAGTTGCACTCCCAGAGCTGATCCCAGAACACCAGCCCTGGATTTTATTGCCTTTGCTTCCCTCTCCGTGTCCTGTTGAGGCTCATGGTGCTCTGGCAAACCAGCCGTGACTGTGGTAATGTCTGGGCCCTTGTGGGAAGTTCTGACTCCAACTCAGGGAGATGTGAACTGGCAGAAAACCGAAGGTCACCTTCCCCAGCCACCAAGAGGGAAGTGCTGGGCTGATGAAATGGCACTTTAAATTTGTGTTTGCAAAGTCACTGCCCCAGGAGCCAGGCTGCACCCTGGGAAAGGGAGTATCCATCTCCAGGGTCCATACTGAGGGAGTCTGGTGGCCTGTGCCTGAGGCTGTCCAGGGGTTCTCTCCCAGTCTGGGAGAGATGGCACATGTCCCACAGAGTTCAGGAACTTCCACCACAGAACAGAGCCCACCTCTCAAGGGACAGAGCTTCCTCAGGAGCTGCTCAGGGAGGATGGTGAGGTCAGCTGTGGGCAGTAGAGATTACTGCTGCTCTTCTCAAGCTCTTCACCCCTGCTGCACACACCCTGGCCAGCGTGAACACCAGCAGTGTGCCTGTTACCCCCGGCCTGCCCCAGTGCCTGGGCAGTGTCTTGCATGGATCAGTCCCATGAGCCTGACCCAGCCTTGTTTGCTACTCTTCAGACTGAGAGAGATGATTGTGATGGACGTGAGCAGCGTGCCTGGAAGCCACAAGGACCTCGGATGTGCAGTGAGGGCCACATCTGGAGGGGATGTGGTGTGACCCCATAGCTGGGGGGGGTCCTCCCAGGGCAAACCGGGGCTGTTTAGCACAGAGGGTCTCTCTTGGGAAACTGTTTGAACCCAAGCACAGTGCTTGTGTCGAGTCCCTGTAGCCTTGTGGCTGTCCCTCACCCAGGATGAGAGTGGGTAATCTCATCCTTAGAGCACATCCAAATCTGTGCCATCACTGCAGCATCATGGGATGGCATTGCAGGCTGTATTCCACCCCTGTCCCAGCCTCAGAATTCCATTTCAGCAAATTCTGTTGCAGGTGCCACCATCCCATATCCATTAGCAGATTAACAGGTTGAATTTCCCATGAGAGCACTCCACAGTCTGTCTCACTGTGTTTATTTTGTTCAGGCTGCTTTTCCCTGGGCTTGACAGTGTAATTTGTACAGATCTGGGCTGAGTTTTCCAAACCTTCAAAGGAGCTTTTTTTTTAGTTTGAAGCCAGGACTATTGATAGCAGAGACATTGAACAACAGGAGCATTGAGAAGTGAGAGCAGCACACCTACCAGCCAGGAAGGCTCCCTAACCTCCAGAGCTGCTCCTTGCCAGAAGCTCCATGGTTCAGAGATTTTAATTAGATCAAATCCTCCAGGTGACCAGCCAAGCATTAAAGGCATACCAATATTTCAGTCGTGTCCCTTGCTGTAAGGGTTCTTATTATTTATTTTAGAGAGATGTGACAAAAGAGCTTGGACATCCCAAACTTACCATTTTCCTTGAATGGCACTAAGAGGTCTCCAGCCCAGGAGATTGTCCTTCAGTGCACTTACACTCACAGAGTTCCTGCCTGCAAGCTTGTTCTGCAGTTGCTCTGGTCTCCATCATGCAGAGTGACTTGCATGTGAAATTTGGTCAGGCTTTTGGACCAGGACTTGTGTTTTCTGATTAGTTGGATTTGCCAGCTCTTCCCTGGGGTCTGGAACTGCATCTGGAGTTTCTTCACCCCTCATTCCCACTGCTCATGGAGCCCTGGCATTGAAAACCTTCTTGGTGGTGTGGCTGATCGTGTACTGGGCAAAGCCCAGCTGTGACTTCCCCTAGATGACCTTGAAACAGAAACAAGAACAACCTGGACAAAGGCAGAGACCAAAACTCACTGCTGGAAAAACCTCTTTTTCCTGCTCCTGCTGGCTGGGCAGCAGAGCTCATCCCAGCATGAGGGCTGTGTCTGTGTCGCTCCTGCAGCCACTGGGTCGGCTCTGGAGATGCCCAGGGCTCTGACCACAGCCCCACAGCTCTGCTTGTGCTGCTCAGCCTCTGCACGAGGAGGTTTTGTGCTGTGCTCAACCATCCAGCACTGGCTGTGCCCAACTCCCTGCCCAGGGCACCTCCAGTGACCTTGGGACAGGTATCACTTCTCACTGCTGTGGTTCCCTGCTGCCTTCTGGTGCTGCATCTCCAGGCTCCCAGAGGATCACAGGCCCTGGATGTGTCTGATACATCCGTCTGGACCAAAGGAGGTGCAGGATTTGTTCAGTTCTGTAGGCTGGATGTTCCTTATCTCTGGCTCTTCTGAGGTGGGGTCACACAGGCCCTTTCCACTGGCTGGGGTGTATGAGATGGGTCTTCAGCCCACACTGGGTGCTCTGGGAGCTGTTGGCCCTCCATCCCACCTGTGTGCTCATCCCACCTTTGCCCTGGGAGAAGTTGCTCTGGCTGGATGGGGTGGATGAGATGCTACAGGGCTGCAGCACTGTCCCTGGGGTGTCCCTGTGCTGTCCCTTGGGGACAGCTGTGGCTGTCCCTGTGCCTGCAGGTATGGCTGGAGGTGAATGAGAGCAGCAGTTGTCAGCTGGGAGAAAATGGCCTTGGGGCCAGAGGTGGTCTGGGAGCAGCTGAAGCTTTTAGGGCTGTTTGTCTCCATTTACTCCTGACTCCCCAAATCAGAGCCCAGCCCAGGCCATCAGAGATGCCATCGCTGGGTCCTTACACAACATATTGGGGTGAAAAATAACATCTTGTTTCTGCAGGAGGAGACTCTGCTGCACCTCCTGGCACGGGGAGGTTGGATAAACACATCATGGTAGGTGTGTGAGATCCCACCTGGACCCAGGCACTACAGAAGCTGGTTTGCTCCCAGGCGTGCTGGGGCTGCTGCAGGGCTGGCACACAGGGTGGGTCTGAGGACCAGGCTATGAAAATTGCATCTGCAGGAGGATCCTGGAGCTCCTGGGTTTGTTCTTTCTCCTTCCTGCCCTGTCTGTGCAGGTCACAGATGCTCCTCCTCGGCAGGGTGCCTGTGCCAGGGCTCTGCCTGGATGTCTGCTGCAGCAAATGGGTGAGGAAGGAGAAATCAAAGGTGGCTTTCAACAAACCCCCTTTGCCCTGCCCTGAGGTCAGCCTGGTAGTGGCAGCTGGGAACCACCCCCCCAGATCTGCTGCCTCAGAGCCCTGGGTGGCTCCTCCTGGTGTGAGAAGCAAAGCCTGGATGGAGCAGGGAGGGCAGGCTGGCTGACAGAGATGAGTGTGGTGCTTTGCTGTGTGAGCCATGGGTTTAACTCCAAGCTGCTCCCTGCCCAGCTCCGTTTGTCTCTGGTTTTGTTTCTTTATGACCCTGTCTGCCTCTGTCTCTCTCATTTCATGGAGGGGGCTTGGACTGGCTGCTCCAGCAGCTCCCCGGGAGCAGTGGGAGCTGTGGGTGTGTCACAGCATCGGTGACCTTTGTCTGGGCACTGTGCAATTGCTGCTTCAGGGGGGAGCAAAGGCTGAAGTGCTGGAGCTGTTTCTCGGAGCATGAGAGACCCGGGATCAGGGATGGAGACAGTCAGTGTGCTGTGCTCCGACTGTGAAAGCCCTGCCAAGAGGGAGCCTGTAGCACCTGACCTCTCCTCCACCTCCCAAGATGTACCAGAAGTGGGTTTGCAGTGTGTCAGTGTGGCTGGACCCAGGGCAGTGCAGACGGTGGGCAAGGCCTGCCTGTCTGTCTGTCCCTGGGCAGCTGCTCACATCCAGACCTGAGATTCCAGCTTGTCCTTGCAGGCAGAAGGATGGATTTAGCCACTGCAGTCCTTGGAGAAAAGCACTTGCTGTGGGAGTTGTGTGGGTGGTGGCATCAGGTGTAATTTGTGGGGGCAAACAGGACCTTGCTCCTGGTGAGCTGGAGGCAGGGGCTGCAGCACCACAGCACTTCAGTCACTCAGCACATTCACAGTGAGCGAGGAGAGGAGGAAGCAAGAACTGAAAAGTAAAGGCTGTTGAGGAGTGGGTGTGATGGGGAGTGAGAGGATTAATGGCTGTGAGGGAAATCACAGTAGAGGGCTCCTTGCTGGGGGAAGACAGGTGGGATGTGGGGGTGTGATGGGTGGCCAGGATGGCTCTTCCCAGCCCCACTGCCATCATTTTAGGTCATGTGCTGTGTTTGAGGTGGCTGCAGGGGTTACCTGGAGAAGGGGGTACCTTGTCCATAACCATGAACTATGGTCAGTGGGAACTGGGGGATTTGTTTTGGGATCAGGGTAGATTGACCCTCATTCATGTCTGCTGTGTTTTGTAAATAGAACAGAATAGAACCACTGACGTTGGAAAAGACCTCCCAGATCATCGAGTTCACCCTGTGCCCAATCCCCACCTCATCCCCCAGCCCAGAGCACTCAGTGCCATGGCCAGGCCTTCCTTGGACACCTCCAGGGACGGAGATTCCACTACTTCCCTGGATGCCTGACCATCCTTTTCATGGAGAAATTCCTCCTCATGTCCAACCTGACCCTCCCCTGGCACAGCTGGAGGCCGTTCCCTCTCCTCCTGTCCCTTGTTCCCTGGGAGCAGAGCCCGACCCCCCCGGCTCCCCCCTCCTGTCAGGGGGTTGCAGAGCCAGAAGGTCCCCCCTGAGCCTCCTTTTCTCCAGGCTGAGCCCCCCCAGCTCCCTCAGCTGCTCCTGCTGCTCCAGCCCCTTCCCAGCTCCGTTCCCTTCCCTGCACACGCTCCAGCCCCTCAGTGTCTCTCTTCCATGAGGGTCCAGAACTGGACAGAGCCCTGGAGGGGCCTCAGCAGGGCCAGCACAGGGACAGTCCCTGCCCTGGTCCTGCTGTCACACCATGGCCGGTACAGCCAGAGCAGGCTCCCTCCCACCCTGCCGTGCCCTCCTGTGTTGGTGACCTGCCTTTTGCTTTTGTCCCTGCAGCAACCCCAAAGTCCAGATTGAAGCCATTGAGGGGGGGGCACTGCAGAAGCTCCTGGTTATTCTGGCCACAGAACAACCCCTGGCTGTCAGGAAGAAGGTGAGTGAGTGGGGCTGCCCCTCTGGGAAAAGCTGTTTTTGTGCTGAACTCCATGTAAACCCTCCTCAGAAAGTCACTGACATCTGGAGAGTGTGGGACCTCATGCTGCTTCCCACACTGGGTGGTCTTTGCTCCCAGGAGTGCAGGAGGGTGGCCCTGGGTACCAGCCCACCCCCAGCAGTGCTGGTTGCCCCCTGATGCTGTGGGTCTGCCCCCAGAGCCAGCAGTGGCACACACAACGGGCACAGCCCACGGGGACAGGGCGTGGTGCTGCAGCCCCTCGGGGGGACAGACGAGGGTCCCCATGACAGGCAGAGCAGTCAGAGTCCAACCAACACGGGAGCTGACGTTTGAAGGAGCTAATTGCTGGAGCCAGCCCCGTGTCCTGCCTTGGGCAGAGGCTTTGGAGCCAAGCGAGCAGCGCCGAGAGCCCCCAGCCAAATGTGCAGCGCTGTCCGTCGGGCCGGGGGCTTCCTGCCCCTCCCGCCCGGCCTCCTGCTGCACTCCCTGGAGCATGAGATCCCATTACCCTCGCTTTAGCGTGTGATGCCACCCCTGGAACGTTACCTGGCTGCTCCCCCCAGCCCTGTTTAACACAGGGGCCTCCTGTGTGAGGGGTCCTGCAGGGTGAGGGCACCGTCAGCTCCTCTGTTCGTCTGGGACGTCGCTCACACCACTGGGTGCTGCCTGGGCTATAACAAGCTCCCAAAAACATGTTCCCCTTTAATCCCTGGGAAGAATTCTCCATCAAGCAAAAAGCATGGGAGAGGCTGGAGAATCCCATTGCATTTGGCCATGGATATGAGGAAATCTGTCTAGAGTGCACCACAGGATTCTCCATGCTCAGAAACTCCTTCCAGGAATGCCTCTGGCTCAATCCAGAGCTTGTTTTGGGGTGGAGAGGGATGGCTGGGCATGCAGGGGCCCTCACCAGCATCACTGTGAACCCCTGGGTGCTGGCTCCAGAATAATTCTTTCCACTGAGCCTGAGTGCATCCCGCTGGCAGCCCCTGGAGAAGTGAGAGGGATGGGCTCAGTGCTGCCCACACTCACATGCAGCCTTATGAGACCCTCCAAGGGTCGAACCCCCTTTTCCAGGAGGACAGAGGCCTTTAATTTCCAGTTCCTGTGCTGTGCACAATCTCCTGCCTCTCTCCAGGCAAGGATCCCAAGGACAGGTCAGTGCCCCAGACCCTTCCTGCACAGGGCAGCCGCCCCCAGCTCTCGCTCCGGTGGTTTTTCCGCCCCGGTGCTCACAGCAGTGCACGACAACGAGGCCAAAAGTGCATCCCTTCCCTCCCCCGTCCTTTGGCCTGTGATTAAAAACGGAGACAGAAACATCTCAAATTCACCAGCGGCAACTCGGAAAATGGAAAATAGAAACAAATGGGACTGGGGAAGACATGGCTGTCAGCTCGGATCTGTCCAGGAGCGGGGCCCAGCCCGGTGTGTGGAGGAGCCGGCTCAGCTCCTGGCACGCGCCCAGATGAGCATCCCCGTGCCCTGCCCCGGGCAGGCTCAGCCTCCCCTCTGCCACCACGGTTGTCAAAGCCAGACAGTGTGAGATCCAGCGGGATTAGAGTGGCTCCTAATTGCCTCCTCGGCACTAACCCTGCGCCGCCTGAGGGGTGCTGGGCCTCTGGCTGTTGGCACGTGGTGCTGCACCCTGACAGGCCCTGTGCCAGGGCTGGGTGCTGGGGAACATCATGGTCTTCTCCTCTGACTATGTAGGTGCAGGGGCATCACCTCAGGCATCCAAATTATCTCACAGGGATCGGGCTGCTGAGCGGTCTGGACCCCCCTCACCCCATTCCAACCCCATAACTGGGCTCTGTACCAAGGACTGAGAGGGAGAGCAGGGAGAAGTGATGGCATTGGGTCTGTCAGGTGCTGGTCACGGGTCCCTCTGGGTTACTGATCTACCAAGCACAGTGACTGCCCAGGTTGGGGTTCAGGTGCAAGTCACCCAAATTTGGGCAGCCTCGTGGTGCTGGAGGGGGGTTGGGGTCAGGAGCAAAGGGGACTGTTGGAGATGCCCCTTGACAAGGAGAGATTGGAATGCATTTTCCAGGGAGCTCTGCACAGGTGGGCTGGGGTATTGCTGCTGTCCCCATGGGTGCCATGAAGAGAGGCCATGCCATATGCAGTAGCCATGCCCGCTGTGTTGATGGCCCTCTCTCTCTCCACCAGGCTCTCTTCGCCCTGTCCTCCATGCTGAGACACTTCCCCTATGCCCAGCAGCAGTTCCTCAAGCTGGGTGGCCTCCAGGTGCTCAGGAGCCTCTTCCGGCAGAAGGGGATGGAGACCCTGCACGTCCGTGTGGTGACGCTGCTCTACGACCTCATCATGGAGAAGGTGAGGAGCTGGGACAGGACCCACGGGGGTCCCCACCTGCTCCCCCCACCGAGCTAACGCTGAGCATCCTCAAAGGACGAGGGTGAGGAGGGGCCAACCCTGCCTCGGTGCCGTGGGGCCGAGTCCCCTCCCGCCCTCTGGCCACACTGCGGGGCTCGAGAGCCTGGGAGAGCCCAGAGCGAGCTGAAACCTTTACATTTCTTTAAGCCACTGCCACCCTTTCCTCCCGAGGGTGTTCAAATAACACAACACCAAGGACAGGAGCAGGGAGTGCAGGCACTGGGCTGTGGTGTGCAGCTGCTGGTGCCCAGCCCCGAGCCGGGGCCCGGCTGGCACCGCTGTGCCCCTGTGTGCTGGAGAGGCCCTGCCCTGCTGCACGGCCCTCGCTGGGGCCCGGCCTGCCATGTGCAGTGTTTTATTTTCAAATACCCTAGATTACTGCTGTAAATGTCAGTTTAAAGCCCATCTTTCCTTGGCATGGCTTGTTGTTCAGTCCGTGCGTTTCCCTGACTCCAGAGTATGGGAATTAAATCCACTCTGGCTCAGTTTATGGCCAATTTGCCCCGCGGATTATGGCTGCTCTAATACCTGGGTTGCAGGCACCACAGAGCAGCACCTCTGTGTTAAATCAGTTATTTTCCAGGAGACTTTGTAAAGGTGCAAATTATTTTCGCAGGTCTGAAATCTTATCAGGTGCTGACTCTAACATGATCCTGTTGGCTCCATGGGAAAGGAGAGGACGTGGGCATTTTGACTCAGACCATTCCCATTTGATCCTGCTGCCCATCTTCTGGCAGCCCCCCACAGCAGCCCCATCTGTTCCTGGCTCTGTGGGGCTGGGGCAGGGCACAGCCCAGCAGATTCTCAAGTTTATGTTAAAACAATGATTTTCCACTGTTCTTTGGATTGGGAATTCCGTGCATCAATCCCAGTGCTTCATGGGGGAGGTGGCACAGCCCTGGGTGCCAGTGGGGGTGGCAGATTTGGGGTGGGTTGAGTTGGAAATCATAAACCACCTTGGCAGCTCTTGGTGCTGAAACATGAGTCACTGGGGTGCCTTTTTCTGCCACATTCTTTCCTTGTCACCCCAAATCCTGCTTGCAGTTCATCAGGCAGGGGGACGAGGAGAGGGGAGGTCTCCTTGGCATTGTCCCTCACTGTCCCCAGTGTGTCATTCCTGTCAGTCCTTACGACCAGGCTCTGACAGTATTGGGGTGTTTCTGGACCAGGCTGGGAGGGGAAGGTCTGGCTGGGGCTGGAGGACACGGAGATCTCCATGTCTGTGGTGGGAGCAGCACAGACCCCAGCGGTGGGTGATGTTTGTGAGATGGTGCCCAGAGCAGACCAGAGACTTTCCAGGTCTACTGAGCTTCCTGCCCTTTGCATGCCCTTTCAGGGCCATGGGACACAGAAACTCCCAGTCACTGGGAGTTTTCCAGGGTGAGCAACCAGCCCCTGTGGCAGGGAACCAGGACACAACCTTGCCTTGGTCTTCTGTGACAAGTCACCGTCCAAGGCAGGTGTTACCAGGTGTGCATCCTCCTCTGCCACCACGTGCCACCTCCTGGGAGAGTTTCTCTCTGACAGGGATATTAATCTGTGCTCCACCACTTCCTGCAGATGCTGCTTGAGGACTCACAGCACGGAGAGCAGATGGAAGAGAAAATCCAGCAGTACCGGGAGGTGAGGCTGGTGCCGGCGGTGGTGGAGCAGGACTGGTGCGCGGTGGCTCCCAACCTGCTGGCCATGCCTGAGCACGACACCCGGGAGAAGGTCCTCAAGCTGGTGGGTGTGCTGATGGCCTTCTGCAGGGAGCACTACCGGGGGGACCCTGCCCTGGGCACCACCCTGGGCCTCCTGCGCAGCGAGTACGAGGAGCTGGCGGCCGAGGAGCAGCGGGAAGGGGACAAGGACGGCTACTTCAGGGAGCTCCTCGGCTCCATAAACACCATCATCCAGGAGTTAAGGTGAAAGCAACTGTAGGTTCAGTTCAACTCCAGATAATTCAGGGTGGCAGTGTGAGTTTGGATGGCACCGGTGTAAAAGCACTTTGGAATAAACTGTTGGACAAAATGAGATCCCAGCACTGGGCCAACAGCTTTGTTATTGAAACATCTGGGGGTGGCACGTCTCGTTTTCCATGTGGTAATGCTGCAAAAATGGAGGTGCATACTGTGGAGGGAACAAGGTGGAGGCTCAACTGACAGAGCCCCTGCCATGGCACCTTCTGCATGTTCTCAGTCCTCCTGCAGGATTTGGGTGGGAAGGGCTGAGGGATGTGGGGCTGTCTGTGTGAGGCAGCTTTGCTGCACAAAGTGTGTGTTCCCACAGCTCTGAGCTGCCTTTGTCCATGCCCAGTGATGACCTGCCATGTCTGTGATCTGTGTTTGCTCCTGTGTGAGGCACCGTGGCCCTTGGACAGCACCACTGGGATGGGGATTGCTCAGTGCTTGTTCAGGAGGGCTGGGCACTCTTTCCATAAGGCCCTGGTTGGAGGGGCTCTTATCCAGGCTGTGCTTGGAGCAGGACTGTCCCGTGGCCATGTCCGCCCCTGAGGCCCAGCCCCACCACCCCTCAGTGCAGTCACCCAGCCCCTCTGTGCTCAGGGTCAGCCACAGCCCAAGGGTTTGGAGTCGGAACACCCGTGAGCCCTGGTGTGACACAGCCCCAGAGCCGCTCCAGCCATGGCCGGGGCTCTCCCGCTCAGAAGCACACCCTGCCCAACAACAGACCACTGAGCTTTCCCACTTGTGTTGTTCTTGTCTTTGGAGGTGGCTCCCAAGGGATTGAGACTGGCCAGCCAAGGGTTTTCCACCCATGCTGTGCAGAACTCTGTCCATGATGTGCTGGGCTGGCCATCTCCCTCCACACACTCCTCCAGCTGCAGCTTCTCTTTCCTCAACTCATGGCCCTTCCCCCATGAACCTCCTTAAGCTGCTTCTCCCGCTGGACGGTCCACTGGGGATGTTCCACCCTCTCCTCATTGAGTTCGTTCTGTCTCCCCACATCACCCATCTTCAGGTGAGGAGAATCCAAAGTCTTGCCCAAGCCTCTGGCTGCCACCTCACTGCAAGCAGCAGAGAGTTATGAAAACTAAATTTATTCATTATTTTGTCTGTTTGGGTTGGAAGGGACCTTGTTCCACCCCCTGCCATGGGCAGGGACACCTTCCACTATCCCAGGCTGCTCCAAGCCCTGTCCAACCTGGTCTTTCAGTCCAAACCCCTCCTTGTTCTGAACCCTTTCTAGGGAAGGTTTGGGTTTTATTTTAATAAAGAGTGATGAATTCTACTTCTCACAATTCCCCTGTGAGAACTGTGCAGGGTTGGACACTGCAGAGAGCCCAGTGAGCCTCACACTCCTGCCCTGTGCCTGGGGATGGGCACGTGTCCCCTGGCCATGGCTGTGCCAGGACAGCCTGACCTGGGCCAGCACTGGGGTGCTGGCATGGAGGAGGAATGGGCCCTGAAGGCTGGTTGGTGGCCACTGATGGCTGGGAGAGGGACAGGGGGAGGAGAAGCTCAAGCTCCACCTTGCTGTCCCCTCCTGGTACCGTGTGCCCCATGTGCACACTGGGACCATTCACACCAGGCTTTTGCCTTCCCTTGCCCCACACAGGTGACAGGTGCCCTACATGGGGACTGTCCCCAGCTGAGCTGCATCTGCTGATCCCCTGTGGAGGGAAGCCCCTCAGATCCCATGTCCTGGGGGAGCTGGGAGCAGGAGGGATCTGAGGTCTGCCAGAAGCGATCGAACACCGCGGGCGTTTGGGGGGGGGCTGTTTGTCTCACTCCCACCCTGCAGCCGTTGTTCCTGTAAAAAAACCTCTCTAAACAAATTTCACAGCCTTGAAATGTGACGGCAGCCAGGGGCTGGCTACTGCCATGGGTGGTTACCAGCAGCTTTCCTGCCAGCCCCTCTTTGCGGGCAGTTTTTGGGCAGCAGCGTTTCCTCCCAGCAGCGCACGAGGTGGAGGCAGCACAAGCACCGGGGTGTCCCGGCTGCGGAGCTGCCCGTGACCGCCTGGCACCGGCGGCTGGGGGGACACCCTGGGGACATCCGAGCACACCCTGCTGCCAGCGCGGCCAGGAGGTGATTAGAGGAGCTGCTATCCCGGTATTCCCTTCCAGGTCTGCTTGCAGCGCTGCCAGGAGGTGATTAGCTGTAATCCCTGTGTTCCCCTCCAGCTCTGGCACAAAAGGCATCTCTCTCACCGCCGCTCCCACCGCGGCTCCCGGGCCCCGGGGCAGCAGCACCGGCGTTAAAATATGTGTGGAAATAAATTAATAGAAGAGCCCGGCTGGTCCCTCTGTCCCCCAGCTCTGAGCCAGGGCTGGCACAGCCTTGCAGGGCTTTGCATTTGGTGCCCAAATGCCACCAGAGTCCCCACTGTGACCCCAGCCAGGCACCTCCTTGCAGCTGGTTCAGGGCCACCAGCCCTCCTTCATGCTGAAATATTCCTGGCTGCCATGCACAGCGTGTCGCTTGTCACTGTTAAGTAGCAGGGCTAATTATAACTATTGATTTTTTTTGGGTCCTTCTCGGCTTTTGGTTCAGCCTGTTTTGCTGGCATTAAAAATGATTTTTCTTTTTTTTTTTTTTGTTTTTCTCTGAAATGCGTTTCCCAGCCTGTGATGCCAGGGCTTTACTTTGTAGGTTAAAAAAAAATACATATATCTGAGGGTAACAGGCAGGACAAACATGGGAAGGGGCTTTTCTGCTGGAAACCTAAGCCCTTGGAGCAATGCCAGGGGGAAGCAGAGCTCCAGTACAGCCGGGGGATCAGCACAGGGATTTCTCTGGCTCTGCCTGGCCTCGTCACTGTTTCAGCTGGATTTAACAAGGTGGGGATGGTCTAAAACCTGGTTAAGGGCTGAGCCAGGGAGAAAAACACCACCAGCCCTGGCTGTCCAACCCCCAAAGCCAAAACTCTCACTCTCTATTCCTAAAAGCCTTTACACTGCCATGGTTTTGAGCAGGATCTGGTTGGTGCTGTGACACCTGTGCTGGCCAGAGCCTCTGGTGCCCTGGGGACAGGGTGAGGGGCTGGGAGTGCCCGTGTCCCTCACTGAGGGCAGTTTGGGCAGCTCAGGGACTGCGAGTGCTCCTGGTCTGTGCCCGGCACAGGGGTGGCAGCCATGGCCCTGGGGCCGAGGTGTTTTGGGACACAATGGCATTGGGGGGATTGCAGCCCTTGCCCCCATGGGGTTGTGCTGCTGGTCCCTTCCCTGTGCTGGTGGGTGGGGGTCTCTGCCCAACCCCCAAGAGCCAGCACTGGCACGACCTTGGCATTGGGGTTTGGCTGCCAAAAGCCATTTTGGCTCTTTTCTGGCACAGTTGCTCGTGGTGGGGGTTCTGCTGTCGGACACAGGGCACCCCTGTGGCCCAGCTGCCTGTGTTTTAGTGAGACCCCCTGCCCACCTCCCTGGCCCAGCCCTCTCCTTGTCCCACGGGGGTCCCTGAGGCGGTGGGTGCTCCCTGGGGCTGTGCTGTGCCACTGCCCCTCCAGCTGCCAGCACTCCCTGCTCCCAGGCCAGCTCCCTTTGGGGCTTGAACACAACAAATAAACACAAATCACCTGGAAATACTGAGCACCAGGAGCCTTAAATCAAATGCAGACCCAGGGCAGTCCCCCTGCAGCAGCCAGATACCCTCCCTCCTGGGACCAGCCTGGTGAGCCCCCCCTCACTAAATTCAGAGCAGAGAAAGCCCATCCCCTCCTGGCACGGGGTGGGCACGCTGCAGGCAGGACCAGCAGAGCTGGAGGTGATGGGCACTATGGGTGGCCCTGCTCCACGCAGGAGTGGCCATGAGGGACTCCTGGGCTGTAGCCCCCAAGTTCCCCCCCCCGGGCCACCACTGGAGCTCCTGCAGGTCTCAGGGGTTTCCAAATGGGAGCACTGGGAGTGCAGCCAGGGCAGTGTTGGGGGAGGCAGTGGCAGCCACAGAGTCCTAGAGGGCACCAAAAGCTGTGCCCTTGGCAGCCTGGCCAAAGGTGCAGCCTGGATCTGGAGCCCAAAAAGGGGCAGCCTTCCCCAGTGTGCATGGCCGTGTGTCCCCAGGGGTGATGGAGAAGCGCAGGCGAGCACGGCGTTGCTTTCCCTGTCCATAAATCCCAGCCCGGGCCAGTGTCCCCACTAATGAGGGGTTTGCTCCCCAAATGGTGCTGCTGGTCCCCAGCCCGGGGCAATGACAGGGCTGCTGCCCTCCCTCCCTCCCTCGGCGCTGTGGGCAGGACAGGACAGGGCCAGGGCCGAGCCTGTCCTGCCCCAGCTCCTGTGCAGAGCCAGCCCAGCCGTGCTGCCCCGGCACAGGGTGTCACGGGCACATCCACTGCGGTGACTCACGGCCCACTGACCCAAATCCCTGCAGCTTCCCAGGTATGGAGCAAGTCAGAGCTGGAGGGGTCCTGGGGCAGATGGAGACCGTGGGTAGGGCTCACTGAACCCCCTCTCTCTTCACGTCTAGGGGAGAGGAGGTGGCACTTGTTGATTTTGGAGCCAACCAGGTCACCCCCACCCGCCATCCCCAAGCAGGGAGTGAGGCATTAGACAGCCTGTCAGGGCTGGAATCACACACGTGGCCAGGCCAGCAACAGCCAGTTCTTTTCCCTTGCACTCACAAGAGCATCAGGAGGGTTGTGCTGGTTCATCCGGAGCTCCCCGATCCTGGCAGGGAGGAGGCTCAGAGCAGAGCCCACGGGCGGTGCCTCCCGGGATACTCACCAGCCTCCAACACGCAAACACAGGAACTTCCTGAGCCTTCAGCGCTGGAGCATCCGCTGTGCCTTAATGGATTTTGCCTTTCCCCACCCATTTGTTGGGGGTTTTGACCCCCCCAGCCTTCCTCGCCCCCTCTGCCCTCCCCTCTAATTGCACATTTGAGATTTGGCTGCCTCGGCTTGCTTTGAAAGTACCAGTGTCAGAAAACACAGCTCAGGGTGCTCCACTCCGCACCCATCCCGTCCTGCCCCGGGATCCCCCGGGCCCCCCCTGCTCCCTGAGCCCTCTCAAAGCCGCTTGGGGCACAGGGAGAGCACAGAGTGGGAAAGGCATTCATTAACCACCATTAAACCGCGGCGGGGAAACCTTCACACGCAATTAAAGCGGCATAAATTCAGCGCGGCTTGATTCACCGTGGAATTGAATTAAGAGCACTTGAATTTTGGAGTAAGACTATCTCCTGGGGATTTAATGTGGTTTCATTAATACACGTAATGTGGGTTCATCTTCCCGAGCATCCCTGCACAGCCAGGTCTGCAAAAAAAACCCCAAATCCTTCCTCTTCAGGTACTTTGGGGTGTTTGAGGCAGTGCTTGGGGAGCAGGCGCAGGGAGCTGGTGGTCAGAAGAGCCCACAGCCCTTCCCTCCCCAAAGCCACAGCGAGTCCCCTCCATCCCCAGCCCCTGGAGCCCCGTGAGGGGCTGGGGAAGGGGAAAGGGGGGCTCAGCTCCTCGCACACCATCGGGGAAGGGGCCGAAGGACATTCCCACCTCGCAGCTTTTACCACCCCACACGGCCGCGTTCGCTCCCTCCTGGTAGCGGAGTGTCCTCCCTCCAGCAGCCACAGCGAGAGCGACTGCACAGCCCTTCCCCAGCGCTTAATTACAGCGAGCAGCAATTACTGTAATTCTCTTCAATTGGCTCCCTAATAAAGTCACAGCTCCGCTGGCGGCCGGACCCCCTCGCGGTGCCGCTGCCGCTTCCACGAGGGGGTTGGTTTGGGCTGGAATTCCCTGACACGGGGGTTGGTTTGGGCTGGAATTCCCTGACACGGGGGTTGGTTTGGGCTGGAATTCCCTGACACGGCAGCATTGGGGGATTTACGTGGGGTTTTGAGCTCCTGACCCTCCGGAGGCTTGGGCTGGTGCTTAAGGAGCCGGAGGCCCCGCTGGTGCTTCGGGCACCGCGGGCAGGGCTCGGAGCTGGTGCTGCCGGAGGGGCTCCAGGATAACCCACCTGCCCTCCCCTGCCCTCCTCCAAACACCATTCCTAGAGGGGCAGTTCTGGCATTCCTAGAGGGGCAATTCTGGGATTCCCAGAGGAACAATTCTTGGGTACAAGAGATGTGTGTGTGACTCGGGGCTTTTGTCCTCCAGGCCCTGTCGTGTCCCCTGGTCCTGCCCCCCCTGGGTGTTCGAACCACTTCTCCCAAAGGGGGAACCATATTTTAATTTCTTGCCAACTTGATGCTCAAAGTTTGTAGCATAAACTAAACTAACTTATTTAAAAGCTAAATACATGTAAATTTGTCTGTGCACCTTAATGTAAGAGTTGTTTTTTAAAGTTTATTAATAGATTATTAATAGACTGTATTTTGGGGGGCGGGGGGTACTGGATGTACTCCCTGAACAGCCCAGGGAATGTTGCCTTTAAGACAACAATTAATACCAGGAGAAAAAACCCCCTATATTGTATAAAAGCAGTTAATCATTGCCTTCAAGACAATTATGTAAATACCAGGAGAAAAAAATTGTATGAAATCTGTTAATAATTATCTGTAAAACAAGACCTACAGCCTCTCTGTGTCATTAACCCCTGAATGCCAGTGGAGGAGCACATCAGCTCCCCCTCCGAGCCTGTTTAGCTGTTAAGGGCGTACAGAAACTAGTCTATAATTCCACTGTTTAATATCTGTACTCAAGAGGCTAAAATGCTTGAAAACATAATAAATTTGGCAAAAATATCCCAAGAACTATTCTGATTAGCATTACAGTAACATGACAGCAATAACCTTGATATAGTAAATTATAAACTGATCGAGATAAATAAAATTATAATGTATCAGTGCCAAGGCTCAGTTCTAAAATGTGGCTGCAGTTTAAACATGAACTAAAGCCCAGGCTGCTCCAGTTTGGTGGAGGCTTTACAGAAACAGCCACCACGGTGCTGACCCGAGCAGGCACTGCTTCTCCAGCACTGGCCTGGACTGGGACATGTAAAACACACTGAAATTCATAAAATTTAAATAAGACAGTGAAATTATACCTTGTAGCTATAGTTATCACAAATAATGTACATTCTGAATTGCAGCCTGAGCAAACACGATTTCCTGGGTGCCTCTGGAAGCCCAAGGCGGGATGCAGAGCAATTATGAGGAATGAGCACAAAGCTGATTTGCATCTGAATGGCGAGGGGGGGCGAGGGGCGGGCTGGGCCGGCTCCATTCACTGCACCACAATACACCAGCTGGGAAAAGCAACTTTATTAGTGTCCCGCAGCAAAATACACTAGTAATTTGTAACCAGGCATTCAAATTCCGTCCGGTGTCACACAGAAGGATCGCCCACACGACTGGATGTGTTTGTGAGGATTGGCTCCGGGATCCCGGGGGGAGAAGTGACCCCCGAGCCGATGGGAACCACCCGTCAGGAAAAGGGCTCCAGGGCAGCCCAGGAGAAGCAGCATCACATCCCCAACACACCACCAAGCACATCTGCAAACATGGTCCCCAGCAAAGCCCAACCCAGGCACAGGTATATGGTTTTTCCAGATGTTTTCCAGTTGTGGTCCCACAGCCAGTGCCTGCTGCACTTTCATACTCCTCTGAGCTTGTTCCCTCTCCACTCCAACCACAGGGATACACACTAACACATACAATACTTCCACTAATTATGTTTTTGAGTGAAAAGACTTGATTCCTCTCTTGATCACCATGATAAACTGAGTCTCTGAGTAGCAGGATTCAATATTAGTGTTAACCGTTAGTGTTACTGTAAAATCCTCTTTGGTTATAGAATATTTCATTTAAAGCAAGATTATAAAAAACGATTTCCAGCTAGAAATCCACCCCTGGAATCTAAAAGCCATCTAAATTAACACACTTCTGCAGGCTGAAGATATACTGATAGGACTTAGAAATTTGAGTATTTCCCCATGTAATCTAAACAAAGTTATCAAAATTATATTAAGTAAATACATTTTGAGGAATAGTAAGTTTCTGAAAAATCCTTAGGGTATTAAAAGTAGAGTTCTGGAAGTAGCAGTAGTGGGCTAGAGAAAAACACACCCAAGCCAGAGGCCTCCTCTAGATACTCTCCATGGCCTTGAACTCGCTGAGAGCCTGCACGGGGTTCACGTGCTTCTTCTGGGACGCCCTCTTGATTTTAGTTTGGGTTTCGTCTTGTTTCTCCCTCTTGACCAGGGGTTTCTTCTCAGGAGCCTTCATCTTCCAGGAGACAGCGGGGAGGTTGAGGGAAGCCATGCCCTGGGACTTCTGGTACTTGGTGGAGGCCACGTAGGACGCCTTCACCGTCTGCACCACCGCGTTCATCAGGTTCTTGGCCGCCTGGATCAGGGACATGGCACTGTCCACCTGCCAACGGGAGCACACACGTGTCACACACCACAGACCCCCAGAGCACAGCATTCCAGAGAACAGGGCACTGCTGAGAAAGCAAAAGAGCTCGAGAACTGATTTATCTGGGGTTTCATCTGGAACCTGAGGTTCCCAGTTTGAGGCAGGATTTTTCTTTAGACACTCAGTGGTACAAACCTCACTTGTGCCACCAAGGTGGAAGCACAGTTTGCCCCACTGTCTGCATTTTCCATATCAACAGCAATGGGAATGATTTGTATTCTGCTGTTTGCTTTTGTGACTAAGCTTTAACAGTAGCTTATTCTCTAATGCAATTAATAGAGCTGTAGTAATATCTTAATCACTGATAATAAGTATTTAAATTGCCCTAGAATATTAAGTTGTATTGGGAAGGAAGGAACACAAGTGCATCATCAGCCAGGCCTGGAGCCCTTTCCCAGCTGGTTCCTGATTTACAAGAGCATCAAAATTTGGAAAAAAATGCATTTGTTGAAGCTTCAGGGCACAGCAGGGTTCAAAAGCCAAAATCAGGGCCAGGTGAAAGAGAGAGGGGAGGAGCACTGAGGTGACCTCAGCTGGGACTCCCTTCTCCAGTGACCAGTGCCCTGCTCTGGGGGGATCCCTGGCTTGTCGAGGCCAAGTGGTCTGGGGCAGGGTTTGGTCTGGGTCAGTGTTTCAATCTGGGCAGGGGTTTGGTGTGAAGCAGGGTTCAGTCTGGAGCAGGGCTTGGTGCAGGGCAGGGTTTCAGCACCTCTGCTCAGCTTACACAAGAGCTCAGCAGCCTCTACACACTTAAATCCTGCTGTTGCAGACAGGAAGTTTCTGGGGGAAAGTTTCTTCTTGAAGCCATGGCTTGTCCAGCAGCAAACCCAGCTGGGCAGGGGGGGGTGGCTCTTCTCAGGTTGTTGGCACCTTCCTTCCCACCCGCTGTGCTCTGAGTGTCACAGCAGCAGGTCGAGGCTGTGCCCTCCAGCAAACCCATGTGCTCTGCTGTCCTCACCCCAGCCTGGAAACCACTTCCCCTGCACTTGACTGTTTCCATGAATCACCACAGCAGGAAGAATCACATTAAATGCAACAAGAGCAGGGAGGTACTTCAGTAAATGAATTGTCAGACTGCTCAGAGTGCGAGCTCTGCCTGCCTGGGCTGTGGCTCTGCTCTCACAGCACTCTCCGCTCTACGGGCAGGGTGTGAACACTGAACACAATTCTACCCTTAGACAGGTGATGTCTCTGAACTGGAAGAGGTCTTCATCTGATTATCTGACAGAAGCTTAACACTCCTGCTGGCAACATCCAGCCCCAGTGGACAGACTGGAGGAGAAGGGATAAAACCAGGAGATCAGAGTACAGATGCCAGGCTGTTCATATAACTAATTTATGGCAGAGGGGATGTAAATCCCGGAGACACTGAGTAACTGCAGTGAAACCCTGGAATACTTATTACTGCATAATGACACTTCCACTTCTTTGACAGCACGATGCCTTCAGCCTTCCAGCTCCCAGGACATCAGGCACAGAACAGCAGCCACAGGAGCACGTTCCATCGCAGCTCCGGGATCGCAGGGCTGGGAACACGAGCAGGGGACTGGCACAGCAGGAGGGGCAGCACAGCCCGTCATCCTCAGATGGGCTAAGATTGTGCAAGGGTGTTCATCCCCACCTCTGCTCCCTCTGCTCCAGCAGCAGCTCCTGCTGAACCCCCACAGCTGCTGCTGATCCAGAGCTCTTGTCCCACAGCTCCACCTGCTTTGTGGGGGAAACCTGTGCTGGGAAGTTTAACCATCTGAAATATGAAACTGGAAAGTACCACTGGCACAGGCTGCCCAGAGAAGCTGTGGCTGCCCCATCCCTGGAAGTGTCCAGGTTGGACAGGGCTTGGAGCAACCTGGGATAGTAGAAGGTGTCCCTGCCCATCGTTGGGGGGACGAGATGAGCTTTAAGGTCCCTTCCAACCCAAACCATTCCATGATTCTGTGATATCAAAATGGCAGAAGGTGGTAAGTTTTTTTCCATTTGCTGTCAAGGATTCAGGGAACAATACTGGACTATCAGCCACTTCTGCCCCTTCTCCAAACCTCCTACCTCAGTCCTGACATATCTGGGCAAAAGCCCTAGTGATCAAACATGCCTGTCCTGGGGAAGGAAAAGTACGCCAGGAGAAATTAGGAATTTAGCTCCACTGCCCTCCTCCCAGATATCCATCATACAGACTCCTCTTAGGAGGAAGCATTTCATGAACTACAGTGAAAAAATTATTTGCAAAGTAATGGCTGGAATAAGGAAGCAGGCTGGCCTGGGGCAGCTTCCAGCTGTCAGAAACCAGAGCAGCCACTAAAAATCCCTGCACTCTTCAGGGCACAGCTATCCTGAAATATTAACATCTCTGGAGCATTGCAGGACCCCAGTGTGTTCCAAGGCTGTGCAGAGATGTGGAGTAGGTTTAGCTATGCTGATTAAAGTGATTTAACCTCACTAAGAGTGAAAAGCAGCCTGGAAAAACAGTAGATTGGGCAGAGGTGAAGTGAACTGTCTACAAACACCGGTGAGTAAGGAAATGTGAAGTCTGTATTTTCACAGCAAGTGTTTCTTCCCAGAACAACGAGCCAGCAACATAAACTCTGCATACATTAAAACTCTGAATGCTCCAAAATCTCTTGTCTATATTCTACAGCGTTTAACACAAAAGCTCAGCTTGGAATAATTGTTCCCTCTGGAAGGAAAAGCCAGACACGTCAGAGCTCACACGTACCCCGGAGACGACGAGCTCCCCGCCGAGGTTCTGCACTTCAGCCTTCACCTTGCTGCAGATGTTGAGCTGGTGGCAGTACAGGGCGATGCGCTGCAGGTACGCCAGCAGGTCCTGCTTGCACGCAGAGTCAGGGCACTGCAGGACAAAGGACAAGTGAGACTGTGAGGGCAGGATATCGGGAACACGAACCACCGAGGGAGAAGCCAGACACCTCCTCCTGCAACAGGGAATGTCCCCAGAGATCACTCCCCTCCCTGCAGAGCTCTGGTTTTCAAGAGACAACTGAGCAATACCTGAGCAGCACTAAATGCACCTAAAACCCAGAACATGGGGCAGAGGACATGCGGGCAGCACTGGACACACCTCTGGGCTCCTTTCAGCTGCAGGCTGCCCTTCAGCTCCCGAGGAGGAGGACAAGGGCTACCTGCCCTCTCCAGAGCAGGTTTGTTAACTATAAAAGGTCCTTCCTGTACACTGTGCAGGACACAGCAGCAATGCTTTGATATCCAAGACCTCAAGCTGTAACTAGCAGATGTCACCAAGTCCTGTCTTGATTCTCAATCTGAAGTATTTCAAGCTCAGAAATTTCAAACCCGACAGCTACTCAATTACATGCAGCAAACAGATATTTCCCTGACTTCTGCTCCCATCTCTTAGCAGTGGGAAAACCAGGTTCCTCACCAGGCACAAAGTCCCATTTTTAAGGTGCTTGCTGGAGCACTCATCCATAAGGTAAAGGCAACTTTCTCAGCTTTGCACGAAAGACTCTGCAGGATCTGGAGGCTGCCGTGCAGGCTGGGAAGCTGTCACTGTCTGGGACAGAGCCAAAGGGCCACCCCAGCTGAGTGGGGAGGTGATGGATGAGCCAGTCTCATGCTGGATTTCCCAACCAGAGGGGGTCCTGCTGAGGGGCAGCCACAGTCCAGAACAGGCTCTGGAAGCCTCAGACAAAAGGGCTGTGGGAAGGCTTTTGCTGCTCACACCAGCCCTGGAGCCTCTTTGGGAGCAGCAGTGATGGGGTTGCCAGTAGCACATCTCCACAGGGGCCACGTCAGCCCCATGGGCTGCTGAGGACTAGGGAACAGAGCAGCTGGCACACACTCACCTCCACAGACCCTTTGCCCACCAGAGTCTGGTGCTGCTGCTGAATAAGGCCAAGGGGCACGTGCCACACTCCTGCCCCTGCACCCACTGCTGATGGGGCACCTACAGCAGCACCAAACAGCTCCCAGCTGGGCAACATTCAGACAGGCTCTGACCTCCAGACATCCCTGATGGTGCTGCAACCAGTGCCCAAGAGACAGACTTTTACCTCAGACTGGATATATTCCTGATGGCAGGAGCTATTGTAGCAGGGAGAGGGGATATCATGGCCTGTCCTGCAGCATTTCTGACCACACACACAGAACACCTGCAGCTTCACATCCACCCCATTTACATCACATTGTGCCACACACACCTTCTGAAACCCTGCTCTGAACCCCAGAGAAGTATCACTAGCTGTACCCCACCATGAGCACACGTGCTTGTTCTTCCTGAACAAGCCACTGAAATGGCCACTCTGCCCATCATCATCTCATCTTCCCATCCTGCATCCACAGGTCTCCTGGACAACCACTTTCAGACTCACAGTGATCCTTATTTTGTGCACTAAGGCAGGCTGTACCCAGCATTATTTCAGCTCTAGCACTGTATCAGCAGAGCAGGAATTCACCTGGCATTACCCAGGGACAGGAGTACAGGCAGACCCTGCAGTGATCTCCATCCTTCCAAACAGCTGCACCCCATCCAGACTGATTTAAGAGCTTTTCTCCACACACCCCTGTTCACATCAAAATCCCATTTCACCCAGGACCCTGATCCTGTGCAGCAGACCATCCAGCAAGGACTCATAATGGACATGGCATGATTGGAAGATTAATCTCAAACGTGGCACCAGTTCATTACTTAATGCTTCACTCAAGCTGAGCTTTACTGCTGATGGCCACACAGCCTCTCCTCCCCTTTCAGGCCAAGGTAAAAATCCCCTCCTGGGTGCCAGCAGCAGGGCTTGAGCCCTAATTCTCCCTGCAGGCCTTCTTTCCTTAGCTATGAGATGGAAGCAGGAACTGATGTGTCCCTGTATAAAAAGGCACCCAAGGAGGCTGGACCAGAAGAGATCGTTGTGTTGCCCAGGCAGGGATGTGCAAACAGGGGTCATGGTCACATGAAGCATTTGCTTCCCACAGCAGTCACTGATCTGCCAGAACAGACATTTAACTCTGAAATGAAGGGGAGTGTAGCTAATACATACATACATGTGCTTTTCCAGGGCCAGAACAAGTGGATTTTCTAAGCCAAAGTGGTCTCTGGGCACAGCAGAGATAATCCAGCACTGTATGTGGGGGACAGAACTCACACACACACAGGGACTGGTGGTAAGCTGGGACAAGCACATCAGGCTGTGGAGATCTGCATGGCTTTATGGGCATCTGACCCCAGCAAATAACAGAAACTGCTTTCTCAGGCCCAAGGAAGGTGATGAAACACCCAAAGCCGTTGCAACTCTCACCGTGGGCACACTGCTTCCATCAGTGGAGTGAAACCCTGCCTAACGAAGCAGCAAAGCTTGCAGGTTAATTTTTTAAGCTAATCAATATTAGCCAGCAGTACAAGATGTTTTAGAGAAAGCCCACAAATAGCATTGGCCAAAGAGCTAATGAAAAGCTCCAATTACCATTTTGGAAACCACTCTCCATCTCCCAAAGAGCTCATCTAACACAGCGAGGGAGCAGCACAGCGGTGGAAGGGGGTGAGGGTTGACAAATGCACAATACAGCACATCAGAGGGGTGGCTCAACAATTCCAGCTACTTTATGGGGTTACAAAAACTGTTTAAGGACAGACACTGTCAAGGCAAGAGGCTGTTGCATGTTCTGAAGGGAGCAAAACATTGGTGGGGGAAGCAGTGGAATGGGAATTATCATTGGGTTGTGTGTATCTATATGATGTGAGATGGAAAACCACATCCTCTCTTGTGCATGCTATTTCTGCAGACAGAATAGAGGACTCAGTTCAAAGACAGATGTTTAAATAGAGATGTAACACAGGATAAAAAGGAGCATCAACAAAAGGCACTGTGGGTGCCTGTATGAGCCCTGTCTTTTCCCAGGCAGGAGCACTCAGATAAAAACCAAAAAACCCAAAAGGCAACAATTTCACCACTGATCAGGAAAGATTATGTTATTGGATTAACCTACAGCAGGCACAGACACGAACCCCTGTCTGCAGAGCTGGCCTGGGAGGATTCCCACAGCATGGCCCTGCAGTGGAGATGGAAACAAATGGGTGTTGGGGGTCACCCCCACCTTCCCAAACCACCCAAACTGAGATGCTGCCACACACTCAGTGCTGGCTGCAGGCAAAACTGGCTGCTCCAAGTCAAACCCAGGGTCCCCCTGGACAGAACAAACACCCACATTCTCTTCCTACCACCCCAGCTGAGTCTGCAGAGAAGGAGAATCACCTTTTTTTTCTCCTTTTTGCACAGAAAAGGTGCAGGGGAAGACAGAAGACAGATTAGCTCTTGGTGTGTTCTGCTGGACACAAGCACACAACCCCCTCCCCAAGGGTTTGTTGGTGTACCAGCAACCAGAGGTGTGTCCTCCCACTGCATCTCCAGTTTGGGGAGTGAACCTGCTGCATCAGGAATTCCCACAAACGCCCCCCTGCCCTGGGTGCCAGCTGGGCCCAGGAGGAACTGTCAGCAGATGTTCTGGGGAGGCAGATCCCTGGCAGGATGGGCACTGGTGTCACATGCCAGCAGCTGCCACCAGCCTGTGCCCTGGGCACCTCCCCACACCAGCCCCTGGAGCCAGGAACCAGCCACCCCAGCAAGAGGCTGCTGGAGCCTTTCACTGGGTAGTGGGGCAATCCCTACCCTCACTCCCAGCTCCTTTCCACTGGATGATCTGAACTGATGCAACCTCAGCCTCCCCACACTATCAAAGAAAAAAAATGACAGAATTTTTCTTTGGCTTTGTAGGTATTTTGACACTGGAAAAATAAATCACACAGAGAATCCTTGTCTTGCAGCAAATCATTGTCATTTCTGTGCTCATAACTGCTCTGTATTCCCTCATTCCCAGCAAGCAGCCTCTGCTCTTGGAGTGAGAGATGGAACACCGTGGGGAAAACCTGGGGCTGATGGTGAGACCTTTCCCAACAGATGGGAAATACCTTGAGTAACAACTTTTAGGGCTTCAAAGGAAATGTGCTGTAAAAGTGCCCAACAGCAGAGCTGGGGAGCTCCTGACACAGTGACACATGAGGTCATGATTCACTGGTGTCACCCAGCACACAGGACACAAACCCCATCCTTTGCTCCCAGGATTAGGCACAGGAAGGCATCAGTGCTCTGTGCTCTGTAACTGTCACACCATCCCACATTAACATGTTTCCAAAGAGAATGTAAGCAGATCTAATGAAATATGCAAGCTGAAAGTATTAGTAGAGCATGGACTTGGGGAAAAAGCTATATTCTTGTCAAAATGACTAACTGTACAGTGCTGCTCGTATTTATCTTCAAACATGTGCTTAATCTTTTACATTTTTAAGGACCTTACTGCTACTAAAAGGAGCCATTTAGTTTCTTTTCATATTTTGAAATGGCTTCGTGCAGAAAACCATATACCAAGTTTGCATAAAACATGTGAATGAAAAAAAAAAAAAAAGCATTGTAAACCTTCAGCCCAAGATCCCCTGAGATCTCTAACACAAACTGCTCCTTGCTTCATTTGCCTACATCAGCTGCACACCTGCTTCTCCCAGAAACATGGCTTTCAAAATGCTATAGCAAGGAGACCCATTTAAAGAAACACTTTTCAAATTTATCTCCCCATTGAACATTTCTTCCTGCATCATTAATACATCAGGGTGTAGACAAGTACCTCTGGATGCAACATTAAAAGAGGGATCTGTGTTGCAATTATTTACTTGCCATGTGACATGGGTTCAGTTAAAACCTTGCATTACAAACGTCCATCCAGGGAAGGACTGCAAAGCAAGTGACAGCTGGACAAAACAAAGTTTAGTCCATGATCTCAGACTTAATCTCCCTGCATTTCAGAGTCACTCCTGAAGGTGGAATATTATTACTAATGCTGATGTTTCTCTGCAATTTGGGTGTGGGCTAAGACCAGAGGTGCTTTTGCTTGGCCCAACCCAGTTTCTAAGTGGCTCGAGATGGGCATTGCATAAACCCCCTGAGCTGGCCATGCTCATGCAATCCTGCAAAAATCCCTTTTAAATACGGGACAGCACAGCCACACTTGGGTCACTGCAAGCCTTGCTCCAAGTCTGCATCACCTCTGACTGTGAAAACAATACCAGAGAGCTCTGACAACACCACCACTCAGTCTGTGGGGCATCTGAAAATTGTTAATATTAAAAAGCTGCCTCAAAAAATAAAATTAAAAGTTGTGCAAGAGGCCAGGTGCAATTCCGAGGGTGTTGTCCACGCTGACATTGCTTTGGGAAGCACTGTTCCAAGTGTGACAGGAGTCCAGTCTCAGTCCTGCTCAGTGCCAGAGACTGGCCTGGACTCTGTGTGACCTGAAGCAGTGCTGGCCTATTGCTCCCCTGAAATGGCAGGGGCCTGACTTAAGCCAAGGAGCTGCTCTGTCACTGCTGGACAACCTCAGCTGGGCAACCTCAGCTGCCTACACTGCTCAGGGTGGCAGCAGAGCAGCTAGAAAGGAAAGGCTGGAATTTTCCAGCAGCAAATCTGGAAAATCAGTTAACCCCCCCCCAAAACTAAACTCATTTTCTCTGTTCATCACGTCTGCAGCACTAAAAGATCTGCTATTGCTCATTTGTGCTGGAGGCTCAGGGGGATGGGTTGTGACTTACATGGTCAGCAATGGTCCGTCCCAGCTTGTCCATCCTTGACCCAGCCTCTGCGATCTTCTTGGCTGCACTAATCACATCTGACGTGTTTTTCAGTGGACCTTTACCTCTGCAAAACACAACAGAGTTTACCTTCTAGCACCAGAGAGCCACACCAGTGAACTATATATCACTTATTCTCACTCTGTTCCATGCAGTGCTGGAAGTGACTCCTCACCAAACTGCAGGAAAAAGGTTGGACAGAAATAGGCAGGTGCAACCATTACAGCACCTTCGTTTTCAAGACAGTTACCCCCTTTCAGCTCTTCCCCATATTCAGCTTAAATCTAGGAATAAAAACATCTTAAATTTTACTGCTTTAAGCAACCCAATGATGATGAGAGATAACATTTTAGAAGCCAGATTTGCAATTTTTATGGAATGGAACATCAAACTTAAAAAATAGTGTTGTATAATCTGGTAAATTAATTTCAAAAGGCATCGAAAAAGCTCTCTTTCTTCTGCAAATAACTGTGCTAGGAACTATTTCTGCAGTATAGCAATACTGAGAAGCCCTTAGAATTTAATGTTGTAAAGAACTGAGCAAATATATATATATTCCTTGGGACAAGAATCACCCTAAAGAAAGAAAGAAAGACAGGCAATAACTGCTGTGTATCTGTAGATCAATTTAAACAGTTATTACCACCCAGTCAGAGCACAGTAATGCGTCTCCCCAGTTAATATGCAGGCTTGAATGGGGCAACATTTAAAGGAAATTATAAGCAGGCTCCTCGGAGTACTTGCACCATGTTCCATTGAAAGCCCAGCAGCCAGTTCTGAGTGTGCACAAATGAAAAAGCCTCACCTGGTGAAGTCTGTCATTTCCATCATAATCATACACATCTGTTTGGCCAGGACAATGATATCGTTGCCACTGTCATCCCATTTGGACACTTCAGCATCCAATTTACTCTTTTCTTCCTGGAAGCTTGCGACCTGCTCAGCAATCTTGGCTTTCTGCTCTTGAGGGAGCTGAGCCATGATAGCCTGAAAGAGAGAGTTGTCTCACATTGCCTCCTGCTGCCATTTGTAGAAGGCTTTTTGGAACATTTCACTAATAACCAATTTCAGTCATGTAGATGGGGGATAAAACTTTTATAGCAATCCTCTACCTAGAGGCTTTACAGAGCCATTTCCTTCCATTTTGAATCGAAGTTTATGCTCTTTCTTAAGAAACAGTGCCCAGAAAGACAAGCTGACACCTAAAATATGGGCATTTGCATGATACAACTGTTAAGACTCCAAACAAATCTGCCACGTATTACCATCCCTTGAAGAAAAACTGCATGAAGAGGGGAAACTTGTCTTTTATAGAAAATTTTAACTTTTTAAAATTAAGTTCCACTTGGGTATTGAGGATAATAACAAATATTACCAGTCTCTTCCCTGCAAAAAGCCAGTTGTACTGTTTTGAAAGACATATACTGAGGATAGAGTAAGTAAAAATAAAGAGTATGTGCTTACTCCTGAATAAAATCTCTTAGACTGGGTTTACAGCCTGTATGGGGCACAATGCTCTTGCCTTCATAAGTAACAGGAGCACTCCAGGAGTCTTTGTTACGAAAAGTCCTCTGGCAGCAGCTGTGCTAAAAGGTAAATGAGCAATGTCTGCATTTAAATAAAAGGGGGAGAGGGTACAGGCTTGTACAAGGAAGGAGAGCACAAAAAATACTCTCAGTTGGTGTAATTCCAAAGCCATCGTGGCAGAAGTTTGATAAATAAGGCCTGGCTACGTCTTGCCTGGCTAAAAGAGCTTCCACAAAAAATCTGCTGTGGCACCTTCCCAAGAGTGTAAATTGTTATTGATCCAGAAGGGACACGTCAAATAAAAGCAATAGGTAAGGCCTGGTTTTCCTTCAATGTACTGATTTTAGGTTTTCACCTATTAATGACTATATATTGCCTGTCAATGCTTTCATTCTTAACAGTCATAGCAAATGCAGTTAGTTGAAATGATTTCATTTCTGAGCTCCTCTCAACATTGTCCTGATAAATGTTCAGTAGCCAAATACACACCAGCACGTGTGTGAGAAGACATTTTGTAACAATTTGTCGCCCATAAAGTTAGTATTTGTCTGTTGAAAATAGTTAATCCAATGGAACCATCTGCCCTGTACCTCCCTGCACTGTAGGTAGTGACTACAATGTCTGCAGAATCAAAATACGAAGCAATTAGTTGCTATTAAAAGGATTTTGAACTTTCAGAACATCCAAAATAAACCACAGACATTTCCCACATCCATCAGACCAACACGAGCTGCATTTCACTTCACCTCCTTTTCACAACGACACCAGAAACAAAGGACATCGCTTTTCTGATTCAATATTTTCATCACCACCCCCAAAAAATTCAACCTGGATTTTCAAAGCCTCTCAGACTGTTTCTTGAAGGCGGGTCACAGTTTTCCAATGCTCAGATTTCTGCCTCACCCTTGCGCTCTGTCCGGCAATGAGCTGATCATCTTCGGTCTGGATGCTGGTTCTGCTTCGGACATCGAAATCCTCGGTCTCAAAGTCAGAATCATCCAGCTCCTCAGGAGTCTGAGGGGAAAGCATTCAGTCAGAGTCAAACAACAGATTTCATGGCTCTGAAAATCAACAAGAATATTGTTTTTCAAGCAGAGAGAGTGGAAACCAGTGAAGGTAAAAATTATTCAATGTTTTCAACAAAAAGGTAAATACAGAGACTGTATCCAGCTCGTGAACACATGTGATTATACATGCTTGACTGCTCATGTTAAACACCATAGGGATCCCCAGAATTACACAGCAGTAACTAAACAGCTGAGATTTGTCAGGACACTAATGCACTCAGCAGCTGAAAGACAGAAAAAAGTTTGCAAAACGAACAGTGTTTTTGCAACTCGATTAAATGTAAAAGCATCACTTGAGATTCAGAAGCTGGAATTACCCACAGCTCTGAGGGCTGATTCAGAACCACAGACGGTGTCTTTAGCACAATTATGAATCAAAGCATCGACTAAATCAACAACAGATAAAATAGCTCAAAATTCACTCTTATCCCCCAGGAAAAGCTGACAAATTTTAGCTAGTAAGGGCCAGCTTTTATGCTGTAGGCTAAGCACATCTGACCCAGTTCCGGCTTGCCTAGGATTTATTTTTGCTACTGCCAGTCTGTAGCTGGCAAACTTTTTATAAAGCTTATCAAGTTTAAACAGCATGTTTGTCAAAATAGTACATCTTTGTTAGAGTGGCACTTCATGACAATTCTGCAGAGCTGGACCAACAAAGAACTTCACTGATAAATGCAATAAATTGTGATTAACAGATAAGATGCAAATAAAGTCCCTGTTCTTTAGATTTCTTTCCTATGATTTGAATTTCACAGACTTGTTTTTCAATATGGACACCTTGTGATACAGTTAAAATAGATATGGATACTCAAAATAGATGCCAAAAAGCAAAGGTGAATACACTGATAATCAAGACCTTGAGTATTCCAGCCACCATCTCCTCTCCAGGCCTTGGAGAACAGGGTATATCCACAAAATCACCAGAACATATGCTAAGAAGTAGCTTGGGATATCAATATTTAAAAAAACATTAAAAAACATAAAGGAAACAGTTCTGTTGTATGTTTACAAACTGTTTGTGAGCCTCAAGCCTCCTCCCTCTGCCCATCCATCCCTCTGGGGATACACAAAGTGTAATTCTGCCTTTCAACCTGCCACCAAGGGCAGAGACTCCTCTGTGGCGACGAGCGGCTGCCTGGGGCGCAGGGAGAGAGGGAAGAGCTTCTCTTCAACAGTGAGATTCCAGCTTTGAAAATACACTGCATAGACACAAAAAAGAGGTGTCTGAGTGACTTTTCCTGCTGGTCCCTGTAAAGAACAAGTGCCACTGAAGCAGCTCCCTGGCCCTGCCGAGCTCAGCTGCACCCCGGCGAGAGGAGCTACACCGAGACCCGGCGAAGTGGTGGCCTGGGATCCCCACCCGGATGGCTCCTTCATCCTAAAATAAACCCTTTGGATGACAAATGCCAACATTTGAACTCCTTGACAGGTCGCTGCTGTGTCACCAGGGAGCTGCCTTGGGCTGCTGGCAGCTGCAGTGGAGCCGTGGCACCCTGACATCACCTCGGAGCCGCGGCACAGGGGGAACGTCAGGAATCCTGGCACCGCCAGCTCGGCTAATTACTGCCATGTGGAATTGGCAGCCAGGCCTCCATGTCCTGAGTAACGAGGACTTCAGCAGGGGGGGAATCAAATTGGTTTGTCTGCATAGCAGGAAGGCACTGATATCTTCATCTAACATTGCTTGTCTATAAATCCTGAGTGAGTTTGAAAAAAATTCCACGCAGAGCGCATATGTGGTTACTGCTTTTGTTCTTTGTCATCTGACCCTTTGCTTTAAGCAGCAGACGTGGAAGACACTATTGCAATGGTTACCGTAATCACACATATTCTGGGGCTGTACAACCTTAATTTACCTATCACCAAACTGCATCTGCCATGGTTACCACTCTGAAAGATGAAGGCAGTTTCTCAGAGTCAGAGAAGTACAAGGAAAAGAAGGAAAAAAAAAGGAATAAACTCCCAGTATTTGTTTTTTCTGTGTCTGGCTTCTGCTCATTTTTGCCCCACTAAGATTCAAGAAATAGGCCCATAGATCAGCTTCAATGAGAACTTTCTTTTCTGCATCCCTTCAACCAACTGCAGGAGTCTTTCTGCTCCCAACAGCTGAACGCTGCCTGACCTGCCAGGAATTAGGGCTTCCAAGTCACACTCATTGCACCTGAACCATGTAACAACACAAGACACAAGGCCTCCGTGAGCTGCCCCTGTTCACCCAGGTTAGCCAATTAACAAACTACACGCTCCAGGAACTACCCACCGACCTCATCTCAACTTGCTTTTGACCAACCAGCATTAATTCTTAAAATTTACTTAATAAAGAGCCATTAGGTTTTATTTCTAAGCTCTCAAACTATCAACAAGCATCTACAGTTCCGAATTCATTTGCTGTTGTTAACTTAAAGGTCACTGATTTTAGCACATTAACGAGCAAGGCATTACCATGAGATTACAAAAGATGCGTGAAGGGTATTTAGCATCACAACTATCATCGATGCTCAGATCTGGGTAATGAATTTGAATCAAACCGTACTGCTCAAGTGCTCCACAGTGATTAGCAGTTTTAAGACTCTGAATGTTAATAGGAGCTAAATGAAAATCTTCTGCTGTCTGCTCTCAATTATACCGCTGGCTGTCAGTTCGGCGCAGGCAGGGGAAGCAGAGGAAACGCGGGAAGCTGTCGAGGTAAGTTGTGCTCACCCGGATCATCAGCACGGCTTTCCTGATATCCCGGATCCCATCGTAGACCAGCCGGGAAGCGTCGATAAACTCGTTCTCATCCATTGGCTGAGCGGGGTCTGAGCTCAGGGCTTCCACAGCAGCCTCCACTTGCTCCGTAAACCGCGGCATAACTGAGCTCGGAACACGACACAAGTCAGTCCCCACCCCAGTGCCACCTTCTGCTTCACACTCCCGTAGCAGTGTGTGTGCCTCACTTCTAACTATCCCTGGAAGCTGTTCCGTTTAAATTCAAAACATTTGTTACAGGAGCTCAAGTCTTAATCCACTTCCATTTCTCCTTACACTGCTGCTATTTGGTGTTTTCTCCACCAAAATTTATCACAATTGTGACAAGTTTATCACACCTGTCTAGTGGACAAGGAGGAAACACCCAGAGAAGTCCTTAGAAACTGTGGGATAAAATTATTAAGCGTTTATTTGATGTTCCCTGTAGATGTACATCATTTTTCTGGGAAAAAAATAATATTACCACCAGGAAACTCAAGTTTAAGAAGGCACTGGAAGGGGGCAGGTTGTACTGCTGCATTTCAGTGACTCATTGTGCCCCAGGAAGAACATCCCAGAGCCAGTTACAGTTTGCTGTTTCTTCAGTGTCACCCTTGATTCTTCATCAAAGTAATTAAAGCAAAACCAACATCTAGTTGTTGGCAGAGCACTCACTGAAGCAACCAGAACCCTTCCTTACCCTGTGTGGATGTCAGCAGCTAGTTCAGAGGAAACACCCCAATTTGGTGTTCAGGTGTGGGGCACTGCAACCTACAATGCTTTTTTAAACGTTGTAAAGATACTCTACAAAATTTACCCTAATCATTACCCCAAATTTACTCTGGTGGGCCAGTGTGATGTTCCTTCTGGATCCTGAACACCTTCAGACCCTGGTCCAACACTCCAAGACAATCCCAGCACAACTTTCAAGCCATCACGGAATGAGCCGTTTGGGACTCATTCCCAGTGTTTTTGCTTCCCCCAGCTCAGTCCATTACATCGAGCACACGCAGGGACACCTCGTGCACTGCTGAGCTTTAAGCCAATCCACACAACAAAATTACACTTCTCACTGTGAAACAGCTCTGCAAGTAACTCCCACTAATTTTCATTACAGTAAATTGAGCCTTTAACAGATTTCACAGGTACATCAGTACCCAGCTGCCCACATGTTTTCAAACAACACGACTTGAGGACTCCTGGGAGTAAGTGACCCTTACCTGTGTTGGAGAGTAGCTTGGTTGCTTCCAACACCTTCTCTGTGTAGACTCCAGGTTCGTAGTTGTCCATTTCCGACGTGACCACATGAATGACTCGGGCGGCGCGGCCCCGGATCGCGCCCGCTGTGCGGTCTAAGCCATCAACATCCTTTTCTTGGAGAGCAATCACACATTTGTTTACATCTTCTAAAATGTGATTCTCTGGTGGTAAAAGAAGCAGGATTTAGACAGCAATATCTTCTTTTCCGTTATCAGCATCACAAGTGCTCAGTCTGGGACCTGCTCTATAAAACCTCCATGGAGATGCTGTCAAGAATTGATTTTTAAGCTCACTATGACCAGCAAACAGTTGCTCTTCCAAAGTAGGTGTCAAAAAGTCATCAGTCCATCCCCCAACTGGCCCTTTTTGTACTCAATGTTACCAACAGGAAAGCTGAATTCTCCCCTAGTGTGCTTCTTTGTATATTCCTCCCCTGGACTGCCCAAGTCCAAATACCTGCAAACCACTCCCCCATCATTCCACGGGCGTGGGTCGATGAGGCACCTCCCCAGCACCACACCTAATCCACTCAACACTCTAATAGACCAGGGCATTTGTTGCATGTTTCTAGCTTCCTCCACAGTGTTTTCCAACAACCACACACATACCATCAGAGAATATTACACTGTTAGTCCCCCATTCCAATTTGAGACACGTCATGTATGTGATGAATTATGGGGAAAGCATTCCAGCCACTGAGTACTCACTGCCTCTTCAGAAAACAAAAAAAAATAAAGCCAAGACCTCTGTTTGCAATTTACTTTTCAATATTCGTTTTCTTTTTTATACAGAGATATTTCCCCCCATTTACCAAGTCCAAGAAGCCCAAAATGAGTAAAACCTCTTAAGAGATTTCTGAAGATGCCTAAAGAGATTGGGATCCTCATTTGGGGAAACCTATCCAAAAGATCTCCCAAACTGTCATGAGAGACTTGCAAACTCTGTTAGAGACCTCTTCAATGTATCAGTACCAGTGCTTTGATATCACCTTCCAAGACCAGCATTTGGGCTGCTTGGTAAGAAACCAACTTGGAAACATTTCTGCTCTGTCACTTAAAACAGTTTCCAGCGTTACTTACCATTGACTTAATCATTCTACACTGCCAACCCCTGCAAGTGGCTTTTATTCCCTCTGCAGGTAGTAAAAGAGCCATTTAGCAAGAGTTTGTAGAGACAAGAAGCTCACAGAGTTGGCTGATAGAGGATTTGGAGGAACTGCCTGAAAGGGTTGCTGTGGGAAGTTATGCCTGATTTACATAAAATTAACAGAGCCAGGTGCAATATTGCGAGACTTCTGTAAGTAACCTGGACAAAAACGACACTTGTGAAATCCCTCTGAAGCAACTCAGCCTGAACAGGTTCAGCTGAGGGCAGAATGTGGCCCTGGGAGAGAGAAGCCCAGGTTCATTAGTGATGTGACAAGTCAGTGAACAGGCAGCCAAGGCACAGGAGCCTCAGCGAGGAGCAGGGAGGGTATTTAAAGAGGAGACAGCCCACAGAAAAGGCTTCGGCGCCAGGCCAAAACAGACTGTTTATTGCTTCAATTCCTTAATGAATAAATTAAGCCACAGACCATTTAAAAGCCTCTTTGGATTATCTGAACTTTAATAAAAGGCACGGACAAAATGAAGGTGAATATTTAAATGTCTGCTGATCATTTAAAGTCTTTTGCAGACGAAGTGGCCAGAAAGTCACTTCCAGAGGAAGATAACCCATGGGGCAGCCTGCAAAGGGCCTGGGGAAGTGCAGGGCTGTCAGGTGCATCCACTCTGGTTACACTCTCCAGCTGGATGGTAACAGACAAGATCTGACACCCTGCCGTGTGCTTGTAAATACACCTGTCCTACAGGCACACGGACACCAGTGGCTGGTGCCAAATGCCATCTGCTGAGGCTGGGGTGGCAGAGCCCAGGAAATGTTGATGTGCAGGTTCACCACCAGCACCTCTGGGGACGGGAGAACATCATCCTGCATCAAAACCAACTCCTCCTGCTGAGCTGGAGAAACATCTCACAGCAACAGCACATAGCAATGGTGAAGGGAATTTGACCCATCAAAATAACTGTAGAGAAAATGGTGTGGTTGGGAAACAAGGTGAGAGAAAAGATAGTTTTTCAACAGAAATGATTTTTAGACCAAACAAGGAAATACATTAAACTGTGAAAAGCTACAGAATATAAAGTCTCCCGCGACTGTCAATCCTCAATCCACCCCCACTAAACACCTTCCACCTCCACCCACCTCCACATTAAAGGGACTAAGCAATCCCTTTCCAAACTGTCTGTGAAGGAGTCTGGGGGCTACAGGACATCAAAATGTAAGTGCAGCAGTTGGGAGATGAAGCCATAGATGCACAAATACAACTGTGCTCCTTTGCTGCGTCTTAGCACAATTTCCATGCTGGAACCTCTGTTCCACGGGGCACTGGAGGAACCAGGTCAAGCAGCAGTGCCGGCAGACGCGGTCATGGAGCCAACCCTGGAGTGTTCAGACACTCGTAAAGACAGTGCTCATCTTGTAACGAGAAGGACAATCAGCGGGCCCAGGCAATATTCATCGGGAGGCTCTTCAGGAAAATAGTTCCACTGAGATGGGCAATCTCTGGCATAAACCTCTCTGTCAGCAGCGGAGGAACAGAAGGCAGCAAATGGAATGTTTTTTTAAAAGGATTTCAAAGGAGATCCAGGTAATTTCAGAACACTGAATTTGACAATTACATGGTGCTATCAGCAACTGCTCCAAAGAACAGAGATAGCAGGCACACCAACACACCCAGAGTGCTTCGGGAAGGCACAGATAAGAGGGGTAAGAATTACAGAAGGTACAGAAGAGCTCTGAAATGAGAAATAATGAAACGGGCAAAGACCGCGCAGTCAAGAGACAGATGACTGACAAAGCAGAACTAACTCTGTGCATTTACAAACTGCATGAAGAAAGAGAGGAGGGAAAAAGCCTCTTCACCATCTTCTACTACAAGTAGGGGCATCAAATGAAGCGAAGAGGCGACACTGCCAAAACAAGGAGGTTCTTCACACAGAGCACACTTCCAGCTGGGAAACCCACACGGGAGGATGGAGGTGCCAGCGGTTTATAATGGTCGAAAGAACAACTAACACCAGCTTAAATGAGAAAAATCTGTCAAGGGCTGTTCAGTAAGCGGCACCTCTGATGCTGAAGCTCCCTGAGCTGCACATCCCTCATGGTTGGGAGCACATAGAAAAGATCTTTAGGCCACAGGGCTCCTCTGCCATTCATCTCCTGTGCCCTGACAGTGAGCCATCCCCAGACTCTGTCCTAACTCAATGGGGCCCCTCTGCTATACCCTTCTTAAAATGCTGTAGCCTGAAACACTGTGCATTGAAGGATCCTTCTTCCATGATGTTCTGCTGTTATCTAAACCCAACGTCTCTCTCATCAAGCCTTTACTACCATTCTGTAGCATAAGCTGAACAGTGAAGCATTCCTTTCATGATGGACAGCACACCACATTGTAGGAATGTGGGGTGGTTCTTATATATATTTCTATATACACACACACATAGACTCACAAGAACTCTTTTAAATTCTGCTTACATCCCAGTTAGTAACTGATACAAACATTCTAATAACCCCAAACAGCACTTGGTATAAATCATATCTGCCACAATTTTATCCAAAGAGGAGTTCAGACTTTTAGCAGATGAATTGGACTTGTGGCATTTATATGGAAAACATTTATCAAAGTTCAAACAAATAATATTTAAAACAATATTTATTGCTTTAATATTTTTCTACCATCTCTCTGATAACATAGCACATATAAATAATTACTGAATGCATTTGAGCACCTAGAGTAGCTTCAAAGTACATTTCCAGGGCTTCATTTTGGGTGGTGAACTCTCCTCTGAGTCAGACTGTCACCATCCCAGAAAAGAAACATTCCCTGCTTATTGCCAAGCCCTTGGAACTCTGCAGAGCACCCCAGCAGGGCCAACACCACAACCCCAAAAGCAGAGCTCCCATCTCCTCGAGTGGCCTGCACAAGGGTGCTGATCCCTCAGTGCCAGTGCCCTGATCCCTTTGGAGGCTCACCTGCCAGTGGGATGCAGCTCAGCAGCTCTACACAGGCTGTGCTTGCAGGGACTGACAGCTTCTCCTCTTTAAAATGTTTGTACAATTGTGGGCAAGCTCCAAGCGGAGCCTCAAACTTCAGCACACAATTCCCTCTAAATATATTTCCCCAGAAATAGGCTCCTCACAGCTGTGCCACTGCAGCTCCTGCTGCCCCAGCCAGCGCAGACAGAGACAAAGAGCTCAGCTATTCAATTGCCTAATAAGTTTATGCAAACTCATAGCAAAGAGAAATTTTTATTCAGAACCCAGGGAACCGCAGTACAACACGTGTGATAATGCAGGTGACTCATCACAGAAACACCACTTGGGTTGGGTTTTTTTGTTTCGCTTGGGTTTTCTCTCTCTCCTTTTTTTTAACAATTAAAAAAAAATAGTCTTTTAATTCAGGACCTTAATTTTTCAACTACCTTTTCTATGTTCACCTGGTACTTCTGACTCCACACATCTTCCTGTGATGTCTCTCTTTACAGCTGGAGGTTTTAGGTCACTTGAAATGCCCAAACCTGCTTGCACCAAGGAAATCAGACCCCCAGTTTGTAGTGGTGATTTGTGAACACAATTGCAGTCACAATTCACACGGTTACATCTCCATGTCCTCTGATTAGAGCAGAATTAAAGGACATGGAAATAAAAATGCCTCCATTATTTTTAGGTCACGGCAGCTAATAGTGGGTCTTTATCAAGAATGCTGATAAAATGGATTATCTTGGCAAGCACTTTGTCATATGCAATTATTAATCTATTATAATGATCCAATCTTTTTAAAAAACTGTTAAAACTTTACTAAAGCTGACCTGGATAAAAACAAGTCACGTTTTACTTTAATTAACTTGTACGACCATGGTTTGATACTCAGTTTTGTTTACATAAAAAGAGTCTGAAGTGAACTGAGGGATCATCTTTTTTGTTAGTTCCTACCTTGACCATAATTATGTTCTATTTCCCCCAAAGTTCCTGCTGAGGCTTGGCTGCAGTAGCTAGGTGATAATTCATCATTAGTTCAGCCAGCAATTCCAAATCTTGAGACATAAAGTGTCTTCTCCTTGAGCACAGATCTCCTGCTGCAGTCTCACACCTCGCTCAGCAGAAGATGACACTTACCAGGTGAGATGTACCAACACCACCCCTTCCAAAACCAGGAAGACTTCAGAACATGTCAAACCCACTGGTTTGCAAGAATAAGCTCACTTAGGAGACCGAATGTTTCTGAGATTGCAGGCCTGGTTACCTGATACAGCCAGGAAGTCATCAATGGAAGTGATGTCATCCACAGCATCCGTCAGCACTCGGACTTGCCTCTCCCACTGCTCTTTGAAGAGATCCATGTTTTCCTGAGCCAGCTTGCTTTGGGGCTTAGCAGCCAGAGCCAGTGCAGCATTAATGACCTGTAAAACACCTCTGGAGTTTTAAAACATATCCCAACGAAACAATTACCTTCTGTATGTTTATCCAATGAACTTCACAGCAGACAAAGCAAGTTTAATAAGTTTTGAGGAACATGATGTTTAAACACAAAAGTGTTTAATTTTGTTGCTCTCACATCCAACTCATACCTGCTTCGACATTTATTATGGTTAGTTACTAGAAGCAAAATCACTTGGCAAGTGTTCACAAGAGCTGGTTTCACCTGTCTTTAACAGCTCATGGTAACAAGGTGTTGCTTTCTGAGTGCAGGCTGTGTTGTTAAGTATTTTGGACAGGATGATATTTAGTACACTGGAGGCTGCATTTCCTAAGCTACTTGCCAAAAACTGAGTAAAAAGGTCAAAAAAGGATTAATCTTACACAGTCTGAAGTAGAAACAATATGTAAATACAAAATTAAAGATAAATTTTGATTTATCCCTTTTTCTTAAAGCTTTACTCTGGATTTTGCAACTACTTGTTATATTATCTTCAGATTTCTGCTGTGGCTGTGAACGAGCCAGATTAGCCAGGGAACAGGAGGAGATGCTCCATCTGAATATCCCCTACTAACCTTCAAACCCTAAGACCTTGTTTTCCTATGCATTATGTTGTGCCAACTAATTGGTCAGTTAAACGACCACAAAAGCCTCTTTTGGGTGTGGGAAGGAAGCAACCTCAGCAGCCTGCTCCTGCTGCACTGGTCCCAGCAGAACCACCTGGAGAGGTGCCAGGTGTGAGAAACCATCCGCAGTCAGAGCGACGTGACAATCCCAGCCTTGTTCCCAAGCACCTGAGAGTCAGAGCTAATTAACTTCCAACTTCAACGTGTAATTTTTCTTCTCTAGGACTGTATTAATTTCACAAAGTTGCCGACCAAAACATGCAAGCACCAGATGTTCCTGCTTTTCCAAAATCTACTTTCTCTACCTGCTTCATTTAAAAGTGTCACAAAGCATTTAAAAAAATATATAACTCACTAAACATGAAAATGATGGTGGTGTCAAACGTGTCGGGATGGCACTGAATGAATCAGGAGAAGGAGGTTGATTCACCCAAGGGATGCCAGGAATTAGCAGCGACTCAGGAAAATCCACGGAAAAGCTGGGCTGCTCTCCACGCTGCCATCCTGCCTCTGGAGATGGAGGCTGTGAGTCTGGGTCACAAATCAAACCCAGCTCGATGGGTTTGATAACACAGACAAATGGGAGAAGCAATGTGACCTGAGCAGCATCTGTTCAGGGGCCTGTGGGGATGCACACACCTCTGAACCCTGTCCTGTCCTTCACCAACAACGTGGGGTCCCCTCTGCTGCTGCCCTTGCTCCTGCCACCCCTTCTGCATGGCACCTGCAGGAGTCAGCAGGTCCCTCAGAGGGGGACCTGCTGCCACCCTCACTCACACTGTCTGTTAAAATCATGGGTGTCCTGAAAGCCCCCTAAAAGCCTTGTGACACCTACGAAAATGATGCTTAAAATTTAAAATCAGACAGAAACAGAAGTTTTAGAAAGGTAAATCTGTCCTTTGCTCTAGAGGCCACAACAGGCAGCTTTAGCAGGGCTGACAAAACTCTTCACTCTGTGGAGAGCTTCGCACTCATGTGGGCAAGCCATCCTGGCCACGTCTAGCCACTGCCATCTCTTGCCCCGGTGTGATGGAGGTAATGAATTAACCACCTATCAATCAAAATCTAGACAGCCACGGTTTTATGAAGATAAATCCAAAAACCAAGTGTCCTGGAAACAGAAAAGATAAACCAGACAATGCTGCAGAAACCTGACCTCAGCTTTTATCCTGCTAGAAGCTGTGACTACTGAGACAGAGACGATGGTGATACCAAGGGTCAGGACATTTTCTCTGCTCCTCTCTAACTGCCTTGGCCAATATCAGATATAAAGTATCCTTCAGGCACTGAGACAGGGCAGCACTAATGCTGAAGGAACATATGGCCTGTGTACCTGTGAGATGTTTGTCTGGACGGCAGCATCTGTCTGGACAATTAATCTTTGCCAGCAGTGCATGTCAAGCCCAGATGCCCACGTTAAGCACCTCATCACAGGTAATGGCAGAGCTGTCATAGATACAGGGCCCAGCAACTGCCCCTGAAACTCAACCTGTGCATCCTCACCACATCCAAATGCAGGAGGCACAATCTGCACCATCCTCCTCCCAGCAGGTAGCTCGTCCAAAAAGGAAAAAGTTTATTTTTTTATATATTACAGCAAAAATGTATGGCCAAGGCAAATGTGTTTTACAAAAATGACCAAGTAAAACTAGTGTGTAATATCTCCCCCACAGGCAGACATGTCCTGCATTAGGAAAGCAATGCTACAGATGAGGAAAGCTGGTGGGGATATTGAAGGTTATCAAGGGATACCACGGAGCTAAAGACAAGCCTACAGCTTAGGAAACCCATCCAGGTATGTGTGTGCTCAGGGAGAAATTCAGGGCAGCAAACACAGTTCAATAGTCCTTTTTTATAGCACATACCCCATCTCAGTGTGCAGAGTGGCTATAACATGCAGCTTTAGCAGGGTGATAAAAGCCTTCACTCTATGGAGAGCTTTGCATTCATGTGGGCAAGTCATCCTGGACGTGTCTCACACTTCTGCTCGAGGAAATGTCCCAGGGATTAGTGATAACGCCCTGTACATGATCTATTCCAGTGAATACACTCTTACAGGGCACTTGGTATCCAGCAGAGTGATGGATTTATTTTCCAAAGATGCTTAGAGAGACATGGGAAAAGGAGAGGGATGCTGGATCTTAAATAGTCTGTATACAGAGCAGGACTATGATTCCTTTATTATCTAAAAATGAACAGTCAGGGGGAGGAGGGAACACTTTTTAAGGGCAAGGGAGTGATCACAGTACACTATTGCTTCTCCAAAAAACATGAAGCATTGGGGCAATTATTTTAAAATATGAGTAACTCTCACATGAAGCAGGTATATAGAGTTAAAAAAAAAATAGGAAGACCGTGTCCAGGCTACCCGAAATGTAGCCACTTCCATGTAAAACATTTGGCAATTTCAGGGAAATATTCTGTATTTCAGAGCTTTTCAAAATGCTGCCAGAGCACTGCGATCACAATGACTCACTGAAGTTGTACAAAGAAAAGAATCAAACAGGGACATTTTGAGACCATCCAGAAGGAAATGAAGCATGGCAAGAAAACACACTATTTTTATCGGTGCTTTGTTTCATGTAGCGATTGCACTGCTCAAGTCAGACAGCTCCACGCTCCATAACATGCTTCCAGAGGGTTCCTTGGAGCTGCTCTCCTGCACCTCACAGCTTCCCGAGGCAGCAGCCAGGCCTTGGCAACACCCCGAGACTGGGGAGGCTCAGGATTCCAAAGACTTCCAACTGATGTCTCAATCTGTACCTCAAGTCCTCTTCTAATCCCTTGCATGGGAGGAAACTGCTGCTTTTTTTCTGGGTTTATTTTCCCTATTGAAACTAAGGATGTCAGATACTGGTTGTATCCTTATCCTTTTGCAGGGCAGGGCTCTCCAAGGCTCCCTGTACAGTGACTCCTGTCTGTGGAGGAGCTACTGCAGCTACTTTGCCCAGAAACTCTTAAAAAGCAAAACTATTCCAGGACAGAAAACACCTGAACCTCAGAAAAACTTGTGGGTAAATTAGAGCCACTGAGTCAGCCAGAATTCATTTTTTTAGGCTTAATTTAGGATGGCTTCCTGCCTCACCTTTATAGCACCTCATCCGAGAGACTGAGAGAGGCTCGAGGAGAGCTCTCACACATGGTGGTGTTCCTCCAAAGAACACCTGGCTGGCACAGCCAAAGGAAGGAACACCCTTTGGGAAAAGAAACCTATCACCCATCTATTTGCACGGCATTCCCCACCGTTGTATCTCACTCCAGGCTCAGGGCACACCAGGGCTGTGACCCCCACTCCTCTCCATCTCAGTTTTTACTTTTTGCCTCAGTCTTTTTGATAAGGATCCGCTGCTCTTCCCAGGAGACTGTTCTTTCTGCAGCTGATTTAGCTTTGCCTGTTTCCTGCAGGGTGGGTTTCAGGATGTTACTGTGCCTCAACAAGGAGGCGTTTTTCAGTTTCACAAGCTCTAAAGCAAACACTCAGCCCTTTCCCCTCACTACACACCTTTTCTTTACAACCAAAACATCTGCAGTTCCTAAATAACTCACTTGGGTTGTTTCATACAAAGCCTTGATTTACCAGATTTCTTGTGGCATTTGGGTAATGAGTTGGGAAGTAGCTCCGTGGCCCTCAAATTTGGGATAATTTGCATTTGTAAAAAAGAAAAAGCTATAAAACAGGCCCCTACCCATCAGCTCTCATCTCAGGGGACGAGGAAGAAGTGACACACACAAACCATGCCCCCATGGGGGTGTGAAACCAGTTTTACTCAGGAGTATGTGGAAGGGAGCCTTGGGTGCTCCCTTGGGTGCTTGATTTCACTGCTGCCTCACAGAGCACTCTTGTGATAAGGAGATAGAGGTATAGCACAATTCTGGAATCAGATCTTTCCAAATGGTCACCAAACAAATTCCTGACCTTACCACCAAAGCTGCCACACCAGCTGAGCCCAGCCAGGATTCTGCCCTTGCCCAGGTGGGTTTTAATGCCTGCATTTTTCTGTAATGAAGAAAGCATGGCTTGCTTACTGGCAGTTCTAAGAAGCTGCTCATAATTTAATTTCACATACACAAGATGCCAAAGTTACCTCCATGTCACCCTACTCATGTCTCCTTCCCTGCTCCTAATTGCATTTTACTCCAAATGGAAAAAATGGTTTATAAGCAGGACATTTAAGTCGCTTCCAGTTACATGCAAGGCCAGGTTTGCATCCCCCTGCCTGTGTGTGCTACCCCTCCATGTACTTGAATACAGCAAAAAGCACTCTGCAGGCTCTGATGAGCTGAAATGCCTGGGAGCAAAACACACAGCAGATTGTTTTACACTTTCAGAAGCTCTAATGGCAGTGCCCAGCCAGTGCACAGAGGTTGATGCACCAAAAGAAGAAGGAAAAGTTTCCTTTGATTTCCAATACTTTGTTCCATGTATAAAGGCACTTTGAGCCCTTTCCTTTCCTGCAAGTTATGCACGGAGTGACTGCAGGGATCTCTGCAGAGATACTTGTGTTGTGGCAGTGCTGGAACGACCACAGATACAGACTGGAATAACACAGAATCCCAGAATGGTTTGGGTTGGAAGGGGCCTTAAAGATCATCTTGTTCCAATGGCAGGGACATCTTCCACTAGCCCAGGTTGCTCCAAGCAACATCTAACCTGGCCTTGGACACATCCAGGGATCCAGAGGCAGCCACAGCTTCTCTGGGCAACCTGTGCCAGGGCCTCACCACCCTCATAGGGAGGAATTTATTTACTATCTGACCTAAACTTCCCCTCTGTCAGTTTGAACCCGTTCCCCCTTGTCCTGTCACTCCAGTTCCTGATGCAAAGTCCTTCTCCAGCTTCCTTGTAGGCCCCCTCAGATACTGGAAGGTGCTCTTGGTCTCCACACAACCTTCTCTTCTCCAGGCTGAACAGCCCCAGTTTTCTCAGCCTGCCCCTGTAGGGGAGGTGCTCCAGTCCCCTGAGCAACATGACCTTCTCCAGTTCAGCATACTGGCAAAGTAGCATTTGCTATAAAGACTATTTGCATATAAGGTATAGATAATTATCCTATCAACTTCCCCAGATATGGAAAAAAGCATTTTCATTTGTGGCTGAGGACTGATATTGTAGTGCCAGTCAAATTAGACGCTGAAAGAATTTTGGTGCCATTTGTTCTGGAATCTTGCTATATTTTGCATTTTACCGATTTCAAGTGCTAAAGCTTTGGGGGTTTCAGGGATTCAGTGCCTTTTCTGGAAGCTGTTCTGCCTCTGTACTCCCCAGATCCTGTGCCTGTGATGAAACATGGAGTCCTTACCCATGAACACACCTTCTTCTACACAACTGAATTCCTTTCCCCTGTTCATTGCTTCTTTTTATGCATCAGTAACTGCTGAAGTTTCTAATATTGTATCTTTTCTGGTCAGTCTTGGCCTGTGCTGGCATTTCTTCCCAGCAAGGATACAAATGTGTGATACAAATCTGCAACTCAAGTGTTAAGTTTTTAATAGAAGCATTTCTACTCAATGCCAATAAAATGTTTCAAGCACCTGTAATTAAACAGTCTGGAGACAGATCTGCTAGTTAGAACATTCAAAAAATCTGACAGTCTTTCAAAGAGATGAAAAAAGGGGACAATTGTTTGATGTTAAGTCTTTACTGCAAGAAAAATTAAGATTTCTTCTCCAACAGCCACGAGGGAACTGGCAGTGACTGAGGGCTCAGGGAGGACAAAATCTGCTGGTCACATCTGGGTTTGGTTGATTTGAGGGGGTGGATTGGAGGGGTTTTTTTTGTTTCTCTACGATACTCTAACTTTTAAACAAAAGTTTTTGGAACTCTCCATGGGATTCTTAGGCTTTGGTGTTTTGCTGTGTGTCCGTAGGTGTGATCACATATGAGCCATCTGCCTCATCAGAAATCTATAAGCAGCAAATGGCTTTTCAAGCATTTCAAAACTGCAATAGAAGGATGTGGAACAGCAATTATTAAAACAAGATGTTAATATGAGAGAAGCCGATTTATTTTTGTTTAAAATGTAATTTAATCCAGGAATTATCTGGAGTCAGTTTAATGGGTGACACTCGAGTGTCACGTGCTGACCACGCTCCGGGATGGAGGGAGCACGGGGAGGGTGGGCAGAGGTTCTGCCTGGTGTCCTCCCAGTATTTCTAAGGAGGATGAGCTATTTGGGCTGTGGAGGAGAAAGGCAACCAGCTTTGCCTTCCAGATGGGATAGCAGGTCCTGTGTGTCCACACCAGGGAGGTACAGGTCTCCTCCTGCAGCACATTTCCCAGGAGATGGTTAGACTCCAGGGCAATGGGCTCCAGCTTTAGCTGGCAGAAGCAAACACTCAACCTGATGGGAATTCTACTCCATAATTCCTTTTTAGAACTCCCAGCCTGACTGCACTTTGCTTAGGAGTCTATAGATGAACTTCATGGAGGCTGTAAAAACTGAGAAAGTCAACGTATAGCTGGTAAAAGGAGCTCAAGTGACAACAGACTGTCACATCAAAAGGCTGGAGAATTCTCCTCCCTTTCGAGAGCTGTGCTGGGGCATTCTCACTATTGCTTTTAACACCTACAGCTTGCATGATCAGAAACACTCCCATGGTTTAAGCTCTCTTCTCAGGCATCTTTAATGCAAAATGCTGTTACAAAACAGCCTTTGCAGGCTCCAAAGCAAGTACTTCTTGGAAACAGAGCTCAGAAGCCAGAGCTAGGAGCGAGGATCCAGGTTTCTGAGTGGAGATAAACAAAATCTTTCCCTAATTCACCATTGGCAGACTCTGTGTTTAGCAAGAAGGCAAAGAAAACTTCCCCCCCACCACTCTGCCAGGCAAATGCATGCACAGGCAGCTCTTCCAAGCATTCCACAGCAGTAATTTTCCATTTCCATTATAAAGTCATGTTAAGCTTTTTTTTTTTTTTTTTTAAATTTCATCTTAACCCCCTCCAGACTGGCTTGGTGGTTTCCCCACCACCCAGCAAGGCATGGACCTGTGGACAAAGGTGCTCCCCTTCCATGCACAGACTTTCAGCAAGGTATGCTCTCAAAAGAAAGAATTCAGGCAGGCTTGTAAGTCAGGGCTTCATGAGGAAAACATCAGTGACGCCCTGAAGCTGCCTGATTTCTCCCCTGTAAACCCAGGCTAACACAAATCACCCAGCTGGCTGCTCCAGAGCAGGCACAGCTCTTCCCAACAGCTCCTCCTGCACCATCAAAAGGGAGCTCTAAATATCCCATTAAGTCTTCAACTTCACATTAATTTCTGTGCTAATTGGCTGGGGACCCACAAATAGAAAGGAAGATGTTACTCCTGAGGAAGAGCTGATTTCCAGTAACAAAGCCACACCACACAAATTAACTATCTGCTTCTGTAGAGACTTTTGGATGAAACATTTTCAGCATCTTCTTCATCCTCAAAGAACTAGATTTCAAACATGGGAATGTCTGAACCCAAGGGTGACACTGCAAAGGACTCACTGCTTGTCCATACCAACAAGACTTCCAGGTTTTCCCTGGCCAGTTTGAAGAGTTGCCTGTTTCTTACTCCTGCTGCCAGATCAATGGCTCTTGATGGCAAGGGAGTGAATAAAGGCTCTATTTGAGATACAGCTTTTATAATTAACTCTACAGATTGATTTCTGCAGAAATCATTCTTTAACCAGGAATTCCCTACTCGCAGAATGGCCTCTACTCAGCTAAACTATTTAAGAGGTTACCTGGGACTCAAGTGCATTAAATTTCCATTCCATCCTTTCAACCCCAGCAATACCTTGAATTACACTTCATACATCTTATTTCTGTGTGATATTGATACAGTCACTTGAGTTTCTGAGACTATCATAATTACTGACTGACTTGACTCATTCTGAATCCAACGTTTTCCCGGAAAAATACCTCCTAAGCCAAAAAAAAAAAAGGGGGGGGAATATAATGTTGGGTTTCATCCATATCTTATACCTAATTCACTCATTTGTTCAGCATGGCCACCCAAAAGGAATCAAGCAGCAGCTGCAAATCTCATCAGGAATAAACTGCAAAATAAATAGGTAATTATGTAAAAAAGGAAATAAAATCCCAGTTTGCTGTTCTGGATATCTAGAAGCTTTTAGAGATTCTACAGAATAGCCGAGGTTTGGAGACTGCTGAGTGAGGCAGCTGAGGAGGAGGACGATGAAGTGCTGCATCACTTACACTGGCACAAGACAAACTATTGTTAGGAGAAAACACAGATGCCATTTGTAAAACAGCTTAGACAAGTGCCCCTAATTATCTCTCAGGATTCACAACATGTTTAAATACTCTTAGAGCATTAAAGAATCAACCCGAGAGCATGTAATGTAACATAAAAGCACTCTTTCAACTGCTATGAACATCTATAGTGTCATTTACTAATCTCTTGGTGACGACCCTGAAATTAAGGCAAGACTGTGCAGTGGAGCATCTAAAGTGTAGGCTTGGAAGTTCAGAGATGTGACCTTTGTAAAGCCAAAATCCATCAGTTAAAGCCCTTGTGCATTTATAGATACTCAGAGCTTCCAACGTGTGTTAAATATATTGTCCATAATCCCTGAAGTCAAAGGTTAACAGCTGCACTTCAGGAGATGTGGCTCCACTGGTGACTAGTGACTACAGTTGGGTCACTATTTCATGCTGACTATTATGGTGCTTATTTCATACAGGAGTAGAGTTATTAAAATAGGCAGTTGTTGGAAAAACAAAGATAGAAGAGTCTGCAATACACACAATTTCAGCAATGGGGAGGAGAAAACACCCCCACAGAATTGGACACTCACCAAAAACACATTCAAAGGAAAACCTAACTTTCTTCAGATGATTATTTTCAAAAACACCAGCATTTGTTTGGAACACCATGCGTTAGACACCCATATTCTTGGAGACAACTGGGAAAAAAATTACATCAGCCTAGTTGGCTACTTCAGGAAAGAGCAAGCCCTTATATTACATAAAATGGATTTTCAAAATCTTTTTCTTCCACATGCTTTGTTCCAACTGTAAAACTTGACCTTTGGTTTTGAGCAGCCCCAGATGTGGGAGGCAGAGAAGGGCACAGCCAGCACAGCTGATGCACTGGGCCTGGGGCTGGATGCAGGAGTGGGAACCCACAAGCCACTGTAGGATGCCAAAAGGCCTCCTGGATAGCATTTAGTGCTTTATCTTCACCTGTTTAACAGCACTCTTACTTGGAAGTAATGCAAAGGGTAAAACAGTACTGCTTTTCACACTAGCTTCACCTGTTCCCTCAAAATTCCCCTCCTGCTGAGGCGGGTACAGGTCAAAACCATTTTCTTCCCTTCAAGTGGCTTTAAAAAAGACCCGTATATATGGGAAAACCATACATATTCCAAGTAATCCTGAGACAGTACACCTTATTTTCATAAAATGCCATTTCACCAGTTTTTCTGAGCACATATTTTCCATTAGTTCCTCTTTACCAACAACAGCTTATTTGGATGTTTTAGATCTGAATTTCCTGTTTCTTTAAAAAATGTAAATTACAAGAATCAACAGCTCACTGTAGTCTTCAGGGGTTCATCCAAGTATCTAGTTGTTGACATTTAAAACATCAGGCTGTCAAAAGGGAAGAGGATAGTCTAGTACTTATATAAACTTAATTTCCTTGTTTCCACTAAAAAGTTATTAATTAGAAGGTAGTCTCAGCCAGGTTCAAACTCTTCAGACAAATCCAGCTTCCTCTCATCCTACCCATCGAGAGTTTTTTGGCAATTTATATTCTACTCAAGCAAAAGAATAATATTCTATAATTCATCTTACAGCAAGCACAGGAGCAGTAACACCTTGATGAGGCACCATACTGCAATATGAATGTGCACAGCAAACCACTGTAGGTTCCCTGCTTTACTGTGCTGCAGGTTACTGCAATCCCCTGGCCAAATGGAATTAGAGCTATGACATAAAAATGACCCATTCACATCATTGATTCCTTAGTCACGGATTTTAAAGTTTCTAAATATTGATGCCTTCACTGCATTTCACTCTCTATGTATATTAAGGAAAAAGTCCATTTCTGCAGCAAGTCCACAGACAGCCACTAAGGGACCAGAGCAAGTCCTAAGCAGGACCAGTTGCCCAACGTATTAGGGCTTGTCTTATGTTCTTATGCTCTCCCTTACCTGGGGACACAGGGCCTCCAGCTGGCTGGCTGACATGCGAACCAACTTCACACCTTCTTCGTTGTTCGAGATGGAACAGGCCAAGTTGGCAACCTGTGAAAGAGGTGGGAGGAAACAAAACACACCTGTTGGAAATGGGGTTTATTTCCGTCTGTAGGAAACCTTTTGCCTACTCCCAATAGTGACCAGTAACCCATCAGGAAACATGAAGCATCCACACTCATTCAGTTCTAACCAATTTTGAAACCATTAATGACACCCGTTCCTTCTTGAGCCATCAAATCCTAACACATCAGATCATAGAATCATGGAATGACAGAGTGGTTTGGATTGGAAGGAACCTTAAAAATCATCCAGTTCCACCCCCCTGCCATGGGCAGGGGCACCTTCCACTAGCCCAGGTTGCTCCAAACCCCGTCCAACCTGGCCTTGGACACTTCCAGGGATCCAGGGACAGCCACAGCTTCTCTGGGCAACCTGTGCCAGGGCCTCCCCACCCTCCCAGGGAAGAATTTCTTCCCAAAATCCCATCTAACCCTGCCCTCTGGCAGTTTGAAGCCATTCCCCTTTGTCCTATTACTCCAGGCCCTTGGAAATAAACTCTCTCCACCTTTCCTGTTGGCTCCTTCAGGCACTGGAAGGTCACAATTAGATCACCTCAAACCCTTCTCTTCAGGCTGAACAATCCCAACTCTCCCAGCCTTTCCTCCCAGCAGAGCTGCTCCAGCCCTCTGATCCTCTTGGTGCCTCCTCTGGACTCTCTCCAGCAGCTCCATGTCCTCCCTGTGCTGTTCCCTAGGGCTGGAGGCAGCTCTGCAGGGGGGTCTCAGCTGAGGGGCAGAATCCCCCCTGCCCTGCTGCCCACGCTGGGGGATCAGCCCAGGGCACGGGGGGTTCTGGGCTGGGTCATGTCCAGCCTCTCCCCCCAGCCCGTCAGACAGGACAGACATCACTGCCACCAATGATCCAGGTAAGGGCTCTCCAGCAAAATGTACAAGAGCAGCATTGGCAGCACTTGAAGTCAGGGTTTAAAAGCTCATTCCCACTTGGGTGAGACAACAGCAACCACACAATGAAAAATTCCAGCTCCCATGATCTGATGGTTAAATATCCTCATGTCCATAAGCGTAGGGATGCCCCCTTTTCTTCAAACACTTCTGTATCCTACTGGATGTCAACACAAAAGAACTCGGAGGCTCACGGAGCGATTCACCTGTGCAGGGCTGGTGCAAAGCTCAACCTGGTTTGTTGGAGTTGCATGGAGCACCTCCATGACAGGATACAGGGATGTGATCCAGGTAAAGCCCGAGGTGCCAGGGAGGTTCCTCCAGCCCTCCGTTTATGCTGCAATTCATCAAATAAAACCCATACAGGGGACCTTGAAGATGCATCCACAATCCTCCAAAATCTGAGCAGCATCTTGTGATGATAAAACTTTATTCCTTGACCTGCTGCACAGCAGCACCTCTAACTAGGTCAGCCTGAAACAGAGACCTCTGTAAACAAACACCTGCCTTTTAAGAGCAGAAAGGGGACAGCACAGAACTTCTTGGTAATTGAAGATATTCCTCATATCGGAGCTACTCTCTGGGGAAGGAAGTCTGAAATAAGTTACATTTCTCAGTTGACAGGTGAATGACAAGCATGTTATTCTGAGCCATTTGAACACAGAAAGCTGTAAAAATAGCACCAAGTGAACTGAGATGAACACCGAGTGCTGCCCTTCCAGAGGCAGAGCAACCTGCAAAGCCCTCGGCAAATGTGCCGTAAAAGCACCAACAGGAGCCAGCAGATGCTCAGTAACACCACTGAACCACATTTCTCCAGATATTTTTCTCTATAAGCTGGGGAATTTCCATTCTGCCTTTAATTAAACTATCCTTTTCATTCACATACAAGTGATTTTGAAGTAGTATCTGCAGCTCTACCACACGCTTTCCCCCCTCCCCAAGCCTTTCCCTTACGACAGATGTTCCCACACAGAATAAATTACTTTCCCACAAGCCATCAACCACATACCATTACACTTGAATAGCATTTTTCATCGATCCCATTATCAATTTGGGGAGCAAAAAGCAAGCTTCCATTGCAAAGCACACAGCCTTTTCCTCCCTCCAGCTCCAAATCAAGTTTCAGTGGACAAAAAGCAAAGGGGTCAAGAGGAGAGGTGTGTTTCCAGCACAGAACAACCAGGCAAGCAGATGCAACAGCTTATATCTGGAGGAAAACAAACTGAAGTTGAGAGGACGGCTGTGCAGCCTCAGCACCACGGAGAAAACTGTCAGCTTTTAGCAATATTAGTGCCCTACTCCTGAAGTTTCTCTTCCACTGGTCTTTGTATTCAAGTCCTCCATGTGAAGAGGTGAGCTGCAGGAGGTTTTCAGGGCAGCACCCAGTGGGGGCCAGGGCTCTCTCGTCCCTCCTCTCTGCCATGTCCAGCCCCCAGCCCAGCCCCTGTGCACGGCACCCCCACCAAACAGCTGGCCCCAGAACACCCTCTCACACAGGGACTGCATTTGGAACATCAAGTTTTTGTCCTGCAGACTTTCCATGTCTTAAATCCCGAGTTCACAGCGAGCAGGAGCACATCATGCTTTTGTTTAGAGGCTCAGAGGAATCAAAAGACAATCACATACCATGATTTAAGAGTCAAATAAAGATTTTGCTGTTGGTTTAAGCACAAGTCATATTTTTGAGAAACACCAGTTTGCCAATATTTTTTATGGTCCATATTTCCCCATCACTCCTGCCTCCACAGCAGCAGTTACAACCTCTAGGAGCAAGAAGAACACAAAGCTCTATTGAGTAGGGGCTGAATAAAAGCGACATTGAAGCACCACAAAATCAGCCTCTCCGATATCTGGAGATGTTGTGCTGTCTCTCAAGCCAAGTGTGATGAATCAAGCACACAGAAACCCTGCTCTGTCTGAACACAGAGAGGCAAAGAAGTTTATAATGGAGTGTCCCCACCACGGTATAATGAAATTTTGCTTTTTTGCACAGTCATTTTTGAACAGTCATTTTTCTTCTGAATACCCAACTGATGGCAATTCTTCTTTAGAAATCGCCCGACTGGGACTGCCAACCCTCATGAAAGAAGCGTGTGTGCTTCCCTGACTGAGGGTCTTTGGCAGTTTAAGACAATCCAACTGTTGGCTGCCACATCCCATCCTACTGCTGCATTTCTAAAGCTCAACACTTCATTTCAGCACGCTCATCCAAAAGAGAGCTATTTGCTCTGGCAGGTTGGTTTCTCTGCCAGATTAGCACACAAACTTCCCAGCAAACTATTTGCTGAACATCAGAGCGAAGCAGAGACGTGGCAGAATCTGAGATGACTTCAGAGTGCTGCAGACAGGGCTGTAAATTCACAGCAACGCAACATTTACTGCGCCCAGGGGAAGGCTCTGCCGAACTATTGGAAAACACTCACAAGCCTCTTAAAATTTGAAATTTAAGGAGAGCTATGTCAATTAATTGATCAAGTTGTGAATGACATTACAATGAGGTATTCTAAACTGTCAGTAATTATCAGGTGTTCTATAGCATGAGTTCTAAAATTGCATGTACCAGTTGAGATGAATGGCTGCATGACTAAGAAATTTAATTTTGAAAGTACCTGAAAGAATTCATCTTCAATAACTTCTGGGTGATATCTGACAAACACCTTCAAACTCCCTGTCTGTACAGAGGAGAAGGTACTGCTGGCCAGTTATTTGATACGTACCCATAACACACTGCATTTTGCAGCTGAGATGAGGATCAGCTCTTTTAAAGCCCGCAGAGCACTTGGAAATCATACGTTTCCAAAACTTCTAAATAAAATACTGCACCTCAAGTGAACAAAAATTTCCTTTAAATGAAATGTAAATTAAATAGTTTCTCCATGTCTCCAACAAAGCAGCTGAGTGACATAGTAAGTGGTCAGACTTGATTTAGAAAGAAGAACACTTGTGCTTGAGAGCAAAATAGCAATTGAATTCCCGCTGCATTTGTTCATTCTTACCATTCAATATCATCAAGTCCCTTTACATAAGCACTACTGGCACAGGCATCAAAGGAGACAAAACCATCGCAAATAATGTAATCAGCATAACGAGCAATCTCTTGAAAAAAGTTAAAAATACTCTGGGAATGAAGACAGAGCCGAGAACACAGACCGGCACGGCTCAGAGACACCTCTCACAGCGACGACAGACCAATTGAGAGGCAGCTTTCTGCTGCAGCATCAAGGCTCTCTCAGTTCAGAGTCCACAGTCATGGCCCAGAGATGGCTTCAGGGACCCCAAAAGGCAGGACAGACCCCAAGCAGCTGCTGGTATTTAGATAAATGAGCTTAAATTTCCCCCCGGTGACAAATGCATCAGCGAGCAGCGCGCAGCCCCAGCCGTTCCCAGCACGGAGCTAATGGTGCCAAGTGAAACAGCTGGACAGACTCATCTGGAAGGGGCTTCCATGCACTGATCAGGTTTGGAAACTCCAGTCTCACTGGCATTAATGGTGACATCAGCACACGGCAAGATGACTTGATGTGAGCGGCTCCAGTGCCGGCACAGTCTGCAGCAGAGCACTCCAGAGCAGTGCACAGGGGGCTGCCCAAACTGGGGGCACCTCGGGGGATCCAGGAGAGTCACCAGGAGCCCACAGCTCATGGGACAGCAGCTGACAGGACCTGGGCAGGGCCAGGAGCTACAGCAGCCAAGTATCTCCACACACAGAATGATAGAATCAGCTGGGTTGGAAAGGACCTCCGAGATTATCAAGTCCAACCCTTGATCCACCATCACCGTGGTTACCAGACCATGGCACTGAGTGCCACATCTACCCTTAGGGAGCACTAGTGGCCAGGAGCACCATCAACAGGGTGGGAAACAGTGCTGGGGAAGGGGGGTAAGTCCTGGGGTTTCCCTGGGCTCAGTTCTGAGACCAGTCCTGCTTAATATCTTTGCCCATGACCTGGATGAGGGGATGCACCCTCAGTCAATTTGCAGATGACACTAACTTGAATGGGAGTGTTGATCTGCTGGAGGGCAGGAAGGCTCTGCAGAGGGATCTGGACAGGCTGGATCCATGGGCTGAGGCCAGTGGTGTGAGGTTCAACAAGGCCAAGTGCCAGGCCCTACATTTGGGTCACAACAAGCCCCTGCAGCTCCAGGCTGGGGCAGAGTGGCTGGAAAGTGCCTGTTGGGAAAGGCCCTGGGGGTGCTGGTGCCAAGGGCTGGACATGAGCCCAGGGGGGCAAGAGGCCAGTGGCCCCTGGGTTGTGCCAGCCATGGTGTGGCAGCAGGACCAGGGCAGTGACTGTCCCTGTGCTGGCCCTGCTGAGGCCCCTCCAGGGCTGTGTCCAGTTCTGGGCCCTCATGGAAGAGAGACACTGAGGGGCTGGAGCGTGTGCAGGGAAGGGAACGGAGCTGGGAAGGGGCTGGAGCAGCAGGAGCAGCTGAGGGAGCTGGGGGGGCTCAGCCTGGAGAAAAGGAGGCTCAGGGGGGACCTTCTGGCTCTGCAACTCCCTGACAGGAGGGGGGAGCCGGGGGGGGTCGGGCTCTGCTCCCAGGGAACAAGGGACAGGAGGAGAGGGAACGGCCTCCAGCTGTGCCAGGGGAGGCTCAGGTTGGTTATTAGGGAAAATTTCTTCCCTGAAAGAGCTGCCCAGCCCTGGCACAGACTGCCCAGGGAAGTGCTGGAGTAACCATCCCTGGAGGGATTCAACATGGGTGTGGATGTGGCACTTGGTAGCATGGTGTAATGGTGGCCTTGGCAGTGCTGGGGAATGGCTGGACTCGAGGATCTCAGAGGGCTTCTCCAACCTAAATGATTCCACAGCTCTGGGCTTTTAGAGGAGGCATTGCTTAACTGGTTTCTTCTGAGAGAGGCAGACGCTGTCTCAGGTCAAAGGGTCAATTGGGAGTATGTTATTATTAAGAAGGTGTGACTCCAACATTCAAAGAAATATTGTCACCATCCAGAGAGTGATTCCATCTCAAATTCTAGTTAGCTTTGACTCTTCAGAATTTACTAATTTTTAAATCAGGAATAATCTTGACACTCCTACAGCAAGCAGTTCTTTCTACCACTAGTAACAATTTGTCAGCCTGTCTGTGGTGGCAGCTGGGGCAGAGAACCACCTTTCCTGTACCTTTTTCACCTGAAATACATTTTTTGGTTGGTTTTTTATTTTTAACTTCAAATTTGTTCAGATCATGGCTAAGGAGTCAAGTCTTCAAGCAATTACGAAGCTGCCTCAACTACACAAGTTTGGGGTCACTGCTAAGCTCCTTAAATTACACTCTGTAACATATCCCAGCAATATCACTCCAGCTTTGTACTTGTTCTTCCTTCTCTTTGCACTGACTCCCTGGCTTAGGCAGAGAGGTTACTTTACCTGGAACTCTTTATTGAAGGACTGGCAAATTGCTTTTTCAACAGAGACAAAAAATGGAAGAGAAAAAAGGAACTGTAATCCCTAACACTTTAAATCTTCCTTTTCGAGGATTTCAAAGGCTGACAATGAAAAATGCATTAAAGCCTTTGACTCGTGCACCTGGACTGAATTCATGGAAACACCACCCAGGTTTTCCTCCTTGTTTACAGGTCAAGTTTTTAGGACAGCTTCTTCAGGAAGTCCAGAAGGCAAAGCCTCCTAAATGGGTGCTGGTGCAACCCAGAGATGGCTCTGTAATGTGTTTATTGTTGCATAATTTAAGGTTGTCAGAGCTGCCCCTGCCACCCAGCATTGCTGTAACTCAGGATTATACATCTTTACGCAGCAGCCAAACATGCACTAATTGAATTCTAAGAGTCTGAGTACTCTCATTTGAACCTGCAGTTGGAAAAAGAGCATTGCAGAAGGAAGTTTTACAACTGTCTTAGACTGAAAAACTTCTCAGTTCAGCATGAAGCAGCATCCTCTGGTAACTGATGCTCACAAGCCCTTTCACAGAAATAACAAACCCCATCCATGTGTACACAGATACTTTGGAAATTTCAACACCCCAGAAACCAAGCTTTTCAAAGGTGTTCCTGGCATTTTCATTTCTGACTGAACTCCAAAATTTCAGCTGCTTTATTATATTTTATTTGCTTTACCTTTTATGATTTCTGTGGGAATGCAAATTCCAACTTATAAGCAGCTTAAAAAGCACCCATTTTAAAAGCAAAAAAAGAGTGGATGGACAGGCAGCCATTCCACATTTTCCTCTTGAGGACCTGCTAAAGAAAAGTATATGATATTCTCACAGAATTCAAATATAGCACATCTGATTTCTTCCTCCTTGATATTAAAAAAAAAGTCCCAATTCCCTTCCTGCTGGTCAAAGCCCAGGAAATTAATTTATCTGCAGAAACAACTGTTCTGACAAAACTAATGGCAACTGAGGACTCTCAGAAGAGATGTGTCGATTATGTAATCTCCATCCCTCTCCAAAAGGGCTTTCATTATTCACTAAGTCCATACATTTATTTATTCACCTGAACACTATGTTCAATATTCAAGACAAATGCGAGCATTTTAACACCCAGCCCTAGCAGGCACTGCACAGGCAGAAGTGCTGCAGCTCTAGATGTGTTATAGCTCTAACCCTACAAACCCCTCGTTTTACAGAGGCATAACTAGGTAGGAATTACACAAAACAGAGCCACTTCTTTAATGCAGGAGGACTTTGGATCAGATCCACAGGGACTGTGCAGCGAGTCACCAGAGCCACGCTGTCAACTGCCTTGTGATTTTATGTGACTTAAGTAGTTGCATGTGGCTGCAGCTCCACAGAAGGTACCTTGCAAGAACTTGTTGTGAACAACAGAATCCCAATGTATTAACTGAAAATAGTCCAAGTCTTTAAATAAAACAAAGCATGCACAGAAAAACTCCAGATGTAAAGAACCGGGGGGAATGAAGGACTACAATGAGAGAACTATTTCCAGAGCTCTACAATCCCACACAGAACATGAGAATAGTTTGAATTTCCAGTCTGGTTATAAACACAAGGAGGGGAGGTTTCACCTGGATGGAACAAAACTGGCAAGTAAAGGGTTGGCATTTTTGATTCAAATGTTTTGGGCAACGAGAAATAGAGATTACAGAGGTTTTTATTTCAACAGGTTGGCAAGTGATGGCAAGAGAAAAGGGATCAGAGACAAAATCATGGAATCACAGAATGGTTTGGGTTGGAAGGGACCTCAAAACCATCTAGTTCCAGCTCCCAGCCATGGGCAGGGACACCTTCCACCAGCCCAGGCTGCTCCAAGCCCCGTCCAACCTGGCCTTGGACACTCCCAGGGATCCAGGGGCAGCCACAGCTTCTCTGGGCAACCTGTGCCAGGGCCTCCCCACCCTCACAGAGAAGAATTTCTTCCCCATATCCCATCTATCCCTGCCCTCTGGCAGTGGGAAGCCATTCCCCCTTACCCTGTCACTACATGCTCTAGTAAATAGTATAATAGTATAAAAATAAATATATTGTGTACCTTCTGCTCCCTATTATAGTGAGGCAACTGCTTAATATTTTCATGAGTAACCACCTTTCATTTGGGATCAAATCCGAAAACTTCCCCATTTCAAACTGATCTGTGTGTCTTAAAATCTAGTTGAGGAACACAGCTTTGCACTTGGCTTTCACTCTGTCCAGAGCTGTCTCCAAACACCATTCCAGCTACCTGGTGCCATTCCAGGTACAGCTGTCCTGCTGCAGCTCTGCTCCACACTAGTGAGCTCCTTCCACGCCCAGAGGAAATGTCTTTCCCAACAGTGTGACCATGTGTTGCCAAGGTTTCCGAGGGAAGGGCCATTTTTCACACAGTTGGGCAAATCCAGACTTTGTGCATCATGACAAACCAAACTGGGCTCCATTTCCTGCACAGCAAGTGCAGCAGGGAGAGCACTTCTCTCCTGCCAACCGGGAAGTTTTTCAATCAAAGAGGGGGAAGAGGTGTTTGAAGGGAATTAATACATCTATAGCATAAAACATACCCCCAGTAGGAAAGTGCTGGTAGTACAGCAATACCTCTATTCCCAGACTGGTGGATTATCCTCTCTAAAGACCTGAGAGAAAGCAGAGCTGGTAAAGAACACCAGTGTGCTATGTGGGCACCGTGCCCCTCGTCGATGCAGCTGTGGCAGCAGATGTAACTATTGGCACAGGAACTATTCCTTCCTCAGACAAACAAGCTAAAGTGTTAAAATGTTGTTATAAGCACAAAACACATTAGTTACACAAGTCAATCTGAGCCATCACGACAGCAATGACACCACTGGTGTGTGATGGAGAGCTGAGCTTCAGCTCAAACTTTCAAACTCTCAAATCCTCAGCTGAGATGCTTCTTAGCAACACAAATGCCTTTCTTTAAAATAAAAGTGTTTCTAGTAGTGATATTTGGACAGTAACCAAATAATTACCCTTTTCCAGAAATGTCTTTATGTTTACCTAGTGGAAATGAAGACAGGCTGGGAGAGGTGGGGGTGTTCAGCCTGGAGACCTGAGACCCCCTTCCAGTGCCTAAAGGGGCTCCAGGAGAGCTGGAGAGGGACTGGGGACAAGGGCCTGGAGGGATGGGACAAGGGGCAATGGCTTCACTCTGCCACAGGGCAGGGTTAGATGGGATATTGGGAAGGAATTGTTGGCTGTGAGGGTGGGGAGGCCCTGGCACAGGTTGCCCAGAGAAGCTGTGGCCGCCCCTGGATCCCTGGAAGTGTCCAAGGCCAGGTTGGATGGGGCTTGGAGCAACCTGGGCTAGTGGAAGGTGTCCCTGCCCATGGCAGGGGGTGGGGTGAGATGGTCTTTGAGGACCCTTCCAACCCAAACCAGTCTGTGATTCTGTGAAATTGTAATTCTTTCCTATCTCATTTTGCTCATCACTCAGAACATGCTGCCTTCTGATCTGACAAAGGTTTCCAACTTGGTGCCTATTATTAGCTGTTTAAACCAGTTTTTGGTGATTCAGACAACTGTTCATGGCAAGTGTAACTGTAATTGTAAGTACACTATGCTCTTGAAGAAGACGACAAAACAGTATTAGTAATGAGCAGATTTCAGGCAACTCCTTGATGACACTACATGACTAATAATCTAATATTGCTAATGACTAAGATGATGAAAATCCAGACATGCATCAAGGCTTTTAGCTAAATATCAAGAATTAAGACATTTATGCCACATCTATAAAAGCTGTACTCAAAAAGCTACTTAAAAATGCTGTTGGAATTAACATGCAAACATCTGGAAGATGAAATGGCCAGGGCTCTATCGTTTTTTACCCACCTCTGAAGACGTCAACACCACCACACTTAACTGTGCTTAGACTTACCAACCTCTTTTACAGATTCCCCTTCCCCAAAAGCTTCTGCCTCCGAAGGAAAAAGGAACTGAGTAAATATAGGGCTGTTTCTAGTGGGATAAAAGCACATTAACACAATCTCCCAAACCCTAAACTCGTTCACCTCCAAATTCTACACCCTTCACGTCTCTCCTGGCCCAAGTGTGTACACACCAAGCCCTTCCTTCTCAACAATCCTGCCCATGATGACTGTCCCTGTGGGGAAGGATGGCAGAAATGCCTCTCCTCCACGAAGCAGCAGCGAACTGAGATGATTTTCAAACAGAGAAATGTCTCCGAACAGCCCAGTTGCTGCCCAGACACGTGAGGATTCAACCCCTTCATCTGTGCCATCAGTGTCCCTGTCACATTACTGGCTGCCTTGCTTCCCTGTGTGCACTTACAATGAAATGTGGACAGAAAGATTACCCTGAAGTCTCTTTTTCCTCTTCCAACATGATTTTTAAACTCTACCAGCATTCTACAGACCCTTTCATACATTATTTGGTGTAGCATTAGAAGACTGGCCTCAAAAATAACCTTACGAGAACAGAAGTTATCCTATTAAAAGGTCACTTGCCTTTACTTATGTATGATGTATTAAATTTGTATATCCAGTTTTGTTGAAAAATGTAGGAACATTTTTCTGCTGAGGTTTTCCTGCTTTCCTGATTATGAATGTAAGGAAAGCATGTTCTACGAGTAAAATTTAATTTATTTATGAATTAGTTGACTAATAAAATGAACTTAAAAGGAAAGCGCATCGGTTGTTGAAGTGTCGGACTTTAGAGGGCACATTAGAGTTACACTGGTCATTTACTGAAGACATTAGTTTTAAATTGCTGCCAAGGTTATCTATAGACAAATTACAGAAAACGTGCTTGTGCTTTGCAAGAGACATTTTGCTCATTTTGGTCTCCATTTTAAATGGGGAATGAGTCTGGACTAACTCTGTCTCTCTTCTTCCAGAGCACAGGGTAACAACATTTTCCTTGTAATAGACAATTACCTTAAAAATAAAAGCAATAAAAGACAAACCTGAGTTGGCAGATTTTTTTTTCCTCTGTAAATTAAGGTACTGAGCAGGAAAAACAGGTGCTGGAAAATGCTGGGTTTTGAGAGATTAACAGAATTCAGAAAAACATTTCAAGCCAGTATGTGATTTGGGTGATGACTCAAGGTACCCCATGTCTGCCTGGCAGCACTGACCCACACCTGTGCTGGCAGGGGGGAAGAGATTGAGAGAATAAGCAAAGCCAGTCCACTCCCAACTCCAAAGATGCTGCTTTGAAGAACTCTGCAGGAACTTTGGAGATCAGGTGGCTGATAGACACAAAGGATAATCTTGTCAGACCAGATTAACTTCTGGATCTGCTGGACCCATGCTTTGTTTGCAAGAAATGGTAACTTGCCATGCCCAGGTAAGTTATCCCTCATGAACACAGCACAGCCAAGCCTCAGCTTTTCAAAACCCTCACCTTGTCTCCAGTCCAAAAGCCAGTTTTTATTTTAAACCCAAGCTACGTTTCACCTAATTCACATTTTTTAAAAGCCTTTCACATGTAAAAAACCTGCAGTTGTTAAGACTCTCTGAAGAATATACGGGCTGCAAGTCTGAGCGAATCAGGATAATTGCAAGAAAAATGCAGCAAGTGTGCAAGGCCTCGGGCTCTGGGAGAGGGGTATTTTTAGACTGAGGGCTGAAAAATGACTCCAGGACATCGAGCTATTCAGTGAGGGCAACAGGAGGGGGAAATGTCACTGCAAGAGGCTACAGAAAGCTTATGGAGCTGCAAGTGCCCAAATGTGATTCTTTCCAAGCAAATAAATTTGCCGTCTGCATCTGTTCATGGGTTTTCACCGAAAATGAGAAAATCATCTCTCCATATGCAAGATGCAACCCAGTGCATTAAAAAAAGGCACAGAGCAGTCTTTTCAGATAAATTAAAGCAATTAGAAAAAAAAATCAATGCTTATGAAACACCACTGAGAGCTTTTGCCTCCCTGGTCTTACCAACATTTCTCTGAGAAAGAGACTTATAAATAAAATCTAAGTTAAGAAAAAACATTTGACAAATGGGTAGTGGGTTCCAGAGTAAGAGGAGATTATTTATTCTTTTTAAGGAATTACTAACTCCAAAAATATTCTCCAAAATACTCTTCAGCAAGCAAACAGCTACTGGAGGATTTTACCTTGGACCCTGTTCTTATTTACCTTTTAACTCCCTGATTTTGTAAGGCCTGTAAAGCTTTTCCATTAAAACTAAAAAGTGACAAATTGACAAGCTAATTTTTATTTTTCTCAAGCATTCAATAGTGCAGCAAAGGTTTCTTCTTAACATCTCTGGCTCTTTCCCTTCTCAGAGAGCAGCCAGGAGTGCCCCTGCAGTGACCACACAAAGGCAGCTGGGCACAAACACTCTTCAAAGGCTGGGAGGGACAAAAAGCCAGCGTGGTGCTAAGTGACATCATTACACACCAGCACCGAGTGGCAGGGCAGCCCAGTTTCTTGGGGAGGATCTGAGGATGCCAGTGCCAAGCTGTCTTTCCTCAAGAGCAAAGTCAGAGGTTGGAGAGCCAAGGCTACCTCACCCGGCATCGGAAAAACCATTGGAATGTAGTAACTACTTCACAACCTGCAAATTAGGAAGACTTCCATAGTTCACAAGTGAATTTAACTTTTTCTTAAGCTGGTTCCCAAAATGCTGTCTTTTCTGTTATTCTTGTGTGTTGCATTCAAATTGGCTTCTCAATTCCTGAATTAAACTCCTGCAGCCAAACCCAGGCAGAGTGCTCACTAGTTAAAGGTCTGTTAGCACAGAGCAACTTTGAAAGCTATCTTTGAAACTTATTATTCAACTGAGACAAGGCTCATTCTACTATTTTACCATTACTCAGCTTTCAAAAGGCAGAGAAAAGGGTTAGTATTTTACTACATGGGAAACAAATTGGATGGGAGCCCTTTGGGACATGGCTTTGGTATGGGCTCTCCAGAAGACACAGACCCAGCAGGCAAATCACATTTTTGTGGTTATTGCACCTTTTGGTCAAATTTGGCTGCCTGGACGTTAGGAACCACAAAGCAGAGTGTTCTGCTGCCAAGAAGGGAATGTTTCAAAATGAAATTACCCAAATCATGTGCTTGCATTTCCTTACAGGTAGTTGGAGGGCCCACAAACACCTCTGCACTGCAGGAGTAAGAACTCTCTGTGCTAACCCAGGGCAAAACCAGCACTGCCACTCCTCCTGCCTGGCCAACTCCTGTAACAGTTTAGTATTTAAAAAATAATAATTAAACAAATATCTACTCTCCCAGTATATATCTCTCAGTGGCTGGTTCACCAGGAAAGCATCACTGACTCCTCCAGGGCACAGCACAAACGGGTACCGAACCCAGGGTGTAAAACCAGGCCAGATGGGGATGTGCTGGGTTCCCTCGTGCACAGCAGGTCTCTCACACGCCTTTCTTCCCCTCGCTCAGCACTACAGGGAAGGACATGTTCTCCTCTGCATCTGCAACACTGTCAATCACAGCATGATACACAACACAGCTCCATTCCGTGCCGCAGCTGTTTTGTCACATTTGATGTCTTGAGTCACTCAGCAGCACTTCTGAGGGTAGTTATGATAAGCTCCCCAGCACACTTATCTTCCACTGAAAGCAGGTGGAAGCAATCACTTCTCATCTCACCCAGTGAAACATCTTCTGTTCTGCTCTTACACAATCTTTTATTGTTTCTCTGGATACCTGCAGCCGAGTTCCCTGCCCAGGAGCAGAATGACAAGGGAACTTGCAAACATCCTTCTCCACTCTGACAGAGACACACCAAAACATTGTAAGTGCAACCCACTCTGACCCATCTTCCTCCACAGTAAATCTGACACCGTGTATGACTCCCAGGGGCTCTCCAGCCCCTCGGGACAAGGGCTCTGCAGGAGCACTACTCCCCTTCTGTCAAAGCTAAGCATATATATTAATCCATCTCCATTCAGGGAAGAGGTTTATAAGCCATCTGGATGATGCTTCTCTATAGCTACAGTTACATTTCAGACAGCAAAAGCAGTAAGCAAGCCTTCAAAAGCAGCACATCATTCTAACAGAACCTTTTGATGTCAGTGAGATATATTGTTGAATGTGTCCTTTTTGGAAGACAAGAATGTCTGGCTGTGCAGAGGCTCAGCAAAACTCCTTTGCAGCTTAGCATTTGCACACCAGGTAAAGCCAGTGCAAAGTGCTCTGAGGTCCCAGCAAGGACGGTGCTGTGGCTGGGACACAGCTGCAGAGGGGGCAGGAGTGTGGGCTCACCTGGCAAAGCAGGGGGAGAGAAGCTCATGGACAGAGCAGCACAATCCCTCCTCTGTAATCATGCCCAGAAACTTGGTGCACGGACACCAGGCATCCACTGAGGAGGTGGCACAGCTCTGGCAGAACAGGCACTGCTATTGTTACACCAGGCAACTTCTGTAAACAAGCCCTAAAAATAATTTTCTAGATAAATTAGGCTTGCAACACGAAGAAGGGAGGCTTAAATGAAACCCACTTCAAAATGTTCCCAGGGCTGTATCCTGCTGCCAAGGCAGGGCACAGCAGCACTGCCTTCCATATGCTGCTTTGCAGTACAACATGAGTTCCTTAAAACTGAGATTAGAGTAACTTTGAAACTCCAGGAGGATGGCACTGACACTGAAATGTGACAGGCCAAAAATGAAGAATGGATGCCCCCAAAGAACTAAAGATTTTCATTGCTTAGACAGCAGCTCTGAAGAGCTGGACAAGCTTGATGCACCCCTGACTATGGGGCAGTTACTCACTGCACTCGGAGTCCCAAGAAAGATATATTGTGCAAGAGTCAGAAACTATTTTTACTGACGTCTGATAAGTCTTTTTCCTGAGCAATTTAAATCTGTCAAGCTGTGAGAGTATTCCCTATGAGCCCAGGAGACACATGGACTACATTATCAAACACAGAGATACGAAGAGAGCAAAAGCACATGAACCAGCCTGGGACTGTTCTCAGGGAGCTGCTAAGGTTAAACACAACCAGCCAATGCCTCAAAGCCCTGAAGAGCACAGGAGGGGTTTTTGAAGCTTATTCCTAGTGGCATGTTTCTTCAACAATACCTATAGCTGTTTGTTCCTTGCATCAACTGGCACAGAACTCTCACGCAAACACAGTGGCAAGAGGCCGAGGGTCCCAAAACATATCCATGAACACAGGGCATGAACTGCTGCTGCTCTTTATGGACACACCACCCTTGGAAATCTGCTTCCTTTGGTAGCAGTCTAATGACCTTTAATGCAACCCCCTGACAGGAGGGGGGAGCCGGGGGGGGTCGGGCTCTGCTCCCAGGGAACAAGGGACAGGAGGAGAGGGAACGGCCTCAGGCTGTGCCAGGGGAGGCTCAGGTTGGACATGAGGAGGAATTTCTCCCTGGAAAGGGTGTTCAGGCACTGGCAGGGGCTGCCCAGGGAGGTGTTGGAGTCCCCATCCCTGGAGGTGTCCAAGGAGGGGCTGGATGTGGCACTGAGTGCTCTGGGCTGGGGACAAGGTGGGGATGGGGCACAGGGGGGACTCGATCTTGGAGGGCTTTTCCAAGACAAATAATTCTGTGATTCTGGTTAAGACAGTTTGGTCCCATTTAACCTGGTCTTCCCACCAATTAGAGCTTTGGTCTGCAGTACCACCAGCTGGACAGCCTTCGGGTTTTCATCAGAAAGAGGTGGCAGGGATCAGTTTTATTGTCATTCCAAGTTTTTTGTTTGTCTGTTGTTTGCTCTTTACAAACACACAAGTTGGTTTCATTTCCATTTCATTTTCCCTTGTGTGACCAAGGCTTTCCCTGCACTAAAGGTCTTCCAAGAAAAGGTCTTTTTATCTTCAGTTGGATTTTACTGAAAAGAAAAAACCTCCAGGCTTCAACCCAGCAGGACAGTCTTGCCATGGTCTCCCTTACTCCAATTCACCACCTCCAAGTAACAAATCAATTTACCTTTATCATATACTCAAATTGTATAATATCTACAGCTACAGGGATTATTTGATAGCTTTTTGATAAGCTTACATTTTAAATTATTTAAATATTAAATTAAACTGCCTTTAAATTCATTTAAATAAAATTTTAAAAACAAATTTATTACAGAAATTGCTGCATGTTTCAGCTGAATCAAAAAACGTGTTTTGCCCCATCTTGCCTTAATTTAACTGGCAATAATTTTATTTTAATTTGTACCATCTTACCTCAATCAATTTGTTGGCATGTTCACGGAAAACCTGGGCATATTCTTTAACTTCTTTTTCATTGCCATTCTTGGCAGCTTCAATCAATACTAAAAGTGGAACATTTGTTTCCAGAAAAGAGTCTGATACGTGGTCCATAACAGCTTTGCGGAGCTAAAATAAAAATAAAAGAATGAGTTATTCCTCAGCAGTTCCACTGCTGCTTCCTTTGACTGTATTAATACGTAAAGCTTAAACTACTTTTGTCATTGATCCTTTTTCCTTTGTGTGACCAAGGCTTTCCCTCCAGTAAGTCTTGTCTATACACTTTTTGCTTCAATTTAAAGTAAATCTCCTTAAAAAAATGGATTAGTTATAGAAGTGCAAGTCACCAGTTTGGCCACAAATATTGATTTAGCAGCTCATATTGGTTTTGTCTGAGTAAATTTGCTGCTTTCCCCGAGATGATTAAACAACACGCTGATTTAACTTTTTATTTTTCTACTAGAATAAAAACATTTCTCAACAAACTTGATCCATACTCCTGTTTACTCAAAAGGGGGAATATATTGCTTTACAACCAAACAGACAAAAGGCTGATGCTGCATAAATACAATCCTCAAATAAAATAGGCTGAGATGAACAGCCCTAGAATTATAAAATATATGTGATTATCTTCAAAATCCATGAAGTGGGAGTTGGTTTTGGGGTTTTTTGGGGATTTCTTCATGCCACGAAGACAATTAAGAATCCAACATCTTTACCACAAAGGTAACACAGAATTACATTCCCACCCCATGCTTTGCTCTGAACCACACACTGGAAGCTTTTAGCTTTTAATTCACTAAAAACAAGCAGGCAAGCCCACTACCCACTAGAAACAAATCCCCAGGTAACAGTCCCAAGAGGGCAAACACGCAGAAATGCACTCTTTTGCCTCAACTCTAACACAGCCATTACCTGTCTGCGCAGGTCTCTGGTCTTTTTGGTCATTTTATCAATGGCAGAGTTCAGGGCATCACTTCTTTCTTTGCGTCCAGCCTGAAAAACAAGAGACAAAGAGTTAAACACGTATTCAGGGGCAAAAAGCAGAACCAGTACTATTAATTTCAAGTATATTGTCAACTTCTTTCTTTACTTTGGGGTTTTTTTTAAGTGATTATGCACACTGGAGGCAGAGTCTCCACCTCCCTGCTGGTGTGGGCAGGACAGCAGTGCTCCCTACACACCCTCATCCCCAGTGTCACACAACACTGCCCTTGAGCAGGCAGTCAAAAGCCCAAAATCAAAAGTATACAGTCCCTATAAAACATTTGTTGGGTAAGAAATCCAACATTTCCAGTCAGTCCCCAGGCCCATCCCCAGGGAGTTGGACTTCACTGAGGTTTGATACAGCGCATTTCGAGTGAGCCCTGTTAGAGAGGGCAAAGAGCCAAACAGCAGTGGCAGCTTCTCTTTTCCATCAGACACTGGGGCAAAAATATCCTCATTTGTACCAAAATAAGAGTGTCAGATAAGACAATAGCGGTGGTCTGGTTTCGCTGGGAGTTTTTTCTGTATGACATAGCTTATATTAGGGTTTCAAAACACACTTCATGCAACCACAATCCAATTTCTGAAGTTCTAAGCCACAATCAATATAATTATCCAGTTGAGAAGCAAACCCATTTAGCAGCACTGCAGTGAGGGTATGCCAGGTATCAATTCTCCAGGTGACAGGCTGGTTTGAAATATCTGGATGAGCAGCCTTGAATCTAAAACATCAAGTCCACTCTACAGCACGAATAAAGAACGGGGGGAGTAATGAGGATGTTGTAATGTCATTATAGTTTAATGAATTATTGAAGATTTGTCACTCCTTGATCAAGTGATTTGCTTGTCATCACAAAAGGTAACTGAAAAGTGACTGAAACTACACCCAGGAGCTTGTTGTGACGATGCCACAGCCCTTGGCAGCCCTGAGCTGGCCCGTTCCTCACTCCATGTTCAAAAATCGGAGCTGAAGTCTCTAAATAAAGTGAAAGCTAATGCTGCTCATTTGCCCAACAGCTTGCTGCTCCCTGCTCAGAGGATGTGAGAGACAAGCTGCAGTTAAGGCTGGAAAGTCCCCGTTGAGCCTGCCCTGAAGCCACAGCTCGGGTGCACTGGTGGTGGTGGGCACTACCTGGACCCTGAGGGGGGCAAGGGGGCCATGCACCCCAAAACCTGCCACTGCACCAACCACAAGGTGCTCTGAGTCATCAACCCACAGAGGCAGCTCCTTGTTCTTCCTGGTGTTTCACACCAGTTTACCTATGGCAACGTGACCATGTTGCTGAACACATGGCACCCCTCCCTGTACATGTGGGGTTTTTTCCCAGGAATATCTCTGGATTTAAGAGATACACTCATGCATTATGTAGAAAGCCAAACATTCAGCTGTTCCAAGAAGCACCATTTTACTTCTCCCTGGGTGCCCCCACATTACCATTTTAACATGAAGCAGGAGCAGGCATTTGAAGCAAGGCCACCCATCAATTCCACTTTGCTGTCCCCGGCTTCACAGCCCACAACAGCTCTGGTGCACAGCACCAGATGCCTTTTGGATGAGAGGAAAACCAAGAGATGGCTTCCACTAATGGACATTCAGTTCATGAGACCGCTACGTAAAACACCCCGAAGAGCACATTAGAGCCTGAGCAGCACCGATTTCAGACGGCTGATCCCTCCCCATGAAACTACACCACCTATTAGCACTGCAAGAGCTGTTTAATCTAATCCCACTAGATTTTAGGAAGGCAGCCCCATTTTATTTCCATCTTGTTGGCATTCAGAAGTTTTAGTACAGAAGCTTGTCAAAAGCATGACCAGAATTTCCTTCAGAAGGTCGAGGATAAAACTCCCTGCTAATTTAGCTGTGGTAATTCAACCACTTAGCACGTGTAGTTACTGATGGGGCTCCTTCGTTAGGACTGGTGAATGGGGCAGAAGAGGACAGACAAGGTGGACGACCCCACCTCTGTGGCTATGGAAGACCCTGCTGCCATTAACATCTTAAACCATCACAGCCAATTCTAACCAAGGTCCAGGCCTGGAGACAAGGATATCAAGTTTTGCCCCACTGAAATTTCTTTTTACAATCAAACATAAACACTAACTGTGGGACCAATCAAACCCCATTAGGTCTGAGTGGAGGCAGCCAGTGGGACCGTGGTCTCTGGAGCACATGAAGACCTGCACAGCCTGTGGCAGCACAAACCCTCCTGGGCACAGGAACACACTGAAGACCATCCCTGACCACAGCACAGTCACTTTGTCCAGGCTCCCACAAATACCATGAATTTTACCCATTGCTTCCACCCTACAGCTCAAAAGTCCTGTTTGAGCTGGTCTCCCTCTCTTAAGTAATAAATCATGTTTTAAAGGCTCCAATTGACAGTTTACCACTTCTGGGTAATTTGTTCCAGTACCCAATTAGCCTTACCATTAAAAAATTGGTCCTCATTTCTAAACCTTCAGTGAGGAGCCAGCTAATGACCCACAGCACAACACAGCCCAGCTCTCATCCTTTCCTATCCATGGGATTACTAGGACTCACAATAGCAAAGCCTGAATATTCAGATTCCTAATAGGATTTTTAGATATTCAGCACAAAACGCTGCTGAGGGAATCACAAGCCCTGCAGTCAGTGAGCAGCTAATAGATTCAGTAGATTTAATAGGGTCATGATGACCACGTCAATCATTTTGCAGAATGATACCCCAGCTCTGTCCAGTATCATGGATAATAAATTTAGCCACAGTGCAAATTTACTTTAAATTAAATCAGATCTTTATCAAAGAGAATAGAATTGGTGTTAAAAATTGCTTCTTTCCCCCATCCCCTGTAATTTCTGCTCTTCCCCCACCATTGCTGCCCTGACTGGAGAGCAGCACACAAGCATTCCCTGTCACATCCCTTCAATCCCAGCTCACACCAGTGTCCCCAGCAGGGCTTGTTTTAGTGGCTCAAAGCAAAGAAAGGGGATTTGCATACAGGGAGGGGAGAGGAATCATCACCTCTGTCACAAAGCACTCCTGCTGTAGGTGTGCCAGCAGAATTTAAACAACTGAAGACCAGAACCTTTTCCTATAGCTACTGATAGAACCCAATCCCAACTTTAATAAAGGTACCAGAGCACAGCAGTGGCAGTTCATGCCACCAGGACCAGCAGCACAGGAATTGCAATGAGTTACTCAAAGACATGGTTTTGCAGCTAAATACCAAAAACTTCCAGTGTTAATATCAAAGGTTCATTGTCAGTTTGGGTTAAGCTAAACCCACAGAGCTATTGAGGGAAACAGTCTTCCTGCCCAGCACCAGCCCTCACAGCATCCCTGCAGAGCCCAACATCCCTCCCCCCCAACCAGCACCCAGATGTGAGCCAGATGTGCCACTGCTGCGTGACTGAGAGCTCTCACTGTCCCACCTGCCGCCCACCACACAATTACCCAAAAAAGATGGTTTGCAGAGGGGTTTCTGCTTCAGGTGATCTGTGAATTGTCTTCTGGGCTGTCAGTACAAGAGGCAGCACCATGGTTAATGATGGGGATTTCATAAGTGAAAAATGAGTGCTTGGCACACCTTCCTCTGGGCAGGCAGTGCTATGTCAGTGTGCTCCCACCGAGTTCAGCTTCGTGGGGAGGCAGGAGATTCAGTGCTCAGGTGCATTTTGCCTCGTGTTTGGTTTTACCTTGCCACCTCGCCTAATTCCATGTCTACAGAGCACAACCATCCACACCCCTCCATCACCTTGACAGCAGGGCTGCCAACAAATTCCAGATATAACAGTGCTGATTCAAGGCCAGGAAGGGTGAGCAGTGAAGTATGACACTCAGGAATTTCAGCAGTGTTTTCACATCCCAGCTCTGCCGGTTGAGGAAGCTGGACTGTACACTGGTTTGCTGCAGGAAGGAGTCTCCCACGGTGAGCCCACAGCTCAGCCAAGCACTGGGGCTGCATGGCATCATCCAGGGGTCAGCAAGAACCTGAATGAGAATAAAGATGCCTGCACTGTCCCTCCTGCACAGCTGGCCATGCTACACCACTCCCACCCCACTGTCCCTCCCCACAGCCAGGCTGCACCCACAGTGGTCCCACACTCCCCGCTGTGCCCACAGAGAGGGGAAGGTTGGCTCCTGCACTCACCCTGGTACAAGGAGGAATTAAAATGTGCAACCAGTGCCAGGTGTAGACAGCTGCCAGACAGGGAGGTGACATGGCACATCATGGTGACAGCCACCATGCTCCATGGCAGCACACATGTCCTTTGCTCCCAGGAAGACAAGGACACCCAACCTATGGTGCCCTGTCCCACCCCTCCCACTGCCCTCTCTGGACACATCTGCTGCTGCTGGATCACCTCAGACATGTCTTTTTCTCCTATGCCCACTTCTCAGGGCTCCCTGGTGACCCAGCCCCAAGGCAGCACATCCCAGTGACAGGACGTGCATGGGAATGCTGCAGCCACACACCCCTGCTCCCCCCCTGCCTCACAGCCCTGTGACACAGCACAAACACTGTCTTCTGGCAGAAAACCAGCAAATACTCCCGCAGTCTCTAACATGCCAAAGTCCAGCAATAATTACCACAGCCACTCCTCCAGGCAGAGGGTGAGCTGGATGCTTGCATGGTGCCATACACGTGGTTGCACATCCTGGGCACCCATCACCTGCAACTCCAGGGCTTGCATCCTCCAGGCCCCCAGCACAGCAAAGTCACACAGCCCACATCTACATCAAGTAAAATTAGCTTATTTGTTGCTCTTAATACACTAGGAAGGCTTCCACAAGATGTCAGCCTAACTAAATGACAACACCAGCCTCAGGGTGCAATTCTACTTTCCCAGCGCATGGATTTAGCAGGAAAACCAGTTCTGCTGCTGCTCCAGGAGTGGGGTAAGTGAGAAGCCCCTGAAAGGGTTATCTGGTCCTAGCAAGCTTATTCCTGAGGCAGACATGCCAATTTGCCTCTCCACATCGCATGTGAAGCTTCAGGCTGCCACATCAGAGCTCCTGTGGTGGCAGAAGTCCCCAGATGCCACTCAGACGTGCTTTTCCTCGGCAGGCAAGTGAGTTTCCAGTCTCAGAAGAAACACATTTACGTGAGTTTTCTGGGCAGCTGGGATTTATTCCCAGCCTGTTACACCTTGACACCCTAGGCAGCTCCCAGGGAACAATGTGAATGTTACATTAGAGTTCCAGACTTCAGAGACTCAGATACACACTTGTGGTAATAACTGTTATTTCACAACAAGTGCACATAAAAACCCATCTCGCTAAGAAAAGCGCCCATAAAGTTCGTGTTAACAGTTTCCTAAACAGGAAACTCGCTGGCAAGGTGCTAAATAGCCCTTGTTTGGTTAAGGGCCAAAGAATAGGGAGCTTCAGAAAGGAAACAACTCACCGTGTTTGAACATTAACTCTTAACTCTGTGCCAAATTACACAATCTTAACATGGGAGGAACCTACCAACAGATACTGTTGCAAAAAAAGCAAAACGTTTCCAACGATACTTCATTTCAGCCTCCTGGTAATAGCGAAAAGAGGCAGCGCAGGAGAGGGGGAACAGTTCACCTCAAATTACACCCTCTGGAACACCTTAAATGTTAACATGCTGAAGTGCTATTAAAATTCAAACCAACACTCCAGATGAGGATGTTGCAGATGAGCTGCTCGAGGAAGCCCAGCCGCAGGTACCCCGAGGTTCCGTCGGACAGCTGAGCCCGGCTTTCAGCTCCTGTGCTCTTTGTGCAGTGAACACTGAATGTGAACAAACTCTTCAAAGAGGTTTATGTAATTTCTTTGCATGTATTTCTTTCACCCTAGAGCAAATGTGAAAACATTTACTATGGCAGAGCAATTTAAGACGTATTTAACATTTCCTAATTTGCTTAATCATTAAAGACAGTTACTCTCCTGATGGGTTCAGGGAAGGGTTTATTCATTTTCTTTAGGTTTTTTGGGTGGGTCTGAGGTTTTCCTTTTCTATTCTTTTTGTTTATAAAGAGTCCACCTTCTCCATCCCTTTACTTTCCACTTAGTGCTCCCTTTGAGTCTGCCCACCCCAGAAAGGGAGCACCACACGCAGTGTCACCATTCCACCACGGGACAGCCAAGGGAGAAGCAGGTAGAAAACAGCAAGTCTTAGTTTAAGCAAGTGCCTCTAAGGAACCAAAGCAAAGAACCAACACTTAATAACAAAGGTAAACAGCCATTTTATTTTAAAACCCTCTTTAGACACAATTCATCTTCCTCCATCAGCATGGGAAGCTTGTTATTCTCAGCTCATTCCATACCTTAGAGGTTGAAGGCGATAGCTTGCCATTACAGAGCAAACGTTTTCAAGTGCCTCCTGCTACATTATTGCTTTACATCTCAAGGTGAAAATAAAAAAAGCTCATCCAAGTTGCCTGGAATGGAAAGCCAGCATCCCCCTGTCTCATCCACATCAAGCCATGACCAGAGCAGTTGCTCCGAAGGCTTTCCTGCACATGCATCCTAAAAACCTATAAAAATTTCAATCAAGCCTGTTAATTTACCTTTCAGTACCAGCTGTCCCTAAGGAGAGGTTGCTCCGAATAAGGGGACAATGAACTTTGAAACCAAGCAAAAAGCCGTATCAGCCCATTCTCCATCTCCTCCTCGCTGTGGGTGCACGCTCCGGCCAGAGCCCGGCTGGGCTGGACCAGCACACACAGCTCTGCAGGGTCACTGCTCCTGCAAATGCACACCTCTGCAACGCTAAACCCCACAGGGTAACTGCTACGGACCTACCCTGCAGGCAGGGGCTAACGGGAGCAGTGTCCCCCGATTCACAGGAGACACACAGGATGCAGGGTGACAAGAAGGCAGCCCTCGCACTGCTCCGAGCCCCGTCGGCGAATGCCAACCTCACCATTTCCTCTCCTGCACTCCAGTCCCCAGGAAAAAGCGAGTACAAAAGGCACCGTTTGGGAGGAGAAAATAGATTTTCTAGTTTCATAACCACACACTGTCAAGCTGGATTCCAATTAAATTTTTCCTGTGCCCTAATGCAAGCTTTGCTTTTTCCAGAAATTTCCTCTCGCCTGAAGCGTTCGCTCCTGTCCCCTGCTCCTGGGCTGTACTTCTGACACACCACCTCAGCCACTCGACTGCTCTCTGCCAGTTTTGCAGGGACCACAGCCACACACAGCTGTTCCACAGAGCTTTCAGCAGCCCAGACCCTCTCACCTCCATCAAAGCCGGTGCTGACCAGCAGCCTCTATTCAAACTGTGCGCATTTCGCATCTAAAAGTTCCTTTCACGCAGGGATATTTAGCAGAAAACTGGGAGCAGCCAGCACTCAGGCACTTCCACCCGCAGCTCTGCACTGCTTTTAACCCCAGCTGAGCAGAGCCAGTGCAGATGTGGGGGGAGCAGGGGGGAGCAAGTCTGCTCTGCTCCTTCTACCGCAGGGACGAAGGACTCTTGCCGATGGATTTTTTCCTCCCTCTATCAGTGGTCTTTAACACGATCACAGTATGCAGCACAATGCTTTAAAACAGCAAAGCTTCTGGAAAACCCAAACAAAAGGAACGTCACCAGGTGACGTCAGCCTATATAGAGCCCTGTGTGGTCGCAGCGCATAAGCAAACCCATTCTTGTACCGCTTCCCTGAAAAGCTTTTCAGTAAATGCACTCATGCTACTACAGGAGCTTCTCTCAGCAATAAGCCACCCATCTGCCATCAACAAGTTAGGACTAAAGGAAGCCACAGCTGCGGAAAAGGAAAACGTGAGCTTCAATTAACCAGCTGAGCAGCCACGGAGGACGAAAACTTGTATTAAGATTTAAAAATTGCAGACCTGTCAGAGGAGATCAAGGCAGCGATTTCAAAAGGAATATTCCAAGAGAGCATCGTGGATTTGATTTTGCACTAATATCAAAGGACGCTAAACCCAGTCAATTATTCAAGGCTGTCTTACATTAGAGCCTTTCACAGACTCACGGCGTTGAGTCTCAAACTACGACTGAATGCACCCTCCAATGTACTCAAAAGAATGGGTAAGTTCCTGCGTTTCTCTCTTCCTTGTATAACGAATGACCGGCTCTGCTTTAAAGGAGCACTTAGTTAGGTGCTAAAGCTGATTGCTCTGCACTGAACCTTATGGAAAAAAATGTTTTCTGATAGTGCCACTGTAAACCCCCCGTAATCGAGATAAAGCCTCCTCCTAAGTGTAATGTCCAAGTATTCGGTTTGTGTAGTAAGTTGTTTCTTGCATTTAGAATTAGCTTGTCGGAAATGCATGGCAATGTTATCTGCAGTGAAATCTTCCACTGTGATGTTCCAAGTGTACTGATAAGGCTATCCTATCTTGTTGTTTTCCTAAATTATATTCTGCAGGCTTACATTTCAAGTGGCCATTAGGGGCTCGTATGCTGGCAGCACTATATGCAATGAGTATGGTTTTAAAAATGCTGCCTGCCTTGGGCATGGCTTGTCCACCAAAATGTCGCTGTGAGAAGCTGCTCTTTTACTGTGACTCTCAGGGGTTTCACTCAGTGCCAAACACCACTGAAAAGGGCTCGCTAGGTTTGTCACTGAGGCACAATTATATTTCTGAACTTGAAAGGGATCAATTTGCAAGCTTCAGTCAACTTACTTGGCTTCACTTAGATCATAATCAAATTGCAACAGTCAGAGAAGATTCTTTTCAAGGACTGTATAAACTTAAGGAATTAGTCTTAAGTTCCAACAAAATCTTTCATTTGCCAAACACAACTTTTAGCCAGCTGCTTAACCTGCAGAATTTGGACCTCTCTTTTAATCAGTTATCCTCTCTGCACCCCGAGCTCTTCTACGGCCTTCGCAAGCTACAGACCTTGCACTTGCGATCCAACTCCCTGCGGACCATCCCGGTCCGCCTGTTCTGGGACTGCCGTAGCCTGGAATTCCTGGATTTGAGCACAAACCGCTTGCGAAGTTTGGCTCGCAATGGATTTGCGGGATTAATCAAGCTGAGGGAGCTTCACCTAGAGCACAACCAGCTGACAAAGATTAATTTTGCTCACTTCCTCCGGCTGAGCAGCCTGCACACACTCTTCTTGCAGTGGAACAAAATCAGCAACTTGACATGTGGGATGGAGTGGACCTGGGGCACCTTAGCAAAGCTCGATTTGACTGGGAACGAAATCAAAGCCATCGACCTCACCGTCTTTGAAACTATGCCTAACCTTAAAACCCTTCTCATGGATAACAACAAGCTCACCACTCTGGATTCCAAGATCCTAAGTTCGCTGACATCCCTCACCACCGTGGGCCTCTCTGGCAATCTGTGGGAATGCAGCCCAAAGATCTGCTCCTTGGCCACATGGTTGAGTGGCTTCCAAGGTCGGTGGGAGCACTCCATCCTCTGCCATAGCCCCGACCACACCCAGGGAGAGGATATTCTGGATGCAGTGTATGGTTTTCAGCTTTGCTGGAATTTATCGACTGTGGTTACACCCGTGGCTACGACGTACACGGCCCCGACTACTGAGTACACGAAAAGAATCAGCTCTTCTCATTTCCATATGGGAGACAAAGAGATTCCAACTACGGCAGGCATGGTCGTTACCACCGAAGAACATTTCCCCGAGCCAAACAATGCCATCTTCACTCAGAGGGTAATTACAGGAACAATGGCTTTATTGTTTTCTTTCTTTTTTATCATTTTTATAGTGTTCATCTCCAGGAAGTGCTGCCCTCCTACACTAAGAAGAATTAGGCAGTGCTCAATGATTCAAAACCACAGGCAGCTCCGATCCCAAACACGGCTGCATATGGCCAATATATCAGACCAAGGACCCTATAACGAGTACGAACCCACCCACGAAGGACCCTTCATCATCATCAATGGCTATGGACAGTGCAAGTGCCAGCAGCTGCCCTATAAAGAATGTGAAGTATAATACCTACAGCCCATCGCAAAGTAAATCAGATAAGTAACCTATTTTAAAATTGTAGGGGACCTACATCAGATTCTAATTTTTACAAATGTTGACATAAAGCCTAATTTTCCAAGCTACTTAATGGAAACATTGTTTATGGAGTGGTGCAGTATTTTTAAGTTTTTTAAAAAATAAATCCATAATATTTTCAGTGTTAAAGAAGCAATGATTACATTAAACTTGCACTCCTAACGTTTAAAAGTCTAAAGAGATGCTCACCTCAAACTATGTAAAATGTTTCATGTTATGTAATTATATGACTGCGTGTAAACATTTATACCCAAGTCTCCATATTCTACTTTTTCTAATGAAAAGAGTCCGAGGGGAAGGACACTGTACAGGGATCTGAGGGGGACGTACACTCCATTTGTTCCACTGCATCTGGAGGATCCCAAACGCTGCAGCTGGCTCGGGGCACTTTAAAGGCAGCTGAGGAGGAAGATTTATTTTCCTTCTCTGATAATTTCACTCCAGTAAGAGATGGCAGGGGAAACGGGGGAAAAAAAAGCAGCAAAGGTCCAGGTGGGAATTTCAGTGCACTGGGCATCGGTGAATTTGTTTTAAATACAGTTTTGCTCTCTGCATATTCATAGTTTGGCTCGGTGAAAGGGACAGCAGGCACAGAAAGGAGCAGTTCACATGAGCACACACACATGGGCAGGGTGGGCACACACATGAACAGGACGACCCTCCAGGTGTTCCCAAAATGGCCACGTAGCTTCTTTAGGGAGGCTCAGCACGACGGGATCGATTCTAAATATTAAGTACATTCAATACTTCTCAGCTCCCTGGTTTGACTTGATGATGCTTTTCATGAATTCAGGCTAATTACTTAATGACTGTGAACAAACAGCATTTCGACACCTTTTCATGTGTAAATACCCTTAATACAAGGTTTTCTTAATTAAAAGTAAATACCAATGATGAGGTTAAGAAGAAGAGGGAAGGAAGAAAGGAAGGAAGGAAGAAGCCTCTCTTTGTCCCCCCGCTGCCCCCCCAGCCGAGGCTTCCTCTCGACTGGAAGCTATTTTCATGCACTAACTCCACTGGTTTCTGTGGAGACAGAATCAGCCCCTGTAATATAAGCTCTCACTTGTCCTCCTCTTCCAAAATTCAAGATTAAAAAAAAACCCTTCTGACAAGTTAGGATAATATAATTAGATTATAGAATAGTTCACTGAAAAATGTTTCGTTTCTTACTTGATATGGGACAGACTCTAAACTAGTATGACTTTTTAAAAGATCGTATATAAATCTATATACACACACGCACCTCATTCTAAGGAGTAATTTGGTTTCTTTAGCCAGAAGTACCATATTGCTATTTATACTCTATTATGAAATTATATGTAAATATTTGCAGATCTATGCAGTGATGGTGGTACTCAGATGCCACAAGGGTGGGGGGTGGGGGGTCTGCAAAGGATTACATTATTTTTAAGTCAACTACTCAATTATTGTAAACATTCTAACCAAAGCTAAAAGGTCCAGAGGGATGGAGAATTATTTTATATATATATACATGTATGTATAACTAAAAAATGTGTTGTGTCCAATGCTGCAGTGTTAAACAATTCCCAGCACATCCCGATGAAGAAACAAAATTCCTCACAGTGTTGCCATACCTTGAGCAAATCCATAATTACAGTATGCTAATTGTGATGTACTAAACTATCCTGCAAACTTTTTAAACAGAAAAAGCACTGCATAAAAATCTGTTGGCTATTTCACTCTGCTTTTCTCTATCTGTATTACCACTTGGTGAGGTATTTAGGGTGCAATTATACAACACTTCAATGTTTTCTTGTGAGATGAATTTGTCCAAGGCAATTATAGGAAGACAAGTGACTTCTGTTAAGATTTTACATAAAGGTTTTTCAATTACTGCGTTTGAATATATTAATTTGCATAATTTTACTTTTACATACAGTGCCCTTATAAAACCAGTATTTTGTTTACTTCCCATGACCCTGTATTTTAATGGAAGAGATCCAGTGAAGCCTAATGGTTTTCCACAGAGATACCTTTGAACCCTTGTAACTGTTAATACTACAATGAGTCCATTTACACCTATTCCAGGTAATTAATTTCTGCTTTTAACTGACTACAAAAAAGTCCTGCGGGGTAGGTGGACAAAGAGCAAATGTTCTGTATGATTAAATCCCACGTCAGGCAGCAGGCCAGACCTAAACTGAGAAATGCAAACCCATATAGGTATCCAGGGGGTTTTAGCTGCTTGTAGAAAGACCTGCTTCATTCCTTCCCACAAGTAGGTGCTCACAGCTCTTCCCTGAGGTCCAGGCTGCTGCTCTGCTCGGGCATTGCTGCCAGCAGGGACCTGCCCTGCCTGTGCACCTCCCTCACCTCACCCAGCCATCACGAGGGGCTGCACTGGGGGATTGGGAAGCAGCCACAGTGGGAATGACTTCCACGTACAGCTGCAGGGTACCAGCAGAGACAAAGTTATCACTGAGCTCGTTAATTATCCTGGCAGCCAGATAATCTGGCTACGCTGTCATTCCCCATCAGATGTCAACACTGAACTCTGATGGCCCCAGCTGCACCTGCAAGAAGGAGTTCCAGCTCTGCCCTCCAGCCCAGCAGAAACCCTTGCTGTAGGACAGCTCAAAGGGTGCCATGTCGGTCTTCCACATGGGAACAAGAAGCGGCTGCTTCATGAAGAGCCGAGGTTTCTCCCAAGAAGGTGCTTTCCCAACAACCCAGCTCTGAGCAGAAACCACTCCATCTTCATTAGCTTTTAATTATGCCCAAGCAGAGCAAAGACAGATGTTCCAGCAATGCTGGATTGAACCCTCTTCTCCATCCCAGCCACTCGCACTGGCTTTCCAGGCATTAAAGTGCTGTTCCAGTGCCTCTCCAAGCAAACCCACCCAGGCACCCAACCTCTCTCCCCCACCATCATCCCCAGTTTCCAGTGGTCCTGCAGTGCTTGGCTCCCAGACAGCTGAGCAGGAGGCAGCAGCAGAGCCCAGCAGGCACCGTTCCCTCACGGTGACTCCCTGTACTCCACACTAATACGCAGCCAATCTCCCAAATGCCGTGGTTTATGGCTGCCACTTCCAAAATCATTTGTTGCCAGGTTCCAGGCATAAGCAAAGCAATTCTGCAAACATTACATTTAGGGTAACAGGTATCATAAAACTCGCAGAATGTCAAACACTAGCAGTGAAGTCGACTTGGATTCCCTGCGGAGGGGCAGGGAATGGCAGGCAGAGCCATCGCTCTGCACAAGGACACAGCCACAGGCTGTTAATATTTCTTATTTTAAAGTTACTGTCTTCCACTTGCAATTGCTTGTGACTCTTCCAGGCAAGGAGGGGATTGTAATAATTGTGCTACTCGGCAGTCTCTGATTTATTTTGTTTGTGGAACAAGAACCACGATGATTTGGTTTAAATTAATCGTATTTCAATACGAGCGCTGGCTGATGACAAGAGCTTGTTAACGTGCTCTCTCCAAATACCATCTCTGTTGCACAGCCTCAGTTTCTACAGATGCTAAATGGCATTACAGGTGCTTCATTCAACACCTCTGGGCACAGCCTCAGGTGTTCAGGGCCTTTTAGAAAGGGAATTTCTTGTACTGCTCTTAAGGTCCTCGTCCCACCCAAAGATCTCCAGGCTTGCTGATCTCCAGCCAGCTTCTCCTGCTCCCCACCCTTGTGTCAGTGAAAGGCAAACCCAGCAGCACAGGTTCAGTTTTTGAGTCATCATCCTGGAACAGGGCTGAATTAATGCTCTCAGTTAGTCGCTCTGCATTAGATCAGTGTTTAAATGCACACAGCTAAAAATTACTCGATGAAGGGTAAAATGGGTTAGCGTTTAGTCTCCAGCTGAAGTGTTCCTCTGCACTGAGCTCCAATTCCCTATCAGATGGAAACGTAATGAATGCTGCTCTATCAATGTTTGGTTTTGTTTGCTTCTCCCCCAAGCAGAAATGATCCGATTCCTCAGCGATCAGCCGCATGTAAATCTGAGCATCTGAGCTTCTGTCCCATTACATCCCTCAGGAGACAGTGGCCTATTGCTAACATGTAAAATCAGAAACATCCAGTGGCTTTAAACCAGAAATCTGCACTGCACACTTATTTTTAATGTGTCTAAGGTAATTTCTGTACTACTTTAATGGAAATAAAGTTGATTTAATTTTGTGATCTGTGTAGCTATCAAAATCCATCTGTTCAGACCTATGAAATTTACCCAGAAGCTGAATTTCATCTTTCTTATGAAGTTTTCCATAAAAATTTAACAAGTTCAAAGGGAGATACAGTATTTCTTCTCCCCCCCAAAAAGGAAGAGACAAGGAAACAACAAAAGTCAAAAGTAGCAGCTCCTCCCTCCCCACACCTTCTTTCATTGCAAAATGTCCCAGATGCTAAAATTAGTGCTGGGCTCTGCTTTTTAAGGTGCCACATTAGCAGGATGCTTAAAGATTATTTCAGAGTCAGCTGGAAATTTAGCATTTCACATCTCATATACCTTTAGAGAGGCTTCTAGGGAAAGGTAACAGAAGCTTTGAGGGGTATAATAAAGCCTTAGATGGGGTAAAACACCATGCAGGTTGTACACCTCTGTGTAAGCACTGAGAAGCTACGCCTGCCATCCTCCAACTACTCCTTTGTAAAAAGTCAAACAAAACCCATCCCATTTTTCTTTTACTAATGAAAACACTAGTAAGTGAACTATTCTACCAGCTTAGCAACCTGAGATTACAGAGAGTCCTAGATGAGTCGTGTTTAAATTACGTTTCAAGAGCCAACTTCTGGTGGGAGGGGGTGTGAGTAATGGAGTAAAACAAGTGCAGTGTACAGAAGCATTTTGTTATTAAAATTGTGTATACTGTAAAACCGAATTTGCCTCTTTCTTCCTCCCTTTTCAAGCAGAGGTGTCAAAAGCTCACCCTTTCACAATATGTAAAGACCAGTCTACACCCACTGTCCCAAGCAGGCAAGGCAGGTTTGGGCCAGTCCGTTCGGCAGAACCCCACCAAAGCCAGCCCCTCAGTGAGCTGGGCTGCACAGGTTCTTCCCAAACAACACGTCTCTTGACTAGCAAAACTGCCTGAACGAGCAAGATGAGAGTGAAAACCGAAGCCAAGCCAAACTCGTGGCCCTTGAGGCTGAACCCCTGTGAGTCCCTGCAGCAGAACAGCTCAGGCGGCACCGTGAGCCCCAGCACCAGCTGGCAGAGCTGCCGGGCCCTGGCTCTGACCTGGGGGTCCCCCTGAGTCACCAGGTGGAACACCATGACCACCTGCTGGTCATGCTGCCAGCCAGGAGCGTGGCTTTTCCAACAGGACCACCCTGCCAACAATTTAGCGAGGACACACAGTCCGTATGGTTCAGAGATGTCAAGCTAGCAAGACATCCCTTCAGCTCTGAGTCACAGCCATCTGGGAAGTGTCACAGTGCCTTCCCTGTACAGAAAGTTTCTGTCTATGGGCCACCACAGCAAACACAACGTTCAGAGCCAGAGTGCCTCAGTAATATGGGAAGGATTTCTGATTTTGAGAAGTGACAAGTTCACGGACACAACCCAAAAGCCTTTGATACAAGAGCTGAACGAAAGAACAAGTTCCAGGATGTTCCAAGATGATTACATGCACCCAACTGCCAGCTAAAATCATTTTAGTAACTAAGCCTTAGCTGCATTTACTTTATTTCCAAAAGGTTTGGCTGGAACAAGTCCTCAAGGGTTTTAAATGTCAGTTGGCAAACTGCCTCTTAAATCCTTCTAAATACTTCAAAGCAGCACATGATATATCTATTTTCCTAAACTCTTAGAGAATAATTTTACGAGAAAAAGCATCTCAACTGCAAAACCAGTTGTTCCCACAAGCAAAGGTAAGACACATAAGAGAAAAAACAGTATTCTGAATATATTATGCAAAAGCTTTAAATCCAATAGTAACAAGGAAATGTCAACATCACTAGTAACTTACTTTTATAAATGTAGGCTCTGTTAAGACAACTGCAAAAAAATTGAGACTCGAGAATTTGACTGGAGAGGACTGTACAGATGAACTGAAAACTGCAGCACTGGACAACTCTGACTCCCTCCTCCACTGAGTGGCCAGGCTAAAACCCTGATGACAATATTTACTGTAATCTGTTCTCAAAGTAAAGTTTTACAAAATCATTGTTACCTAATCAAAAATTTAATTACCATGAAGATATTAGGAAAAAACCTGTACTATAATGAGTTAAAGCTCTATTTACCATATTTGACATCAGATCCACATGCTCCGGGTCTTATTTTGGAAGAAATTTTTTCCCTGTGAGGGTGGTGAGGCCCTGGCACAGGTTGCCCAGAGAGGTGGTGGCTACCCCTTCCCTGGAAACATTCGAGGTGAGGTTGGATGGGGCTTTGGGCAACCTGATCTAGTTGAAGCTGTTCCTACTCATTGCAGGGGTGTTGGATTAGAAGGCCTTTAAGGGTCCCTTTCACCCAAAACATTCTATGATTTGGGGGGGGGGAAGACAACTGTCTCATTAACAAAATTGGTGTTTATTTCTGTGATGGTTTTGGTTGCAAAGGGCACCGAGCAAACCCTTCTGGGCTGACAGGTAACTAAATCCTGATTTTAGCTCCTCAGTTGGTTTTAATCAACAAGGTCTATAATTTGACTTTTTCTCCTGTCTAAGTCTACTAAAAGGACAAGACTAAAGCGTTAAATACACACAAAAATCATCTGAGACCATCTGAACTGGCAGCATAAGAACCAGGAGCCAGAAACTGAGCTGTGACCAGTAAGGAACACACCTCGAGTTAAATCCAAGCTCTTCTCCCCAGTGTGACACAAACACTTCCAATACACACACAAGCAAAATTAAAGGCTATTCCTTACTACCAGGACATTTAAAGGAAGTAATAAATCTTTCTTTTATAAACCCAAATTATTTATTTTAAATGCCATTGAAGTAACTTACCTGTTTTCTCCCAGCAGGCTCTACTACTTTTATGTTGAATACTCAAGCAAACTACATACAGACGAGGTGCTGGTTTTCTTTTCCACCATTCCCTACCCCAAAGGGTGGGCAGTGCAGCCACTGTTTGATATAGGTGCATCATGCTTTATACCAATTAAAAACCCAGCCATATTTCATAGGAAGTCTTCAAGTAAGTGGAAAAGGTTCATCCATCAAGAAGGTTCTTAAATAATGAAAGAGTCATAATTCTTTACAGTCAAAAGCAATTAATTTTCTGTATTGTAATCAGGAGAATAAATCTGAAAAATCCATTCTAACGGCTCTGAATCTAAAGGTAGTGTTGCAGTTGAATTTTTAATCTTAAAATACAGGAGCAACGAGGACTTCTGCTGTTTAAACATACAATCTTCTACCAAACAGAACAGCTTTACTGCATATTTAATAGGTAGAACGGGTTTTGCAAGACCACATGAGACAGCATTAGATACAGGAAATGCATTTCAAGTAGAAAGGTCCTTCCAAGATACCTCTCAACTGTACAGACACTAAAATATTTGAAATATCTTTTAAGAAGTGTACAAAATAGTCAGAAAAGCTTACTGCAAAAAGTAGTTTTACTTATGTGTTTGCAAAGAGCTGAAAATATTGAGAAGAGTGTTAATGTGGAATCCAGCTCAAATGGATTCAACAGCAACTACTCCTATTAGGGCGCATTTGCTCTCTTTCCTACTAACTCCTAAATAATCCATCACGTATCCAGAACCTCTGCCTCAAAAGCCATGTGCTGTTAGCTGGGACTCAATTTCTGCCCTCAAATGGATTGCTTCAACCCTGACACCACTTTAGGTTTTAAATCTTTTAGAGAAAAAAACCTGTAAAATTAATAGAGCTCTTAGTAAAGCTAATAATGACACAGTCTGTTAAGAGAGAGAACACGGGAAAGGGGACAGGGACACAGATTACAAGGGAGCTTCCATCTCTAAAGACACCACACCGCAGCTAACAGGGGGAAACACACATTCCCCTGCACTGCAGCCACTCTCAGAAGCTTGTTAACAACTTCTGCTTTGAGTAAAGCAAATTTTAGCTACCCAAGCAGCCCACCTGATCCAGAAGGGAGTCACGCAGGGAACATCCTCAGCACACGCCTATCAAAGGATGTGAGCCAGGAACAAACCACTAAGTTGGGAAAACCACACAGCAGGCCCTCATTCTGCAAGCCCCCAGGTCTAACCACACACCTCTCACTTGAAGAGCACAAGATATTAAAGCATCATCTCTGATGTCCTCAGGAGAAGACAACATGCTTCAGTAAAGACATGTAAGTACTTATTGATCGCGTCTCGCCCTCAAGCGTGCCATCCCCAAATAAACACAACATCTGCTTGAAATTCTAGATGAATAATTCAAAGGTTAAAGAATTCCTCTTCAAGCTTTCCAGATAGTCCTGAAGATGGAAATAGCTGTGTTGCTGCTTCCAGGTAGGACAGACACCTCGCTCAGCACCCGGGGAGCCGCAGGAGGCTGCAAGACTGACCAGAGCACAGGCAGCCAAGCTGGGGAACTCCTAAGGACAGCCAGAAGCTCTCTGGGTCTCAAGTGTGTATCTTCAGGGCCCAGGCCTTCAACAATCTCACAGCCACGGGGCAGGCAGGCAGAGAAAGCTTCCCTAGTTTATATTCTTCTCTATGGATGACGGGCTCAGCTCTGGGATGTCTATTAGCACCACGGCAGCTGTGGAGCCTGGAAATAACAGAGCTGTGACTACATGACAGATGCCTTTTGCCTGCAATTAGCATCCAGAAACTTCCAAAAAGGCTAAGGTTAGATATCTGATTAGGCTGAACTAAAAAAAATACAGTAAGCTCTGGCAGGTACTGCATCTCCAACGTGACGCCACACTGCTGAACAGAACAGAAATAAGGTACCTCTGACAATCCCCGAGTCTACAGTGACAGGGAACTTTCAGGAGGTGTCTGTTCATCCTTTACTGGAACTGCTCAACGTCCCACACGTAATGAGCTCTTGCCAGGTATTATTTCCTGCCAGAGAGTGGAGAGCAACTCTCCAGACCAGCTAAAATATGTCCAATCCTTTGGATGAGGAACATCTGCTGCCCACAGTCAAACTAATCCAACACCCACAGAGCCCAATGCACAACATCACAATGGCATTCCAGGTCTTTACAGACCACTCCAAAATACCTTCAGTGCTGGGAACTGCTGGACACGCTGCAGTGCCTCTTCAAGGTTAGGATTTGTCAGCAATGTAAATATTTATTGACAAACCTGAAACTTGGAGAAAACCCACCACTGCTCCAAATCCAAGAGGTGTTTATGGAATGAACTCAAAGCTCTTGCCCTCATGCTGCAGAGGTGTCTCTCCCCAGCAGAGACCAGGACAGCAGCCAGCACCTGACACGCAGCGAGGGTCCTGTGCCAAGAGCAGGGAGATGTTTACATGGGAGATGTGGGATGTGGAGTGCTCAGCATCCTCCTCTGAGGCAGCTGAAGCCTCTCCAGGCCCCTCCTGTGACTGAGAGCTGCCCAACATCACACCCAAATGAAGTACTGCGGAGGCAGACACAGCCTCCGGTGCATCCCGCAGATAAATCCCAGGGATATTGCCCCCTCGTGCCTACAGCTGTCTGTGGACAACAATTCACTTGACAAAGCACACCAGGGATGGTGTCCAGAGACACATGAGAAAGGTTTATACCACATTCAAGTGAGCTGATGCTACCACTCTGCAGACTGCTTGCTTCTTCTCACTGGGCTCTCCATCACTTGAATATGTCACAGTAAAGCTGCACCATCAAGAGAGGAACTTTCTGACATCTACTTTTACTGTCCATTTATTCAAAATCAGTAGTCTTCATCAGGCAAATTAAGTGATCATCAGCTTTAAAAACCAGTTTCAATTGTTAATGCAGACCCAGCTCCACTGCAGCACATTGTTCACTGCAACTCCTCCAACTCCACCCTGGGCTGGAACAGCCAGGAACAAAACTCAGCCCTGCCTGGCCATCAGACACCCTCTGGGAGCCATGAAAATACAAGGAAACCACTCCAAAATTATGAGGTTATGCAAATAACAAAGCAACCCAACCACCCCTTCCCTCTAAAACATTCATTGTGCACACATATGTGATTAATTAAAATATATACATATAAAATAGAGATGTTTCAGGTGGATTTACTGTGTAAAATATGAAATGTATGCAATCAGTGATCCTGGGGAGCTAACTGAAATCAGTATTTAAAAATGAGACACAAATCTCAAAAAAACCCCTACTGATGGTGAAGTTGAAGGGAGAAAAAACTCTAAAGTTTCGTTCTTTTTTAAATTACTCTCTGCTGTTTGCTACATTTGCTTATGCAAGAGAAACGTTTTTAACTACTGACAGGACTAGGACTAAATGACAAGTCCACACACTTGATGCAGACTGTTCATAGACACAAGGTGAAAAATATAATAAAGAACATGAACAGGTTTCAGTGAGCTGAGCCAGGAAAAAAACCAAACCCACACCCCTTCTGAGTAGAAAATAGGACTTTTTCTGTGATTATTAAAACAGCTTCTACCAAAGCCAGTACACAGCCTGATTCCAACTTTGAAAAGTGGTTTGGTTATTTCCTTTTTTGTGTGCAATGCAGTTATAATCAGGAAAGGCCTGCTTTACCACTGTTATCAAAAACATTCCAGAGCCTTTGAACTAAATATTTCAAGTTAGTAACATATTTCCAGTTGCTTCACTAATATAAAAAATGCTCCAAAAATCTTATTTCCTCCTATAAGAGCTATAATTTGCAACTTCAGTCTTGCAGTCTGTTCCCTAATGTAAAAGAAAATTCAGACAAGATAGTCTTCCCCCAAATTTCATAGCATCTTTTAACCTTAGTGGCAGCTGACCAAAAGCTTCAGGACTGCTTCAGGCTAAAACCAATTCCTAATCCCTGTAACTTGCTCTAGAAATCCCAGTTGAGGGCAATGCTGGGAGCAGCTGGAAACACTGGGACTGGTTTGTAAGAATTCCCATCTTAAGAACAACCAAACGTGGCTGCCCCATCCCTGGAAGTGTCCAAGGCCAGGTTGGACAGGGTTTGGAGCAATCTGGGATAGCAGAAGATGTCCCTGCCCATGGCAGGGGGTGGAACGAGATGAGCTTTACAGTCCCTTCCAACTCAAACCAGTCTGGGATTCCATGAACCTCAGTTATGAAGTGACAGAATTCACCCCCTGCCCATGAAGGAACCCAGTTACCAACCTGGACATATAACCCCCTCCCCACCTCGTGCTCCTGCTGGAGGGGTGAGGAGAGATTTAATTCCAGGATCTTCGCAGGGAGCAGTAACTGGGCAAGTCCCTGTCAGTCCCTGAGGCAGGGGCAGCACCGGGGACACAGGTAAGTGCAGGGCTGAGGGCTGGATTGAGCTGTTCGAGGGGTTCCCAACGTCAGCAAAGCTTTTGATGCCGTCTGTCCCAGGATCCTTCCGGACAAACTGCCCAGCCCACAGCTGGATAACCGTGTCACACCATGGGTGAGCAACCGGCTCATGGGTCGGGCCCACAGGGTGACAGTGACTGGCTGACATCAGGCTGGCACCAGAACCAGTGGGGCTCCACAGGGCTCCATCCACAGCCCAGAGCTCTCCGACAGCTTCATTAACCACGTGGATGCGGGAAGGGACACTGAGCAAGTGTGCCAGTCACACTGAACCACAAGGAGCCAGTGACTCCCTCAAGGGCAGAAAGGTCCTGCAGAGACCTGGACAAATCAGAGGGTTGGGAATCACCAACCATGGGAAGTTCAAAAAGGGAAAGTGCTGGATTCTGCCCTGGGATGGGGCAACCCTGGATGTACGGACAGACTGGGAATGAGAGGCTGGAAAGCAGTGCTGGGAAAGGGCCCTGGGGGTCCTGGTGGTGCCAGTTGGCCCTGAGTCAGCAGTGCCCTGGCAGCCAGGAGGGCCAACCCTGTCCTGGGGCATCAGGGAGGGGATTGTCCTGCTCTGCTCTGCCCTGGGGTAGCCTCACCTCAACATTGGGGCAGTTTGGGGGGACACAATGGAAGGAAGAGATTGAGCCATTGGAGAGTGTCCAAAGGAGGGACATGGAGATGGGGAAGGGCCTTGATTTGAAGGCATGGGAGGACACTGAGGGCACTTGGTGTGTTCAGCTGGAGCAGAGGAGACTGAGGGGAGACCTCAGTGCAGTTCAACTGCCTGGGCAGGGGCAGAGGAGGGGCAGGGACTGAGCTCCAGGAGGGTTTGGCTGATCCTCTGGGGCACAGGGGGTGACTCTTGGGGATGGGCCTGTGCAGGGCCAGGGGTTGGACTGGATGATCCTTGTGGGTCCCTTCCAACTCAGCTATTCTATGATTCTGTAAATCCTCTTTTGAACGATGGTGAAATCAAACCTTTAAAATTACTGTCTAGTGCTATCAATATATTATTTCTTGAGGGGAAAAAGTGTTATTGTAACAGCAGACAGTAATTTTTTTACTATTATTTGCACCTGTGATGTGGGGGAGGAGAGGGAAGAGATGAAGAGAGATGGTTGTTGGGTCTGAAAAACAACAGATTCTCAAACATTTTGTACTACTTTTGTGTATCACTACCAGGTAACAGAGCTACCACTGTTCTCTTAAGGCTTATTCTTATATCTAAAAGAAGGTAATAGTACATGTTTTATGATATACAGCACAAAGACTCTATACCTCTGCAACACACATCCACCACTGAAGTGAAAATATCTATTCATACAGATAAGTAATGGGAGGAAAGTGCCAGGGTGCCAAGAAAGTCATCCTGCAACAACATAGATCTTTTCCTTAAGAGCTCAAAAGAAAACCCAAATTGGCAATAATACATCATATGCTATACCCAAGTTTTCATGGAACTGACATTCCCCAGTTTCCATTAAATCGTGATGCTGGGGCAAAGTTGGGACCCCACAAGCCAGACTTGGACCCAGTGTTAGCAAAGCTAATGTACCTGAAACCTTGTGCAAAATGGAAGCAGTTTATGTTTCTTATTCCCCTGACCATGTTTCCCAGTTGAGCTCAGGCTGAAGGGCTCTGACTTGCCCTGGCTCAGTGTGCCTGGGCCCCCCACTTCGAGCAGCACTTCCCCGTGATGGAAGTGCCCCAGCAACAGATGGGAGGCAGGAGAGTGTCTGAGCTCTGTTTCACACAGCTCCAGATGTAAAGAGGTTATTTTGCAGTGAGTCTGGCATCCTGCTCCTCCTGGAGTGTGCAAATCTGTCCTCCTCCTGCCTCCCTCCCCCGAGGTGCAGGCACGTGCAGGAGCTGGGGCTCAGAGCCCAGCGCCCCATCCAGGCTGTCCTGCTGGGCCTCCACACACCAAGGGCTGGCCGGGCACGTGTCCCCTCCAGGGCCACCCTGCACCACAGCCCCCACCCCACCAGAAAGGAGCAAAACCTCTCTGATGGAAAAACAGTAGGACAGCACCATCAGCCTCCACAGGCCCTAGAGATGATGGATCAGGACTACATTTTAAAAAGCTACGTTTTAAACCTACGCTGTTTCTCCACACAGCACCCATGTCCAAATTTGAAAAGGTTCTTCCCCCAGAGGCTGGTTGGGCACTGCCCAGGCTCCCCAGGGCAGTGGGCACAGCATCAAAGCTGCCAGAGCTCCAGGAGGGTTTGGCTGATCCTCTGGGGCACAGGGGGTGACTTTTGGGGATGGGCCTGTGCAGGGCCAGGGGTTGGACTGGATGATCCTTGTGGGTCCCTTTCACCCCAGCCCGTTCTGTGCTCCTGTGACTGCTCTGCAGGTGAGGCCTGATCCAGGCTCTGAGTGACAACCAGGAGCTGGAGAAGGGCAGCCCAATATTTTGTCAACACTTACAGCTGTTTCCTCCCAAGTGATTTTGTTGAGTGACGACTAGTTAGGCTTGGCTACAGGTCAATTCATCTCACTTTCAGCATGGCTGGGTAGATGGGAGCAGCAGGATGGACGGGGGAATGTCTCAGAATACCAAATCAGAGGGACAAACCACTTCTGCAGGAGCCACCAGAGAGCTGCTGGGGCTGGTGGATAATTCACTACTGGAGACACCTTTACAGGCCTGGTTTTTGGGGTTGATGTTAATTAGTAACCTTTTCTAACGAATATCTCATGTTTTTCCTCTGTAAATTACATGAACTAATAGATGTATCTAGAAACATGAAAAGCAGGCTGAAGTTTACACCTGTAGTAATTGTAAAAGCCTTGAGATATTGTAGTTTATCATATTTTACACGTGTGTGAAAGACTTTAGAAATAGAACAACTGAAATTGGAACAACACAGACCCCTGCAAAACTCAAATTAAAACCAGTGAGCCAAGACAGCATATGCCCTTTCCAAGAGGAAGAGAATGCATTATAAATCTGGGAATAAAGCCACCTAACTCCTGGCAAGACAGCTTGGAGAAACAGATAATAAACCAATCCTACCAATACAGTCACAAGACATTAAAAGTTTGAATTAATGTATCCTTTATTCATTATTAGAAATATAAATAGCTTTAATTTGCAACAGATTTTTAAGTACTTCCTTTAGGAAGGGATTCAGCAGCCTTGACCTGCAATACAGCAACAAAGAAACCAGGTATCAAGTTGCCCTTGATGGGAAGCAATAGGCATTAAAAACCAGAAACAGCATCAAAAGCTGACTAAGAACCTCAAGCCTCACCAGCACCAAGAACAGCAGTACCTCCTCTCCATCATAAAATGGCCTGGGTTGGAAGGGACCTTAAAGATCATCCAAGTCCCACCCCCTGCCATGGGCAGGGACACCTTCCACCAGCCCAGGTTGCTCCAAGCCCCGTCCAACCTGGCCTTGGACACTTCCAGGGATCCAGGGGCAGCCACAGCTTCTCTTGGCAACCTGTGCCAGGGCCTCCCCACCCTCACAGCCAACAATTCCTTCCCAATATCCCATCTAACCCTGCCCTCTGGCAGTTTGAAGCCATTCCCCCTTGTCCTGGCACTCCAGGCCCTTGTCAATAGTCTCTCTCCATCTTTCCTGTCGGCTCCTTCAGGCACTGGAAGGCCACAATTAGGTCACACTGGAGCCTTCTCTTCTCCAGGCTGAACAATCCCAACAATCCCAACTCTCCCAGCCTTTCCTCCCAGCAGAGGAATATCTTGGGGCCTCCTCTGGACTCTCTCCAGCAGCTCCATGTCCTCCCTGTGCTGTTCCCCAGGGCTGGAGGCAGCTCTGTAGGTGGAGCATCTGTGGAGGCAAGTGAAGGTCCTGAGAAGACAAAACAGCTTGGAAGCCTGGCTGCCCAGGAGGGGGATGGCTCTGAGTGCACTAAAGGAAGCCAACAACCTCATTCTCATCATCTCCACTTACCCAAAGCAAGTGACTCACTGGGGCACTGTGTGAGATTAAAAAGCACTGAGAACATGGCATGTGTAACTTCATTTCTTACAGAGGCATCACCAAGCCATTATTTACTAAGCTAACTAATTAGGCAGCCACCCTTGCAGATAATAAGAATGCGTTAAAGTATTTAAAATTCCAGCACAAGCCTGACACATACAAAGTGGTTGCCCTTCTTCAAAAGAAAACCAATGTCAAAGGAAATAAACCATTTAGGAACAGTCAGCACATCTGAGGTGGAATGGGAAGGTGGCATCACCTAATTGTTCAGGAAAAGGAAGGGAAGGAAAGCAAAGCAGAGCACTATGGGATGCAGAGGCACTTAAGATTTTTATTGTATTAGTCTCTAATTGTTAAGAAAACATTAGATAGATGATTTAAATTAGCATTAGATAGATGATAAAGTAACAGCTACCCAAAACAAATAGAAGTAATCTACAGAACTGCAAAATCTGGCACAGAAAAACAGGGAAATTGAAAGTACTTAAACTGAGAGTAATCTGAAAAACCCAGCTGGTTAAACTCAGAAATAAAGCTGTAACTGAATATACACTTCACTGCAGTCTAGCACTGAAAGCACCCTTCCCTTTACACAGGCACTGCTCCACAAGTGGGTAATATAATCAAAGCCATAGAGCAAGTTTACAAAACACAGAGTAATTAATTCACTGGAAATAACACCAGGAATACTCCCAGGGGATACAAGTGCTCTGTGTACTTGATGTAGTTGTGCTCTCTAAAAAACACTTCCTAAAGTCCAGCTGAGGGTACCCATAATTTGGGAAGGAGTGAGGGGACACATGTTTCCACAGCACTACAAGAACTGGCTGGGGATAAAAATTTAGAGGCAGTTTGGAGAATTCAGCACCTGTCACCAAAAAGCCAGTTTTACTGTCCTGTGAATAAGCCTTCATGCGAGTACATGAGGAGTACCAGGACATGAAGATTTGCTTAATTATCACCTTGTTCACTACACACATGTTCCTCACAGGATCTCCCCACTTACTGCTCCCACAGCTGAGTCCCTGGGTATCTGCATATCCAGGAGCAGCCTGTCAGGGTGAGGACAGCTGTGTGTGACAACAGTGGGAGATCAGCAGGAGCCTACAACACCCAGGTGAGCCTGGGCAGCCACCTCACCTGCAGCTACCAGAGAGCCCACCCTCACAACCCCAGAACATCACCTGCTGGATTTATTTGTGAAGACCTTGCCTTCCTCAGCTAAGAGGTCCCACAGGAGCAAATGTGCCCATCGTGCAGGCCATCAGCTCCAAAGGGGTCAACTGCTCAGGTACGAGGCAGAAGGGCTTTTAGCTTCTTTCTCCTCAGTTATTTCTGCATTAACTTCTTGTTTTCTTGGCTTTTTTCAGTCCAGTGACCTCTAGAATTGGGATTCTTTGACTCCTGGAGAGATGCCCAAAAACTCATTCTGCCTCTAAGGAAATTCACAATTTGGCATTTAAGGGGAACAGTATCAAGTGATATGGCTGCAGTCTTATTTTGTGCTTGACATCAGAGCTCTTGAGTCACCTTCTTCCACCAAGATGACTCAATAAAGACAGTCCTCAAAGGAGAGCTTCAAAGGCACAGCAGGGGAGAGCAAGCCAGCCCCACATTACCCACTTCTCCCTTCACAATCCAAGGAGCTGAGTGGTGAGGTGGGGGGATACACAAACCCTTTGGAAAGAGAGAAATGAAGTTGAAGCCACAGATGCAGAAGCCACCTGGGCAATACCACATGGCCAGTTGCTCAACCTCTACACAAGCAGAATTAATTGCATTAATTCTGGGGTTTAGTCAAGAGGTTTTGAACAAAATTAATGCATACTTAAAAGCAGTGCACAGTATTGGGTTAAAAAACATGGGGACAGCATGGAAATGGAGGTATCTGACTTAGAACATTCACAGCTGCAATTCAGCTGCTGGGAAGCCTCCATCCAAACCTTGCAACACAAGACACAGGACAAACTCTGTGTGCTACAAACAAGTCCCAGGGTTTCCTACTCAGGAAACAGGTTTTTTTAAAAGCATCATATGCCAGTGTTGCAAGTCATAAGTTAACATCAGAAAAGAAACTTCAAAATAGAGCAAAGTCTCAAGCACATAATGAGATGGGTGTCTTGAAGAAACTGCTGGACGATACTTCAGGATCTCCAGCATTCCTTAATATTTCTGTGTGTATTTTAATTTTGAGAGATATTATGCAACTACATTCATATAAAGACAACATGAAAAGAAATTTAACAGTATCAGAATTATTTGAAGTCTTGAATAGTTTAGGATAGTCAGTGTCCCCACACCCCCAAACTGTCCCTATGTCTCACAGACAAATCTTTATCTGTCATTGTATTAAAAAAAAAATCCAAAAATGGGAGGGAAAGGGTGCCTGCCTCACTTGCAGTGAGAACCTTAGTCCAAAATTCAATCAAAGGCAACAAAAAGTGTCTTTTTTCTTTAAAGGGATCCATCTTTTAAATACAAGGTCAAAATAAATTCCCTAAAACCAGCAGCAGAAAAGCAAGCCAGAAGGACACTCTGGAGGAGACCTGAAGCAGAAAGGGCTGGGTGGCCAGAAACCCCCACCCAAGGGCACCTGAGCCTTGCCGAGCTGATCTGAGGGTCTGCAAACACCCAGACTGACCTGTCCTGCACGCCCAGGAACTGCTGCTCATCTCTCTCCAGTTACTCCACTGCACATTCCCTCATCATCCATGTTTCCTTTGCCCCACACATACTTCACTCTCAAGACATCACACCTACAAAACTGAACCACTTCTAAACCTAGAACCTTCTGTTTTCAGAGCCTTTCCCCCCCACAAAGAGCTACCAGGCTTCATTTCCCCAGATCTTCCTGCAGGTTTCATACAGTAACTGATAACATCAATTCAAGTTCTCATATTCAGTAAAGCACAGCTGACAGCACCTCAGGCACACTGAAGGGATTTCTGAGCTGAAAAGAAATGTGCTTTTTCTGGCCACATATGGCAGCAGTAGAGCACCCAAAGAAAGGCAAAAACCTTGTTTCCTGAGAGTCAGAGGTTAACATGAAAGCCAATAATCCACAAGCAGCTGCACATGGCACAACATTTGTGTTCAACCTGACACAGAGATGATAAAAAAAAAAACACCCTCCACTTGTGAAAGGCACAGATATTTTGTGAAAGCAAGCTCAGAATCATCTGAGTTTGCTTCTTCACTGCCTTCTGCCAATTTTGCACATGCCTTGGTTTTTCCCTTGTGGCCTGATGCTGAGGGAAAACTTTTTTAGTTGGCACTGAGAAAAATGCACCTTTTAGCCCAGCTTTGCCAGGCAGCTCCTGGCCTGACAGTCTGTGGTTTGCTGTTGTGATTGTAAAGAAACCACTTTTCTAGAATGCCTGTTCAGCAAGAATAATTTTTGAGTATACAGTCTCCGAAGTCATAAAGTCAATGTTTTCATAGAGCTGGAGCAGAAGGTTTTTAACTCTGGCATACATAAGCTGGCTCTGCTGTTTGCCCTCTACCTCCTGTCCCTCCTGTTAAAGGAACATGTCCCGGTGCCAAAGTTCTCTCCTCTATTTCAACAGCTTTCCAAGATACAGCTTAACCCTCATCCTTTCCTCAGACACAAGAAAGATTAAGTCACTCTTCTGCCTCTATTTAAATTCCAGAGGGCTGCCACTACTTGGAAAAGCCACAAATGCTAATTATTCTATATTGATCCTGTTGACTTTCTGGGACAGAGAAGGTCTAAAGCTCCAGGATACATTATGAGCGTTACAGAACATCAGCTTTTTTACACAGGATAAACCAAGTTAAGCAAGAGCACAGTCTAGACAATAAATCCACATCCAGAACAGAATATCCAGGTTTCCATCAAGACCTCTAACACCTGTGGTACGGTCTGTAAAAAAGATAAAGTGGTACCAGACACTCATAGGGATAGAACTGTCCTCATTCTCTCTCCCTTCATTATCTGCTGAATTCCATCTTGCAGATGGTCAGGAACTACATCCAGAGTTTTTATTAGATCAAGGCAAAAGAGAAAAGGGGAAGTTCAGGACTTGAGATGCAAGTATTTTGTTACAATACAAGAGCCATGGTATTCCAGCTTTGTAATAATTCCATCATCCCCCTCCTCCGACAAGAGGAATTTAAAAGCCCAGTTGTGTGTGTAATACTTCTGCACACTGAGAGCATGATCCTGCTAGAGGCTAAAAGACTGTTTATCCACAGATCAGCAGACACTGCAAATGTACATGCTCCATTCCATCCATACTCCTTGATTTTGACTTTGAGAGACTACTCAAGTATCACCAAATGGAGTTTCATTATGGGTGACTATATATTTAATCTTACATGGGCAGCTAAAGTTCAAATATTTTCCTACAAAACAGTACAGTTCAAACAAATTAAGTCATAACCCACAAAATGTTAAAGCAGAATCAGTGCATAGCATTAGAGCATATTTATGTAAAATGATTTACAGCTCAACGGGAGTAAAACACTGCTAGATGCCAACCACCACATCACAAACAAGTGTGTACACATTATTTCAGCTCTTCTTTCCACCATCTTAAATGTTATTTCATCAACACAAGAATTAGAAAGGTCTGGATTCATAAGGTAATATGAGAAGATTAGATATGTGTTCCATGTGCTAACATTAGAGATGGATATATGTCTAACAAGAAAGGAACAACCAGAAGTTTCACCAGTATAAAACTAAAGGGGTAGGGGAGGAAAGGAGGGATCAAGTAGGTTGGAAACCTTCACTGCCACTGCAGGTATTCAGAGGATTCAATTCCCACATGTAGAGACAGCATTAGAGTTCAGTTCTCCTGCACACATGGCTGCAGTGAGCACTGTAAGTGAGAGCAGCAACCTTCCTCCTTTTACATATATTAAGAGTCTACAACAAAAGTGCTGCAAAGCATAGAAAGGCTGCAAGGGTGAGTTCTGCTGTACAAGGCAGCTCAGACTAAGTCCCAACTACTGTCAAATCTATTCAACTCAGCAGAGTTCTCTCCAGCAGTTCTGCACCAAGCGAGCAGCAAAGGCTGAAGGCAGTGAGTGGATGGAGAGCAGCAATAATTTAAGATTTCAATAGACTGCTAAGCTCATGCTGGAACCAGACCTGAGGTGAATGCTGGGCTTTGCTAGGTTTCTTTCAGGAGGCACTAAGCCAGCCATAAGCTTCTTTAAACAGTGCATCCTCACTGCAGACACAAAAACTGTTTTGGGCCTGAAACAGTATCCAGGACTTCCAAGTTGTGCCACTGACATCAATGTCCTGGCAGCCTCAGCAGAGTCTGACACGTACCCCCACCCATGGCAAACAACTGGAGCCCACATGTGCTGCCCTCCCCCACCCAGGGCCAAGTATCCCGAGTTGTTTGGCATCTCTAAACCAGCGATCTCCCACGCACATGCAGGGTAACCACTGGAATGACAGGGAGCTCTGAAGAGCTTTAAAACCCAGAGCTCACAAGGCTCTCAAATCTTTCATGAGCTAGCTTCTGTTTATTTCCATAGGCCGCTGTATTGCTCCCAAAGAAGTAAAAGTTGCCGGAATGCCTCCTGAAAACACACCCCACACTAAGTCCCAGAGCAGGAAGGTGTTGGGTGAACAACCTGGAAGCTCTTTCCTGTGGCCCGAAAACGCCCGACTGACGCAGTGAGAAATTCTCATCATCTTCATCAGGCTTCACTTCAAGGATGCTGAATTATTTACTCTATGGCAGCCTGTAAGCATTAAACTTAAAACCTCTATCACTTCAGAAGTGTTCTGTTTTTAAAAGCAGCAGCTTTGTCAAACTGATAATGTCTATGGAAATTAGAGCCCAGCATAACAGCACGGCTCTCTACTGAGCAGCAAAGTCCGTGACAGGAAAACCCATCCAGGCTTTCAAACCACGTCCATCACATCAGCATTCAGGCATCTTAAACTGACAAACAATATTAAAAAAGAAAGTGTAGATTATCTCAAGGCAGAATTTTTATCAGCATCTTTATCATCAACACAGATCACTGTGCCATTTTAATTCACATCTATTTCCACAGAAACAGATGCTTTCATTAGAAGGGCTATGCAAGAGCCCTTTCAGTATATAGATACTTGCTATAAATGATCTTCACCGTCATGTGAAAATTCACATGTGTTCCTTTCCAAGCTTGGATCCTTGATGGGCACAGAAAGCTGTGGATCAACATTATTAATAGGCAAGTTTATAATGAAAACACATCTCCATTCCGTAAATTGCAAGTGCGTCAGGAGTAGAAATAACCTTTGCTGGTAGTTCTGAAGACAAATGATTTCTCCCAGCAGATATTGAATAGATAAGCCAGGCACTTTGCTGCCCAATCACTTTCAAGCATCAGAGACGCTCAAAGAAGCTTAGGGAAGAAAAACAAAACGGTGCAATTAAGATCGAGGAAACAGCACTTGTTTGGAGCAGTACATTTCCGTAAGAGCACTGAGCAGACACAAGGGTGCAAAACAAGCATTTAGCAAGCTATGAGTTCACCAAGCCTAAAACCAGAAGTGCTGAGACCTCCCTTCAGATACCCCGAGATCCAAACCATGCTGACCTGCAAGAGCTCCTGAGGCAGCCTGGGCTTCAACCACCTTCAAAGTTGTGCCATACCAGTGTAAGTTCAATTAAAATCCAACACTAAAAGAAGTACAACCCACACTCCCAAACAGATCCAGCTGTGGTACTCAACCACTTGAGGCCAAAGAGAAGATGGAAACTGGGAGGGGAAAAAAAACCCCAAACCATCCTGAAATGATGTGTGCCTGGAATGCCTGCTCTGAAACCAGCTCCCAATGGCTTTTCTCCATTTGCTGCCAAGCACCTCTAATGCAATCCAGACAGTCAAGGACACAGTCAGAATGTTAATATGAAAGCATTAAGATTCCCATTGAAATGGGACCTGTCAAGCTACTTTATGTAACATGATTTATCGTTTCCAAATGTAGTAACAAGGGATTTTATTGTACAAGAGCATGTGGTACACTACGGGGCTCCAGGTTCGCATTCTCTACTAGCCAAACTACAACTCCTGACAACATTTATGCTGTTCATGGCCCAGTTACTGGTGTGTGTATGAAAAGGGTTGCTGTATGCATTAGAAATTCATGGGGTGCAGAACAGACTTAGTGTGAGAGCTCTCTGCGTGTCCCTGTGCACATTAGGCAGGGCAGGACACCTCCGACCGCTGCTGCCGAATGGCCCGTGGAGAGGAGCCCACCCGTCCCCACCCCGCAGGGCTCTCACATCAAGCAATAAAAACAGACTGGCAAGAGCTTAAGGAAGTTTTTATTTCCAGTCTTACGTGTCAATCAGGTAACTGATGTCTTCTGCAAGCTCAAGGCACACTGAGAGCAGACTGGGAACTGCTGGTTACGTTTTGAGAGCACGGCCTGTGCTTCCTTACCCTACTAAACCCCAAAAACCAACTTCAAAGCCCAGCCCCAACCCACCATCTCCTGGGTTTACCACGTGTGACACAGCTGACATCGAGGCAAGCTGCCCAAGTCCTGCCCTAATAACACCCCAGAGAGCTACAGTAGAGAGAATGTACCTGTCATGACTTGAAGTTTGTGGATTTGTGTCAGTGGACACATTTTCTTACCTCTCTGTTCTACATACCAGCTTCTCAGAAACACAGAAATATTTCAGCTGTCAGCCCACTGTTCTTTTTTTATGCATTTGCTTTCAGTACCTCAGATATCCATGTATATTCATTGCAGTTATGGTAACTTAGAGGCAGAGCTGAGTAGCACAGTACAGAAAAGCAGAGACGGTGAGTGTACCTGCTCTGCACTGGGAGAGGAATTGCACCAGCTGCCAGTGCAAAGGCAAAGTGGGATGAATTGGTAGTAGTATCTAAAAATACACTGCTTGATACTTTCTATTTGGGGCAAACTGCAACCAGTCAACATGTACCCCCACACAAGATCATAGAGTTAGACACAAAAAATTGTTTCCATTGTATTTTCTTGTATTTCCTATTAACTTCTTCATTGGTGCTCTGTTAATATTGACATTACTCAATTAGATGCTTTACTCTGTCCCCTTGGCCTACCTAAGTCTGGAATTGATGTCCAACTAAACTCAAATATGCTTTGACACTTTTTCATTTAATTAATAAAATACACACCAAGAATGCCTGACTGCCACAGATCACACAAAGATCTAGATCTGGCCATCTGTGAGTTATATTACAAACTTAGCTACAACTGATGTGGTCAACTTACTGCATTCTGGGCAGTTGATCCCAGAACTGAGACCTTGGACTACTTTGCTTTTACAGCACTAGTCAGAAACAGTAATGAATTCTTTTAGGCCTTCCCCTTCTTCCAAATGCAAATAAACATCCATGTTTGCTATTTCAATCCAGGAGGGATCTGCAATGCAAGTTTAAAAAGGAAAACTATTTTCTGTTGGAATTGTGAGAAGTGAGCAAAATCTATAAAGGAAAACAGCTCCCCCCGGTGAAGTGCAAGAGGAGGGGGGAAAGCTATAGAATCAGATGCCACAATTAAGAGATGAACAGATGGCATTTTAAGGAATATGGCTTATAAACCAAGGGGTTGGGCCATCAAGTGGCCGATGATGCTCAGTGGACATTGGTAATGAAAGCCCATCTCAGTACCCACAGAAACAGCCTCCTGCCACCACGGCTCAGAAGCTAAATCCTTCTGAGGGCAGCTGTTCATGGAGCTCCCTCCGTGCTCAGCAGCTGTCAGTGTTAGGCATCATTAGTTCAGGACTACACAACAAAACCAGAAATCAAAACACTGCCCAAATTCTGAACAGCCAAGGCAGCTCTGGTCCCTAAACCTCAACGTAAGTGTGAAGATCCAAACAAGGCCCAGAAGGAGATGGTGGAATGTGACCACACCAGCATTTTGGCTTACATGAGCCACACTTCTGAAACTCATCTCCCAGTCACTGTCACGTCACATGCTGCAATTCTCATCCCAGAACTTTCCTGGGCCACGTGAGCTGGATTTTCCAAGTGGATCTACACAAGGAGACAGCCACTACCACACCAGATGCTGACTGGTCCACAGGACTTGGCTAAATAATAATGATAACGAGGACACAGCCAAAGCTGAGAGGAAGTGTTGAGTATCTCGTTTATGGCAAGATCTAATTAAACTAAGACACTTCATTCTGGGGAAGCTAAGACCAAAATGTCTCCTACATGCTATGGCTCTAAAACAACATTAAGTGGCACAGAAAAACCTGGGCAAGGAGTAGCTGCTCAGGGTCTTTTCCTAACTGAGACGAAGGAAACATCCAACAGAAGGGGCACAAGGTTGTTCTGCTTGAAAACAAAAGATGTTTCTTCACACAGCACCCATTTAAGCAGAACTCCATGTCAAGGAAGATTATGGATGCTGTAAGTTTATAAGGGTTCAGAAAGAAACTACACAGATTCAGTAGGGAAAAGTCCATCAGGAGCCACTAAATGCAGTCAGCAATGCCAGCTCTGGAAGTGCCCGAGCTGCAGAATGCCAGCACTTGGGGGACACTTGGGGTAAGTAAAACTACACACCTCCCTTGTTCCTGTCCTTTTGCTTGCAGGATCCACTACTGACCACTGTCATGATAGGATACTGGCCTTGATGTACCAAATTTAGTTGGACTGCTCTTGAAAAGGGCAGAATAGGTGTGTTAGGTGGGAAATGAAATAACAGACACCAGTCTAAGAAAAAGGGGATTCAAACTTCTGTAACAAACTACTGAAGAAGCAAATCTTGCCCTTGCACAATCACAGAATTCATCACCAAGCCAGCAGATGCCAAGAGATCCTACAATTCAGTTTATTACCCAAAACTGTTATTTAGCTAAAGCTGTGCCACACACCGTAACACAGCTTCCAACGCTTGCAGACTTACAGACCCTCAAGGACAGGAACACAAACAGTTAAAGTCTGGGTCCAAAACATTAAACTGAGTTATAAGCTATCTAGGAAACAGTCTTGTTATTGCTAGAGATCTGAAAGAAAACCCAAAAGCTAGAGGAAGTCACTAAAAGAGAAGGCATTAAAAACTAAAGGGGAATCTGCCTCAAGGCATTCCTGTGCTTCTGCCTTTCCAGTGTACTCCTCATCCAATCCTCCCTCTGAATTTTTACACTTGGCCAATAAATACCTCTTACTCTAGCACTTGGATAGGATTTATGATGCACAGCAAGTGCTGTGCAATTAACAGATTTAATGCCCAATTCACTTCCTCCTTCAAAGGGAGACTGGAGCAAAGCATCCCAGGAGCTGTGGGTATATCACACATACACATGAAATGACATTTCCTCTGCCACTACTCTAAGTCAGCACATCCCTACTCTTCCTGTAGATGTATCACATCATTTTCACTGCTTAGATTCCCAACTATTAGTCATTCTTTAGCTTAATCATGGAGGGGTTTACAGTATGGATTTTTACACACCATCCCACATTTCCACCATAATTTATCAATCGCTTTTTCCACTCCATTTCACTGAATTTCTAATCTCATTTCCCCAACTACACTGTCTACAATCATAACATAGCAGTGACTTTAAAAAATTCAGCATGCTCCACTAATTTCACAATGTGTTAAAGGAGATAACAGAGGGAATACATTCTTTAACTTGGTATCAGAGACAAGAGCACATGGCTGAGGAGGAGGACAGGCATTTCTGGGAGAGGAAGTCACAGCTCTGCACTCTCACGTGGGTATTGACCAACTTTCAATGAGACAAATGCCACCAACTCTTACATGGAAGACCGAGCATTTACCTCTTCCACATGTTCAATTAGCCTTTGGTGGCTGCTCCATTCTCAGTCATGCTGACAGGGCTCCATCCAAACCAGCAGCACATTTGTTTGAGGGATTTTTGCTGATGCTTCTTCACAGACTAATAAAACACCCTGCTCACTGGAGTTTAGAATGGCACAACCTCGTGCTTTGTTTCCCAGCTGCACTCTGAAGTTCTACAAAGTGTCAGTGCTGAGCACAAGCTACTTTCACAAGCAATTAAGAGAGACTACACGAATTACCTTGCTCAGCCCGCAGGCTACATCAGACTTGCATCAGTTTTGTTCAATTACTTTGTCCTTGTCTTTGGTAAACAGAAATCCTTGTTTTCCTTTCTCTCTACCACACACTGCATCTGTTCTCCAAATTCTACCACCCCAACCCCCATATGGCAGCCTTTGGACCAGTTTTACTCTGCACTGAAGTAATTTTTTCCAAAAGATTTGAAGTTAAGGTACTTAACACATTGAGGCACTTACTGTCTAAAAAAAGGTATCTCTGAACTTTCACCTCAAACATGTTCAAAAGCATAAATAAGACTCCCATTAACATTTCTTCAGACAATTTTACTTGCCACAGTTCTACAAGTCATATAGTTTGCTTAAGTTGTTGCTATTTTTGCAACTTTATTTCCAAAATCAGCTTTAACAGTATTCAAGTTTAATGACCAGATATAGTGTCAATCATGCTATCCCAAGCCACCTCTCAACACGGCAAGTTACTCAGATGAAAACTCGCTGGGACAAGAGCAAAGGAGCAATGGAGGGGAAGAAAGTCCGATATTATATCATGATGCCTTCAGATGCAGAAACTCATCCACATCATATGATACTTACTCCAACTGCAGAAACACTCCCAGGCTTCAAATACTGCGTGTGCACATTCAGTGCCTAAACACTGGAAAAGAACTGCTCAGAGCCCAATATTTATACCAAACTGCTCTCAGGATTCTTCACTAAATATTTGACTTCATACATCACCTCTACTCAAACTGGGTAGCGACAATAACTAACTTGATTCTGACACTTTATGCCTTTAGCTAAAAAGATGACACAGTTAAACTTTCCAAGAGTCAACAGAAGCAAAGTACTACTTTTTGCATAAGCCCTGCTACTTTACGTAAACCAAGGTGGAAAAACAGACTAATTCCACTGAATTCCTATAAAAACCAACATTAACAGTCATGAAATAAAAGCAGTGCCAAAGGGTTAACACTTGCTGATGATAACAGTTGCTTGGATGATTAGAGATCAGTTTTAAGATAAGTATCATTGATGATTTAAGTAAGTTTCATCCTGCCTCAAGACAAACCTTCTGGGACTATTCTTTACCTTTCAAACCCTGTTTGGACCAGAACAAACCAGCTTTGAGACACACAGCTTCGATTCCACATTTTAGCTTGTCACACGGAGTTAAAACCCACCCAAAGGAAGCCAGCAGAGCCGGGGATACTCACGTTGCCCATGTACTCGGAGAGCAGATCCTGCAAGGCCTGTCGCACCGCGTTACACTCGGCCACGATGCGCTCCCGCCGGTCATCACGTGTGCAGGATGAGTCAGCCATCAGCGCCGCGCCGCTAATGATGCTCTCCAGGCGCTCTTCCAGGGACGGCCTGAAACGCTCCTCGCTGAAGGTCGATGGATCCACAATAATTTGTTTCTAGTAAAAGAAAGGTTCTGCAAAATCAGCGATCGGACCAAGCAGCAAGCTACTGAGAAGTCACCAACACAACCAACACTTAGAGCAACACCCTGATCAGGCATTTAAAGGCAAACGACACTATTTTGGCACTGAGGAGGATTTTCATGAGTAGTTTTGTAAAATTACTAAGAGGTTCCCCAGCAGATTACATCGTCAGTCGTTTCTTGTGCTGCTTTGACAGTTAAACAAATCTTGGCCACAGGAAGCCTCGTTACATGAATGGCAAAAATCGAACGTGCCAGCACAAATAAGGTTCAAAGTACAGAACTCTTCCTAACTACATGTCAATCCAGACATGCCTTCACTAGTTAACTTGTCAGATATAATTATCCCATCATGAACAAGAAAACAAACATCCAAAATTAGCCCTGTATATGGTGCTCCATTGTCCTACTTTGTCCAGTCTTCCTTCTCTTTGCTGTTAGGCAGGTAAATACAACTCTATTCTCAAAAATTCCCCAGGAAAATATCAACACAAAGGTTTCAAACAGCACAGAAATCAATTTCTTCATGATGGAAAATTATCACAGTTTTATCTTGCCAGACTATTCATAAGCATACCAAGAGACTTAAGGCTGAAACAGCAGCACTGATGTATCTGCTCTCAAGGGGCCAACACACCACCCAGGGAAGTTCCCCAGGAAGCAGCTGTGCAGGATTTACCACCTTTGAGTACTTGCCTGTCATTTATCTCAACAGGTCTCTAATTTCTTAAAGAAAACTTATTTGGCCATTTGAAGGTTTGGTGGTTGGTTTAGGGTTTGGATGGGTTGTCTTCCCAGTACAGGGGCAAGATTTGCTAATTACAAGAGAATGCCCAAAGTCTTTCGAGCTGGGAGTTCTCAGTTTGTCCACCAGCTAAGCTCAGCAGCCACGGCACAACCACTGCTTCTCCTGCCAGCCAGCACATTTCATATCCCAATGGAGCAACCGCTCAGCCATCACAGCAGGAGGAGAACACAACATGTGCTCTCCAACACGCTCCTCACTTTTCCTGAAGCTTTTAGCCATGTAGTTAATACAATGGTAGCATGGACTGCACTATCAGAAAGGAGAGATAACAATCAGCTTGTTATTTTCTGGTAGCCATTTAATATTTTACCGTCACTGGAGTATGTGGGGGCATGTGTGTGCAAAGCCTCTATTACAGGAGCACAATAACACTCAAGCAGCAGCAGGAAATGAAGTGAAGGGATAACATCTGCCAAGAACCTCACCACATTTGTTTTGTCAGCCTCCTTTGGCAAGGAGGAGATGACAGAGCTCTTGCACACACCGTGCATTGAGCTGGCCTGCTGATCAAGCACTGCTGCTAGCAGAGAGCCCCACAAAGTGGAATTAAAAGCTCACAAGCTTCATGGCAACTGCAACACTCACAAAAGTAGTCTCCAGCCATATATTGGAGGGTTTGTATAGTAAAATACAGTGATATATCAGAAATCTTGTTAGATGGTTTGAGCTGGATAAGCCATTCCACAAACCTGAAGAGAATTGCTTCTGCAATTCCATGTACCCAAGTCAGTCCCTGACACTGCTGCTGCAGGGCCTGCCTTCCCCTCCCACAGGTACCTGTGAGACCCTGTGGTCCCTCAGGGGAACCTGAGGCACACTCCTAAGGCTTACAGAGCACACAGCTGACAGAATAAGAAAGGCAGACTTCAAACTGAAGTCAGTCACAAGGATCAAGACAGCCATGACATCCTCTTGTTACCCAAGAGATCACAGAGAAAGGCTTCCCACCAGGCACAGGGAAAACTCAAATAGTACTTTATCCTGGTAAAAGAAACATGGCAGAAAGAGAGGAACAAGAGTGGTAAGAATGAAAAGGAGACAGTGATTAAAATCTGGCAAAACCACAACTATTAATTGCCTTTTGAGTGATGGCTTTGCAATATTAAATAGAGTTCTCGAGGTAAGGTTTAAAATTCAGAGGCTGAAACAGTGGTAGACACAGAATCCTGGCTTCAAAAGGAAAGAGACCTCAGTAAAAATGCATGGCTGTCCTCAGCAACGTGCTGAACATGAGACAAAGAACATGACAGATCAGTACAACACATCATTGTGAAATGACTTCATCCCCAACCAAATATCATATTAAACTTCCCACTTCATGTCCCTCTCGATAGGTAGTTTGGGCAATTCCAAAAGACATTATTCACTTTTAATAAATCATTTCTGTCACCTACAAGAATACATTACATAAATATATTATGAAATAATCAATTTCAAATAAACCAAGGGCTTACATCTAAGGTAGCAGTAGGTTAACTGCTATTTCAGAGCTAGTTTAATTTGACAGCCTTCAATCACCAAGAACCACATAGATAACTTTCTATATTCCATCAACCTTAGCTTGGAAAAAGACTTTTTTTTACTTTACCTATGACTTGCTGCACTTCAGCAGAAAATGATCTTGCAGGCAATATAAATAGAAGTCAGCTGCTGCCACTAAACCAGGTGAACGAACATCACAGAATCCCAGAATCAGCTGGGTTGGAAGGGGCCTCCGAGATCATCAATCCAACCCTTGATCCAACTCCGCTGTGGTTCCCAGCCCATGGCACTGATGCCACATCCAGTCTGTCCTTAAACACCTCCAGGGATGGAGAATCCACCCCCTCCCTGGGCAGCCCATTCCAATGGCTGAGCACCCTCTCTGTAAAGAAATTCTTTCTAATATCCAACCTAAACCTCCCCTGGCACAGCTGAAGACCCAGCCCTCTTGTCTTGCTGATGGTTGCCTGGGAAAAGAGACCAACCCCCCCCGGCTCCCCCCTCCTGTCAGGGAGTTGTAGAGAGTGATGAGGTCTCCCCTGAGCCTCCTCTTCTCCAGGCTGAACAGCTCCAGCTCCCTCAGCCTCTCCTCACAGGACTTGTGCTTGAGTCCCTTCCCCAGCCTCGTTGCTCTCCTCTGGACCTGCTCCAGGACCTCAACATCCTTCCTGAGCTGAGGGGCCCAGAACTGGACACAGCACTCGAGGTGTTGAGTTACCACTTTGTTTTTCAAACGGAAAGGGTTCAAAACTTACATCAAAGTTGTTGAGAGCATAGGCCAGCTCTCCCCCCCCGCCCTGCTGCTGGGCAGCGTCGTCGGAGGCGGTGGCCTGGGCGGCGTTGGAGATGCCCGTCACCGCCTGCTGCAGCTGCTTGTAGATCAGGTCCCTGTTGGCCTTGTAGGCAGCAACGTCAGGGTGCTGCAGGCAGGCCTGGGACGCCGTGTACAGGATGGGAACGTTCTTCTGCAGAATTCCTCTGGCTGCTGCCATTTGGTCACGGTGACCCACATCCTTCAATTCCTGTTAGGAAAATTAAAAGGGGGAAAAAAAAAAAAAGCATTTGAGAACGCTCCCTACGTTTAACATCCACACGCCATCTCTGCGCACCTTCAAAAGACAGGCAGGTTCTTCGCCTGGTGTGCTCAAATTTGTCTGCTGATTGAGTGTTCTTATTCTTGAGGGCTCAACTAATTGCAAAACACAACAGCTTCATAAAGACAAAAACCACCATAACTGAAGGGCAATTCACAACTCCACAATTCAAAATCTGACGTTGGATTTTTGCTCCTCTCTGCAGCACAAGACCAGCTTTTTGAAAGCTGCCCTGTCTTGCACTTGCGGATGAGAAGCAAGATCATCTTTAAATTAAACTCCCAGGCTCACAACCAGAATGTTTTCTTTAATTACACCTAGAAGATGACGTTTACTCTTCTCAAGAGACTCGGGGTACTTAATTTCAGAAGAACAAATATATCATCTCATTCAACTTCTTGTTCACCTCCAATGAGACAAAATTAATCCAATGATTATAATTACTGCTAATTTAAGATTAGTGAGCAAGTCCATAAGTCTTTTCCCAAACACTCCCTGTTGCAATTCTCTAAAGCACCATCACCTCTGTTTTGGAACAGAAGCACTCTGATTAGATACAGCTTCTGAGTCCAGTACAAGCAGCAAGTTTATAAAAGGAAGAATGAACACAGTTATTGGCAGCATCATAATTTTAAAGTTACCTCTTAAATCTAACAAAGAGGTGATGAAAAGGAAGATGAGGACTGCCTTACTGAGAAAAAAGGGAAAAAAAAAAAATCTGTCAGACTCTTCAAAATGAATGGGCAATATGTGACCTCTGTAAGGTACACACCAAGCAGGGAGGGCACTCCAAGCAGGCATACAGATTTACAGATTTTGTACAACCACTTCCCATAGTGCAGAACAATCTATCACAGAGCAGTTTAGGAGCATTTATTGCATTGCCATCACAACCCTACTCCCATTTACTGCAATCAGATTTGAGATACATAACCAACTGGCAATCCATTTTAGACTGTACCCAGTTTATTTTCTAAGATAAATCTCTGCAAAAAGTCCCAAGAAGTGTCAGAGGTGCATAAGCAATTTGGGTTTGTACATATCAGCAGAACAAAGAGGCAAAAAATGTTTTACAAGAATTATGCTATTCCTGATAAGTGGAACTGCCCACACCTCTGCTTTCTTTTGAAAACTTACCTACACAAGAATGAGTCACACCAGTGCTGTTGAACAAAACAAATTTCACATGCAATTTAAGGTTATGCACAAGCCATCCAAACACAGAACATACCCATAACAAACAGGGATTTAAATCCCTTCTCAAATGGGCATTTCAGTGCAAGACTAACGAGTATCACCACTCACTCCCTTGGAAAAGGCTGTGCCCAGCCATGACTTTTTTGCCCACTGCACATGGACAGAGTCTGTCTGTGTGAACCACAACAGCAATGTGGTCTAGGGGTGAGTGCACCAGGCACTGGGAAACAAATCACTTCTCCTTCCTTATCCACACCTGCACTGCTTCCAACTGGGAAGTGCAAGTCTTGGGGAGTAGCATTTCATTAAGGCACTAAAGCATTAAACATCAACAAATGCTACTAAGAACGAATTCTGTCAGAAGCAGCACCCTGCAGCCAAGCAGACTTTTCCTGCTTATCAAGGAAGTTCAGAGTTCCTAAACACGGCAGAGCAACACAAAGAATCAGCAATAAAAATAATAAAAAAATAAAATTAAAAAAAAAAAAAGAAAGTAAAAAGTACTGTCCAAGAGCAGCAAGGCTCCCTTATTTTGAAAAAGAAGAAATAACATACAGAAGAAAGAGCTGCCACACTATACCTGTTGTCTTTTGGCTGCCATTATGTTAAGCTTGTCCACTTCTGGTTTGAGAGCTTTGTATTGGATACCCAAGTCCTGCTCCGTGCCAGCATTTCTCAGTTTCAAGATACCATCTTCCACCTAAAAGAAAATACATTCACGTATTTTTCCAAGCAATACAGTCCACAGGTCAAGAAGCAATTCAGAATGTATTTCATGGCAGACAGAGAAAGCAATCTTCCTTTGCCCCTTGTTATTTTTTGGAGAGAGACACTTCAAAGGCTAACAGTACACAAGGGTTAGCTACTACTTCATACTCACCAGCTACCAGAGAGCCCAGTACACATACCTGAAAGAGCATGAAGGAGCCCAGGGCCCTGGCAGAGCTGTGGCAGCAGCCACTGAAGGGCACACAGAAAGTCCTCAAAGTCCATGAGCAAAGGCAGGCCCAGTATCCAATCTCATTTCATTTCAAACTCTGCACAAACCACCCACCACCCCCTTGCTCAAGGGAAGAAAAGCCTTACTCAAATATTCCGCTCTCATCCCAAGTTATAGGAAAGCCAAACGATTTCGGTAAGATGAAAGGGCCAACTATCACCTACAGCCACAGAGCCTCAGTTTCTATACTAAAAGTTCAGAACAAAGTGCAACTCAAAGTCAACAGCTACTGACAATGAGTATAAAAACAAGTGACAGGCGTCCACTACACACATTGTGCTGGGAGGAAAAACCCCAAACCCCTCCCTGCTCCAGCAGCGAGGCACCGCCAGCACACCCCCCCCGCAGGGTCAGCACGTGTGTGACACAGACACCTGGCAGGGCACTCCTGGCAGGGCCGAGAACCACTCTTACCACTTTGAGCTGGACAAGCAGCTTGTAGACGTCTGCCATGTCGGCCAGGATGAGCAGGCGGGTGACGGCGGAGAGCAGGGCCCGCGCCGCCCGCACCATGTTCCCGCGCTTCACCGACGAGCAGGGGTCGTCCGCAAACTCCCCCGAGGCACTCTTCATCAGGTCACCTGCACAGGGGGACAGGGGTGGCTTTAACACCACACAGCACTTCCCAAGGGGCTGCCAGGATTCTGGCAGAGGGGCTTGGCAGGGAGGAAAGGTTGGGAAATGGCACTTTAGTCCTTATTTCCATTTGCAGATGTTTTAACATGCCAGAATCCTCTGGAGAGGCAAATTCAGCACGCCTTCGTAGGGCTGCAATTATTTCACAAGCTACAATGCTTTCAAAGCTTGAGCAAAAGGAGTTAAGCAGAAAGCAGCAGAAAGCACTGTAAACACACAGCGAGCTGCCACAGCTCCTGGGACTGTAAACAACTCGGAGCGATGACCTGGCTGGATATGCCCTGGTTTGAATTCAAAGCCAGGCACTGCTTCATAAAATGCTTCAGCATTTCATAGCCTGTGGGTCTGCATCTGGTGCAGGAGGAAAGAATTTGGGTTTCAGATGGTAACAATGCCATTGGTTAACTATGAAAAGCAAAGGCCACTTTACCCAGCTAGAGCAATTCCTCCAGAAGGCATTTGGAAAGCATAAAAGTAACGTCTGCATATAGTCAGAGGAGTAAATTTTGGATTTCTCCCTTGCTTTTTCGAGCAGCTTCCAGTACCACAGTTCCTACACAGCAGGAAGTTTTGGAATCCAATTATTATTCTTGGATCTCTTTGCATCTCAGAAACTGCTGGGAGAACAGTTAGGACTTGGTACAGAAAACGTAGGTCCTCAAGGTCAGAGATGTGCAGGTAGCAGCAGATGACCAGAAAGGAGATGAACCGTTATAACTGCTGTGCCAGAGGCTTCCCAAACCTGTATGAAAAAGTGTCCACATGGCCAAATGCCAAAACAAAAATAGCCTGTCTCAGATGAGAAGAAAAAACCTCCAACAGTGCTTGACAAGTGACAGCTGACAGCAAGTCCCATGGAGCCCACTCCCAAACAGGGCTGGGCAAGGTCCACACTGAAACCTCTAGATGATGCAGTCCTGGGATGCTTCTGTTTATTTTAACAACTTATTTTTAACTACTCAAAAATACCAACAGCTGGAGAGTCTGGGGGTTAACCATCCCCACAGAGAGTTTCTAGCACCCAGGCACTCCACACCTTCATAGCTAAATTCAGCCCCAGCACAGCTGCCAGTCTGTCCAAGCAACCACATCGAGATACTCAATTTTGTTCAAATGTTCCCTCCTATGTAACACCCTTCCATCATCTTAAATAATACAACCAAGAGTGGCACATAACATTTTAAGATAAAAAAATATGCTACTTCAGTACTGTGAGAGAGGGAAAAAAAGATCTTCTGTCCAAGCACAGGCCAGCTCTGAATATCAACCCACAGCTACCCCTTAACCAACTTTGGGGAACACGACTTTTTACTTTAACAAGGGATAAGAAACCCAGATTTCCAGATGGATGAAAGAATGTATCATCAATGCTGAAAACTGCAACCAGTCAGAAGATTACAAAACCCCTACATAGCTGACATGAACCTTTACTTATTCCTTCTAGAAAAAGCTAATAATAAAATAAATGTCACCACTGCAAGTATGAAATCTACTAACAATCTCGGGATTTAAGGATATCTATTTACAAGAACATGATATAACAGGACAAGAGGGGAATGGCTTCACTCTGACAGAGAGTGGGTTTGGATTGGACATTGGGAAGAAATTCTTCCCTGTGAGGTAGGGAGGCCCTGGCACAGGTTGCCCAGAGAAGCTGTGGCTGCCCCTGGATCCCTGGAAGTGTCCAAGGCCAGGTTGGACGGGGCTTGGAGCAACCTGGGCTGGTGGAAGGTGTCCCTGCTCATGGCAGGGGGTGGGACTCGATGGTCTTTAAGGTCCCTTCCAATCCAGGCCATTCTATGATACGCCAGAACCAAAAACTGACTAAAAATATTTCCCCCTTTATTTACTTACATGTAAAATTCCCACATTTTCAACTCCTAAAATAATGTTGTTTTCATTTATTTTCTATTTAAAAAAAAAATTTAGAGAGGTGGCCACTTGCTTCACTTGAATCTCAGAAATTGCTAACGACCAAAATTATCCTCTACCCATCTCTTAAATTGCAACCTTTCAAGCCAGTCCTGAAATAAAATGCTATTCCTTTTTATTTTAACAGGAGACTTTAAAAGATTTAGTGAGTTTCAAACAGCTTGTCAGGGTGTCAAAAGATAACCAGCTTCCCAGAATTAAAGGAAGATTATATTTAAAGTTGTTGCATATATATATATATTTCTGCCAATTAAAGAAAGCTGGTTTTCAGACTTTTTATAAAGGAAAAGCAACATGGGGTAGTTATTTTAGCTGGATTCAAATGGTAACAGGGCACTCTGCCCTGGCCTAAATATGCAGTTACTGCACTGTGTGTGTGCATTAGCAGTTCAAAGGGGATCCAGCATAATCTTCCCATTTCCAAATTTGAACCAGAGGTAACACAAACTGGGGAGCAGATAAAGAAGAGTTAAAAGTAACACATGCTGAAGAGTCCAACTACGAGACTCAGATTATAAAGCTGGTACAAATTCTTACATGAGTAATCTGCTTTTCCAATATAACCTTGCATTTTCACTAGGTATTAGAAGGGAAAGAAAATGAAACAGAGTTGAGAAAAAAAGGGGCAACAGTAACTGCCCTATGATTTTGTCAAAAAAGACTAAGAACTCAATTAAATCTAATGGAACAAAATCCCATTTCAGAAATAGTAAGATTTTAGTCCGTCAAAAGAAAATTACCATTTTCTAGTTGCCTTCCCCCCATGCCCAAGGGTCTGACAGCACTTTCAGACAGCACTATTAATGCTCCTTGCAGTGGTACACAATGACCACGACACAGAGTTGCTCCCACCAACACTGACGGGAGGGGAGGGCAGAGGGCCAGGCAAGGCAGCAGGACCAGGACACACGGGCACTGACTGATGCTCTTCTTCCAAGCTGGAAACTCGTGCCCACACATCACCTCGCACCCTTCAGCACCTCCCAGCCCAAAGCCTGTCCCCAGGCTGCTTTGCCAGCAGCACTGCAAACAGCACAAGTGCCACCAGGCCATTCCCCCACCTGCCCAGAGCACCCCCCAGTTCCCTAGAGGTTGCCATTCCCCACTAAACGAAGGCAAACAGGAAATCAGAGTTTCAAGTCTCTACCATTCTAGATACTGAAGTCCCATCTCACCACTAATGCCACCTTCAACACCCTGCCACAACAGGCTGCCTTGGCTTTCTGCTATAAAGGACAAGGCCCCACATCAACACAGGAGTTGATACTTACGGCAATAAAAACTTCTGTTAGTTCCTTAATCTTGTCTTCAATTAAATCTATATACTGCCTACAACATTCCTACTGTTTTCCAAGAGCCATCTCTGAGCTCCCTTAGGTTACAGCTTTTCAAAGAGACCCCAAGTCCTTGGTTGAAGGATTACTTCTAATCCAAGTGCACACTCCTAAAGCATTGTTCTTAGAGGGAAACAACTGAACTCACCTCACCTTTCCAAGAAATTAAGCTAACTAGTCACAACAGAATTTTCAAGTTGAGTTTTTCAAGAATAATTCAGTGTTTGTGTTCCACAACTGACCTCCTTCTGCTCCTTGAAAGTCCTTAAGCCATGCACCCTGCATGAAGTACAGTTGAAAACTTGTTTTCCCCTTTCATAATTGGTCTCACTGTTCAGTTTTGAAAAATTCTTCACTTAGAAACACAAGGCAGAAAGAGACCACACTGAATCAGTCAGCTCATTCCCCTGCATTTGCAACCTGAAACATGATCAAAGCCCACAGGATTCACAAGACCATTCATCCATTCTCTTACCTCAAGCCCCACACACAGGTTTAAGCTTTTTAATTTTAAGCTTTAATTTTTGGTCTGTTATGTTGAGTTGCCAGAGCACAGCTAATTCCCCTCACTCACATGCGGATACACAGAGACAGTGAACTATGGTCATCAGTACTCCAGGAAATCTGGAACAGTCTCAGTCTGACCCAAAAGAAATGTCATACTTAATCCCAGTTTGGAACCTGTCTCAGTACCAAGCACCTGGGTAAGGAACTGTTCCAAAACACCTCCCAACAGCACTAGCTGAACAGAGCTGAACACTCCAAGACTTCATGGTTCATGAGAAGGTAGAACCCCACAGAGAGCTCACAGTGGAAGGACTAAGGCTGGGCAAGACCAGTATTGCCCCCTCTGTTACCCAGCAAACCCTCAATGGCAGAAATGACTGTAACAAACACTGCAAGGATGCTGAAATCCGAGGCATCCACATCAAATGTTTTCCCGGCACCAACTCCAGCAGGATCTATTGTGAAAAACACTTTGATTCTTTGCCTCCACTATTCTGCTCCAAATCTTAAAAAGTTCCACTGCTTTATAAAACACTAAAAGTCCAAATCTTTAAAGGGCCAGGAATTTTACTGTAGATTTCATTAATTTTTTTAATATTTAAAGCAAGCTGTAATTTATCCTTCTATTGTAAAAAACAGGAAGACTTTGAAGATCCACTTACATTGATTTAGTATGTAGCCATGCTATTATTCATTCCAAATAGCTCTTTTCACTTCTTTTTTACCCCCAGCAAATGGGATTTTATGAACAAGCGTGCTCACTAAAATCATGTACTCTCTCAATCTTCTTCTCGCTAGGCTAGAAAAAATTTTTTTAATTTTCTCTGATGAGACAAGTTATCTATTGTCCTAATCATCTTCATAATCCCTGTCTACACTCATTCATCTTTTTTTATTATGGTAACTAAACCTCCCCCTACTCTAAACAGAGGCATTATTAATTCTATTTTCCTGTCCCCTGCTGAAGATAAATTGTGCTCTATATCTGTAATCCCACTGCTGCTCTCAGACACAGCTCCTGATCACCCTGCTGCTGACCACAACACCCGGATCCTCCTCTCCACTCCTGCCCCCGTTGCAAAAGGCAGACAAAGGCACCAACACAAGGAAGACTTGCTAAGCACACAGACAGGCTTTGTATCACACTTCCCTTGTTTCTCCAGTTCATTGATTCCAACTGGTCTACCACAATACTGGGAGTGCTTCATAAACACGTATGTTGGGAGGCTGTACCTCCCAGCTGTTATTAGCACTGCTGAGAACTGCAATCCTCCCAGGCACTGCTGGCAATAACCCTTCCCCCTCTGCTGTCTCTCAGTTTTTATCTCTTGCTTCTAATTTCCTCAAAGGCTGGTTTGATTTTCATTTCCTCACCAAGAGCTGCTCTGCTAAACCTGGTCAAACACTGGCACCGTGACAGGGCACAGCTCTGACCCCTGCTCCTCACAAATGATGGGGGCACCACTTGTATCCAGGGACTGCCTCAAGTCTGAGCACACACCCAGCCCCAGGAAACAGGCACAGCCACTCTCTCTGCACCAGACCCCATGCAAGCTGCAAACAGCAAAAAGGGAGGAGGAAGTGCAGCGACATTAAGGTGGGAGGTTCTTTCACTCCAGCTGCTCTCAGCCGTGCGCTTCACCTCCTCTGCCAGAGGCCAACGGAGCAGGGAGGCTTTGGCACCAAGCCCACAGGTAGTCCCAAAACCAAGGAGAGGCCAAGAAACAAGTGAAAGGGCCATCCAGAAGGTTTTTCTATCAGTGTCTCCTTCCCACCAGCTTCTCACTGCAATACACAACTACGAATCCAGCTCAGGGAACTTCTCAGTCCCCAGGGCTGAGCACGGCTCCCTTGCTCACCGATATCACAGAGTCACTTGGAGGCACTCCCAGAGGAGCTCTGACTCAACTCTGAGCTGCAAGCACCAGGAATTAAAGCTTTGAGTCAAAGGGGTCTCTTTCCCTGCTTCTTGTTGTTAAATTAAGCCAACTCAATTAGCCTCTTATTTTGCAGCCTTCTTACCTTGATCTTTCTTTGGTCTGTCAGCCAGGATCATCCAGAACTTATAACCATTTCTAACTAGTATTTCACCACTCTGCAACTTCAGCTACAAACAAGTAATTAATGCTAATGAGCTTTCCCTTTTTCGCAGGAGCAGTCGTCACCATTAATACCAGTTGACTGGGTTTCACTGAAGCATAGAAAAGACTCATGACTGGAAGAATGATAAATGATTTATGAGCAACAATATTTACTAGTGCATATTTTAGAGTAAGTCAGCTCCACAGGCTTTTCTTGGAAGTCTTCTCCAAGAAAGTAAAAAAGAAAATTATAAAAGTCAACACTAGATGTGGGGGAGGAAGCCTGGAATATTTAACCAAGGTCTTCACATTCTGTTTGTTGCTGTTTACATTTTGCATATTCAAGATACACATCTCTGTCAAGTCAACACTTGGCTCTTCCTCCTACAATGCTGGTCTGTATGCATTGAAATATTGAAGAAGTTATTGACATTTGAGATGTAGTTCCATAAAATTTGGGGTGGGTGGGTTCACTTTTAAGCCTAAACTGAGTTTTTAAATGTTCTTCAAAGAATCAGCCCTTCTGCTTCTCCTCTTAATCTCGACTTGGGACATCCAACTTCCAGATCTATCCAGTTCATATTACTGCTCAGGGATGCCAGGCAGGCAAGCTGAGAATCCACACAAGTGGAAAGGTGCAGAGTCAGAAACAAAGCAATGGGAAATAACAGCAAAAGGAACTTACTCTGAAGAGCCACAGTTTGCCAAGCCAGACACACAGCTCTTACCTTGCTTGCGAACATCTTCCACCGCCGCCACCAGCTCCTCCTTGAGGAACTGGCTCTCTTTTGCAATTTTGTCTCCTTTCTCCAGGAAATTCTCTGTTGCTTGTTCAACTGAAGCAGCCAAAACATGGGCCTTTTTAGAACGTCCTCGCTTTTTATTAGAGGGGCCCTTGTTGCTAGTGTTAACCAGTGTTGTTACCTAAAGACACAGGTGGAAGGGGAAAAAAAAAACAAAACAAGAAATAAATGAGGTGTTTATCAATTTGACAGTAATGCCACACGTATTTTTTTCTAGACAGTGCATTGACAATACCTGCATATTGCCAGCTCCAACAGTTAACCTAGCAAGTGTTTTCCACATCTGTTTAAACATGACCATGCTTCTTGATTCTTTAGATGAGCATTATAATTGCAGCTAAACAGCTTAAAGTTTTTTCTTATCAGCAGCAGACCTGAAAAGTTGATTTCAGAATGGAGATCTATTTGTATTTTGATAAACTGCAATCTCAGTTACAGGCAAGAGCTCTTTGGCACCACATAAAGGAAACCAAGGTGGGGATAATTAGTCTGGGATAACTCTCCAGTCATAAGAGACCTCAAACAAGGTTGAAATCTGGATCTATAGAAATCTAGAAACAGTGTCTTTGCAGTCCAAAACAGTACTACAGACAATGGGCTGAACGCAGAGCAGAGGAGCCCCTAAGAGCTCATCATTTCCTTAACAGAACCCAAACTGAACTCTCACAACCCTCCTGCAATCAACAAATATCTCCAATTATATGTTTTACACTGAAACCCTGCTGGGACCAGGGCCATGAACAGCAGCCAGATGATCACCAGGCACTCTTAGTTCAGGACCAGGATCCACCCCCTTCTATCAAACACAGACATGTCACAAAATCCACACACACTTCTCTATTTGCCTTTTTTTCCCCCTCCTCTCCTTTTTGGAAAGCCTAGGAAAATGCACACAAAGCTACTTCAATGGGATGTTAAATAACACTAAAAAAATTACTACTCTGGAAAGCCTGAGGACTTCTGACATAAAGGTCCTCAGAGCTGAATCCATCTTCTCAGTGGGCTGATTCAGAGAGGGAAAGCCATCAGCTGGGAATATCGTGTTGGTTAATGGGGAGCATTTGTACTGAGTAGTCTCAGTTCATCATGTCCTACAAATAAAGAAGCTGCAACACAACAATTTGCTCCATTTCCCTCTCTGTATTTTGCCAGTTACATCATCAGAAAATTTGGGATTGCCAGTACAGCCTGTTTTCCTTAAAGAATAAGTTCAGACACTGAATTTGGACAGAAAGGTCCTATGAACTAGTTTGCTCAGTTAAGTTTGTCAAATTAAGACAACTTCTCTTAAGGAAAGACTCCATCAGTAACTTCAGCTAAAAAGCTTTACAGCAGAACTGCCCATCTGAGGATCCAGGGGAACAGCAGTTTGATGACTAAAGGGATATTAATACTGGAAATAAAACATGATCGTTCCAGTCTGTGCTTCGCAGGAATTATGTCTAGTTTGTACTGTCATTTTAGACATCTCATATTCCAGGAAAACAATGTTAGAAGAAATGAGTGAACTGTCTCCAGTGTACCTACTCTTCCAAACCTCCTGGAAAACCTCTTCCACGAATCTTCAAAATGCCCAGTGCCACAGCTCACATTTACAAGTCTTATTGCACCCTTCCTGTACTCTTCAGTGCACTTCACGGGCACACGTACACCATGGAGAAAGCAGCTCTTATTCACAAAGCCAGGACAAACCGTAGGCATGGAACATCAGTTACTAATGTGCAGTTCTGCACTTCTAATTGAAATACTGTGTCTTATCCAGTGCTGAAGCAGCACAGTCTTACCACACCCCTGCCCAGTAACTCTTACAATAACACTGAACAAAGAAACTACTTGTAAATGTCTTTCCATCTTTAATTTTTTAGTATTTTTACTCTTGGAACTTAGGCTTTGCAAGTTACCTAATGGAAAAAATACATCAAAACATCTTTATGAAGGTTTATTTTGTCCCCTTTTTTTCCCCACCTGTGTAACAAGAGGCTCAAGCAGCCTTTCAACCGCCAGTGTTCTTATCTCCAGGCTTTTGGGGTCCCATTTGAAGTTCACATTGGCTGCAGTGACAGCAGTCATTTCTAGAAGAAAAGAGTTGCATGAATAGAATTTTTTATTGTTAATGCTGTTGGAACGTATCTTTGAATTAAATGGAGATTATTAAACACAAAACATCCATTTAGTGCAAGTAAAGGTTATACCATCTCCAGAAACAGTTTTGGTTCGACTGATAGTAACATAAAAAATTGCTTATTATGACAATATACGGTCATTAGCTGGACATTTTGGTTAGAAAATAAAGCCAAAACCAAATAAAGCCACACAAAAACCTATTGAGAAGCCACACTATTTTATCAGACAAGATGGGCAATGTCTGGGCTACTCATCAGGAGCCAGGTTTAATTCAACCCACCCAGCCTCCCCCTTAGCCCAATTCACCTTTTGGGAGTACAAAGGTAAAGCAGTGAATATAAGCCTTACAAAGCCAGAAAATCCAGCTGGTTCATACTTAACAGCTTACATATCTACTACGCTTCCCCATAACATTTACATAGGAGAGAAAAGCAGATTTGCATGAAGAGATCTGCTCAAAGCTGTCACAGAGCCGTTCCTTCCCATTACAGTTTTATATCAACATCCCAATGGAACAGCAAACATGATTATGGAAAAAGTTGAGTGAAACTACTAAAATAGCTTTGCTGTTGAAACCAGTAGTCTAAAAAAAATAAAACTAAAAATAATGAACTACAACGGAGCACTGGATTAACACTGTGATGCTGTACAGCACAACAAAAGAATAAATTGAACCATAACCGCAGTAAAAAATGGATTTAAAGTATTTACAGATCCATAAAACCAATTCATATCACTTCAGACAGAATAGATTCTACCTCTTCCTGCTTTGCACTGCCCTCAAAATTCATTGTAAGACTAAATCCACATTTGTAACTTTTTATTTTTCAAGAAGTCAGGAAGAGAAATACATTCCCCAAGTCCCTTCCACCCCTTTTCCTAAATACCTACTGTTGAAGTCATTTTAAAGCTTATCAGCCGATATTTTAAAATCTTTCTCTGGACAGGGCATTGCCTGCACAGCATCTCAGCAGTCACGTTGCTCTGACAGCACCAGATGTCCCCAAAGCTGCCAGACGAGCACAACGTGCCATTATTTTTAAGAAGCAGGAGGCAAGGCACTAATTTTGGTAACCAACCATGTTTACAACACATACCAATAACCAACTGCTCTATCCCAACAGTCAGTCAGCAGTGCAGGAGCGGCACAGGGGGCTGCTGCTGCCCCGGGGCAGGGTAAAGGTGCGGGGCACTCGGGGGGCTCAGCACCCCTCCCTGGCAGGCTGAGCCCCAGCCAGCACACGGCTCCCTCACACCACGGGCACCACTCAGGCATCAAGGACTCACACCACCACTGCCAGCCTGAGGAGCAGCTTCAGCAGGGCCCAGGCAGGAACATTCCCCCAGTGCACTCAGCTTTCCACTCCGCCCACGCTCCAGGTGCCCACACTGCTGGCAGAAAGAAAACTTTAAAAGCTGAAGCTTAAAAAAAGAGAGAGACTGGGAAGAGCCCAGTCAATGCTGGCATATGTGAAACCTTTCTGATGGCTTTAACTGAAAAGGCTCAGGGGTGCAGGTGAGGGCTCCCACAGCACATTCCAGGCTGCAGCTCCAGAGCCCCAGGGAGCTGACTGCAGGAATGTGAAGGGTGGCCACCTCCTGTCCTGGCCCAGCCTCTGACACTGACCACTAAGCCCTTCGAACTCACTAATTAACCTTCTCTCCTGATCACCCTCTTTTCATTTCACAAATCCATAGGCTCATTCCACAGCCCAGACACTGGCACAGAGCACACTGTGAAGTGCCCTTCACCTCCAGGTAACATCCCATTCTCCACAAGGAATTTCACTGGTTTATTCCCTTCCAATTAGATCAGCATGAATGTTTCCTATGTAAGCAGACAAGAAAATATACACTGAAAGCCTTTATGGTTTCTGAGAAACACACCCAGGGCTCTGGGAAGCCCAGCAGGTTTCTAGGTAAAGGCTGTTTCTATACAGTTAATGATGTTATGCCTCTCACAGAAACAAAGTGCAGGACAAGGTAACCAATACATTAATTGTATTAGTAGAATAATAAAGGCAATTCATCTGAAAATACGTTAGTATAATAGTTCATGAATTGGCCAGAAGTAATGGTCTATAAAACCACTTAGTAGCAATGTTATTGAAATTTATTTAAAAAGCATAGCTTGATACCAAAGACTGCTTGGCAGCAATGGCTTGGATATCATTTGTGCATTGCAATAAATAGGTTTATTCAATTAAATACTTGTGGAGAATACAGGAGCAGGCTACAGGTTACCTACACATGGGTGAGGTAGGTTTAGGGGATAAAAGGACAAATGCCAGGGCTGCGATCTCGCCACGAGGATGCTCCAGTGCTCTGAAAACTTGCCTTTTCCCTGTGACTGCTGGAGCTCTCCCCTCATTGAGTTCAAATCTGGTAACAGCAAACCCTGTCAGAGGATATTGTAGCAGAGTGCTCCATCTTTAGCTCCTGGAGAGCCACCATAACTCCCACAAGGACCACAGTCACTGTAACATCTACCGGGAGAGGACGTCCCCTGGAAGAGGGACCCAGGCAGGCCAGGGGGCACCCCCGCTGGCAAAGAAACAGGTTGTCCATGCCCCAAGCCCTGCCATACCCAGGACACAGCAGCACACGTGCTCAGAGCAGGAATTTCAAGGACAAGGCAGAAGAGTGAGTGACGCTGAATCTCAGTGCGGGAACATACAGAACATCACCAGTGCACAAGGAGTTGTGGTCGCCCAGCCTGTGGTTTCATAAGCAGTAGAAAAGCTGCTTAAAGACCAACGTTCATCCTCCCACACCCCTCCAGGAACTCATTCCCGTTCACACATCACACCCCCTCCGTCCTGGCACAGCTTTCCCCACGTCTGAGCGATTAACCAGATGGGGAAGAACTGATTTGGCTAAAGGGAAAGAAATCCATTTTTGCAGGGTGGGCTGAGATCCCCATCTGGCCCACTGTGCCACACAGACACTGCTGTGAGCCCAACCAGCGATGGAGATGTCACCTGGCACTGTTAGCAAAGCCCCCAAAGTGGGAACACAGGGCAAAGCTGGATGTCACAGCCAAGTTGAACCAGGTGCCACTGAAAAGTGAACATCAATCAGAGCTTCTGCAGGCAGTGGGAATGTCCTCCCCACACACCTAATGCTCAGACATGTAAAGCCCCAACCTTAAACCATGCTCACCATGCAGCACATTAACTGCAAACCTTTGGGTTATTACGTTGGTCACAATGGTGGTTCAACAGTAATGCAACATCTTACTGGGGTTTAGTGCACTTGCAAGGACACGAGGACAGGGGAAGAGCAGTTGTTTAAAGAAGCCACTCTTGGAGCTACTGCTCCAGCCAATGAGCAGCTGTGGGAGCAGAGCCATCCCTGGACAACTTGCCCTGCTTTCTACAAACACTCAAGGCCTCAACAGCTAAAGATTAGGAACAGGTCTCCATTCTGCTTCAAGCAACCACTACTGCCATTCTACTGCTCCTTTTCCAAACAGACACCCCCACACCTCACACCTGTGAGCCACTGCACGCTCAGAGTAAGATGGGAACTATAAAAATTTCCTTTCCGGTCCTGAAGGAGGAGGTGAGACTGCACCAGAACCGAAAGGAGTTCTGGTTCTGAAGTGCCCCCAGGGCAGTTCCCAGCCCTGCTCACAGAAGTGAGGGCACACCCCTGAGCAGAGGGATGGCTGAACTGCTGGGGCTGCACTTTGTACCCCACTACAGGAGCTGGCCTGCCGGGAACACACCAAGATATGCACACAGTGCTCCTTCCAAAAGCCACAACTAAAGGTCGGAGTGTTTTCAAAAACTGGTAATTCAAGGCTTTAAGAATAACTTCAGATACCTATTTCCACGATACTGGCATGCAAATGATTTCTAGACTTTGGCAAGCAGAGGAATGCAGCTCTGCAGCTTCTTTGCAGAAGTGTTCTGAAGGCACCCCAGGCTTTCCAAAAAGCCCACGAAGGAGCACAATTCCAACAGTGAGCTCTGCACCCCAACAAATCAAGACAGGTCTAGTGCTCGTGGTCCTGTATTCCCAGGTTGCACTCCCACACACACCTGAAGGCAGCACCGGCTGTACCTCAGGCACTTCTGAGCAAGTACATTCCACCTGCCCTGCACCAAGTGACCCTGCAGGAACCCATCCCTGGACAGAGCAAATCTCTTTGGGTTATGCAGCGAAAAATATAACTGCTCATCTCCTGTGCATCAGTCTCACCACCTTGTGCCACCTGAAGGGTCTTTAACAGGCTATCTGCTGTCAGGCTTCACGTTTTAACTCTCCTGACAGGTTGCTTTCTAAAAGCTTTTAACTGCACTCATTGGTGCCTCCTGGTTTTTCTCAGAGAAGCCAGTATTCAAGGAAGGGTCTGACCGGCACAGCAGGAGCTAACCTGGGCCAGGCACAACAGACCACATGCTGAATTCCAGCATTATGCTATCCACAATGCCCAACAAAAGAACATGGGGCAAGAACATTTTATACCTGGGGGGACATTCTCCATTTGGAGGACATCCTCCTAGTCCCCATCCTGTGCAGCTGATGGGCCCAGGTACAGTAATAGGTATTTGACTGCATTATTTTGCAGCTTTTTTATTTGTCATATCACAATCATTTTGAATGATAATCTGTTTTTCTACCATGCTGCTAGACTGTCTTTCTGTACCACATAATGAGAAAATCCCTTATTCTATCACCCAAGTCATGATGATGGAACATGGTGGGATTCACAACACTGACCCAGCTTCATCTTCCAGACAGAAAATAAACCAGCTTCCCTGTTCCCAAGGCTTGTCATCCAAATACCCAACCCACCTGATAACCAGCAGGGATCCTTTATCCCTGCTGAAGGCAGCAGACAAGAGACAAAGATCTTCAGGAAGTGGGTATCTAACACATACCATTAAGGCAAACCTTCTGAACAGTTCTGATTTCCAAAAGGTTAAGGCACACTTCATACTAAATCCAGCTCACACACAGGGGTTTCATCATGCCCCACTGACAGTTCAAAATTGTTTTTCATATAACTAGGAGTATCCAGAAAATAAAAAGTTTCATTCTTTCCCTTCACAGTCTCCAAATTGATTTGTCTGCCATATTCCACAAATAAAGCAACACTCCCCTTGGCAGCCAAATGGTTGCTAGTCAAGGACGTTTGGTATATGTGATGCTCTTCAAAGAGCATTTAAGCAGGTTTTATTTAAGCTGGTTTTAACACCAAGTATACACAACTAAAAACAGGGAGTCATCCTCTTCTAACAATGCCTTCAACCTTAAATTTCATCTGCTCAGCTACCAAATCTTCTCCCCCTCCCTAAATGTCATGCAGGTATCACCTCCCTAGAAATCCTTACTGTTAGAATTTCACACTCAGAAATATTAACACTAACTCAGATGTTGCATGTTGTGGCAAAGCTTTTATTTATATTTACGGGGCAAGTTTGAGTTGAACCTGTCTCACGAGACTCAGATCTTGGTGGTAAAGGTGAGATGTATTGGCTGTGTCTGTATCATTAAACTCAGGAGTGCCTTCAAATTCTCAGGTCTGAGTAGATACATTGGCCATGTCCCAACTTGGTGTTGAGGTAAGACCACCTCCATCCAATCCCAAATTCCTGGTTTTCACTGAATATAATGATTTTACTAAACTTTCAAGTGTGGCATCTACATGAAACATGGAAAAATATATGGGAAACCACTGAAGAGAACAAACTTCTGTAGAAATCAATGACTATGTTCTTTTATTATCAAAGCATTTTCTGCCACTCAAGTATATTCAACTTTGCTACACCTTTTTTATCACAACTGCAGTAACCAACTAAGAGAAAAGACAATGTTTGGGCTCAGACAAGCCTGTTTCTCACCAGTGCCATTCTAGTTCCAGCTCTCATAATCTGTTCCTCATATGTTTTTCTCTGCTGCTCTTGTGGAGAAGGCCCACAGAGAGGCATCTGAAACAGCTCATCAGACAGCCTTACAGAACCAGTGAGAAACAAATGCTTCTCCCCTTCTCAGCTGGTTTAGCAAATCTTTAGACCTTGCTACTGAGTAAAGAGACGTAACCTAATCCAGCATCCCCACAAAAATCCATGGCATTTAGAACTCTTTCCTCTCCCACATGGGTGTTATCTCCTGCCCACTGCCTTGCCAGCAGAGCCACAGAGCCCCTCACCTTCCCCTTCTGGCAGCACAGCCACCCCACCCCACCCCACGCCCCGTCACACAGGAGTGGGGATGGGGCACGTCACCAGACTGAGATGCAACACAACCCCCAAAGCACTGTGTGCCATCTCCCAGCAGCTTCCAAACTGTCACAGTGCTGGGATCTTGAGCGACTCATTTGCCATCAAAATCAGGAACACACTCTGCAACAACAGGTTTTCACGCCTCCATTTCAGTCTAGCTGTCATTGAGGGGATGAAGGCACACTCTGCAGTGTTCCTGGGACCACAACAGTGATTTCACAACCACAAATATGATGTTTTCTTAGCCAGTGCTAACAGCAGCCTCTTGCCTTCAGCTATGTAAGAGTTAAGCTCTGATCATTTCCTTTTTGCCAGCATTGCTTTGTCTCAAAGGAGCTAGAAAGGAGGTGCATGGCAAGATATATCACAGCAGGCACGAGCAATTAGTGACTTATTTATGTCACACTAAGGCTCGAGTTCATGGATGACATCCTAAAAGAATGCAGGAACCAAACTCAGGCTTATACCCATGTAACTGTCCAGATGGATATCCCAGTATGTCCCAACAAGCACCCAACTCATTTCTGCAGTTTCCAGATTCCAAAGCACACGCAGCATTCCAATTCCACTAAGACTGACAGAGTATCAAGACTGCTTGAGAAGACACACGTGCTTTTTCTAAGAAAGAGGATCTCCTATATAACCAAGATTAATTTTAATATTCTAGCTACAAAACTTTGTATTTGGGAGAAAGAAAAGATGTGTCAGGAGCAGCAAGCTATTGCTGTTAACAATAAACCACTCAGTGTGCCTTCACGATGTTTTTGCCATTTTTTGCTGAAGATCTGTGCTACTACCACCCTGAAAGCAAGCTTCCAAATTCAGAACAAGTAACCACTAGATTTGTAAGTGCTGTATTTTAGCTGTTCTGTGGGTCAGGTCATGGCTCTGGCCATGCAGAAGGGCAACACACCTGCATTTTAAGCAAACAGCAACATCTGTCATGAACTTACCCCTGCAGCAATGGCAACTTCCAGCTCCCAAAGCCAGCCCTCACACAGCCACATCTCTCACATTTAGCTGTAGGCTCAAACTATAGGTTCATACTTTCAAACACAATGAGGGGACTCAGCCTGTAGAGAGGATGTTACAGCCCAGGCAGGGCTGGACCCCTTGAATTCAACTACTGAGAGCCCTCAGTGTCTCTTCCCACTCCTGAGGTGGAAAACTGTGTGAAGCTTCCCTAAAATCATTGAGAAAGAATGGAAGAACAGCTTACTGGCACTCTCTGAACCACAGCACACGTTTCAGACCCTAGGGATACACAGTCAGTGCAGATATAATAACTAGGCTGTGGCTACAGAGCACAGCTCTTCAAACCCCAAACTATGCCAGCGCAGGTTCCAATTACCAACCTCACATTTGCAATGAATCCAAGAAGGGGCAACCTTTTAACAAGTTAATTTTTGCCACAAATATTCCTTAAATAAGAAAAAGGTTGTTATAAATTAGTCTACTTTATCAATTGGCACAAGAATTTGCCAGTGCAGCAAAACTGATTCTTGCTTAGCTTGCAGAAACCCACTGATGGCTGGCAATAAAGGGAAAAGAAAACCTGGGAATTTTTGTTCTGATCTTCTTCAGCACTCAACTTGCAATAAAAAGTGCTGTTTATGCTAAAGAATCAGAAATAACCAGAATCTGACCCCACTGAAACTGCACTTTCATTCCTAAATTGATATGTTGTTATGCAATACCCTTCAGTGCTTTCAGCTGACCACATCTTGGAAATCTAGACCTTCATTAGCAATTTAAAACAGTCAGAAGTACACAAATACTGACATGCATGTTTTGAAAAAAATGAGACTCCCTATAATTAGAGGTTTGATGAGACAATCTGCTTAAACATGGAGCAAATGGACAGTCTTGTATTAACAGAGACTAAATACCACTCTTTCTCACTTGCATGCTCAGCATAGCAGCAACTAAAGGCTACATAACAAAAACTCGTGATGTTTTAAGAATGGAAAAGGTTTTCTCCATTTGCAAAAGCTACTAGAGCAAAGGAGTGTGAAGACTCCTCAAAGTAAAACATTTTCAAAGTTTCCTAGGAAAAGTCCTTTAGGAGTCCTTTCTTGGTCCTTCACTTTGATTCAGGAACACTCTGTCAGTCTTAGATAAAAATTACAAAGCAATTATCTAAAAAAAAAAAAAAGAAAAAAAAAGTAACAAACCCCACAGGTGACAAGGCTGAGAATTTCACTTTCTGTTCAGGGTAACCCTCAGCACCACCTCCCAGCTCCAAACAATGAGTTACTTTCACAGGAAGAACTGCAGCATCCCCACACGCCCCCAGACAACTCTCAACTTGCAGAGGTAAGAAGGGCAGGGATTCACAAAAACAAACCCCAGGAAGAAGGAGTGAACACGAATGGAATGCACGAGTGTGGTTTGGATGAGTTAAGCATCTTTAAATGACTGCAGCTATCCGGGAGAGTAGGTAAGGCAGGAGGCTCTAACACACCATCTCCTCTCCCCACAAAGAGCCAGCCAGGCTGCAGAGCACAGCGAGCACTGACTGGTGAGAACTTTGCAGCTCCTCCAGAAGAGCAAAGCAGGTACTAATGAAAACACAGCAGTGCCATGAATTTTTGGATGCTTCCCAGAGTTACCTGCACAGCCACGACCACCTCCTGTCAAGTACAAACCTGCTAAGGGTGCACCGTGGTGCAGGAGAGTCAGAGCTAACAGTGATCTGCCTGGACAGGAATCCTTTGGAGTCACTGCCTTCGCATATGGATGACCAATTAAAGCAGCTTCTGCTAAAAAAAAGAAAAGAATATCACTGTCCCACCCACATTCCACAAAAGCAACAGGAAGGAACCAGAAGGTTTGGGAGGAAGGAGTCACTGTTTGAATGGTCTTACAGGAAAAAGAGATTTTAAGGTAGCAATACAGCTATTTACTAAGTGGAAACCAACTTACATCTGATTAAAGACACATTTTTCTCTCTCCACCCCTTCTCTCACCCCCAGGAACAGGAAACATGACAAAGCTACAGAACAAAAACCAGATGAGCCAAGAAATCCTGTTCCATTGGCTTTCCACCAGCACTTTGCCTCTGGTTCTGCTGAACACTGCATCTTTTACTGAGAACCACTGACTTCTCCCTAGGCCCACAGTAATATTCTGTTAATCAAATAATTATATTCAAATTGTCTTAACCAATTTTGTAAACTAAGTAAACCAGCTTAGAACACCTGATGCTAAAGTACCGATGCATAAAAACCAGAAATTAACTTCTCTCCTTGAGGTTACAAGCTTTGAACCCTGCACAACACATCTGCATTATTCTGTTTTGCTACAAATAAACCTTCCAGCTTTTTTTTTTTCCTACTCTTACTGCATTTTATGTCATTATTTTTTCTTCCAAATCCAGCTAAGAGAGGGGGAAAAAACCACTCACACAATCATACCGCACTCCTCTCTGTACCCATACAAAATAAGAGAGCTGTGTTTGAGGACTCCACTGGCAGTAGAAGTGCCACAAAGTAACAAACACAGGCTGTCCAAAAAGCCTTACCCACATCTCTGCTTTCAGGATGCACTGTTTAATGTTACTTAGGAAATGTGTTTCCAACAGCAGCGGTTTGTAATTAAATACATCTTCCAAACACTGGAAGTGGCAGTAACTACAAAGCCAATACTTTGTACCGAAATTTAAACCACTCCAGAGCCCCTCAGAGCCGAACCAGATTCTTGCTTTTCACTCACTCAAAAAATATTTTGCATCTTTCATTTTACTTATAGTTTGTATGAAGTCATTGGACTCACAAGGCTTCCAAATTTAAGACACAGTGATTGAAGTGAATACAGTGACAGAGCTGGTCTGCACCTGCAGCCAGGCCGGGCAGTGCCCGCAGCCACGAGGGCTCCTGCCAGCCCTGGGCACACCTGTGGAACAGAGCTCAGCCCGGGCTCCAACTCCTGCCTCAGGAAGCTCCTACACTGCTGGAGCCTGGCAGAGAACCTCAGGGAAGCAATGCTACTTGTCTGCCCTTCTCTCAGGGTTTTACTGCTTGTTTGACTGCTTGCCTGTTGGTTTCCCTTTTAGGGATGGCTTTATACACTGCCACCACCCAAGAAAAAGGTGGGGGAGGATATGGGGAAGGGAAGATAAATGATTGTGGGAGTCAGTAAAGTGGCAGGGGTCAATAGTTATGACCAGAGAACAAGAGCACAACACCAGACACCATCCAAGAGCATCCATCACTCCCCAAAGGCATCAAAGGAGCCAGAGGATACTGCTCAACAGAGTGACAAGGGAACGGAAACAACCCGCAGAGCTCCTGCCTTACTCCCTCCCCCTGTTGTTGAGGACAGCTGGGCCAAGGCCAGGTGAAGGGCTTGTAATTTAGGGCCTCAGACAAGGGCTAGACTGAAAAACAGTTGATGGGACCAGGATAACCAAAACATCATGACATGGGTAACGACAGGACAAAAGGCTGAATGGACCTCTCAACCTATGGCAATCAGATCACACTAACCCCCCTGCACACCACTTACAGTTCATTGTTCAACTTCTCCATCTTTAAATGAATAAATAATTTAAGTGTCAGGTTGTTTAGACTCCAAAACACCTGGACATCAGGTACTGGTTGGAATGAACTGTATGGTAAATTGTAAGTGAAGTTTATACCAGATGTGTCACGTGCATACATGTCCACAGCCCATCATGAATTATCCAAGACCATGAGCAACTCTCCAACATCAAGCAATGACACTCATTAGGTCTCTAAGTCACTCTAAAAGAAATTAGTATTACAAGTATATATTACAAGGACATACTTGCAAGAAAGAGGGTGAAGAACAGGCAGCTTGTACATCTTGATTAGTTGTGCTCACACCCACTTTCACCTTCTTGCTTCTGAGCATACCACAGTTCTGTCCTCTGCTGTTCAACAGCACTGGGTCTGAATTCAATATTCTAGTCAATTAAAAACAACATTTACCCACCTATGGCTTCAGCTGAAGATCTCAAGAGCACTTTGCGGAGATGAATACTGACCTGCTCGGTGTTACACAGGTTAAACACCATTTTATAGGCACACAGCTCAGCCCTGTTTACATGAAAAATTAAACTGACCTTTGTGGCAGTGTAAAGCTACATTGCTAGTGCAGCCCTTGTGCAGCCCATTTATTTAAGTGGATCTTCTGGGCTGAGGTTGTATCATCCAGAAAAAGACATGGGAAGAATAATCTCCCTCTTAGAGCCTTAGATATGCATAGATATCACCTCTACAAGTGCCCAGGATAAAGCAGTGAATGAAAACTCTGAGCCCCTGGGGGAGTGGGAAAGGCAGTGGAAGAGGGAGCACAAACCACCACACGTGATCCTGGGAGCATTAGCTCTTCTTGACTTCAGTGAAAAGCAGCAAATTTAGTATTTACCTAAATGACCCCTTGACCTTCTGCTGAACAACAGCAATGCCAGAACTGTCTGGTCTACACTTCTCCCTCCCTTCCATCAATTAACCTCCAGATAAAAAAGTAATTTTTTTCTTCTCCTGATCCTCAGCAGCTCCACAAGCTCATTAGTTTCAGTCCAGAACAGGGTGCACTAATGGGTTTACAGCCTCTTCTACCCTAATTTACATGAACATCTCATTTGCTCCCCAACATCAGCTCCACACATAAACCCATCAGCATACACAGCCACCTGAGGAACCATTCCATAACAGGGCACAGATAGATAGCTGAGAAGTGGGTGTTGTTTGGGGAAAAAAAGCACACCATGAGCTGAAGTTTTGTCTCATCCCCAGTGCAATCCTACCTGCCACACTGCTGCCAGCTTCCTGGCTGCTCTGCTCTCAACCCCCTCACTGCCTTGGAAACAGTACAGGAGTTTCATTCTCTCTTGGACTGTAACATGCATCAACACTCCTCCCTCCTTGTGTCATTCCACGTACGAAAACAGATCTGCAGGGGAACTGCCTGGCAATCAGCTTGGTTTCATCATCACTGTTCCACTCTCTGCCTTGGTGATGGTTTTCCCTTTAGCTACACCTGGCCTCATGTTTGCTTTTTCCATCCATAGAATCACAGAATGGCTTCAGTTGGAAAGGACCTTAAAATCCACCTCATTCCAAAACCCTGCCATGGGCAGAGACACCTTCCACTAGCCCAGGTTGCTCCAAGCCCCGTCCAACCTGGCCTTGGACACTTCCAGGGATCCAGGGGCAGGGCAACCCGTGCCAGGGCCTCCCCACCCTCATAGGGAACAATTTCTCCCAAAGATCCCATCTCTCCCTGCCCTCTGGCAGTTTGAAGCCATTCCCCCTTGTCCTGGCACTCCAAGTCTTTGTCCAAAGTCCCTCTCCAGCTCTCTTGGAGCCCCTTTGGCACTGGAAGGGGTTCTAAGGTCCCACTGGAGACTCCTCCAGGCTGAGCAACCTCAACTCTATCAGTGTCTCCAGAGCAGTGGGGCTCCAGCTCTTGGAGTATCTCCATGGCATCCTCTGGACTCACTCCAGAAGCTCCATATCCTTTGTATATTGGGCCCCCAGAGCTGGAGGCAGCACAGCAGGTGAGGTCTCACCAGAGCAGAGCAGAATCCCCTCCCTCAACCTGCTGGTCACACTTTCAGATGCAGCCCAGGACATGGGGAGAGGTGCCTGAACTTAAAGCCTTCCAGAAGAAGCTCTCAGGAGTCTAAATGATTAATCAAGTAGCTGTCTTGTAAATTAGAAATCTTGTAACAGAAGGGCACGTCAGTAGAACTGGGACTGAACTTCCCTTTGCAAACTGCATTAGTTTAGATGTGTGTATTTAATAATTTCTATCACTTCACAAAGCACAGGGAAAAAAAGGTTACTCCAGAGATATTTATAAACACATATCAAAGGACTAACAGATGTTTCCATAGTACATCTGGGATTAACAAACAAAACTGTGTAATCATATTGAGAGAAAAGGTAGCTGGCTCTTTAAATCCATCAGTCATGAGGAATTATGAATCATATCTAAGTAACATATTTGCCAACAGAAGAGTCTGGCCTAATCCTCTGCACACCAGAAATCAGAGTTACACCCATTCTCACCCTGACTGGCAGATAAGGAGTCTCAATTTTTCCAGGAGAATGATCCCAACTCGAATTGCAGTGACTGCATTCCTCCTGCAACTCCTTCACCTCAGCAAATCCATTTGCACCCAGTTCTGCTTTGTGGCACAGCAGGTCACTCTCAGTGCTTGTCTCTTCAGAGGAGCTCATCCAGTGAGGGTGCTGGCATGCAATTTTGTGGTAGGCTCTATTTTAAGTCTCATTCACTGGTTTAAAATAGTATGGAGTTAAAAGTAGTAATTATCAAACATCTGCACTTTCTCTAAAGCTGCAACACTGTTTAACCAACGCATGAGCTATAAACTCACTGAATGGAGCTATTCCAGATTAGCTATAAAACTAAATTAGGGTGAATTCCCAGAGCAGTAAAGGATCCAATTCCTCAAGGTTATATGCATTACAGTTCTGTAGCACAAGAATTGGAGTGTTGTCCAGTTAAGGCACAATAATAGGAAGTCTTGTCCCTGGAGGTGTCCAAGGCCAGGTTGGAAGGGGCTTGGAGCAACCTGGGCTAGTGGAAGGTGTCCCTGCCCATGGCAGGGGGTGGAATGAGATGGACTTTAAGGTCCCCTCCAACCCAAACCAGCCTGTGATACATGATCATGTTGCATGACCATTTCATACTGCACTGTCCTAATAAAATAGTACTTAGTCCTCTTTTAATCATCACGTTCCCTTTAGTGTCCAGCAAAGACAAAAACCTCAGAAACACAGCAAGTCCTTGAACAGAAACATCATGGCCACGTAGGTCCTCGCTGCAGACCAGCCCCACTGTCCACCTATGATGAGCAGGCTGGTTTGGCCACTAAATATTTCTGTTCGCTGCATAAGAAAGATCATTTAGAAATCAAATAGTAACAGCAGACATAATTTTAAGGCAGGGCTGAAGTCCCACTAAAATGTATTTTCAATTCATAAACATTTCTACTAATGTGGATTCCTTTGCATGATCAGTTTCTCGATCTTACAGCTGCAGAAGGAAGATATTCATGCTCCTGAAAAAACACAAATTACTTTTCTATTACATCTCTCAGTTAACTTTATCAGACCAACAGAAGCCCTGTGAAGAAGCTGCACATTAATGTCTGCCTTTACACACGTCAGCACAGAAGTGCTGATGTTTCACAAAGCTTGAAAATTTATTGTGAGGTAAGTATTTACATTTGTATTTTAAACCATCGGTTTGAACACAGGATTTCTAATCTCTTCCCGCTGCGCTCCCCCCGCCACCTTGTGTAAACTTTTAATCTCCGATGCAGAGGCCTATTATTAGAGCTGACTGAAAAAAAACCCTACAGAATGAAGGCACGCTGTTTGTCATGGAAAAGGTTAGGGTAAAGCCTTTCCAAAAACAAAGCCTTATTAATAAACCTTTTGTCTGTTTCTGCTGACGAAAGTCAAAGAAACATTTCCTTGATATTTTAAAAACTGTTTCTCTGTAAATAAAAAACAGTGACTCAACATCAAAATATGTCCTTTTAAACAAAAAGTTTCGATTCAGCAGGGAGAAATAAGTAAACACTTAACATGGCCTTAGAGCCCCGAGACAGACCGAAAACTGCACGTCCTGTAAAGCGAGCTGGGCTTTCACCTCCATTTACACACAAGCCTGCCCCCAAACCAACCTGGGAACGGAAAAAACCAACGCCCCAGCCTTTAGCCGGTTTGAAAGCACTGGAAGCCCGGTGTAGCCTCTCCCACCTCCCCAATCCCAGTGCGGGAAAAACGCAGGAAACCAGTAACTCAAGCACCCAGAACACCTTCTGCACAACTCCCATCTCAAAAAACAAAAGACAAACAAGGGGCGGGGAGGGGGGCGCAAAGAGCTCCCGGAGCAGTTCAGTACAGATAACCCAGCCACGCCCGGAGCCAGAGCTCCAAAGCCGGGATGAGGACGCGGCCGTGGAGGCTCGTGGGGAGCGGGGAGGGAGCGATCGATGGCCCTCGCCAGCAGACACCCGCCAGCTCCTGGGCAGGGCTGCCGGGCCAAGGGCAGGCAGGGAAATCTGCCTTGATCACACCCAATTCTTCATTAAACGTAACTTGGGACGCACGGTTTCCTGCAAACTTTCAGCCTGGAAGATTTCACGTGTTTTGAATTGGCACTAGCAATGAATTAAGGCCGGGTGCCCCTCACTGTCTAGGAACCCCACGGCAGCAGGCACAGGGGTCACACATAACCCGGGAGCTCGTACGCTCTTCCTACTTCTTGTCTGTGAAAAGTACCACGAAACTTTCAGCCGGGGAAGGAGGAGCGCCCGCCCTACGGCACCGGAGCGGGTGGAGGGGGGTGTCAGGAAACGTGGCGGGGCCGAGCGAGGCGTGTTCCCGGCGCTCCTGTGCGGGAACAGCCGCACGGCCGGGACGGAGGGAGGGAGAGCTCCCGGCTCGGCTGCTCCGCCCGGGGGAACCGGGGCCCGAGAGGCGAGCGGGGCTCCGGGGGCTCCCGGCGGGCCCGGCCCGCAGCCCGGGAGCGGCCGCGCGGGGAGGGGCCTCGGCCCCGCCCGCCGCCCCGAAACTTCCCCGGAGCCGGCCCGGCCGCCGCCTCCACCCGGGAAACGGCCCCCGGCGACCCCAAACCCGGCGGGTCCCCCCCGACCCCGGCCGGGCTCCCCCGGCCCCGCCCGGCGCGGCCTCCCCGCGCGGCCCAGCCCGGGCCCGGCTCAGCCCCACGGCCGGCGCGGCCCGCTCCGCTCCTCTCCCCTCATCTTCCCTCCTTCTCCCGCTCCGCTCCCGCCTCCCCCCCGCGTCCCTCCCGCGGCGCCGCGGCCACAGGGCCGGGCCCGCCCCGCCGCCCAAAAGTTTCCAAGTGCGAGAGCGGGGCGCGGAGGGGCCGCGCCGCGCGGCCCCGCCAACTTTACCGGGGCGCAGGAGGGTGGAGTGCGATGGGATGGGGTGGTCGCCGCCGCCCTGGCTCCGCTCCGGGCCCGTCCCCGGCCCCGCCGCTTTGTCCCGTCCCGCGAGGAAATGGGCTCTTCCGGCGCCTCCCCGCCCCGGCCCGGCCGCTCTTCCCGGCACCGCCCGCCGCGCCGCCCCCGCGCCCTCCGGCACCGCCCGCCCGCAGGTGAGGGTGGCGGGGCAGGCGGGGGCTCCTCGTCCCCGTGCGGGACCCCCTCACCTCCGGGCAGGAGCCCTCAGGAACCCCCTCACCTCCGGGCAGGAGCCCTCAGGAACCCCCTCACCCCCGTGCGGGACCCCTGAGGAGCCCCCCGGGCCGGAGCCCTCCCTCACTGCTCGGGCCGAGGCACAGCCTCCCCTCACACCCTCCACCGGACCCGGCCCCCCCCCCCAGCCCAGGCTCTCAGGCCGCCACTTTTGAGACAAAATCAACCAATTTGCGATCAAAACCTGGCTTTGTCCTCCTGAGGAGGTGCAGGGCACCAAAGGTCCCAGATGCTGTGATTTGAAGGAGATGGAGAAAAAGTTATAGCTGGATTCCTCTTGTGTTTGTGAATTGTTTTGTTTTGGAAACCTGAAACCTTCGTGAGGAGCTGCTGCTTTTAGGAAAAGCCTTATCTTCCTGCAAATGTCTCTAATAATAAGATTGCAGGTGAGAGGAAACCCCAGGGATGCAAGTGGGGCTAGCAGAGCCCCTCTCAGAAGAGGGGGCGGTTTTGGGAGCCTGACCTTGGCTCGCAGAAGCAGGTCTGCAGCGGGAGAGACTTGTCTTTTTATGCCCAAATTTGTTTCAAAGTTTTCTTTGAAAAGTCTCAGTGAGCCTCTTGTGAGAGAGCGATTGTTTTTACCCTACAACAAATTACTCTGGGACTTTCTGTGGTGTGTTTTGAGATGGTGTTTGATACAAATCTCTCTACAGAACTCACACTTATACTGGATTGTAAAGACAACTGAATAAATTTAACACATTTCGTGACTCATTTGCCAGCACTCCTGAGATACCCGAAACTACTCACTCCATCCTTTGTTATTAAGCAAAAAATAGGGAGACTGAGTAACCTACCAGGAAGGTTCATTCAAGGTCCCACGTTCATTCAAGGCACTAATTGAGCCTCGGGGGCTGGCCCCAGGTCAGTGGCACAGCACAGGTGGCCACACCATGGGCAGGACGGGGACTTTCCTCCAGGTACTGGTTCAATGGGATTTGCAGGGCCAGGTTTCCCACCTTTGCCATACTCCTGCAAGCCTTCCCTGCAGGAAGACAGTGTCCTGCAGTGATTTAAATTGCATTTTTCCTTCCTGCAGGTTTAATCCGAGAAAGGGATCCAAGACTAGGAAATAGACATAGTACTGTTTTCTTTTAATCCAGAAAGAAAATAGGGATCAAGAGCCCAGCCTTGTCAGTGAGTGAAGTTATCGAAAGAAAGTGAAATCTGTAATTATGATACTGACTGAGATACATGTTATTAAAAAAATATAGGGTCTTCAGTGCCTTAACAAACAAACTCTCCTCTGGAAACACAGAGAAAACAGATTTTTTTAAACTCTTTGTATTTCCTGCTTGTACCAAACTATTAATATTTGGTGTCAATTGCACCGGGGATTCAAACTACTCATTTCTGATCTGTAGCATACTCTCAGTAAAATTGAGTTTACACTTCAATAGCTTGCTTTCTTTCATAACTCCTTTTAATATCATGTCTTGGCCTCCTGTGGTGGCTTCCACATTCGGCAGTTCTGTGTGCCTCACATCCTTTCAGGACAAAATGTCAGATTCAAAAAAAAAAAAAAAATTCCCTTTTAAACCTACCGACTCAAAGGTAGAAGGCCTGGAGTTTGTGGAGAATCACACGTTCTGTACTGCACTGAAAAGCGAAGGGAAAAGTAGGAGATCAGCTGGCAGCTCTGCTGGTTCATGGAGTGAGTTAAAAGGCTCGGCAAACAAAAAACAAAATTATGTAAAAACAGAGCCAGCTAGGTTGAGATTGGACTTTGTCTCTTAATTAGCAGCTCTCTCTGAATCACGGCTCCGGGCTCTGTCAACAAGACTAAAATGCAGGGGGGTGTTCAGACAGGCACCCAGCAACAATAGCTCACACCTCCCATCCAATGCATGTCATTACCACAGCACCAGGCTGTGCCAGCAGCTTGAAATCTAATCCATTTTCTGAAATGAGTTAGAGGTTTTATGCTTGACCTCAGATCTTCCTATGGCAGTGTTTGTGGGTTTGTAATCCCATTTTCCTGGATTTTTTTTTTTTTTTTAGTGTTTCTCCCACCTCTTTTCTCTGGGTGAAAACCCAAGGTAAGGCAGGGGAGGACAGGGAGGCGGGGCGGCCGCAGCGATACTGCGGGAGGTTGTGTGCATAAAATCAGCAAAAGCTTTGGTCTCGGCTCCCTGAGGGCAATCCAAGGTGCAGCCCGGCAGAGCAGAGCAGGCAGTGACTGTGCACTGCCGGCAGCGTGGCCGAGTTACTCAGAAGTGTGCTCGGGGGCAATCCCTGCCAGGCGCACCCCAAGACACCCGTGTGGGCGCAGCCACCGCGGGGAAGCTGCCCTTCCACTGTTAAGTCCTGGGGTAGGTCTGTAGCAAGGAAGAGGCTTGTTTATGTAGCACCTGCTGTAAATATACCGTCTGCCAGTCCCAGCGTACACGGGGTCTAAATGATGTGCTTCAGCTGGAACTGCGTTTTCTATTTCTGTGACAACGTTGCTGACATGAAGCAGTTGCTCTGTGCATCCGTTTCTGCCCATTTCAAAATGTGTGTTTTTTCTTTGTGGTTTTATTTGTGGTGGGTTTTTTTTGTTTTTGTTTGGTGGTTTGTTTTTGGTTTTTTTTGGTTTTTTTTTGCAAAGAAAAGCAGTTTAGTTTTGTTATTTGTGAGAAGTGAAACAGGAGAGGTGCAAAGACAGGACTGCTGGGGAGGAGTTGGTAATGGGATTGAGAGAAATGAGAGAAGGAAGGAGATTAAAAGAATGAGGAAAATATGTACAGTATTGTAATGTGGGTTGAAGTCCTTGCTGGAGAGGCCAAAGGGGCAGCAGGAACCAAACAGAGAGAAGAAAAACCAGAAATACAATAAAGGAATCTGAGGGTTCAAATACCAGCTGTTGAGGCTGTCTGCAGGCTGATGTCAGGCTGTGCAGTGGGGACAGCCCCGGGGCAGCCGTGCTGTGCCACCAGCTGTGCTGACTGCAGAGCAGCACTCACAGGGTGCAGCCCTGTCGCCTCTTTGGTCCCTGCTCTCCCAGCCAGGGGCCAGGAGCAGGGCAGGGACCTCGCAGACAGTGAGCTTTGCTATGGGGGTCACCCCAAAATGCAGCTTCCCCTAAGGACTGGTGGCTCTGATGAAGTCAGCAATGTAACCCTCTAACTGAGGGTTTGGCACTTCACTTGTGCTGCGGCATCAAGTCCTGGGGGCTCCCCAGTATTTGTAGTGTTCCCATGCAGCTGGGAGGCATCACCATTCCTCTTCAGGGCTCAGATACATAAAGAACTAAGATTGTCTCCCAATATCCAGTCAGGAATCAACATCGGCACAGCCAGAAAGCAAATCCCAATGTCCTGGGGTGATGCATGCCTCAGGACTGCTGGAAATGGTGGTGGGTGGTGCTTTTGGGGGAACTGCAGCTCTGCCACCTGAGCTGTGCATGCAGCAGAAGGACTGAAATCCCCACCTCAGTGGAACAAACCCCAGTCAGCAGGAGAACAGATTTACCAGTACACCTGCACCTACACCTTCTGGTACTGCTGGCTGCCCAGGGATCAGGCCTTGCTGCTCCAATGCCAACTGGAGCTGCAGCCACAGTGCTCCCTGTGCCAGGGCTTTTGGCTGCTGTGCTCGCCATCACTGCCCACCTTCTCAAAGGAAAACTGTCTGCTAGAAACACGCCCTGGTTCATACTCAGGAAGCCACTGGATCCTAAGCAAAACCTCTCTCTTCCTGCACCATCAAATCCTCCTGGGACCTCCAGAAAGAGATGTGCAGAACCCCAGCATGACCACGAGCAGAGGGACTGCTGGCCCCCAGCAGCATCACCCCATGCACATACACTACAGCACAGGCATCCTGAAAAGCACAGGCAGAAGTTGTAATGAGGAGAAATTATGCAGTCCCAAAAGGCTCGGCATGAACTGGGTTCAGTGGTTGCTGTTCCGAGCCAGAGTAGTTTGCATTCACCTCCAGGTTCACACAGCCTTTGAGTAATAAACTGTCATAGCCCCAGAGAAGGGAACATTCAAAAAAGTGCCCCGAGGCAATGCATAGCAGAAGCCTGAGAATCCTCCTGCATGAGTCACTGACCTCCACACACTGCATCTATTTCAGCCTTTAATTAATAAGGTTTTACATTTCTATGGCACTTTCCATCTAGAAAGGTCCTAAAATGCTATGAAGACTAAGGGGTGTACAGCACCATTGAAACGTGGTTCCCAGGGAGGTGGGACTGTGCAGGGAAGGCAAGCTTAGCCAAGGGCACTGGGGAAAAAGGTTCTTCATTTTAAATGGAGCCTCTGTTACATCACTGAGTATTTCATATCTGTGGAGAACAGACAATAAGATTTTAGTTTCTAAGGCACTTCTTGAGTAAATAGGCCTTATAGGTTGCTTTCGTTATCCATGGGGGATGCAGTGCAAAACAAGTAGTGGGGGATTTTAATTTAGGGTGTTAAAGGACCACAACGTAAGCTACAAATTTAAACTATCCTTGGATCAAGGCTTTCCTCCCTCCAGATGAGTAAGTTATTCCCAAACAAAGCAGAAGCCAGTGGAGGAAACAAATCCCATGCTGACAGCACCTGACCCCGCACTTGGAACACTAAACTCCCTTGCATGCTCCCTGGAAGCTCAGTAGCATCGAATGAAGTAAAAGCAAAGCAAAAACCAGTCTAAAGCAAGGGGCAATGTAGAAAACCAGGAGGGAACAGTCCTCCTGTCCCGAGACTGACAGAGACTCTGAGGGGAATCATAGAATATGCTGAGTTGGAAGGGACCCATCAGGATCATCGAGTCCAACTCCTGGCCCTGCCCAGGACACCTCAACAATCCCACCCTGTCCCGGGGAGTGTTGCCCAAACCCTCCTGGAGCTCTGGCAGCCTTGGTGCTGTGCCCACTGTGCTGGGGAGCCTGGTCAGTGCCCAACCATCCTCGGGGGGAAAAGCCTTTTTCTAAGATCCAACCTAAACCTCCCCTGACACAGCTCCAGGCCATTTCCTCAACTCCTGTTTCTGGTCACAAGAGTGAAGAGATCAGTACCTGCCCTTCTGCTGCCCCTCGGGAGGATGTTGAAGACCCCAGTCAGGTCTGACCTCAATCTCCTCTTGTCCAGCTGAACACACCAAGTGCCCCCAGCTACTTCTTGTATGGCCCCTCCAGACCCTTCCCCATCCTTGGGCTGTCTTTTGAACACTCTTTAATGGCTCAGTGTCGAGTCCTGCCCCCAGGACTCGAAGTGAGGCCACCCCAGTGCAGAGCAGAGCGGGACAATCCCCCCCTTGCCTGGTCAGCGTTGCTTTGCCCGATGTCCCCCAGGACATGGTGGGCCATCCTGGCTGCCAGGGCACTGCTGAAACAGCACAAATCCCTTCATTTCTATTTCAAAAGAATAAACTGGTCGAATCGTTCTGCTCGGCTGACTTCCCTCAGCAGAGAAGCAGGGCCTGGCTTGCATGAGGGCAACTGAAATGACTGTCAGTCACAGCTGGCATCCCTCTTACTAAATACTTGGCCGAAGTAGGCTGGGAACACTTGACCACAAAGGGTTTTCAAAGGAATGTCAAAATTCTCTTTTTCTCAGTGTGATTCCAAACTATTTTTGTCTACCTCTTTCTGGAAGAGAGACACAGGCATTGCCACGACTAGTCGTAAACTTTCATTACTTCCCAAGGAGAAATTGCAGGGAAATTATAGGCTAGTGCACTGTTTTTTATGTCTCTTCTGCTCTGGGCATGTCAGCACTGCTGCATTCCAGTCTGCCCCCAACACATTCCTCCCTGCCGAGTCCTGTCCTCTCCTTTCCTGGTGATGGATAGCAATGACCCTGCTTGGTAATTAACACATTGAGCACCACCATGGTCAGCATGAGATGAGTCCTCAGCACGTGTAGATGCTGGACAAACAGACATTCCTTGTGTGCAGAGTGGGTCAGTCCTGACTTCCACCTCCACCCAAGAGTGTCTCTTGGCCACACTGCAGTTGGGCTCCACCCGCTCCCCTAACCCGGAGTGAGGGAAGGGCTGTGGGTGTGCACTGATCCCGTGGTTGCACCTTACCTGGTGTGCCCCTCCCTGTGTGCTCCTGCCAACTCACACATACCGTATGGAGCAACACATTGCTCCCCCAAGCACACGAAGAGGTGGTGAGGAGAAACACCCTTAATCCATCACGTTTCAGTATTTATAAGGAGGCATCACTAGCAGATATTATTTATCCCTCTCCCAGTTTCTGTACTGTTGTAGTATCAGGGAAACTGAGGCAGAGCAGGTTAGTGCTCCAATCTCTGCAGTCCTGCCCCAAGCTCATATCCCTGCCGTTCCTAGCCCTGAGCCCAAGCCCAGGAATCTGCAGTGCACCAGAGCTCCCTGAGGCCAGAAATCCTACCATCACACGGCCTTTTAGGCATCAAAACTTTATACAAAGGGAGAAATCCTGTCATCAAGGTGAAAAGCATTGCTACTGAAATGTGATCAAAGTCAGAGTTATCAACTTAAGTGTACTCAGGAGTTTCTGTTCCAGGCAAGAGAATTATCAATGAGAAACCAATCTTATAAGGTAGCTCCTATTGACAGGGAAATAAAAGGAATACAGTTCTTACCAGACAGACCTAAGTTGCTCCAAATTGCTGTCAGCTTGAAATATCTTGCTGGTAATTTGTTTCCAAATTCTTTCTCCCTAAATTTGATTTGTTGCTGTACAGTGGATGATCTATTCTGCACAGCACCTCAAAGAGCATTCCCGTTGTCCTCTCCCTGATTGTTTGTGAGCTATCACTTCTGGGAGTTGGCAGCATTTATTATGAAAAGGGAAATCATTGCTTGAAAAGCAGATTTTTATCTGAGGCTATGGTATCTGCTGCCCTTACAAACAGCAGCTGAGATTACTGGGAACAAAATCATTAGGGGAAAAAACACTTTTCCTCCCCGTCTCTGAGCTTGTCCACCTGGGCAAGTGGCCATGCTGTGTGTCTGTACCTCGGGGTAGGGGAAGGATGGGGCAGCATTCCCTAACAAGACGCACATAAATCCTTTCACCAGGATCTTTTCTAACCAGGATAAAAGTTAGTAGGGTTTCCCACCTCCTGTGGTGTTGTAGTAAGAGGATGAACGTTGCATCCAGCAATTATTTTCTGGTGATCTCTGCTCTTTCTTACGTGAGGGAGGAAGAGATAAGTCTGACTTATGAAGTGTCCTGCTGGGTTCAATGATGTCTCCTACATGGCATGTCTGAGGCTTTCCCAGGCCTCTGAGCAGTCGCCCTCAGCTCTCCAAAGGATATATTTCTGCACATTTGACACAGAGGTAGAAATGGGAAACTCCAGCCTCACCTATCCCTCAGGATCCATCCAGCCTGGGTGCGGGTGCCAGTGAGAAGAGCAGTTTTCTGCCCTGGCTTTCTCATTTAAGAACATACTTGTTCTTCTCCTCTCCTTTCTCTACTTAACCCACTTTGTCCAATGGTTTAAGCAAATTCAAAGAAGTTCTAGTTTTGGGATGAGGAGCTACCTCAGCCTATTTACATGGGTTTAGAGTGTGGGCAGAACGGAGAGACTTGGCTTCCCAGAAAAAAAGGCTCTCACTCATCTTGTGTGTATGGCCCTACTAGATAAAAATAAGAAGATATTTCTGCATCTTTCTGGGAATGTATTGGCAATTCCAGCATATTTCTGCTCTCCAGCTTATGGGTGGTACACAGAGGTGACATTGCTGTGGATAGGGCACTGCAGGCACCATGTCAGGCACTTCAGGTCACCCCACGATTTTGGACAAGTCCTGGTCCCATCCAGAGCAGGGAGAGACCCGGAGAGTTGGGAGCTGGAGGAAGGATTGCACTCCACCCACGTAGGCACTAGAAAATTAATAATTGTTGCAAATGCTTGAGAGCAGCACAAAACAGAGCACTAATTCAGCTGCTGTAATTTTGCCGCACAGTTTACCCCGACATCACATCAGGGAAAGCTCCACTTAAGCAATTGTAACATCACTGAAAGGATGGAATTAAGAAAAAAAAGAGAAGGAACATAAACCTCCCACTATTGTTTTTTTCAGAAAGCAGCAACAGGAAGAGCCAGTTAAAAGGCCTTGAGGCTCTGAGCTGTTATTCCTCCCTGGAAACCAGCCATGTGAGACATAGAACACCCCGAACTGTGGGTAGGGGGCTGCTCCATGCCCACCCTGGGGGACAGGGGCCCATTCCCATGGGCAGGCCCTCACAGTGGGATACCTCCTTGCCCCAGCTTTAGCCACCCTTAGTGTTTGTTGTGTTGTGGGTTGACCTGGGCAGACAATACTGCAGCTGCTTCAGAGCAGCACATCTCCCAGGGGCCACTGCCAGGGCTGGAACGCCACTGTCTCCCCCCACACAGGTATTGCAGCAGGGCTGCTCAGGAACCAGCAATTTTTCCTCTTGCAGTAGAGGCTGAGCCGTTTCGAGGTGACCGAGTGCAGGTGTCAGCCAGGCAGGAGCAGCACAAATCAATCTCTCGCTGCTTAAAAATATATCTGTATACCAGATCTGAACCCTTTCCTCTAGAGCCTTGTGGCAGAAATGGAGTTTTAAAATGCTCAATTATTTATAGCTGAAATGCTGAGGAAGAAAATAACCTCAGTTGTCCTGCTGGAGCAGAAAGTGCTGGTCTCCATCACCCCCTGATTCCACAATGCCTGGGAGTCACGAGGTCTGGACAGGGTAACGAGGAACAATGAGGAAGGAGTAGCGCCTGAAAGCAGGGTACCAGCACCTCAAAGCAAAGCCAGTTCACACAGGGACATGGTCAAACCCAAATTGTCACAACTCTGAGGTGTGCCAACTGTTGCTTTCATGCCTGGGTGTTAATTATCACCAATTAGATGGGGTGGGTGGGTCCTTACGTACAGACTTCTGGCAGACCAGGGAGAAAGGACAGGTTTTGTAGACCCACAGATGTTGTGTCAAAGGGATGCTTTGGAGAATTAACAGCTTTTAGGAGGGAACCTGTGGGAGTTCCCCCAGAGGAGGACTGTCTGCCTAAACTTGGTTTTTGTTTTTATTTCCCTGTGTTTTGGAAGAGCTGCTGCTTGGCAAGGGCCCAGCATAGGGAGCGGGCACTGCGGGTCTCTGCCCAGCAAAGGAAGAGACCACAATCTGCAGTGCCACATGACAGGAGGAGCACCAAGAGGAGATTAAAGGGAAAGCAAAGATGAGAGACCAGAGGATGTAAAGACAGCAAGTGTCACATGGGTGCTGGACAGGGACTGGAAGAATTTTGCATGGCTTTAAGACAGAACTGAATAATTACAGCTGTGCAGAGTCTCTCTCCTTTCCTGAGTTCCCCTCTGGGGGAACTCCTTTACTGAGTTCTCCCCCCTAGTGCTCAGAGACAGGCAGGAGTATGGGGACAATGATGTGGAGGGATGGTTTGGAGCCCAGTTAAGTACCTTCACTTGTCTAATTTTGTCCAGAAGAAGAGAACCACCAGTTGGGGGTCCCTTCTCCCTGCTCCATCCTGAGGAACAGACTCCATTCTCCCTGTCCTGGGGACATGGGCATCAGGAGGGGTCTGAAATCCCAGTGCCTTTCACTCAGCTGCTTTGTGGTTATCACTGTGCAGTGGTTAAAAACCACAAGGATGATGAGGAAAGTGCCTGTAACCATGGCAATCCTCTGCAGACACATCCTTCCCCCCTGCAGCAGGAGCCAGTGGACATGGGGCCACCCCTTGCCCTGTAGCAAACAGAAAGCGAGACCTGTATTTTCCAGAGACACAGTTACAATCTGAAGGATACAGCCACCCCTGATAACTTAGAGGTGGTCACCATCACCTACATTGCCAGGCAAGTGCCAACAGCTCCCAGGAGTGAGGGACAGCCATGCCATAAGAGGACCTGCCTGGTGCAGATGCCAGCAAAAGGCCTTTTGAATCCAGCTCTAAGACAAGCCTCCCCCATCCCTGGGATCATCGCCCTGCTCCGGCACCACAGCATCTGTCCTTCTGTCAGGCACTCGGGGCAGTGTGGGACATCATCCAGAGAAACCAGTAAAAATTACAGCACTTGGCCACTGAGGAACTGGTGGTTTGGCCTTTGATTAGGATAAAGCTGTTTAATTCCTTCCCACCTCAGGACTGCCTTCCTGCACTGCTCTGTTAGTGAGGCCTGCACAGAGGATGTTAGGGATTAATGAGGCAGGTGGTTAAATACAGTTCTGCTTACATTCAATCCCAGGAGGGTGGATGTGGAAATACCCTGCTGCCAACTAAGTAATAAAGTGGGAAAAGGTAGCAAACATGTTAGGGAAGTAGTTCCATTTCATTAGCACCCTCATGCTTTACAGTGCCAGCCCCTGTGCCCACTGCTGGGGCAATTGCAGTGTGATTTTGGTGAACCTGGGCAGCCCTGGACTCGGCTTGGCACAGCTTTCTATTGAACTACTCCTACTTCTTTGTGCTGATATTCTGTTTAAAAATCTCATTTGTGCCACACATTCGCCTCCAGCACCTCGTCTAACCTGTACCCCTGGGGGACAGCACAACAGGTACATTGAGAGGCAGAGCAGCAGTATTTTTAGAACAGGCAGATCCCCACAGTATCTCCATACATTTGCAGAAGCTATCCAAAATCCTGTGTAAGTCTAAAAGTAGGGAAGCTGGGAAGAGCAATAGTAAACCCCTTCCAATGAGAACACTTCAAATGCATGGCTCCCAAAGGGCTCAGCTGTGGCAGCCAGCACCGTTATCCCCTCCTTACAGATGGGGAAACCAGGGAAATTATTTGCCTTGTGTAACCCAGCAGAGCTGGGAATACAGCAAAATCCCAGACTAGGGAAATCAGCCCTTGGACCACAAGTGAGTCCTCAGGTGTCAGCATCAAAGGCTACAAAACCTGAGCCCTGCTGCCCAGCTGGCCGGGCAGCTGGGGATGTCTTACTGCTGGCAGGTCCGACCTCCAGCTGAGAGCGCCCAGCCCCGTGCCCTCTGCTACAGCTTTGCTTTCCTTCCAAGATGCTGGGATAAAAGCTTCCCACGAGCATCACTGAAGTCGTTGAGAGCAGACAATGCACACCATCCCTCTGCTGCACCTCTCTGCTGACCGACAGCTGCAGGAGTGCTGAGCTCCCTCTGCTCAGGGCAGGGTGCCCCGTAAGACACCTGGATTTGTGCTCTCCAAAACCTCGTGCTTGAATAAAGCTGCCCCTTGTGCTGACCGTGAAAAGGCTGAGTCTTGATTGCACAGTCCCTGAGGTTCAAATTCCCATTTTCTCCCCCACTGCCTGGCACTGGGGCATTTTATCCACTCCCTCCTCCTGCTGCCAGCTATAACACAGGTATAGGGGAGTACTCAGCCACTCAGGAGCAGAGCAACCTGCTTGTAAACTTAATATTACTTGAGGTTTTCTCAGAGTTCATGCCCCAGCTTGCAGTTGGATGGAGTGAGGCAGTCCCAAGTGCTTCTGATGGATATAAAAAGGATATGCAATCAGACGTGCACTTAAGCAAGTATATTACCAAGTTAAATGACTACAGTTTTACTAAGCTAATTAAAAAATGGAACAAAGCAATGATCAGATTAAGGTCATAATTAATAACTCTATAGGTTCAAATTATCCAGTCACCCAATAAACTCTCCATGTAATCAGACAGAGCTGCAGCTGATAACTGGAGGGAATTAGTATCCTGCTCAGAGGTCTTTGGGAGGCAAGAGCTGCCTTTAGAGCAGTGACCTCAGCTCACCGAGGTGACAGGCTAACCTTGCTGCCCAGGAGACCTTTTCCTAAGGCTTGGGGGTCTATCCCAGGTTACTCCCTTAAAGGGAAGCAAGTAGCCTTAGGTGAGACCCCCACTGTCCCCACCGCCCAGGTTACCAGGGCAAGGGCCACCACCCACCAGCAGAGGTGGCATGTTATCCTGTCACAGTTCATCTCCAGTTTTTAGAATGGATGAAGCTTTTTAAAGAGCCAGTGTTGAGTTTCGCTGTATTCACACTCAGGGATTTTAAGATCCTCTTCCAGGGTGCTTTCCAAGTGGTTGAGCTCCAACATCCCTCCACTGGCTGATACCAAGCCCTTGGACCCAGCTGCAGGGGACAGAGAGGGCTGCCTGGCATCTGCCCTGTCCTGCCTCAGCTCCATTGGCTCTTGGAAGTGCCCAGCATGCTGGTCTCCACACCAGGATTTGGGCTGTTTCCCTCAAGGTAATGTTTTAGAGGGTTGTTTAAATGGTCTGTTAATGTGCACAGGGTGGGTTTGTCTTCTTGTTGCTCAGGGCCTGGAACAGCTGTAAAAGAGGAGCCAAGAGAAGAAAGTTTGCCAATTACACGATCCTATTGTTAATTATCTTAATTATGAGTAGGCAGCTAGGTGACATCTCCACTGGAGGCTTGTGCTAAAGCATTCAGGTCCCAAATCCCTGAGGACTCCCCCAGAGCCTTTTGGGGGCTCCCAAGCAATGGGGAACAAGCCCTGAGTGGGGCAGGGAGGAGGTGGGAGATGGGAGTGCTGGGCATGCTGGGGACACTGCTGTGCCAGGGCTCCCCAGAGCTGACCCCAGGGGTGCACCCAGCACCCCACTGGGAGGGTCACCACAGCATCCCAGTGCTCAGGGATAATGAAGAGCATTTTTGGTGGATTCATGGGGAAATTGGAGAGGTCCCCTCTGGTTCTCCCGTGCCTGCAGCCCCGGGGCAGCTCGCTGGTTCCCTCCCCTCCAGACGGTTTCATAGCCTGAAGCTGCTGTTTACAAGAAGCAAATGTTTTACTGTCAGCTAATCTGCCTTGTTTGCAAAAGCCCTGAAGGCTCATTTTAATTGCAAGTAAATGATTCTTAACGATATAAATCAGAGCCAGGGAGTGTTTGTGATATCTTGCACTGTAACCAGGAGTCAAGAAATGAATTAGTCTCAAATTGAAAAGGGGAAGGTTTCCATCTGAAATTGGGCAAATATGAGACTTCATCAAGGAAAGATAATCACTTGGCGGGATAATAATGAGGCTTCAGCTTATCAGTTTTGCATGGAGAATCCTTAATACGCCTGTAGCATGTTTTGCTGCCGTGAGCGGTGTGAGAGACAGCTCAATAAGAAAGGTAATGGAGAGAGAAGAGCCGTGGCAGCTCTGGCTCTTCCCCAGCCCAGAGGCTCAGACCCACCTGGCTTTGGAGAAAGAAGTCAGGGAAACAGAAACGAATCACACAGATGGCAAAGTGTCTGGCTGGGGGACAAGGCTTTGCTTCCGTGGGGCCCCCTTTGCTCTGCCAGCACATCCCATGTCTTATTGCAGGGGCTAGAGGTGCTGATCCCCACCAGGGCACCCAGCTTGTGTTCCACCAGGAGCCTGTCCAAGCTCCCAGCTCCTGGCTGGGATCAGCAGGATCTTTCCTGTTGGTGCCAGCTGGGTTAGCCCAGGATTGTGGATGTACTAAAGCACAGGGACATAAAACAGCTGAGGTCTGGCATGTTTGGAGGGCTGTTCCCTGTCCCATTCCTCTTCTCCAGGGGGTTGCCCAAGCACAGGGAATGGATTCAGACTTGCAGACACTCAGCATCCCCTTCCCTCCCTTTGCCATGAGGAGCCTCAGCCAGGGCAGTGCGGGGCTGTTTGGGAAGCAACCAGCACAGCCACAGTCATGGGCTGTTCCCAAAGGGAGTGGGGGTGCCCCAAGGGGGACAGTGGTCCCCAGAGCCATCCTGGCCCAGAAACTGGGCAGGAATAAGGGGCTGGGGGAACTATGGCCGTCTCCTGTCCCTGTACAGCCCCTGCTCCCAAAAAGGGCCTGGGAACTGATTCCCATACAGTCCTGTTGATTTCCGATGAAATGAGGCAAAAGATAGGGATTGAGTTGGGGACTTGGTTTTCTCAGGAGAAAAATGAAACTAAAAAGAGGAATCTGGAGCATTTGATTTGGTTTAGCATTGAGGAAAACTTCCTTTTCCCAAACTCCGGATGAAAATGGCTCAGTAATTTCCTTCCCAAATCGCTCCCATCGTTTGCATTGATTCCCACTTCCTGAAGCCCAAAGCCTTGCTCACCCCTTGGCATGGCTGCTCTTGGAGCAGCAGATGCTGCCTGTGCACTGAGCCAGCCCCCTGCCAGCTCCTCCTGCCCACTGGGGACACAGCCACTCACAGCTCCAGGGGGCCAGCTCCTGGGGCTGCAGGTGGAGGAGAACCAGAGGGAACATTTCCAGTTTCCCCATAAATCCCTCCCAGCATCCCTGAGAGCTGGGATGCTGTGAGGACCCTCCCATCGGGGTGCTGGGTGTATCCCTGGGCTCAGCTCTGGGGACCCTGGCACAGCAGTGTCCCCAACACCCCCACCTCCCACCTCTCCCCCCCGACTTTGGGGAGCCCTTAGGGTGATGGGATTCTCCCTGCACTGCTTAGGGCTTGTGTCCCATTGCCTGGGAGCCCTGAAATAGCCCAGACGTGTCTCTGTGCATGGCCACAGGGATCTGGGACCCGGGACCCGCTGGGACAGCTGGCAGCAGGGATGGGGGAGCAAGAGGAGGGTAAATGCTGGCGCTCACAGTGCCAGGCTCAGGGAGAGGCAGGGCCCCTGTCTGCCCATTGCAGGGGTGTCCTGGTGAGGGACCTGTGGGGACACCGGCCACAGCCCAGCTGTGCCCAGGGAGCACAAACAGGGCTTTGGGGAAGCTCTCAGCAGCACAGGGGCTGTGATGGATGATGGGGAGAGGGCTGAGGGGCTGAGCTGAGTGTCTTGTCCTGGAAACGAGGGGGCCAGACTGAGCACAGAGTCTGTGTTCATCCCCCCCGTATGAAGCCTCAGGATGAGCTGTCTGACCAGGGAATGCTGGCAGGATTAGGGCTCAGTTGGGAGCCGGTTCATCCCCTGCACAAGTTCCCCTTGTCCCAGGAGGGTGTCAGCACCAGCATGGGTCCTGAGGACAGGTGAGCTTGTCCTGTCTGGGTCAGCTCCAATGTCACCAGCATCCCCTGGATCCCCATCCCATCCCAGCCACGCACGAGGGCGGTGGGACTGCCTGGACACCGAGGGCTTGTGCAGCAGGAGATTCATCACAGCAGAGCTGCTGGACCTGCTGGCCAACGAGCTCGTGTGTCCCGCTTGCTGTGCCCAAATGGCACCCGATGACTCGTGTACAATTAGCAGTGGGCTGTAATTGCTGTCTGTGCCATCTCAGGCCATTGGGAGGATAAAGCCAGGCTGGAGAGCCCGGCGCTGAGCCAGGCTCTGGGGCTGCAGCCACCGGGGCTGTGCCAGCACGTCTGGCTGTGCCCTGACCTCCCTGCTCAGAGCCCCGGACACAAAGGCACCTCTCATGGAGCATCTCCCCAGGCCAGGCCAGGGGTCCTGACCCCCCTGGGTGGGGATGGTGGCCAGGGCAGCCGGCTGGGGATGGGTGCAGCTGCTGCTGAGCGAAGCTGTGGGTTCATTACCAACCTTTTCAAAACCAGTGCTTAAAAATATCCCCCGCTCGCCTGGGTTGGCTCAGCTGCACGGCTGGTCCTCATCTCCCTCTCGGGATATAAATAGCTGGGCTGAATAGCAACGCTGGCCCAGCGCTTTTCATGCTGCTGCACGGGAGGGGATGGTGGCACGAGCCCCATGGGTGGCCAGGGATGTTGGCTGAGCAGCCTGGCCATGTCCCGCCAAGTCAGGCTGTGGCTTCAGGTGTCTGACAGGAGCTGCTTCTAGCCAAGAGTTCAAAACAAAATGCAATCAAGGGAATAGCCAGGAAAAGAGAGAGGTCCAGTTTTGGGGTGAGGGGGAAGGAGGAGAGCTGTTGCCACTGGCTGAGGTCTGCAAACCCCTCCTGTCCTCCTGGGACATGCCCTGGCGAGAGCGCTGGCAAGAGGAGCCACTTGGTTTTTCTTTCACAAGGTTTCACAGGCTTTTGGGGGAAATGGGTGATTTTGCAATGAATTTAGTGGCAAAGTTCAAAATTTGCCATCTGTAGAAGAGGGATCTTAATTACAGTCCTTTGGTGGCATTGGATGAAGATGCTCCCATTCCATGTGTCCTCCAGCAAACCCTGATATCAGGGCAGGAGGATGTACCCAGGAGGGAAAGAAATAGATGCTAAAACAAAAAAAAATTCCTTTTTTTATCTTCTAATAAGAGCCTGATATTTAATAATGAAGGAGAGTAAGATGTTTAGATATGCCCTTATTAAATGAAAAGTGTACGTGTCTTTGCTTAATCCACAGTACAGCTCTCAGACTAAAGACAGGGCAAAAGATCTTAATACCTCTTCTAAACAAGTGGATGCTCTCATTATTCTCTAGTGCAGCTGCAGCTTCTCTGTCCAGGAAGCTTCTCAGCTGCTTCATCACAGTCTCCCCCACACTAATCCCTCTGTCCTACCAGGAATTCACCATTGCTCTCCACATACCTACAAGATGATCCATTAGGCAAGGGGAAGAGGAGAGAAAGCCCACGTGAAGTGGCACTGCACCATGTCCTTGGAAGCAAATCAGTCACAGTGTCACCACAAGATAACTCTGGGTGCTCAGTGGGCTGAGCCAAGCAGGAGGAAAAATCCATGCCCAAAGGCAAGGTGAAGAGTTTCTTTGTGGTAAGTGATGTTTTTGAATTGGTGATGAAGTCTCTTCTGGGAAAGGGTTGGCAAAATCTGCTGCAGAGTCAGAAACCCCTCATTTCTCCATCACTGCCCATCCAGGCGGGGCTTGGCTGCAGAGCCCCCAGCGATGGCTTTGATGGCACAGGCAGGGGCTGCACTGGAGAGTGACGCTGCAGCTGGCAGTCCCTTTCACCCTGTGTCACTGCAGGTCAGGGCTCTGGCTGTGCCACCTCTCAGAGCGGTTGGGGACAGCCTCCATGGGGCTGCTGATCTCTGCAGCCCCCTGCAGGGGGTCTGGATGGTCACTGGCTCTGTCTCATATTCATTTCCACCGGCAGCAGAAATTTTCTCTGTGTCCTCCTTTATTTAATCCAGAGGAGAGGGGCATTTAATCCCTGCATTTCCTCCACTCAAATGATCTCTCCTTCCAGCACCTCTGCTAGAGAAAAGGGGGTGCTCTGAGCCAGGCACCTCCTTCCATGGCCAAGGATATGTCATGCACACTTGCAACCACCCCTGTCATGTTTGGCCGTGCTACCTACACCCCCGAAAAAGTACTTTTCCATGAAAAATGGTCATCTCATAACCAGAAAAATAAGGCAAAGCTCAATGTTGGGAATTCCTCCTGGAGAGGACAAAATCAGTGCCCACACAGGAAAAGGCTGTACCAAGGTACAACATCGGGAAGGGCCACGAGTCCCTTCAAGGGCAGAGATGGCCTTTGCCTCTGTCCTCAAGCTGAAAAGAGCTGTGGCTTATTGTGATTTCATGAGTCATCCCCAGCATGAGTCACTGCTGCTCCATGGGCTATCATTTCGTTGGGAATGGGTTCTTGCTGGTTCCTCTGCGGCAGACACGGCAGGGGGGGGCCAGGGCAGGGTGGGAGGAACACCGGGGCCAGGCTCTGTGGCCACCCCTCTGGAGAAGACACCTCTCTTCCTAGCTAGGGCATCAGGCCAAGATCAACCCTGCCACTGAATCTCCAGCTGCTCTCAGAACTTGAAATGCTGGTGACACTCACATCACATCGTAAGCAGATTATTTCTGTTCCGTGCTGGGCTCTTTGCCTGCAAACAATCGGTTACTAATCACATCTTTTTCACCAGTTAACTTGGGGGTTTATCAGTCTGAGCCCTCACCCTTATCAGATCCCAGCCTTGCTGGGCTGATGAGCATCTCTTACACTTTCCAGACTCCCTGGAAGATCTCTGCCACTTATTTGACATGTGCTGAAATGATGCCAGGTGAAACTGCCTCTTCTGGAAATCCCCGCAGCTCTGAGATACTCCCAGCTCAGAGCACAAATGGGAGCAAGGAAGCCTCATTCCCACCGTGCCACAGCCCCAGAGTGTCCATCCTGGGCAAAACCTGCATCCTGGGGGATGCAAGGCCCTTGCAGAGATCAGGGAGCACTAAAGCTGTTGCAGGGGGCAGCGAGAGAGGAGAAAGCTGCTCTGTACAATGTCCCATGTGCACACACATGCACGTGCATGTGCAAACCTGTGTGCACTCATACACCCATGCACCCCCTAGACACACACTGAGTGTGTTGCACTCAGAGCTGCAGCTCTTCTCACTCATGGTGTGCCCCGGGTGATGCTCTCAGTGTCCTGAGTGACCGCACAATGCCCCAGGCGATGACTCCTGGCCACTGGGTCCTCAGCAGGGTGAGGGTTCACGGATGTTTCATGCCCCTTTTTCATGGGTGAGCGGAGCAGAAGTCACCCAGGAGGAGGAGCCGCAAACCTCCTCCATCCTGGAGTCATGGCCAGGCCGCTGTCCCCGCATTACCCCGGGGAGAACGTTGTTGATTCGAGTCCTGGCAGCGCCAGCCGGGAGCTGCGATTTATTCTGCTGGCTCAGCAAGACACCGCCGGCTCCCGGGGCCGCATCTTCCCTCCCTGGCTTCTGGCAAGGCTCCGGCACTGCCTGTGCTGAGGGGTGAAAATGAGCGCGGGGTCCGGCGTGCAGGTACAGCCACAGCCGGAGCTCTGCTTTGCACACCCGGCGCGCCGGGAAGTGCCGCATCCTCCCTCGGGCGGCTCCAAGGGCCGTTCTCCCCGCAGCTCCTGCCTCAATGCCTCACCAGAGATGGAAACACCTCAGGACATACTGAGGGAGCTGGGAAAATAGATGGGCTTTTGAAAAGCACCTCAGAGACTACTGCTGAGTGCCCGGGGGGGATCAGCACCCTCAGCTCCACTGAGCAGTGCAAAAGCTGGGTACTGGAGTGATGCTCCCTGCCCTGCATCCTCCACTCACGGCTGGTCTCTGCAGGATTCAGGCAGAGCAATGTTCAGGAAAGGCTGGATCCCACCCCAGCTGGGCATTTCTCAGCTTGGCTGTGTTTGTCCCTGTGACCTGGAAATACTTTTAGGTAGGAGAGTACACGGCTTCAATGGTGTCTTTGGGGGCATCCTCACCACCAAGGCCAGGACTGGATACACTCAAGGGTGTTTCCTTGGCTGCCAGTGCCAGTCACAACATGGAAGGCAAGGGTTAACCAAACCCCTGTTCGATTTATTACCTTAATTCAAAATAAGCTTTTTTCACAGAAAGCAGCTGGGTGTGTGGAGCGAAACTCATCACTCCAGGGATGCTCAGCGCTGCTGAAGCCAATTTCAGGAGTAAATACATATTTTTAATGTATTTCTTTTTATGAAGCAGAAAAGTGACATGGCTGGATGGTGGAGAACTTACCTGAGCTAATGGCCCAGCTGGAGCTCTGCCAACCAGCCTGTTTAAGGAAATGGATAGTGTGGGGTTTAATTCAGGCTTTAAATGTTTTTAAATACAGCTGTGCCATTTACCTGCTCTCCCAGTCCCTCTACAGTGAAGGAGACGGGTTCTGCTGCACTGGCCCATGAATGGGTGAGAGAAGATGCTGAAGTGGACCTGGCCATGGCAGAGGGCTCGTCCCTCTGAGCTGTGTGTGATGTGCAGCAGCAGAGAAGCCACCAGCTCCTGGTCCATGGTTGGCCCTATGGGAAATGATTGTCTCTGCTAGGCAGAGACCAACGAGCTTGTCACCCTCCATGGGGGTCACTTCTGGCACAGGCTGCTTAGAGTGGGACTTTGGGCTCTACAAGAGGTTTTGAGACTCCTCTGTGGCTTCCCACCAGCTCTGTGTCTCCACCCAGGGGAGGAGCAGCACTGCCGGTGATAATCAGCCTATTCATTGGAGAACTGCCACATCCAGGCCAGACCACGGATTGTGTGATATTCTGCCAGGTCTGACACACACTGGGAGGTTGTTCATAAACCAGAGTGGCTCCTGTTGGCCCTCAGCTGGAGAAGAGCCTCTCACCAGCCTGGATCCCAGATCCCAGTCTCCAGGATGCCATTCCCTCTCCTCTTAACTTGCCCAGACCTCTCACCTCCTGCAATGTCTCCTCTCTCTCTGAGCAACTCACAGCAGTTCCTTTCTTGAGCACTTTGGTAAAGTACACCAGGTCTGCAGCAGAAAAGCTCTGTCCCCATGCTGGCCTTGTGCCCGGGCAGTGGTGGGGGACTTAGGCACTGGGCTTGGCCAGCAACACATTGGCCAGCTGGGATGTGCTTTTCCAGAGCCTGTTGGGCATTATATTGGAGAAATTATCTCTCCAAACATCATGGAAAAGGTGAACGTTTCAGAGCCATGCTTACAGCTATTAACATGGGATCAAAATCCAGAGGGGCTCTGAATTTAGACCTTTATGAAGGAGAGCAAGGTTTAGTTTGATGGTGAGAGCCTCTCTCCATGGTGCCCAGAGGATTCCTGGATCCTTGGGCTGGTTGCACGTGGTGGGAACAGCCATCCATCCCACCCACAGAGGAGAGCTCTGTATGGGCACCATACAGAGGTTTGGCCATCCTGTGAGGTGGCTTTTGGTGACACCACAATGAACCTTGAGCTGCAGCTGCAGCGCTGATCTGATCACAGAGATGGGTGATGAAGGTGCTGGCTTAGAGAAAGCAGCTCTTCAGCTAAATTCCCCTGCGAGGCTGTGTCCAAACAGCTTCACAACCTTTTCAGCCCCGTGACAGGCTTGAAAATAAAATGCCAGTAATGGATTTAAGGGAGCGTGCCTTTGTCAGCCAGGAGGATAAAGCAGCAGTGTGCTGAGAGCAGCTCCTGACTCATGGTCTGATGTGGCTTCCAATTAGCTCCGGTGCAGGATCGGCTTCTCCTGCCGTGCTGGGAATGAAAGAGCCAAGATGAAAGGCACCAGCCCCATGCCAGGTGGGCTGGGGGCATGGCAGGGCTCCCCAGGACCCTCAGGGGAGCCCTGGCTGGTGAGTGGGTGCCTCAGTGCCCCTCGGGGTGAGCTGTGTGTGCTCCCCACTCACTGGCTAAGTGGAGCACCCATGGATGGCCAACACCAGCGGTGTCGAGGGATCAGGGTGGGGATCAGCATCTTTGCTGCATGTCAGTGCCAGTTCCTCCTGGCTTCCTTCTTCTGTGGTGTCCATGTTTGAGAAAAGGGCAGGAACAGAGTCTGGCTGCAGCAGGGAAGAAGGAAGGGTGAGGAAGAGGAGCCAGGAGCAGCCTCCCAAGGCATGCTGTGCCTTTCGTGCACGGACTAGTTGGATGCACCAGGACCTGGAGAACTGCTCCAGTGCTGGTGCAAGGAGGGCCAGCAGTGGTGTGCCAGACCTCCCTGTAAATGATAAGAAGGACCAAGACAGACTAGCTCAGAAACTCGCTCAAAAATAGAATATTTTATATATATTTCTAGATGAAAGGAACTTTATAACATAGATTCACAAACTGGTTTAAGTTGAAAAGGACCCTAAAGCTCATCTTGTTCCAATCCTCTGCCATGGGCAGGGACACCTTCCACTAGCCCAGGTTGCTCCAAGCCCCGTCCAACCTGGCCTTGGACACTTCCAGGGATCCAGGGGCAGCCACAGTTTCTCTGGGCAATCTGTGCCAGGGCCTCACCTCCTAGAGACAGATATATATTTCTATACAATTTATATATTTCCATATAAATTTTTAATGATAGAAATATATATATTTATATATAAAAAGAAAGATCATTTTTTAAATAATTTATATAGAGAGGGAAATCATATTGTTTACCACAATGTGACTTCAAGCCCTTGCCACCCTTCCAGCAGCACCTGCAGCTCCTGGGACACACATGCTGTGCCTGGTCCTGCTGCCCACCCTGTGCTTCCCACGTGCCCAGAGCCATTTTCAGGTTCCTTGGCATGCCCTTGGGATCAAGGGTTCTGGGGGGTTGACATCCAGCCCATTCTCATCACACCCATCCTTTCCACATCCTAACCCCGGTATCCCTACCCCAGCGGGCATGAGGTCCTCCTAGGAACAGGGACGTGATGGGATGCCTCACCTGCACTTGCTGACCACAAGGAGACGCTGGCCATGGGCACCCCATGTGTGGCTACAGGGACAGCAGTGATGCCAAAGGCCTTTTGCCAGCCCAGAACAGGGATGCTGGCTGTCCCACGGGGCACTCTGGGGCTCTGGGCACCACAGAGCAGTGATGCTGCTCTCACAGGCCTGCACTGGCACAGTGTTTGGGCACAGCACCCCTTTCCCTGCTGGACTCCAGCCTTGCAGGAACTGAATGTTTCTGTGCAGCCTGTTGAGGTCCACAAACATCTGCAGAGCTGGAGGTGAAAGAGCTTGGAGAAAACGCTGAACGTGGGAATGTGCCCGAACAGAGCCGAGCAGCACAGCAGGAGCCATCTGAGCAGCCAGAGCCCTGAGCCAAGGGAGCCTGAGGGATGCTCCTGTGCTCCCATCCATGGCACACATGGGGACTTTAACGAGAAATTGCTTGTTAATGCGTGCAGTGCTTTGTGATTACTGAGTACAGCGTGGCACACTCTGCTGACACGTTACAGGGCTTACAAAGAAATACAAGAGACAACTCTTCAGGCATGTGAGAGGGCTGCTCTTCTGTTGGGGGGGTTGTCTTGTGGGCTCCCAGGCTGTGGCAGGCATGGGCTTTGTGCCTCTTGTGTGTGAATTAAATATCAGCTGAAATTGCTGCCTTGGGGTGGGGGTGCCACGTTATTGCCTGGTGGGGCTGGTTTGCTCTTTTCCTCCTTCACTCCAGGAAACCCCTTTGCTGGAGCTGCACCTCCCTTCTCCTCCCAGTTCTGCACAAAGCTGGCTGCTCTGGCACAGTGATGGGGACACAATGCACCATCCCAACCCTCCCTGAACAGCCCACGGTGCCATCAAACTCCACCTCCAGCTGTGATGGCTCGGTGCAGGCAGGAATACGTGCAATGACCCTGTCAAAATGCAGAGTTCATAAATTATTACAGGCAACTCTGAACCCTTCAGGACAGTTACCTGAAAACCTCCAGGTAGCTGTGAGTGAGACAAGCCTGGCTGGATGTACAGGGGTGGCAGGAAGGTCCCAGTGGTTTCATCTGTGCTGATCCCAGAGCCCCACTGCCTCCTGCAGAGCAGGGGTGATGCACAACAGCCCTGTCCCAAAGCAGGTGATCTGTCCAGGAGGGACTTCCCAGTACAAACTGTGCACAAAGGTGGCAAATAGATGGGGGGAATGGGAGTTTCACCCCAGGCATGGGGGATGTGCCCAGGTTGGAAGAGTCTTCCCGCATCCCCAAATCACTCCGTCAGGCTGCACTGCTTTTTCCACAACTCCCTCCTTAGTTAACTTTGTGCTGTGGGTAATAACTGGGGTGATTGTTTCTGTGCTGCCCTCTTCCTCCTGGATATCATCACCTGCTGCAGCTCGCTCTGGGGCTACAACTTTGAGAGGTTGTGACCCGTGTCCCCTTGTGTCTGCCCTGTGATGGGCACTGCTGCTGTGGGCCAGCAATGTCAATCCCCTCTGGTCTGGACAGGACAGTCCAGACACAGTTAATCCAACCTGAAGTCTCCTGGGGTATTTAATCCAGCCTAAATCTCCTGTGCTGCAGTGGGACAGGTCCTGCCTCTTCTCTCAGGGCCTTCACAGGGGTTTAGCAGAAGAGGGAGGGTGAGAGTTGGACTAAAAAAGACAAGAAAGTGCTTGCAAAGGGGAAACCTGTACAAAGGACAGGCAGATGTGATGTAAGGACTGTGGAATGTTTTCCCTGGGTCTCCTCCTTCCTGGGCTCTGTGGAGCCATCACAGCCATGGTTGAGCACTCACTGCCCTCTCAGCATGGCTTTGGCAAAGGTTCCATCCCCGGGGACGTTGGGATCTGCTTTCTGAGCTGCCCAAGGGGGCTGGCACAGCCTGCAGTGGGTCATGGCAGGGACCCCACCTGGGCTGGCAGCAGCACGAGGGCAGGGAGGAGTGGGGTGCCCTGTCCCAACCCGTGCAACCTTATCTGGGGGATCTGGGCCCAGAGGCCGGTGGAAGAGAGGGTGGGTTTGAGACTCAGGGATGAACAGGGCTGCCTATGAGACAGAAGAGACTCCATCCATCACACCCACCCTGCAGCTTACTCACCCAATCCTTCCCCTGCACTCCCAGGCACTCCCACTCACTCACCCCTGGGTGATGTGTCGGTGATTTGCCACAGGCACTTTGGAAGGAGAGCTGAGAAGCCAAGCAACCCAGCACTTCCCCATGGAGGCGGCTCCCATTCCCAGGGGAAATGACCTTGGCAAGCACCCAGACCTGTGCCAAGGGAAGAGGTTTGCTAAAGGCATGGCAAAAGCTGGGTAGGGACAGTGTGACACCCTCAGTCCTGCTAAGTCCCCTCCAGCCAGGGCCACCCCCTCTAGATGGTGACGACCCCAAACCCAACCCTTCAGTGCACGCACAGGAGCTGAGCTGGCCCCGGCAAAATCCCTGCCTAAACCAGCAGAGAGGCAGATGCTTCACTCCAGAAGGCCAGGCCAGAGCCAAGGCCATAACTCCAGTGTCCAAAGGGACCTCAGCCAGCCGGTCCTGCCTCTGGCTCCGTCCCATGAGCAGCAGGGCGGATGGAAGCCCCTTGGCCTACACTGACCAAAGCCTGTGCCACTCTCTGATGGGCACTGGACCCAGCCAAAACACACAAGCAATGCTGCTCAAATGTATCTAGGATGGGATGATGCTGGGTCCCAGCTGGAGATTGTGTTTGAGGGGGTTATTTAAGAGGAAAACCTGTGTTTTACTGGTGAAGGCAGAAAGACCAATTTTTGTCTCTTCTCGATAAATCTAAGTTCCACTTGCTCCCAAGCTGACCCAGTAATTGTAATTCTAAATTAAATGTAAATGTATTGGCTGCTGGTAAAGGTCATTCCACAGAAAATGGCTATGTTTGCCTCTTCTTCAGATGCATGAATACTAAACACGTATAATTCACAGGATCATTAGCAGATAAAGACGTTTCCCACCTCTGCTCCCTAATCCTCCCACAAACCCATTTTATACGTCAGTAGGCAAAAGGAAAACTGTTCAGTCTTATTAAATGCTTATAGATCGGGCTGTCTGCTATGAAAAAATGCAAGTGCTCAGCATCTATCAGGATCCAGCCCTCTGGAAATGAAATCCATGTCTTGGAGGAGGCAGAATGACCGCAGGACGTCCTTTAGGACTCTGTGCAATTGGGTCTCTGCTCTGCCAGATCTTCACCCTGGCTTGAAAAGGATGAGCTTGTGTCTAAGAAACCTCCTCCAAGCCTTCTCTCAGGGGAATTAAGAAATGCAGGTCTAATGAGAACTTGAGTGGAAAGCACTGATTATCTCTGGAGCTCCTTGGGCCACATCGTGCCTGCTCAGGAAGGTCCTAAAACTCAGGAATAACAACCAGGTGTGGTGGATCAGATCTTCAAAGATGATGAGAACCTTTCCACCATCAAGTGCTGAAGAAGGAAAACCCACAGCATACAGCAGAAATTATCCCTTGGCAATGGGAGGAGGTGGCCAGGTGGTTTCCTCACACCAGACTACAGCAGTAATTCACAGCATCTTCAAAATACTGAGCATCTTGTTGTCTGAGAATGTCACAGTTTCCTCAGTTTCGATCAGGAGCTAAAATTACTCAATACTTTGGATTTTTTCTCCTCTTTGTTGACTGATTACAAACAATCTGCCACAATCTGCTGGAGCTGCCACACTCTGGAGGCAGAATGAACAGTGGATGCTCATGGCACAGCTTTGTTCTCAAGGACCTGCTGATGGTTTCTGAGTCAGGTGGAGGTCTTGCAGCAACCCCCCCATTTGCAGGGTATTTCCCCAGGACAGCCCTTCCTGGGAGCCTGAGTGGCTGCCAGATCCATTGCCTGAATGACACAGGGACGAGGAGGGTCTGTGTCCCTCCCAAGCAGCTGAGCCAGCTCTGTGCTCTCAGGGCATCAGTGCCACCTGCGATTCACCCCTTGCAGTTTTGGGGTTGTCCTCCATCCCCACTGGATGTTCAATCCCAAAACACACCATCCTGGGAAAGCAGGTGAATCTTGTCAGCTCAGCACAATGAATACGGCCCCAAATCACCTCACATTTGGCTGCAGATGGACACAGAAGCTGCTATTTGCCTTTCCTGCCTGTCTGAGACTTTCAGAGGTTCTCTGTTGTCAAGTTTCACCCATGTCCATGGCCCCCACATCACCAGCTCCAGAGCCCATGACAGTGCTGCCTGAGGTGGGGACAGGAGGGTGACCCGTGCAGGGAACACCTCCAAAGCTGTCTGTCAGCAGGCAGTGCTGGGCATGCTTCCAGAGCCCGGCTCCAGCACCCAGCACACCCCAACCCCAGCCCAGGCTGCCCTTGGACCTGCTCCCCAGCCCATCCCTTAGCACTGTGCTCAGAGAAAGGCTGCTCCAGTGAGGGGCACAGCTCTTCCTGCCCCAGGCACAGCAAGAGGTGCTGGGACCAGGAGCTGTGGCAGCAGTAGCTCCACTCAAAGCCCCTCCAGTGCCCAGGACCAAAGCCACATGCCATTCCCCAGGCAGTGCACAGGGGTGTGGATGGTCTCCACTCAGACCAGGGAAGGTGTGCCAGGCTGGTTACTTGTTACTGGGCTCAATTGCCCTTACCTGGGCCCCCCAAACTCTAGATAAGCTCCAGCTTTTCCCTCCCAGCTGAGCCAGTTCCCAAGGAGTAGTAAGGGCTGAGATGCTCTGCAGGGAGCAGTGTCCCCATCACCACAGGAGTTATCTCATGGGGCTGAGCAGTCGTGATGGTAACAGGTTTGTCAATAGCCTCAAGAGCAGTGGAATAATACTGGGCAAGGCTACAGCATCAGTGTGAAACCATGCATGGCTGGAGACAAGCCCACCCACAGCACGTGTCCGCAATGCCCCAGGAGACCTGCCAGTAACCCAGGAGAGCAGAGGAAAGGACACAGGGCTGGAATCATCTGCGGATGATCTCAGCCATGGGATGGACCTGTGGGACATCCCCCAGGTCAGGATGGGTGTTTGGGGGGCAGGGGGTGCCCACAGGGTGCAGCAGGACTTGGTGCCCGGGGGGCTCTCACTGAGTCATTGCTGCTCACCCAGGCGTGGCTCTCCCCATCCCAGGGGTGGTGGAGATCTTTCCTCTGTGTGTTAAGGGAAAGCCAAGCCTTGCTGTGTCCTAGAGTGATGGAGCTCCTCCTGGGTGCTGCTCAGAGGTGCTGAGGTGCCTGCTGGTATGTGTGAGCTGGAGAGGGAGAGTTCCTTCGTGCAGTCACGGAGCAGGTGGTACAGTCCCTGTCTCACACAGGCTGTTCTCCCTGACCTGGAAGCACCTCCCAAAACCCTCAGGAAGCCTGGCAGGACCCGGGCACAGCTCCCAGGGGTTGGGCTGCTCCACCCCTGCCGTCCTTCGGCTGGCTGAGAGGTGTGCAGCACCGAGGGAGCTGGCAAGCCCTTCCTGGAAGGTACTCATTCGTGCACTGACATGTTTATTTGCATACAGACATTTTAGGCTTTTTTGTTGTTGGCTGACTTATTGTACGAGTTCTCAAAGCTGTGATATTGAATTATAAATTGAGACAGTGTATCCATAAAAGATTGCTCTTTGACTATAGGCAGCACTATCGAATTTGACAGTCACAATAAATGCATGCTTTAAAGCCAAGCTAAATATGCTCTGCAATCCAAGATGTGCAAATCAAGCAAGTAGAAAAATAACCATAATATTTTTTTCCACAAACAAATCCCAAACCTTGGGTGATGATTTTGTTTAGCTTTATGTCTTGGCTCCTTGGCAAAATACTCAGGCAGAAGATAATGAAATGACCTACTTTTGCTGTCTTTGTTCATGACAACACATAAATTAAGAATTATGCCCTTTCAAATTAAACTTATCGTTTTTGCAAAAATTAGAGAGTAATTTCTGCTTCTGGTTGGGGGTGAGGGAGGGGTAGGTGGGGGCTGGTCCAGCTTCTGGGGAGGTCCCTCTGTGCTGTGCCCACTCCCAGGAGTGGGGGGCTGAGTGTCCGAGTGGTCCTGGGCTGGTTCCCACCGCCAGCCAGGTCCCCTGCCCTCGGCAGCTGCTCTGACTCATTTGGCTTCTTCACCTTCTGGAGGTCTCGGGGGCTAAGCACTGCCATTTAGCTGATTATTTAACTAATGCTCGGGGTTTAACCTCAATGCAAACTTGAAAGCTGCCATAAACGTGTGTCGTTGGGAGCGAGCGCCCAGGGAGACCCTCCTTCTCCATGGGAATTATTTTGCCTCCAACCGCATCCGATGTGCAGGGTGTTGTAATGCTTTCTGACTGGCTGACAGCAAAATAATGTTTGCTTTAATTGAATTTCAGATTGGGAGCGTGGGCTGTAGCCTGCGGGGCTGGGGGGCTGTGGTTCCTACTGGGAGGTGGGGGATGCCCAGCCTGGGGGGGTCCAGGCTCCCAGCCAGGCTGGGGGGATATTGAGGGAAACATAATTATTTGTTCAAGTGAATGGTGTGTGTCCGGCTACTGCTGCCTCCGAGCCGGAAGGCCGGGTCTGAGCAAGGTCGTTCAATAAGGCTGTGTGATTTCCCCGGGCTGCCCGAGGCAGGAGGAGGCAGGAGCGTGGCTGGGGAGCGGTGCTGGCTGAGCCTGCGGCCGTGTGCCGGCGTGGGCAAGGTGGGCTGCTGGGCCTGGGACAACTTCTGTCCTCCCCAAACACCTCAGATGAATTTAATAGCCTGCAAAATCCGTTAGGAAACCAAACCATGTATTTCCACAAAGAGGCTAAATATAGGACTTGGAGCTTCCCATTCCTGGGGCCAGCAGGCACGTTATAAATCCCTGTGTTCCAGCTGCAGGAGTGGGGGTGGGAGTGATGGCAGGGTCCCTGGGGACCCCCCTGCCTGTCCCAGCCATGGTCCCTGCCAGGGCTGCAGAGCCACAAGCCCATCCAGGCTCCCTTCCCAAAGGCCACCATCGGGTTGACAGAGGTCACTGGGTTGGTCTCCATCCCTGGCAGGGATGCCAGGGCAGGATGTAGGGGATGTACAGCAATGCACTGCTGTGAGATGAGTGGGGGCACCTTAAATACATCCCCAGCCCCCTGCCCCCCCCCCCCAGTGATTGCTCTCTCATAGAAGACCCCTCCCAGCTTGCAAGTGCTGGGCACTCCTGCAAGCCCTGGATCTGGCCCTGAAGAGGTTTGTGACTCAGCTTCTGGGCCACTGCTGTGGTAGGAGCCTGAGAGGTGCTTAAATAGCCTCTCCTTGTGCTCTTATTCCCAGTGATCTGCTTGCTGCAGGTGATTTCTTGGAGCTCCCACACTCTGGCAGAAGGATTTGAGGATCAGAGGATGCCCAAGCCCTCTGTGTACTGGGGCGAGTGGTGCTGGGGAGCAGAAAAAGACCCATCACAGATCCCAAAACACAGAGTATCCCGTGGTGATTCCATCTGTGCCCATTGCAGGGCTGAGGGGTTTGGGGGGCTGTGCCTGGCTCAGCCTGGTTCAGGTCCTGGTGCCATTTGGGCAGGTTCAGGGTTCATTGTGCTGGAGAGGGAGAGTGGGGCAGAGCCTGGGATGCTGCACCCTGCAGCAGAGACCCCACCCGTGGGGTGGGTGATCAGGGCTGGCAGCAGTGGCCCCACACTGGTGGCACCTCTCCTGTCCCCTCTCCAGCACTCTGCATCGGTGCCCTTCGTGGCACCAGTTTCCCAGGCTGGGCTGAGTCCCAGCCCTGGTGTCTCTGCTCCCCCTCCAGGCTGGCTCCTCTCTCCTGCTGTTGAGCAGGGCCTGGCAGGAGCACTTATCCTTCTTCCTTCCAGCCTGTTGTTTCCAGGTTCAGTGAGTAATTCCCTATGAGGTATAATTTCTAAAATTGAATCTTTAGGATTACAAACAAGAGGCTTGAATTAATATTCCTGCAGTGTGTGGTGTGCTGACTCCCTCTGGGATGTCTCACCTGACAGTTGTGCCTCCCCTGTAAGCCTGGCCCTCCTGCCACTGGGACCAGTCAGAGCAGGATGGGACCCTCTTGGTGCAGACCTAGACCCAGCTGACAGTGGACGTGTGTGGGTCACAGCTGCTCTCCACACTGATCTCAGCTTTGAAAATGTCTTATTTAGGTCAGATGTTTTTTTTTCTAGGCAGATCTTCTGCCAGTCTTTGTTTAATCTGAGCTGTCTAATTGGGGGCCCCATATTCCGCTGGAACATGCTGTTAGTCTCACTGAAGAGCTCTGGCCCCATGGGTTGATCTTTTCTTTTCGCTTTTTGCAGCAGATTGATTTTCCTGCCAATGTGATCCCTCCCCACTGGAGTTCCCATCGCTGCAAAGTTCAGGCTCCTCTTTGTTCTAATTATCGCTGTCTCCACACAAAGTGAAAGAGGCAAATGCTCTGCTCTATTTTAGGTGTAATGGAGATGATAGTCCTGCACAACTGGGAAGGCTGCAGGAAGCTCTTGCTCAAAGGATCCTCTTTCCTTGACCAGATGCAAAGGAGCAGCCAGTCTTTGCTGGGAGCACCCCAGGGAAGGCCACATCTACCTGGCCAGGCTGTCCTCAGCAGGCAGCAGCGCTGCTGTCCCCTGGCCAAGGCAGGATCTTTGTCTCCTTTGTGGAGAAACTGGAATTTTTATCATCCCTGCAAGTGCACTGGGGATGCTCCTTGTCCACCCATGCTAGAGGAGCAGATGCCCCATCCCTGGCAGCATTCCAGGCCAGGCTGGATGAGGCTCTGTTCAGCCTGGTTTAGTGAGAGATGACCCTGCCCATGGACTGCATGGTCTTTAAAAATCCCTTGTAATCCAAACCATCCTGTGAGAGGGAAAGGAGCTCTCCCATGGGCTGCTACAGGGTTGCTCTTCTCCCAGGATGGAGAGCAGTGCTCCAGTAAGGAGGCCTTTTGCTGCCCTTAGTTATTTCTAATTTGCCCTAGAGAAGTCCCTAGAGAATTCGGGTTGTTTTTACTCTTTCCAGACTGCCATCAATTATGTTTCCCATAATAACACCACGTAGCAGGAGCAATGCAAGCCCAGGTGCCCTGGCTCTAGGGGAGGCCCTGCCCTGCCATCCTGGGAGCTGGCTGTGCCCAAGCAGCACATGTGCAGCTCTCCTTCCCCCTCACCCACCCTTAGCTCTGCCCACCTAAATCCCACCTGCCCCATTGCCCCATAAGTGCAGTGCCTGGGGGGCAAATGGTGCTGGCAGCCCTGAGTGGGTCTGGTGAGGGGTGAGCTGTGGCACCAACACTGTGGGCACGTCCTCAATTCCGGAAGGATGGGATGGGATGAGATGCTGCTCCAGGGAAGGAAAAATAGCAGGGGATGTCGACGCATCAGCTATTGATCCTGTTGTGATGTAGGGAGCCAGAAATAGAGCCTGAGAACACCGGGGTGACTCATGTACCTGTGATCCGGTGTGTGCTGAGGGGGCCGGGCTGGCGCTGGGAGCAGAAGCTGTGCAGGTGTAGGAGATGTGGGGCTGGGAGACTCGTGAGTCAGAGGCTGGCTCAGTGCAGGGTGTTGGGGATGGAGGCTGGGAATCAGGAGTGCCAGGTGCTGCAAATACCCTGAATACCAGAGCACGCCGTGGGCAGGCTGTGTACCCCCAGGAAGCCTCTCCAGGGGCTCATCCAGACCCTGAACCTGCTTGGTGTGATGCCATCCCCATCATACATGCTATTCTAGTCCGTGCTGGGCAAGCTGCACATGGAACACAGGATAAAATCTAATCTGTCTAATTACTTGGGATTTCCTCTTTCTGAATGGCCTGAGCAGAGGGTGGCAATTCGGAGGGAAGGGCAGCCAAAGGGGGGGCAATCACAGCCCAGTTCAGCTGGAGCCAGGAGCAGATGAAGTTACTGAGCCCCCTGAGCTCAGTGGCATTTTTCAAGTGAAATGCTCTTTTACTGCTAAGATTAACTGTTGATGAAAAGGCTATTTTTTGAGAAGGTTCTTCCTGACAAAATATTTGAAAGCGTTTTAAAATAGTTTGCGTGGAAACATGGAAAAGCTTAGGCTGGAAGGAGCTGTGGGGATCATCTGTTCTGCCCCCCCTGCCAAAACCAAACCCAACCTGAGCTACATCCAGCTTTGATTTTATACCTTATTTTTACATTTTTCAGTGCAAATCTGAATTTTTCATCTTGATGCAACCTTCAAAATCTCTGTCAAAACAGTTTAACTGAAACTTCTACTAAAAGTAGCTGAAAAGGTTGGCATGGAAAGAAATGTTTCAAAATGAAATGTTTAGTGACCTCGTCTGGATTCCTTTCGGTGATTTTTAATTTATTTTTCTGTGTGGCTTAGAGTGGGAATATTTTCCAAGATCTTCAGGTCTGGAGGTGGGAATGGGCTGTGGCTGAACCAGCTTTATCCTGCCTCCCACCTGGGACACTTGGGCTGTGCTGAGCCCTTTTGGGAGTTGTGGGGAAGTGCCTGGTTGGGGGACAGTGGCACAAGTGGCTACAAGTCCTGCAGGGTGATGATATCAAGCACTGCCACAGGCTCAGCTCGGCCCTGTCTGCACCTTGATGGGCCCAGCAGATGAGGAGGTGTCCCACTGGGATTTGGGCTGGCCATGCCTTGCCCCAGTCCCCCTGCAGTGCCTCACTGGTCCTGTGCAGTGCCACTGGCCCCTCTTCAGCCTTTCACCCTGGCTGCTAATCTGTCCTTTGATTAAAAATGAATGAAGGAGTTTAAACCTTCTCACTGTGTAGGGTGAGAATGGGACTTCTAAAGGCAAAAAGACCCGTATGTGCATAGAAAGGATCTGTGTTTTATTACTCTTATCTTGTTTTTTTTCCCTGTTACTAATCTCATTATGCTTAAGGGTATAAATTTAGGTTGGCACAAATCTGTATTGCTAAAATATTTTACCTTGAGTTCTTAGAAGCTCTCTCCATCTGTGAGGATAATACTAAGTATTAATTAACCAGCTAATCCTATGCAGTGCTTGGAAAACATAAAACATAACAAAGAAGCAAGTCCAAAGTGCAATTCCATTCAAAGCAAATCTGTCCTTTTGCCAGAGGAGAAGGTTTTGGGGTTTCTTTTTTCTTTGAGAACAGCGCTCGGCTTGCTTCAAGTATCTGCTCGAAGCTGCAAATCACTTTTTAAATCAGAAGGAGTAAAGCAAAGAGAGACCAAAGTGTGGCCAGGATGTATGAGCACGTTGGGTTGCCCAAGGGAGGCCAGCAGATATTTCTTTCTCCTTCCCATGGCAGGACAAGTTGCGGGCAAAGGGATGGAGAAGTGCTGGTACCTGTGTGCCCTAGGCTGGGCGCTGATTTTGGCCCCTGACATGGGTGACTGTTCCTGACTCCTTATTTTGACATGTTGCAATCAAAAATCTCATATTTAGCAACAAACTTGCTCCCCTGTCATCTGAGGGAGTGTCTTTTCAGCACAGTAAAGCCCCTCTGAGGAGGGCTGGGTCCTGGCTGTGTTGGGATCCGGGTGGTGCAGGAGGAGGGTCTGGAGGGAGCGCACAGAAATATGGACTGGGCTCCTGTGTGGGTGGCTGGCAGCCTCCCCATGGCATGTCACCAGCATGGTGTCCCCTGCCATGTCCTGAGGGTGACAGGCATCAGTAATGTGGGGCAGGTGCATGTTATGGAGAAAATGAGGAGTCTGGGGGCCTGGCTGAGGCTGGGGATGGGGAAAGGGCAGCCCTGTCTGACACAGGGCTCCGTGCAGGGAGCAGCAGGAGGCTGCCATGGCCTGGTGTGCCAAATTGCTTGTGCATTTGCAGATCATGGGAGCATTTAGGGGGATTCTGAAAAGTCCTGGGGGGCTTGTCCCTACAACACATGGGTGTTTTAGAAAGCCCTGCCTCTGGTGCTCATGTTGTCACGGCCTCTGCAGAACCCTGACTCCTTTTGCCTCCAGACAATGCCAAGTGAAATTATTGTCTCCTAATAACGTCTTGAGGTGCCAGGCTTGACATGAGCAGGTTCACTGCATTCACACTGTAAATTCCCAGCTGCTAATCTGGTCCTTCCTGTCTCCTTCTGTGTTCAAAGGAGCTGGGAACAGTGGTGTGGGCATACACAGGGCCAGCGCTGATGCCCTGTATCCCTTCAGCCTTGGCTCCATTTGTTTTGCTGCAAAGGCACCTGTACAAACTCTAACGTTGTTTGGAGTGGGGTAATTGAGCTCCCAGCTCTTGCTGAAACCCCTCTCCACACAGCAGCATGTGTAGTCCAAGCCTGGAGCTTGCAGAGGCGGTGTGGGATGTGCAGCCCTGTCACCACACTGCAGAGTGGTGGTTATCACGTTGGCACAGCCCTGGAACACGAATCTGCCTCCTGTTCCCACTTTGTCTTATGTTTTCAAAAGCACTAATGCCAAGCCATGAATTAGGAGTTTACAGGAGCACTTGACTGGACTCTGCAAGGGGGTGAAGTCAGGAAGAAGGGTTGGACAGAGCATAGGAAGCTCATCCGTGAGGTGGTGGAGTTGATGTCCCACAGAGGGAACAGTGCTAGAGTGAGCACAAAACCAATCAGGTTGTTCTGCATCCATCCCAATACTCCATCCTAGTAGTCAAGTTATTTTTATCTCCTTTCTCATAGCAACACAGTGGTTCTCCCATTCTCTGCATCAGTGAAGGGCAAGCAGGTTCCCTGGAGAAGGAGACCTTGGATTGGGTCTGTCAGGACTGGGGCAGGAGGGGCAGGAGCCTGTGGGCACAAGTGCCCTTTTCCTCTGCAAGCCAAGGCCTGGTCTTTGTGTCCTTCCCACACACATCCAGTGTCCCAGAGGAGCTGTGGAGTTTCCCCCTCGTGTACACCTTCTGGTGCAGCACAGCAGAAACCTGGTGTCCACTTTGGTTGTGTTCAGGAGGGATTAGTCTGTATAGCTCTCTGTGGCATTTCCTATTGGGGAAACGAGCTCTGGAGCCCAGTGATAATAAACTGTGTTGCCAGAGCCTGTGCCCATCCATAGTGTGGACACTTGCACTGTGCCCAGTCCTGCAGGGGAGGTCCTGGGGAAGCCATCCAGGCCTTCAGAGTCCAGAGCACAGCCATGGCTAAGCCAGAGCGATCCCTCTGAATCCCAGAATCACAGAGTGGGTGAGGTTTGAAGGGCCCACAGTGGCTCATCTGGTCCCACCTCCCTGCCCAGCAGGGCCATCCCACAGCACATGGCACAGGATTGTGTCCACACAGCTCTGCAAGATCTCCAGTCAGGAGACTCCACACCCTCTCTGCTCTCTCTCCAGGGCTGGGTCACTGCCCAGCAAAGAAGTTCTTCCTCCTGTCCAGCTGCAACTTCCCGGGCATCAGTTCCTGCCCATTCCTCTTGGGCCATTGCTGGGCCCCCCGAGCAGAGCCTGCTCCAGCCTCTGCCCCCTCCCTGCAGCCCCTGACACACCCTGGGGAGGGCCCCTCTCAGGCTCTGCTCTGGAGGCTGAACAGCCCCAGCTCCCTCAGCCTTTGCTGCTCCCAGAGCTGCTCCAGCCCTTGGGCATCTCCGCAGCCTGCGCTGGCCCCGCTGCAGGAGCTCCCTGGCCCTGCTGTGCTGAGGAGCCCCAGCTGAAGGGGATGTGGTGATCCCAGGGTGTTTGGCTGTCACAGCTGATACAGTGGGATCCTTTGGTGTTTCCAGCCCTCTGTGGCTTAGCCCATTAGATTCAGATCGTAGTGGGATGTCTGCTGTCCCCATGTGTTGGATTTAAGTGTCATGGGAGGTTTCAGAGGTCCCCGGGGTTCCTGGGGACCTGAGCTGTGCTGGTCATCTTGGTGTTGCCCTGGTAGCCATGAACAGGTCAGGTCTGGGGTGAACCTTCACAGCAAGTGAGAGAGGTTCTCCAGGCTGAGGAGAGGAAAGGAGGGGCTGGTGACTCCACACAGAGGTCATGAGCACTGCCAAAATACCAGGCCTGGAGTTTGGCTTGCTCAGGGTGTGATTTGGAGAGGGGACCCTCGCTGAGACAGGTGCTCTGTGCTCCATCTCACGCAGTGCTGGGGATGCTGGAGCAGCAGGATGGGTTCTCCTGCTCCAGAGCAGCCTGTGCCTGGCCTGTGCAGGAGCCCTGCTCTGCAGGTCAGTGACTCCCAGGCTGGGTGGGAAGCTCCTTTGGAACAGCTGGAGCCCACTGTGGAGAAGCCGTGGGGTGGTTGGTGATGTCTGGCTCAGCCTCACAGTGCAGTGATGTTTGCCAAGACAAGGACACACTGGTGGGATGTCCCAGGCCAGTGGACTGATCTCAGCTCTCGGACTTGCTGAGATGCTGATGGCACTGGTGGGTGAGGGAGCTGCCAGCACCCATGTCTGGGGACGCTCCACACCCCTGGAAGAGTCATGCCCTGTGCACGTGGCACAGGAGGCCTCTGGAGCCCAGCAAGGCCTGTGGGCTCTGGGGTCCAACTCACAGCACTCAGCCCTTGGCTGGCTCAGGGCTGGGGCACTGCTGGTGTTTGCCCTTCAGAGCTAATGTTGTTCTGCTGCAGTTACAGCAGAGCTGTGAATGCTGACACTGTTCCTGACTTCAAATCAAACTCCCACACTCTCTCCTGCTTTCAGAGCTGTTTTTCTTCACTGTTTTCCACTCTGGAAAATGCTGAGTGTAAATTAGGATGTACAGGGCAATAAACCGAGGTTGGGGACAGAGATGTGATGCAGACCATGGGTCTGGCAGTCAGCACAATGTGTGACAAGGCAGGACACCTGCTCCAGCCCCAGGCTCTGTCCCACCTTGTCAGAAGCCTCTGACCAGCAGGTGCATCCCCTTGCAGCCCTGTGAGAGCAGCACAGAGGGTGTTGTGGTGTGCAAGGAGTGGGAAGCACTGAGCTCCTGCACTGAGAGTGCACAACTGGACTGCCAGCAACTCCACCACCCAGTGCCAGCAAAGCCCCTCTCTTCTTTGCAGGAACCTATTGCAGTGTCCCTGCCCATGGCAGTGGGTTGGAACAAGATGATCTTTAAGGTCAATTCCAACCCAAAACATTCTGGGATTCTGTGATTCCTGTGACAATCTGTCTACTTCAAATACTGCCCTGTAGGCCTTGAATCGGTGCTAGGATTTGAAAAACTTGCACTGCTCTTTGAAAAACCCAGATCAAAAGAGGTATGTTAAATAGCTCCAGCCAGGTGCACAGGGAGCAGGGAAGGTGCTTCTCAGTAGCACAACCAGAGGGTTATGATGCATGAGGTCAATTTTGGCCCTGAACACAGAAAGCAGAAAATCGAAGAGTGTGAGGAATTTTAAAGGAGATCTGAGACCAAGTGTTACCTCTGTGCCAGGAGCTATAAAGCAAGGGATTGTTTCATACAGTGCTGTGTGAGGAGGGACTCGCTGCCCAAACAGAATGTTCCTGACCTTGCAGAGAACCAGGACCTTAGTTGTCTTGTGTCCTTGAAGCAGGACTGGGTCCCCATAATGGGACCAACTTCTCTCCCTCCTCTTTCTCTCCTGTGTGTTCAGACTTGGCATGTGGCACCTGCTTGAAATTCCTCAGTAAAACTCTGATAATAGCCCAGGATAGTCCTGCACAACCTGCCAGGTTCACAGCCACTGCCTCAAAGTAGAGTCACTCCTGCCCACCAACAGCCAAGGTCAATCCCGGTGACAAATGTGCTGGAAAAGCTCCTGCTTTCAACCTTCACACTGGCTGTAAACAGCCCCTGGAAAGAGCAGTGTCACCTTGGTGGCTCTTACTCAGAGGAGAAGGCCCTGGCGGTCCTGGGGGACAACCAGCTGTCCCTGCCCAGCCCTGTGTCCTGGGGGCCAAGGAGGCCAATGGGATCCTGGGGGCATCAGGAAGAGCCTTGGAGCAGGGCAGGGAGGGGATCCTGCCCCTCTGGCCAGCCCTGGGCAGGCACATCTGCAGGGCTGGGCCCAGCTGGGGCTCCTCAGCACAGCAGGGCCAGGGAGCTCCTGCAGCGGGGCCAGCGCAGGCTGCGGAGATGCCCAAGGGCTGGAGCAGCTCTGGGAGCAGCAAAGGCTGAGGGAGCTGGGGCTGTTCAGCCTCCAGAGCAGAGCCTGAGAGGGGCCCTCCCCAGGGTGTGTCAGGGGCTGCAGGGAGGGGGCAGAGGCTGGAGCAGGCTCTGCTCGGGGGGCCCAGCAATGGCCCAAGAGGAACGGGCAGGAACTGATGCCCGGGAAGTTGCAGCTGGACAGGAGGAAGAACTTCTTTGCTGGGCAGTGACCCAGCCCTGGAGAGAGAGCAGAGAGGGTGTGGAGTCTCCTGACTGGAGCTCTTGCAGAGCTGTGTGGACACAATCCTGTGCCATGTGCTCTGGGATGGCCCTGCTGGGCAGGGAGGTGGGACCAGCTGAGCCACTGTGGGCCCTTCCAGCCTGACCCAGTCTGGGATTCTGTATGAGCTGCTGCTCCTCAAGGTTGGAGATGCCACCTGAGCAACTTCAGTCTTTGCCCAAGACAGTCCCCAGCAGAACCAGACCCTGGAAGCCCAAAGCTGGTGCCATGGCTGTGGACCATGCTGCTTACTGACTACATGGGAATGGGATCTCTGCAGAAACTGGGATATAGCCCCATATTTTGGTGTTATGAGATTTTTTTTTCCTTTCATCTGGAATTATCGATTCGAGTACCAACTGTTCTTCCACCATTCAGAACTGTGGAGTTGTGGAAAGGTTATATCATGATTTTAATTCCCTTGACACTGCAAAACTGTAGGGAAGGAAATACCAATGCAAGTTGCAGAGTGCCTGGAAAGTGCGTTGGGAAAAGGTTGTGTCAACCACAGGACTGGGAGATGCATGCCCAGCTCTGGGAAACAAAACAGCTCCAGGGAAGCAGCATCTCCTGGAGATACAGGATGTTGCATCCTGCCACTCTGCTGATCTTGGAATGGGCAGCAGGGCAACCATTTTTGGGGTGGTTCCCATGGCTGGGAACCTTCTGTTCAGTCTTGTTGCAAGTCACTGTTCATGCAGGTGTGTCACAAGGGCTTGGAGCTCCGTGCTAATCCGATGTGACGTGTCACATCTGTCCTGCTCACAGGGTGAGCATGGCCCATGCTAGACAAGGTACCACCAGACCTGCAAAGCCCTCCTGGCACAGTCACCTCGCACCAGCTGGAGGTACTTTTGTTTCAGGGCTTATGCCAGTTGTCTCTGAGGTATAAGCTGGAAGCACTTTTTTCTGCTCTAAATGCATAAGGACTTCTGCCAGTGTTGTAATGTCACGTGGAAATCTGCTTCTGCATACATACCTGTTATTACTGGACTGGCAAATGATCCTAATGGGGACTTGGCCAGGCCTCTCCAGCTTGAAGAGTCAATGCAAGTTTGCAGTGTATGCTTCCTGAAAGCCCAGTGCAAAGAAACTACAGTTACCTCTCATTCCAGCCTTGGAAATGCCACCTCCAAGCATGGCTGGGCAGTCCACACAAGGCATCACCTCCCCACAGCAATATCTGTGCCTCCTCGCAGACCCAGGGGTGTGGTGCTGTCCATCTGCAGTCAGGTCTGAAAGCTCTGCTCTGATCTTACTTGTTTGTATCTGCCAACCAAGCACTGAGCTTGGGGATGGTTCCTCCTCCTGGGGCAGGTGCTGCCCTCCACCTCTGTCTGCTGCCTGAGGGGTGTAACATAGTTGTGGGATCCAGCTAATGCCAGGTGGGATGGGGCCCTGGGCAACTTGATCTAGTGGATGGTATCCTTGTCCCTGGCAGGGGCTTGGAACTAGGTGTTCTTTAAGGTCCTTTCCAGTCCAAATCATTCTGTGATCCTTGCTGTTAAATGAGGACAGAAAACTAGCACCTTCAACAGGATTCTTGCTCATGGTAAAGCCCCAGAAGCAGCCCAGATCAGTCGTGGGCAGTGCCTGCTCTGCTCTGCACCGGGAGGGGTGTGTACGAGCCGGCCCAGCTCCTGCCAGCTCCCTCAAACACTGCCCCAGCTCCCTGGCGTGAAAGCAGGATAGAGCCTGTGTTGTCCACACTCCCTGAGGAGCTGCCTCAGATCTGTTTATAGACACCTATGAAGTCCTCACCCTGCTGAAGTCAAAGACTAAACTCCTGTTGACTTCAAAGGCGGGATGGTTTCCCACTGAGTCTGCATCTCCCATCCCCTCCTCCTCAGATCCTGCTCCTGGACCTTTAGATGTCCTTCTCTTTTAACTCGAGATGATTTGTGCAGTCTGGAGCTATATTTGGGTTGGAATAGGCTGTGTTTGCCCCCTAACATCATTTGCTGAGCAATTTTAAGCTGGGTTTTGCATCACTTGTCAAGCAGCTGTGTCACATGTAGGTGCTGTGTCAGATGAGCTTTCTACAAGGAGCTGCTCGGAGGGCAGGTGTGTCTGAAGGCATCTGTGCCCTCAGGGCTTTTTTCTTCTGGATTTTAGATTTCTTCCAGCTTGGAAAAAAAAAAGCATATTTCTCTCCCTGGAGAGACACAAAGTTCTGCCCTGCCTCTGTGAGATGTTGCAGCCTGGAGAATCTCTTCCAAGGGCAGTCCTAACCCCGCCTGGTTTCCAGCTGAATTTGATTAAAATCCCAGTGGAGCTTCCCAGTTTTGACAAATCACTAATTTCTACCAAAAAAACTAGCTCTAAATTTTTCTGGTTACTGGTAAAGTATCCAGACTGCAGGAAATAAGGAAGAAATGCATTCTTCTTTCTCCCTTGTGTCCTAAAGACAGCTGTGCACCAGCCAGGGATGCTGGGTGCCTCTGAGGAAATACAGCTTGTTCCTCTGGAATTATTTTCAATTTACATAGTGTCCCTGAAATCAGAATCTGAAATACTGTCTTTAGTAATCATTAAGTTTTCTTCAGATACTTCATACTTTCACTCAGCTTCACAATATTCTGATAATTGCAGCCTTTCCCCCATCCTTCTAAGTTTAATTTGCAGCCCATCACAGTGTTGGTTAAGAGAATCAATCTCTAAGTTCATTACCTCAAGCTCTTTCCCAATATGTTCTCCTGTAGTTTGGATAGATTGTGGTGTTCTTCCTTCAGATCTTTATTTTTCTCCTCTGTGGCTGATTGAGACAAATTACCCCAGGGTGAGGAACAAGCCTGATGCTGCGTCCTTGGCACTGAACATCACCAGTGTTGGCTCCAGCGGGCACAAATGGCCCCAGCAGAGATGTGGAGATATCCACAGGATCACAGAATGCTTTGGGTTGGAAGGGACCTTAAAGATCTTCCAGATCTTGCCATGGGCAGGGGCACCTTCCACCAGCCCAGGTTGCTCCAAGCCCTGTCCAACCTGGCCTTGGACACTTCCAGGGATGGGGCAACCACAGCTTCTCTGGGCAACCTGTGCCAGGGCCTCCCCACCCTCACAGGGAACAATTTCTTTCCAATATCCCATCTAACTCTGCCCTCTGGCAGTGTGAAGCCATTCCCCTTGTCCTGTCTGTCCAGGCCCTTGTCTCCAGTCCCTTTCCAGCTCTCTTGGAGCCCCTTTAGGCCCTGGAAGGGGCTCTCAGGTCTCCCTGGAGCCCCCACTTCTCCGATATTGTAGAGTTTCTCATTGCATCCCCATTAGGAAGTCAGCATTTCTGCAGCTGTGATGAGGAGACCCTCAGGTGGCCCAGGGGTGGCCGAGTGGTGCAGGTCACCCCTCCTGGGTCGTTGGTGCAGCCCCAGCACGTGGGGCTGACGTGGCTCCTCATTTCCTCTGCCCTTCCGTGCACAGCAAGGGGGGCTTGGTGCAGTACATAACTGTAGCTGCACGGCAGGCAGGGCTGGCTCTGGACAGAGCTCTGTCCTGGTGCTGCTGATAAATCAGCTCTTGACTCTACCTGTAAAAGCTGAAGCTTTTCTCAGCGCCTCAGCATCCCCGGTGGGCAGTAACGCTGCACGAGGCTCCATCTGCACTCAGACAAGCTCTTCAATAACTCTAGGTGTCATGTAATGATAGCTTTTTTATTTATTAGGGCTCAAACCAACTGTTTTGGCACGAAACTTGAGTGTATCTTTACCACCCTGGGAGCCTCGTTGCTGTTCACCCCGCAGCACTTCTGTCCTGCCCGGGCAGTGTCTGTGGGTCGCGATGCTGCTGCTGTGGAGGTGTTATTTTTATTGTCCTGCTGGCAGAGCTGGGCTGCAGGGCTGAGGCTCAGTTGTAATCATGGTTTTTTATCAGTCTTTTGGTTTGTCCCAGGGACTGGAAGCATCTTGTGTCCCACAGCTGTGTCAGCAGGTGAGGGACAAGTCCAATGAAAAACTGTCCATAACCACTAGCAATTATTTTTTTTTAGGTGTGTTGGTCTCTCACTGGAGACATAGAAAAATAAGGAAAAACATTTTAAGGACTTGAAACACAAAGTCTCAAGTGAAGTATTTGTTTTAACACCACCTCCTTATCCCTGTTCCTTTTAAGCAAAGTGAGCTTTCATAACCTTGTTTGGCCACTGTCTGTGTGGCCTTAAGGATGGCAGTAGCTGTCTTTCTGGAGGTGGAAAGAGAAAAAATTAGCCAATATGTGCTGGAGAAATTGTTGCTGTTCTTCTTCTCAGTGTCTGATCCTGTTTCCCTGAGGACAAAGCCCAGAACAGGCAGAACAGCGGAGAGAGCAGCAGCGACTGCCTGGTCTGACCCATCCTTGCAGCCTGGAGAGCCCCCATTCCCACTCCTCAGGGGGTGGCAGCAGCACCAGGCTCTCCCTCTGGGCATCCATCTACCCAGGAAGACTTTAGGAAGCATTTGGGAACTGGGGCACTGAAAGCCCCTGGGGTGGGGGGTGGCTGCCCCCCGGGACGGGTCTCTGCCCTCGGTGTCCCCTTTCCATCCTGGGGAACAGCATCACTCCACAGTTTGGCTGCCAAAGCCAGCTCTGACGTGGCACCTCTGCTGAAATGTCAACGTTTGGACAAACCAGTAATTTTTCTGCAGAGTGCAAAGTCCCAGTGGATCAACTACAAAACCTGCAGTAAAGGACACATCCTCCTGGCCCTTTTACTTGTGTCTGTGCTGTCCCAGGCTCTCGTTAGTGGAGATTTATCCCTTCAGCCAGCCTGGCAGGATCCCTGCTGGGCTGTGAGCACTCCGTGTTGCCCCTGCCCTTTGCACTGGGGTGGGCAGCGGTGCACTGGCTCCATCCTGGGACCCCTGTTCTCCAGGGAGCTGCCTCAGAGCTGCTTCCCAGCTGGGTAACAAATCACATTTGGACCTCATTCCCTGCTCCTCACCTAATTTGGACCCAGGAAATCTGGGACAACGAGCCACACCCATGCAGCAGCTGTGCTGGGTGTGCCCCTGTGCTGCCCATGGCATCTCCTGCCCCTGGGACTGTTACAGTTCACTTTCCCGTTGGATTATTGCCCTGCAGAGGTGCTTCCCCAAAGCTCTGACAGCTGCAGGTGCCATCCCACGAGCACATCCACGGGATGCCTTCCCCCAGGTGTGCCATGGCAGTGGCCCCACGTGCCCAGGGCTCGTGGCAGCCCCACCGTGCAGAGCCGGGCCGGGAGGCTCCGCCGGGTTTGTTTGCTTTCCTTCATTCCTCCTGTTGACTTTGCAGGAGCAATATGTGCACACAGGGACCTGCATACAGATGTCCCTGCCTGGCTGGGAGCTGAATCACGCCTCTCCTCCTATTTTTTCTTCAAACCTGGACCCCGCTGACATTGAATTAAGGGCTTTTATTATCACTCGTGCAGGGATTTTTCTTTTCCCGACCGTAGCAGTGCCTGTGCAGCCACGGACAAGTGAGCTCCATCCCGACTGCCCCACTATTAATAGCTGCTTTTCCCTTTCATGTGTGAGGCCCAGCACTTTTATTGCAGCTCTTTGGATCTACTTCAGGTGTTTCCAATTCTCCCAGAAATGTCTTCTCCCAGTTCAAATTCTTGCTGCCTATTTTTACTTCCTTTTATCTCAAATCCCTTTTTTCCCACACAGAAATGATCCTGCCAGAGGATGATTTTGTTGGTAATATTGCTCTTGCATTTTAGACTTCTCAAGGACTAATGAACTTTATTAGATTATAATGAACTTATTACTCAGCGCTGCTGACCTGCTTTCAAAAGAGCTTGAATTATTATTTGGAACAGGCCTGTTGAGGGACTGCATTTTTTTTGCAGAGCAGTGTGGGTATATTAACTAATCAGAGTCACATTTTTTTGCTTTACTTTAATTATCTAAGATTCCTGTGAAATATAGATGCTCTGCACTGATGGAGAGCCAGGGAGCAGGGATGGAGCTGCTCCATCCTCTGAGCAGGCTGGAGGAGCTGTGCCATGGTGGATTATTGGGCTCCCATCTCTCACCTCCCTCCAGAGCATCATTGTCCATCCCGTCCTTGACTCTCGTCCTCTCCAGCTTCTGGGCACCAGCTCCCACCCTCCCAGCCAAGGGATGCTCTTAGTGTAAATCTCCAGTGGATCTTGCACTCATGCTGGCTCTGAGAGTGTTGTAATGTCAGTTCTTAGATTTGGGGTGTCCCTGGCAGAGCTTGAGGGCAGGTGGGTGAGCAGGGCTCTGGCAGACGACTGGCCAGTGGGTGGGCACATGCTGGGCAGGAGCATTGGGATTATTCTCCAGGGAGACCTGAGAGCCCCTTCCAGGGCCTAAAGGGGCTCCAAGAGAGCTGGAAAGGGAGACTGGAGACAAGGGCCTGGACAGACAGGACAAGGGGAATGGCTTCACACTGTCAGAGGGCAGAGTTAGATGGGATATTGAGAATAAATTCTACCCTGTGAGGGTGGGAAGGCCCTGGCACAGGTTGCCCAGAGAAGTTGTGGCTGCCTGTGGATCCCTGGAAGTGTCCAAAGTCAGGTTGGACGGGGCTTGGAACAACCTGGGCTAGTGGAAGGTGTCCCTTCCCCTGGCAGGGGGTTGGAATGAGGTGATCTTTAAGGTCCTTTCCGACCCAAACCATTCTCTGATGAACTCAGGGATGCAGCTTGGTGACTTCCAGCAATCCCACATCCACCAGTGGCAATAACAGTGCTGTTAAATCCCACACACGGCTGTAGGTTTCCACCTTTCCACAGACCATGGTGCAGATCATTTGAGCTCCTTGCCCTCCCTCCCAACCGTCTTCTCTTGCTCGGTGGGTTCTGCTTCCCAATTTTCACCTTCTGCCGTGCAGATGCTCGCCATTCCCTCGGTGTGCTGTGACTCCTGGCCAGCCCCGCCGCGTGGCCGGGGTGGGTGTCAGCGTTCCCTCATCCCTGTCAGCGTTCCCTCATCCCTGCCAGCGTTCCCGGCTGCCCGCGCTGCCGCTCGGCTGGCGGCAGGATGGTTTATGGGCGGCGGGGGGGGTGTGCGCGGTGAATGGATGAGTCAGGCGTTGGCAGGGCACCAGTTCATTGCAAATCAATTTTCACCTGCCTGCAGCCCGCGCTGCCGGTTCAGAGGGGAACAGGGAGCGAGCGGGGGAGCCGGGGCTGAGGAAGAGCCTCCCCTACCCCAGCCAGCCCGCAGGATTTGGCTGCAGCCCCGTACGGAGAGACAGGAAAGAACAGCCAGAGCTGGGGAGGGAGAGAGGAAAGAGAGGCACTGGCACGAATCCCCAGCCACTGAGCAACACGAGAAAAGCACGGTCAGAAAAGAACAAGTTCTCCTTACTGCATCACTGGCATCAGGGCCAGATCCCACGGGAAAGGCAGGAAAGGTGCCCAAAACTCTGGAGGGGTTTTGCTGGTGGATGAGGGCTGAGACTGCTTGATGCTCCCCCAGAGCCCACAGCTTACCCCAGAATGTCAATGAGTGAGGTACCACCCCGGAGAGGTGGCTGTGGGACACCCACCTGGGGCACAGCACCTCCATGGAGCTTGAAACACCTTCTTACCCCCGTGTTGTGGACACCTCTGGGGCTGGGGCAACACCTATGGGACACTGGGAATGTGGGCAAGCAGGGGGTGAGAGGTGCTGCCAGGACCAGGGGACACCTGCAGCTCTTCCCTCCCTTTCCCCTGCAATGGCACCCAAATCCTCAGCCTTGCTCCTGTGCAGAAACCCACCCTTTTCTGGTAAACCAGCAAATGCTGCTGCTGTGTGCCCAGCACATGGGGCACGTGGGGCATGTAGGGCACATGGGGTAAGGCCAGCTGGAGCCCAGGGGCCCTGTGGGAGCCTCGGAGAGCATGGCAGGAAGGAGCAATCAGCCCAGCTTTGGGACTCGGGTGCTATCAATGCCCTTTGGATGAGGACTGGCTCTTGGCATCTCTGCCTTCACCCCCAGATCGTGGCAGCTGGCTACTGCCTTGGGGCAATGCAGATCCTTGTCTCTGTTTGCCTGGTTGCAGGAGCAGTTCTCTCCCAAAAGTGCTTCCATGTTGTGCTGGGAATGGTTTTCCCCAGTGCTGCCCTGGGAGATGGAGAGCTGTGACCATGGGGTGAGTGTAGGGCTGGCATGTGAGGTCACACAAGGGGGGATGGACCCCCTAGCTCTTGGCAGATGGAGGCAGGAGATTCCTGTGCTGTGTGGGGAGACAACTCCCACAAAGCTGCCCCATCCCAGGGGCTTTGGTGGAGACCCAGGTCTTGACTTCAGCAGAGGCCATTCTGAGCAGGGTTCATTGTGCCACTTCACTGCCTCAGACCCACTGAGGCAGTGAGGTGCCCTCACTGACAAATTCCAAGGCAGAACAAGGCACCCCATGACTCTTTCCAAGGCCCTGTGCAAACCTTCCCCTCCAGCAAAGCTTTGCTGGGGACTCTGCCGAGTCCAGGAGTCATAAATCAAAGAAACGAGCTTTTTCTTTTTTGTTCAGCTGCTAAAGTTAGAACAATACAAACAAAAAGCCTCCTTGCAGCATCCCTCCATGCCAGCCCCCCGTGGGCACCAGCCAAGAGAGGTCAGGAGGGTCTCACCCCTCCCCTTGGCAAACACACTCCCATGCCCAGGCTGGCAGGACGCTGCTTTCTGGCAACATTGCTCTGGCAGGACGTCTTTGGGAATTGTGGGGATAAAATACTTGTGAAATGTGTGAGCAGATTCCCAGGCAGTGCTTGTGCCCACAGCATCCCTGAGCTGCTCCCCAGGCTGCAACGCAATGCAATAAACAGCCCAGGCACTCCCTGACAGCAGAGCAAAGATAACAGTGACCTTTTCTTCTGCAATTATCTTTTCTCATAAAAACCACATGCTGACTTTAATAAAACAGAGGAGGGAAGTGATGGTTTCATATATGCTGCCATGGAGGAGCCTAATGTGTCCCTCCAGCCCAGGCAGAGCTCAGGAGGAGGCGATGCTGGCGGCTGCCCCGCTGAGCACGGCGGGGAATGCTGGCTTTAGGCACTGACTCACCTGGATGTGGGGCCGTGAAGCGGGCAGGTGGTTCCAGCAGCCTGCACACACATCAGAAACAGTCTTTGTTCCAATAGGACGTGTGGTTTGGCCATCACCTGTCTCCAGGAACTGGGAATTCAACAGGGATCCAAGAGCCCAAGATGCTTTACTGGCACTGCCAGGTCTGCTCAGCAAGGGCAAGCAAACAGGAAGGAATGCCCGGGATGTCCGTGTGCCTGCAGGACTCCCAGCAAGCCATGTCAGTGCTGGTGGTTCCCAGCCCCTGCCCTGGATGCAGCTGGGGTATTGGAGTCCATGCCTGCAGTGTCCAGCACAGCTGCTGCCACTGCAAGTGCCTGTGGAGCTGCTCGTGTAGGCGGCTGATAAATAACAAACTGGAGATTTCTATGCCCCTGTGGCTATAAAGAGAAGGGGAAGGATTAGCACTGGGCCACTCAGAAATTATGGGGCATAAAAGCAGCCCCTTCCATGCTGCTGCTGAGCTCCTGGTGGGGAAGGATCCTGCTGGGAGGCAACGCTGCCTCCTCCTGGCTGCAGGCTGGAGGAGGAGGGTGTGTGACCAAGCTGGTCCTGTTAGAGGGGATCATAGTTGGGGAGATGGAGAAGGAACAGAGAAAGGGGCTGGGTGGTGGAAGGAGCAGTGTAGGTGCTTCCCTGCTCTCTGCCCCGCTGCAGACACGTGGAGAGGCTTGGCTGGATGCAGAGAGGTCAGCACACAGGGACTGGGTTTATTTTTTGCATGTTTTATTGAAACCTCACATTTCTCCTCAGTGCTGCCAGGGCAAAAAGGTGTCTGTGAATCTCCATAGGCTCATGGTCTGATCCCACCTCCCAGGTGCCACTAGAGCCCACCCAGCCTTTGCTCTGGGATGGTGACAGTGCTGGAGCCGGAGGCAGGGTGAGGACAGAGGTGCCAGGCTGCAGGGATGGCCTGTTACTCATTGCAGGTGCTTCCCTCTGGAGCTATCACACCTCACTCGTGTCCTTTACAGAGAGCACCTCCAATTTACAGTGTCCTGCTCATCACTTGATCTCAGGTTGTGCTCTATTACTCAATCTCTATTACTCAACCTCTGCCCACTGCCAGTGGGATCATCAGACTGGCTGGCTAACACTGAGTTGCACTAGGTGAGATTTAGATTAAATATTAGGAAGAATTTCTTCACTGAAAGGGTGATCAGGCATGGAACAAGCTGCTCAGGGCAGCGGTGTAGTCACCATCCCTGGAAGTGTTCAAAAAACACATGGGGACATGTTTTAGTGGTGAGCATGGTGGTGCTGGGGGAATGGTTGGACTTGACAGTCTTAGGGGGCTTTTCCAACCTCAGTGATTCTGTGATCCCACATGGAGTCCCCTTCTATCCCTGCCTGTCCACGCACACGTTGGTTGTGAGCACCTGTGCCGGGTGCAGCTCCTCCCGTGGCCGCCAGTGCTGTGCATCAGGGTGACATCTGCACCAGGTCTTTCCCAAAACAGCCGTGACCTTCACACAGGTGGCAGAGCCAACCACTTGGACATGGGCAAGAGGAGCCCCAGTGCTGCTGGATGTGCATTAATGGATGGATATCACTGGCAATTACGATAATGGCTGGGATATCCAAACTTGACATCTTCCTCATGGATGATGAATACTTTGTATGACTTCTGTTCATTTTTAATTCCAAACTTCAACGCTGGCTAAACCAGAGCTCCTGGTGCTAAATGCTAATGAGAAGTTCATTGCCTGACTCCCATACTTAACAGCAAAGCAGCTCCCAGGATCAAGGGGGTTAAGTGTTGAAATTGTCTCATACATTAAATAATTAGTAGACAAACAGACTGACTTCCCAAGACATCACCAGCCCCATCTGTTCCCTGTGTGTTTGCTCCCTCTGTCTTTGCTTGATCCAACAATTGGGTAGGGCTTCACCGAGAGGCACTTGCCTTGATTCAGGCTGTTGTGGGGTGTCAGGAGGGGTAACGGGGTGCTGTGGCTCTGCCTGAGGCTGGCTGTGGAGCTGGAGGGCAGGCTCACTGTGAGTGTGATGGCAGCACAGCCATGGTGGGATGACTCGTGTTGGCTCTGGGGTTTGGGCTGAAGTGGGAGGTAAAAAGGCCAATGATGTGAGGGAAGTGGTTGGGCTTAGCCTGAATCTTTGCTGAAAGAAGGTATGAGCCCAAAGCTCTGTGTATGGGTACACTTGTGCATGGACACGTGTGTGGAGGGAGAAAATGAGGGCAGAAATGTGGGAGAAATAATCACAGAATCAGGAGACATCCTGAGTTGGAAGGGAACCACAAGAATCACCCAGTCCAACTCCTGGCCCTGCACAGCACCAACAAGCCAACCCTATCCTGGGAGCGTTGTCCAAACCCTCCTGGAGCTCTGGCAGCCTTGGGGCTGTGCCCACTGCCCTGGGGAGCCTGGTCAGTGCCCAACCACCACCTTTCCTGAACATCCAACCTAACCCTCCCCTGACACAGCTCCAGCCACTCCCTCGGGTCCAGTCACTGGTCACACAGAGCAGAGACTGGTGCCTGATGTGCTTCAGCCTGGTGTGCACTGAAACAGTGTGAAACACAAACCCCGTGACCCACCCAGAGGGGAACGCTCCAAAAACCCATTTGCTGCACCGAAATGTTTGAGTAAACATTTCAAATGGGTGTTTGAAAGCTTTCATTCTTTTATTTCCTTTTCAGTGCTAATGCTCGAAGGTTTCCTGTAATTGCTTCCCTGTTTTTACTACTCTGTGGCTTTTCTGAAATATTTTTGTTTTAACTACAATATTGATTTAGATACAATGCTAAGAAGACCTCTGAAAAAAGGTAAATGAAAAGCAATTACTAGAGAGTGCTCTAATGGAAAGGAGCCTCACATGGGGAATCAGCCCAGACCTCAGCAATTATTATTATTTATAGGGCCCTGGAAATGAGCACTTGGCCAGCCTGGCATGGAGAGTTATGGATGGGCAGGCTGGTTCCATCAGTAACACACCCAGGCGTGTGCCAGCACCTGCCCGTAGTCTCCCGACTCTGCCCAGGTCCAGGTCCATGTCCAGGACCAGGAGAAAGGTGCTCCTACCCCTCTTCTGCATGCCTGGAGCAGCACTCCCACCCCAAATCAGCCTCAGGCACTGAATAGAACCTTTTCTTGGGCAAAGCACGGTGGGTCCCAGCCCATGGGAGCTCAGGAAGGTGCTTCTAAGGGCAGAGCATCCTGGTTAGTCCTGCCAAGGGATTTTTGAGCAAGAAATCAACCTTTTGTGGTGTGCTTAGTTTTGATTCTTTGTTTCAAAGCCTCTCCCAGAAGGCTGTTACCATGACAGATCCCTGTTCAGCTGGAATGCTGTGTGAGGGTGATGTGGGCTGGGGAAGGAAAGGCAGGCTTTGGGAGAGGAGGGGAGCATCTTATTGCCAAGGTGTAAAAGAACTGAACCGGAGGTTTGCCATACAGAGGAAGTTGACTTTTACCTAAAACACATCAGACATATTGCTGGGAAACCTCTATTAAGGATTTTAAAAGGTAAAAAACTTTCATCCAGTTGACTCCTGGGGAAGGTTCCTTGACACTGAATAGATAAATGGAGCCTTTTGCCCTTAGCTGTTCTAGCATGAAAGGGGAGTCTTAGGAATGCTCACCAGATTAATGAGACAGAGGACTCATAAATATGTCAGAAAAACACAATAGTTGGAGATGAAATAGATGTCTCCTTGGGATGCAGATGAATATTCCCGAGGCTGAGGGGTTTGCCAGAGGCCATCGTCCCCAGGGAGGGCTGTGCCCCTGGCCAGCCATCCAGGCAGGGTCCCCCTGCCCACTGCCCACACCAGGCTCGGCCTGGAGGAAGGAGCTCGTCCTCTGAAGAAGGTTTCACCTTTCAAGGACTTGGCCAGGGCAGGCAGAGGAGATGGACATGGCCTTGGGGACATGGGTTAGTGGTGGGTTGGTAGAGCTGGGTTGATTGTTGGATTTGATGATCTTAAAGTTCTTTTCCAAACTAAATATTTCCATGATTCCACGGCCTTTGCTGTCCCTCCAGGATGACAGGGCTCAGCCATCCCACATCAGCACAGCTGGATTTCATGTCTGCCATAAAAGCCCCCTCTTCATGGTGTGTACATTGGGATGTTCACAGTTTGCCGAGGCAGCAGCAAATCCAGGCTGCAGAAGGAGGAGCAGCCCTGGTGTGTTCCCAAAATGCCCTGCAGGCAGGAGCCCCCACTGCCATGGTCCAGCATCCCACAACTGCCCTGCAGAGACACCTCTTGCAGGAGCTCTCGTTTGGGAAACAGCATCTGCTGCAGCTCCTGCACTGCCCCAGGCACCTCTGCGGAGTCTGGCCAGGGCCGGGGGGTGCTCTGCTTGAAACCAGGAGTTGTTGAGAGGGAAGGGGTGGAGGGAGCAGGGGACAGTGCCCTCCGTGCTCCCTTGGGGACTGCTTGCAGAGAGGGGGCTTTCCTGGGAAAAAAAGATGTTTTATTCTCCTGGCTCTTTTCTTCTCATGGGAAAACCATGCTGTGGGGAGGTGACACCCACAGTGACAACTCCTCTGGGCTGCTCCTGCAAACCCTCAGGAACTACTTGCCTCAGGGACTGGCAGCTCCATATATTCAGTCTGGGAAAGGGAGATGAGGAGCTGCCCTGGACTCTGCAGCCATTTCTGCTGTGGGCTGCACAGAAACCATGTCATTTCTTGCTGAAAAGTGCCCACAAGATCCTTGCCCAGGACCTTGGTGTGGTCCCCTCCTGCCTCCACATCCCCCAGGAGTGACCATGCATGGGGAGCAGGGACTGGCAGCAGGGTTGGCCTCATAAACACTGACTCAGGGCTGCTGGGGGAAAACCAGTCCTAAAAGATGCTGCATGTACGACATGGAAAGGTACTTGATGTCGTTCAAGTGAGGCAGAGCCAGGGGGGCTGTGCCGGGAGAACGGCATTCTAGGGAGCAGACCTGCGGCCAGGGCTGCACACGGGGCTGGCTGTGCTTTGCCACGGCCACCCTGGGGCCGTAGGAAGGTGTTAAACAGCGACGAGCTGGATTTTTGAGGCGCAGGTTGAAGGTGGTGCTCAGTGCTGACCCGAGGCTTGTGAGCACCTCCCCTCCTCACACCTCCCCTGCGAGGAGCAGCACGGGAGCGGCGCTCACCCGGCGCTCACCCTCCCGCCCGCCTCTGTGTGCTCCGGGGATTTTTGGGGAACTCCCTGAGGGTGTCAAGTCACTGCATGGCAAAGTGAAACGAGTCCCTGTGGGGCTCTCCAGGGGCAGGGAATCGGCCGGAGGGGATGCAGATGAGCGTGGGGCACAGGGAAAAGGGGAGCACAGACACGGGGAGCTGGGTAAAGGCTCCCAAGGGCTTGGGGTGCTCATCCCTGGAGGAAACAGCCCCGTGTGTAGGTGTTTAATAGGACTATTGCACGGAGCGGCACTGCATTAATCACCATGGTAACACGGCGGCAGTAAACAGTCTGAAATCATCCCGGAAAATATCACGCCAGTGTTCACATCGGCCCTAATACGAATTAACAACCAAGTTGGCAATGACTCAGTGTAGCATAAAGCACAGCCATGGCCTCACAGGGGTGCCCCAAAGGGCAGTCACAGAGTGCCAGCTGGGGAGGGACCCCACAGAGAACCCCAGTCCCTGGTTTGCCGGGGGCCGTCCCGCACAGGCACCCCCTGCCCGCGGGCAGGGTGGGCAAGGCTTGGGCAGAGCAGCTGGGAATGCCCAGGGCAGAGCACTCCCTCCTGCCACGGGAGGGGATGTGGGACGAGGGCAGAGCCTCGGGGCTGTGGCTGGACCTGCCACAAGGCTGCTCAGGTGGCCTTGTCCCCTCGGTGCCACTCATTGTCACTCGGAGTCTCTTGGTAAGCAGTTTCCACAGCAATGCTGGCCCTTCCCATTGCACTGTGGAGTCCAGCCCATGACCAGGCTGCACCAGACTCTGTGTCCAACAGCAGCCCCCAAGGGTTTACACTGTGAATCCTCCCTCCTGGCATGCTGTCCACATGTTGTCCTCCTCCCTGGCTGGATGTGCTGCTCCCCTCCACTGCTCCCAACAAGGCAGTGCTTCCCCAGCCCCTCCCGTTAGGATCCCTGAGCACCCTGTCCCCAGCCACCAACAGGAACAGCAGCAGCTGAAATATGTCCTCAGGCACAGGGAGTGCTGCTGGTCCCCAAAGCCACCTCCCCTGGCAGTGTCTCCAAGCTCTCCTGAGGTGCCAGAAAGCCCTACACAGGCTCTCAGGGTCTTTGGGGTGTCCTGGAGAGCTGTATCTCTGGGAGCCCCTGTGGCAAGGATTTGCAGCTGATGGCAGCTTCACCAAAGCAGTGCCTAAAGTCTTTTCCCATCCTTCAAACATCTCTGCCTGAGGCCAACACCTGCCCTAGTGCCTACATGGAGATCATATCCCAAAACTGATGGCAAAGGGGAGACAGGAGGGTTGGCAGGGAGCAGGGTAGCAGGCATGGGCAGCTCTGCATGGGGTGAGAGATTGTAAACCTCATTCCCCACCAAATAAAGGTACTGAAAGGGCAGCCCTTCCCTCCTGGGCATCACCTACCTCGCACCTGAGCTCCCCTCTCAGCCCCAGCTGGGCTCTGTGACAGGTATGGGGGTCTCAGGGCTGCCTGGGTGCTGGAAGGGCTGCCCCAACCACAGCTTCCTCTTGGGTTGGACAAGGAACATTTTACTTTTCCTGTCCCGTTTAGTCCCTCTTGGCCCAATAGCTGCAGGTGCTGATTTGTGTGGCTCCATCCTGCCGTGCCCTCTGCCTCTGTTCTGTGTTCTGGGTGCTCTGGGAGGTGCTGTGTGGTGATTGCAACAGTCATGGTACTTGTGAGGCACTTGTGTTACTGGGATGGCAGAGGGCTGGGGCTGGGACCTCTCCTGCAGTTTAGGATCTTCTTAAGACCAGCTCCAGTGTGGAAGTAGGATGGTACCCACTGCATCCCTGCTGTGGGTGATGCTCACCCCCAACCCGGCATCTCACACAGGGGGGAAACACCTGCAAGGTCCTGGCAGATGCTGTCACCCTGCTGGGCCTCTCCTGATGTCAACCACTGTGTTAGTCATTGTCATGGAAACCAGGAGCTGGTGATAAACAACACAAACCATCCCCAAAAAACACCAGGACAGGCCACCTGGGGAGAGGTGACTCAGGGTGAGATAGGTTGGACCTTTGTGGGAAAACAGCCCAGCAGCTTCCCTTGGAGTAAATTCCTGTCAGTGCCAAGGGACAAACAAGGAAGAATGATGACCTCAATGGATCACCTTGTCATGCAACAGCTCACACGGGCATGGAGCCACCAGTGAAACCCCAAGACCACGTCACCCCTCCCCACGGGGTCCAAAGGCTCCCCTGCATCAGCTGTACCGTGTGCTGCAGCTGGCATTCCCAGAGCTGCTCCACAGGGACGTGGCTGGGACCCTGGAGCCACTGCCAGCCCCAGGAACCTGCTCTGCCACCACCACCTCAGAGCCTCAGGACAAGGTGTGTGCCAAACCCAACCTCTTTGTGTCATCTGCAGCCTCTGGGAGGTGAAACCCCACCAAACCTCCTTCAAGGGTAAAGAGACACTGTCAGTGATGGAGGGGGGGCAGCTCTGCCAGTCCCCATCAGGGTGTCACAGACAGGGTGACACAGGGAGGGGTGGGTAGGACTGCTGACACCGAGCCAGGCTGCACGTGTTGGGGGGGGGAAGCAATGCCAGGTAGGAATCTGTCTTTGGCTTTGTTTTGACTTGATTTAGCAAGTGGAGATGGAGCAAGGGAAACCACTCAGCAGCTCTGCTGGGGCAGAAAGCGCCAACGAGGACGCTGTCACCCTCACAGCAAACCACTCCCACCAGGGATTCACATCCTGTCTTGTTTTCAACATTTCAGAAACCTCCAGGTTAGGTTTCCTGATGCCTTCCACAGGGTTTCAGGGTAGAAAGGAAGAACATCTTCCCTGTCAGGCACTCAGGAGTCTGCACCACATCCCCAGCCTTCATGTCCGTGAGCTCACGAGTGTGGTGCAAGGAAAGTTTTCTTGCAGAAACTCTTTTTCCACATCAACTTTTAGTATTTGTTTTTTTACTAAGAGCCCAAATCTCCTACTCGTCCCTCTTAACTTCTACTGAGTTTCTTTGTGTTGTCATTTCAGAGGCAGTTTCAAGGTTAGAGCAAACTCCTCATGCTGCAGTGACTGCAGCTCTCTGGGGGAAGGTTAAAGGATGCAAATTGTTGACAGAGGGCTTTTCAATTTAGCATGCAAAGATCTGATGGTTGAAAGGTGAAGCCAGACAAATCCAGGGAACAGGATGGGTGATCGCAATGGGAACAGTTTGCCAAGGCTGGTGATGGATTCCCCTTCACTGGTGATTTTAAAATTAAGGTTGGATGTTTTCTAAATGATGTGGTCGTGTTCAAAAAGCATTAATTCAGGGAAATGCCTCAGAGGAGCTCAGGTTGGTCCTACCTATGCAGCCACGAGCCCTGAATCCCTCTTGGGCTTTTCCATATCACCTTTCTCAGCCTTGATCATACAGTTGTGTGGGGCTGCCACAGCCAACTGGCAGAGGTTTGCTCACCTTGCTGGTGCCTCTGGATGGCCTGGAGTGGTCCCAGCCTGTTTCTTCAGCCCCCACCCTGCCTCCCACTGCCCTGAGTCAGTGCCACTGTCACACCACAGAGCCACCCCCGGTGTGGTGCCTCGCCCAGCTCCTCCTGCCTTGCCAATGCCTGTTGCTGCCAAAGCCTCCAGGAACGCCGGCTCTCCTGGGCAGGGTGAGAGCTTCGGGAGCCCACTGTGCTCATCAGAGGTGTCTCGCCTCTGCCTGGAGCTGTTCCCAGCTTCAAATGATGTATGGCAGCTCTGCCACGGTCCCTCTCCTGGTCTCATCTGCTCTCCTGAAGTGCCAGCAGCAAGCAGCAGCATTCCCCGTGGGGATATCTCTGTGTGGGAGGACGGTGCAGAACATTTTGGCTCAGCAGCCCCAATGCCCATCGTTGGCAGCCTCCCCCCCTGCTCACTCACACTCAACACTACGAGGAACTCGGGGACTTCTTACCTGGTTTTTATTGCTCAGTGTTTTCAGTGCTTGGGCTCCACAATGACTGTCCCCTTCCCTGCACTGTAACTCAGATGTGCCTCCTGGGCTCACTTAAACAGTTTGCCTTGCTCTTTCATTTCTTTTTTCTGCTGGAATTCAGGGTCCAGCTGACAGATCTTGCAAAAAGCCTCCAGTGCTCCATCCTTCCAACAGTGCCTTCCTGCTGCCTGTGGCCTGACGCCCTGCCCAGCCCAGAGCCACCACTCCAGGGGGAAAATGTGTTCCTCCTCATTTATCACTTCTATTTTTGTCTTTTCTACCTGCCTGGGTTCTTAGCAGTAGTGAACACTGGTTCTCCATGCTTGAAAATCAGCAGGACAAACACATCTAGTAAGTGTTGTTGTTATTTATTAGCAATAATTGCACATTACAATGTACAACATGGGCATCACCTGCCAGGCAGTTCAGCCACTCCTGCAGGTGTGGCCAGGTGAGCTCTGACAAATGACCTCACATGAAATGCAACAGCCAGGGAGTGAGGATCTTTTTTCTATTTCTTCATTTTCTTGCATTTCATTTAATGTGAAGCTGTCTCTCTCCTCATGCTCAGACCAACCACTGTATAGCCTTCTTGGGCATTCTGATCTGAGAGATCTGAGATCCTTGTTTGGGCCATGTGCATGGAAATAAAATATGAATGTCTCTAGTTTAATGGTCTAAAAGTCTTTCTTGCTCTGCAAAAACCCAGCATCCCCAAATCCATTTTCATTTATAACACTATGAGTAATTCTACTGGCAGCAGTTTTTCTTTTCCATATATATTTATTAGAGGGAGAAATTCTCCATCCTGAAATGATGTTCTTACTTGGATCAAATAGTTTTCAAACTCAAACTCTGTGCTTAACCCTTTTGTTGCTTCCCATGTGCTATTTTATCCCATACTGTGAGGGGCAGTGTTCCTTTCAGAGAAGGCAACCCCCAGAATGCAGGAAGCAGAAAACAAAATTGGAGCAGTTTCAGAACAAGCTGTGTCATTTTTTCAAGAGCAGGAAGCCACAGGGACTTGCACCCCTCTCCCCAAAGAGCAGAGATCAACTGATGACCATCAGGTTGTCATCAGGGTATTCCATGTGCACACAGACACCCTGAGCTCAGCTGGGCTGCTGTGGGACAGGGCTGAGCGTCTGAGCCCAGCTGAGGGGACTCTGCAGGGTGGGATGAAGGTACCTCTGAGCTTTTTTGGACCTCAGTGTGGTGGTGGTTACAGGGTGGTTCACAGCTTCGATGCACAACAGCCCATAGCTCCTGAGATCAAGTCCCCTGCAGAGGAGCCCCTCTAAAGGAGGGGATCCCCTTTGTTTTCTGATAAAATATTGTGACATCTATTTCTGGCAACATGGAGAGGGAGAGGAGTGGGTGTTGCCCAAAGGAGGAGAGTGAGGCCACCAGGTCGGGGGGAGACACCTCAGCAATGGTGGTGCCCTGTGGTGGTGCCCTCAGGCCGTGTGTTGGTGACTGGGGGCACTGTCTCCTCATGAGCAGGGGATTTTTCATCGTGTCGGTGACAAATGGCTCTCGGTTGAGTAGAAAAATGGTTTATTGATTAGCTGGCAGAGGTGCAGGCAGGGACTGCTCTGCCAGCTGCTCTCTGCGGGGAGGGGGGCCTGGTGAGAGTGGACTCCTCCTCCTCCTCCTCCTCCTCCTCCTCCCGGGGCTGTGGGTGCTGCAGGGGGGCTGTGGGGCTGGGGACAGCCTCGTCCTGCTCCTTGCTCTGCTTCCCTTCTGGGGCTTGCTAAGAAAGGACATGTCACTGTCCCCAAGGCAGAGGGGGCTTCCAGGGACTGTTGGTGACCGTCAGCACCACACAACAGGACCACCTTCAGGGGTTGCCTCTTGGCAGTCAATCACTCAGCTTTCCCATGTTTCTCCTTTCTGTGTCCCCCATCCAAACCCAGCTCCAGCAGAGCACTCAAACCCTGGGTTTAAACAGGCAGCAGTGCTGCTGAACTTGGTTGGTCTGCTCCAGCCTGGTGTGTTTGGATGCTGCAGGGTAGGAAGCCACCCCAGTTTCAAAACTGCCTTTTGCGGTTTTGAAGGATTTTTGCCTTTTTAGAGCTTCATTGCTGGAAAAAAACCAGCCCAGTTACTTTGTTTGGCTTTTTTTTTCTGCTTTAGCCTCTGTGTATATACCCACAGCACACCTTGAGCAGGCTGAGCATAATTAATCACAGTTTGCTTCCCCGTGTTCGCATGGGATTCCTAATCCGCAGTAAATCCTTTGGGGAACAGATGCAATTATGAAAGAAATGCTTGTTAAAAAGAACGATATGTGCCATAAAAAAATGTCAGGACAATTGTCCTTTAGTTGTTTGTACTGTTGTCAGCTATAATATACACTCCCAGTGCCACGTCCCAGCTGTCCCTGTCCCCTGGAACAGCGGCTGCACTGACGGCTCGTGCTGGATTCTCTGGGCAGCTGCACCAAGCCCCTGGATTTCAGCTGTTCCCTCTCTCCCCATCCTGCAGGCACCTATTCCCAGCAAAATCCCATCACAGCAAGCACTGGATTTGATCTCTCCTGACTAAAATGGATGATGAGCTGCTTGGAATTAGTATCTTCTGCACGTGTCAATGTGACCAGCCCCTGGAAGAAGATCTGTTTGACAGTGATTTGTTGGTGTGACTGGCTTGGCAGAAGACAGACCCCAACAACTGAGCTGCAAGTGTGTACTACACTTTTCCATTTTTTTCGCCTGGCAAAGAGTGAAGAAGGAGGTTACAACCAGAATCCATGTGTTGGGACCTTGTTCAACATTCCTGGGGTGACCGAGTCTGAGGAAATGAGGACTCTGAGGTTGTGCTCTTGGATTTGGTCAATCATTTTTTCACTCAATGGCTCAGCCTTTTCCCCAGAGGACTGGTGAAGTGCTGCCAGTCCACTTCTGTAGAGACTTTGAAGGAGCAGCCAAACAAGTATGGACAAAGAGATCTCCAGGAAAGCTGTTTAATGGCACAGTTGGGGAGCCCATGACTGGGGCCAACTGATCCATGTGCATGGGATGGCGTCGGGAGAGGGAGTAACTTGTCTTGGGAGAAGAAACAGAGGACAAGGGAGATGGTTTTGCTGTATGTGTTAAGAATGTCCATGCTTTCTGAGAGCCCGAGAGACTAAGGGGATGTGGGACCTACTGACGAACTCGGGGTGATTGGTAAATATGGTCACAGGGTGAGGCTGCTGATCTACGTGTCTGATCAGGGAACCATGGGGTCATTTAGGCTGGAAAACCCTCTAGAATTCTTCGAGTCCAACTGCTCCCCCAGCAGTGCCAAGGCCACCACTAAACTGTGTCCCTAAGTGCCACATCCACATGCATTTTAAATCCCTCCAGGGATGGGGACTCCACCACTGCCCCGGGCACCCTGTGCCAGCCCTTTCAGTGAAGAAATTTTTCCTAATATCCAAAGGTCTAAAGGTGAAGGAAGTCTTATTGTGGGCAAATAGAACCATCCAAACCTTAGGAAATAGGACAGGAGCAGTAGCAGGGGCTACCTAAGTTCAGTTCTAGCTCATCACTGACCTTTAGGAGAGGAGGAAAAACTGCAAGAACTAAAATCCAGGTCACATTGCCAAGGCAGGAGCAGGAAGGGACGAAACCAGGCAGCTCAGTGTGTGAAATGCTGTGCCATCAACAGGGACTATAAAGGGCAACAAGGATCAGTTGCAGATAAGTAAAGTGTTTTCAAACTGACCAAAGCCAAAACTTTATCCTTGCTTAGTCAAGGAGTGGGCAGAAGCCATCTGGGCTGTTACGGTGCTCCAGGAGATTGGCAGAGGCAAAGGCAAATCTGTGTTTACAGAGAGATGAAAGGAGCAGACACAGAGGATCATTATTGGCATTATAATCTGGCTGGTTTAAACTCAGGTCCCAGAAAAATATCACTTCTAAATTATATTTTCTAAATGAAAAAAAGAGAAGGATCCTCCCCAAAAGAGAAAGCCAATCTAATTTCCCTTTTTTGACGAGACTAAATATTTTGGATTGAGAAGAAGCCAGAGATGTCAGAAGCCTTGGCTTTGCTAGGATTTTGCTGCGTTTCACATGACATTCCTTTTAGCAAGGTTGGTAAGCAGGTCTCCCTAACACTACTGTGGGAGAGGTGCAAAACACGGTTGGAAACCAGACAAGAGAAATCAATAACTTGCTGTCAAACGAGAGGATGGATTGAGTGACTTTCTGCAGGAATCCATCCTCGCTCTAATAGGAGTCAGTATTTTCCCTGACGATCGGAATGATGGAATATTCGCTGCTCATCTGCAGAGGTTCAAGATGGGAATTAGTGCTGCAATTGCAGGAAAGGCAATTTCTGGCCGTGTAACAGGAAGGACAATTAAGAGCTGGGTTGTTTTGCCTGGGGAAGGCTGCAGAGTTTCTGTCGTTAGAAGTGTTTAAGAAGAGTTTGGAGAAACATCTCCTGGGTTTAATAGACAGCTAACCCTACCCTGAGGCAGGGCAACCCCAGGATCCATTCCAGCACTATTTTCTGTGATTCTGCATCATTCCAAAAGCAGTGTTGCATCTCCTGTGGCTTTTAGGGAAAAGTGTGAAAAAATACCACAAAAATCTGAAAATATGTGATGAGTTTTAAAATAAAGCATTGTGCTTTTGTTTACCAAAATCCCAATATTTTAATCCAGTTCTTCAAACAGAAAATCAAGTAGCCAGGCTTCTAAGCCTCGTTGTCTGCAGGTCTGCTGGAGCACTTTCTGCTTCCTCCACCCTCCATTTGGAAAGCCTGGCTCAGAAGGCCTTACCACGGTGGAGAAGCGTTGGATTTCTAAAACTGAAACACGAGCAAGGGTATTTACATGAAATGGGAATGAATATTTTTTTATTCCATCAGTTCCTCTGGCAAAGACAGCTGGGCATTTGGAGTGATGGTGTTTGAAATGCAAAATGCACCTCATTGGAGAGTTGTTTCATGCAATTCATCTTCAGAGTACACTCTTAGTGCTTGTTTGCGCTGTGCAGCCATAAACCAGTGCTGGCTGGCTCAGGGTGAGCAAGAGGGGAAGGATGGCAATATCAGGCATTTCAATCCCCACTGCAGCCTACATTGCTCAAAGCAAGATGACTTGCAAACATCTAACAGAAATGAGGAAGATGAATCGTATGCAAGGTCAGGCGCAATGCCAGGAAACCGATAGAGGCAAAAGCAGTTAATTGCTTTAGATTCCAACAACCCCAAAACGTGCCCTGTGTACAGACAGCCATTCCTTGCACGGCAGTGGACCTCGCTGTCCAAGCCAGAAAATGAAATAGGCAATGGAGGTGCTTGTCATGATTTTTAATGTCAAAATTAGATTCACGGATGCCTTATGGTCTCTGTAATTACTAGACATCACTCATCATTTTTCCCAGCTCAAGGGATACTCTGTTATTGACCTCACTGGGAAGATATAAATACATTACTGAATGGAAATATCACCATTTACTATTGTGGAAAGGTCTACACCATAGCTCAAAGGACTCAGAAATCTTTCTCTCAGTGTACCTACAGCAGAGGAGAATGCCTGATACTGTTGATACGAAGCCAAACTGCTGCTACTAAAGTCTTACCTTAGTGAGAGAAACCTATTACAGGTTATTAAAGGAGAGCAATAACAGCAAACTACAAGCTCAAAGGAATTTACTCCAGTCAAACAGCTAAAAATACCTTTTTGGGCCAGCATGGAGCTGCCAGAGATGGAGTGCCCAGAGGCAATGGTGGCCTCACTGGTCCCAAGCTAGTGGGGCCTCAGAATTTCTTGGGAGCATGTCAGGACCACAGAGAGCCACAGAAGATGAAAGAATGTTCCATCTCCTGAACGTAATGAGGACTGAATGCAGGGAGAGGCCAGCGAGGTGCTCTTGTAAAGCCTCGTGTGGATCACGGTGGTGGTGAGGAGCTCCCGTGCACGGAGCATCGTGGTGGATGTGCTCTGTGGGTCACCCCGAGGCTGCCTGGGGGAGATGAGTTACTCACCAGCTGGTGTTTGTCACTCCAGAGCCTGTGCTGGGAATGCTCTGCCCTTGTGTCCCCGATGGTGGCAGCCCCGGGGGTCCTGAACCAGGACCCCTCCTGTCTGCTGGGGCCAGGAGTCCCTTGGAGACCATCTCCTCCTCGAAGGACAAGGTCATTGCAAAGGTGGTGTGTGCCATGGGGTGCCAACTCTCACCAGGGAGGCAGCCAGTGCTCCCTGGGACCTGCTGGGTGAGGGCATTGCCCACTGTGAGCCCCCATTGCCCATCTCAGCCATAAAAAATCTAGGCAGGGATCTCTGGAGGAGATCAGCTGTCCTCATCCATGGGAGTCACACACCTTTGCTTTCTTGTCTTTGGGCAGCTGCAGAGTAGGTGTCTATGCAGGCAGAGCACGTGTTCAGCAGGGCACACCTTCCTCCCTGTGCTCTGCAGCTCCCTTCAAAGGAGAAATCATGACTGATGATGCTCAGAGCTGAGGAGGTGTCTTTGGTTTAGGCCCCAGGAGCAGCTCCCCAATCCCTGCCCGTGACACCCCTGGGAGGGATCTTGCCCCCCTGGCTCAGCTCTCAGCCCGGTGCCTCTGGGATGAGGAGCAGAGCTGCCCTGCCCCAGGCAGCCCGTGCTGATCCACACGATCCAGGAGCCCCCAGCAGCAGGGCAGGGCTGTGGGAGCCAGCTGGCCCTACCGAGCGCCGGCTGACGCGCCAGGAGCTGCAGGGCTGTCAGCAGAGCCTCGCTGGGGCAGGGCTGGCACAGCTCCCTCACGGCTCCCAGGCTTTTAAGAGGCCCCACAAAGCCCCATGCATTTTGCAGGGGCAGTGGCTCTTTGCAGACAGGCAGGGCAGTGACAAAGCAGGGATGGGATCCACAGACCCTTGCAGGGACTCGGCAGCTGTTTGGTTGTTGCTGGTTTTCCAGAGGTTCATAGCTGTCATCCAGGAAAGATCAGTAGCTATGTGTGCTGGGCTAAAGTGGGTCCTGGCTGACAAGGACAGTGGAACTTGACAGAAAACAAATTTTTCATTTAATTTCATTTAATTTCTAGTGGCTTGGGTTGGAAGGGACCTTAAAGATCATCCAGTTCCACCCCCTGCCATGGGCAGGGACACCTTCCACTAGCCCAGGTTGCTCCAAGCCCCGTCCAACCTGGCCTTGGACACTTCCAGGGGTCCAGGGGCAGCCACAGCTTCTCTGGGCAACCTGTGCCAGGGCCTCCCTACCCTCACAGGGGAGAATTTAATTTCAGTATCTAATCTAAATCTACTCCCTGTCAGTGTGAAGCCATTCCCCCTTGTCCTGTCACTCCATGCCCTTGTTTGGGTTTTTTTATGGTGTTTTATGATAGAACCATCCACGACTGAGCCCTTTGCACTATGATTGAGCATCTCTGGTGTGGGGAGCTGTAAATTGGATGTTTCTCAGCTTTGGGCAGGGACAGACGACATGGAGCAGACTCTGGGATGTGGCAGGGCCCATTCTCCAGCCTGCAGCAGTGGTGGGGAGAGGAGCAGGACACCTCTGGAGAGCCACTCCAGGGCCAGGCTCCCTCTTCCCATCCTTGATGGACCAGGATGGGGGGATGCCAACCGGATCCCAGCCGACCCTGCACCTCATGGGGAGAGCTGGCCCTGCAAATTACAGCTTCTCTGCCTGCAAGTGCTCATTATAGTTTATTGAGCTAGGGAGGCCTCTCTGCTTTCTATTTTGGGCCAAGCTCCCCTCGTATTTATTTGCAATCAGCAGAGCAGCTTGTAGCCACTGAAGTTGAAGAAAATTGCTGTGAAAAGCAGGAAATTGGCTTCTCACCTTACGAGAGTGGGGGTGGCTGTGCCCAGGAGCTGTGTCTGCCCCGAGGGACCCCTGCCCGGGCCTGCCCGTCTGCAGCACGAGTGCCCTGTGCCATGAGGTGGCCCACGGTGTTGGCACCTTCTCTTGGTCCCTCTGGATTCAGGTCTCACAGGTGTGCCCAAAGCAACCTCCAGTGCTGGCTTGAGGGGATGTGGCAGCAAACCTGCCCTGGGTGGTTGGTGCTGCATCTCACCCCTGGACACACGTTAGTAACCACAGCGTCAGCTCAAACGTGGCTTTGGCAGGTACCTCAAGTCTTTCAACAGGGCAGTAATTCTCAGGGATACTCCTTGGGAGGTGGAAGGAGTGGGGAAAGCCTCCAGAGAGGTCTGTGGGATGCACAGCCCCATGTTCTGTGTGGTTCTGGGCTCTCCTGTGCCACCAACTGCCCTTGCTGGTGCTCCCCACCAGCCCAGGCACCACTGCTCCTAAAGGCATTGCAGTTTCCCAGCTGGGAGATGAGAAAGCTGCTGTGTTCTGGGGTGGCACCCCCAAAAACCCCTGCATTCCCTCCAGTTTAGGGAAGGAATCACTTATTTGGCATCCCCATGCCAGTGGGGTGCTGGGCACATAGCCTTCCAGCAAAGCCCAGCTCCAAAAGCAGAGGGGCTCAGCCTGGCTCTGGCTGTCCCCAGCCAAATCAAGTTCCTTGGAAGAGGAAACACTTGTGAGTGCCTGTGCAGCATCTCTCCCTGGCCCTGTTGTATCCACCATGGCAGTGTCTATAAGTGGTCTAACATATTAAAGATCAGGCAGCAAGGGGAAGGATGACCTTTTGCATTTTGCCCAGAGCAGGCACGGGGAATGTAATTATAATTTCATATAATTCATCTCCTGACACTGTAATAGCTGAGCTTCCTTGGCCAAATTAGGGATGGAGGGGAGAAGGACAGGAGGAGGGGAGCACCCCAGCCCCCAGCTGGGACAGCCTCCCCCAGGCAGAGCCCCCCACTCCCACAGTGCTCAGCTGCCATCACAGGGGTCCTCAGCCTGGCCTGGGTGCAGATGGAGCCTCTCTTCCCTGCAGGAAGCTGCCAGGGCCCTTAGCTCACAGCTACTGTGTTTGCAGGCCAGCAGCTAAAACACTTCCCAGCCTGGGGGAGCAGCTGACACAGGCGGGGCCACTTGCTCTGCTAGCCTCAGTCTGCTCCTCTGCCTGCTTTAAACCCTGCCCAAACCTTCCCAAACTTTCTCAAACCTTCCCAAACCTTCCCTTCCCAAACCTTCCCTTCCCAAACCTTCCCAAACCTTCCCTTCCCAAACCTTCCCTTCCCTTTCCATCATGGTTTCTGGGGTTGTGTTTTTGGAATACACCAAGCACAAAACCTCTCTGGCAGTGGGGGGAGATAAAGGGTTTTGTCCTCCAAGTCCTAGAGGATGGAGCAAGTCCACTGCCAACAAAAACCAGCCACGCTGGTTTTACTCTTGTCCAAGCCTGAAGCCCTTGTTAATATTCTGTGCTGTCCCTGGGCTGGACCAATTCACTGGGATCTGCTCTGCCTTGTCCTTAGGGAATGGAGGGATGGACCAGGGCACTCACAGCCCCTCTGAGGGGTGCAGGGTTAGCAGGTCGTGTCTGCAGGGTGGTTTGTGAGCAGAGCAGGTATCGTGTTTTCAGAAAGAACATTACACCTGTTTAAAAGCTGCTGCCACCTGAAATCTATTTTTCAGCACTAACTGATTCAATTCTGCTAGCTGGAGTTTCTATCCTGGAGAAATCCTCCAGGAAGCTCTAATAGCAGAGTCAATCTTTATAACATCGGGGACAATAAAACAAGAGGCCTCGTTGTGCCGCAGGTTTTATCTGCGGGTGTGTGGTGCCGACCAACCCCATTATCATCCCAGCACCCAACAGGAGTCATTAAATATTTATTGAAAAGGTTTTCATTCCTGAACAGTGAAATACAAACCAGCAACAATTAAATGGGCTTGTTTAGATAAACAGTTTGGAGGCGGGAGCACTGTGTTGTGTAGCCCAGGGGACCAGGTAGTGGGGTGCAGGGGCTGGGGCTGGATGCTGTGTCCTTCCACGCTGCTCCAGGGAAGATCCCAAGGCAGCATTGGATAAATTGACCATGGGGTTTCATTACTGGATGAATATGAATATGAGCTGTGGGAGGAGCTGTGACAGGGGGACCTGGTACTCAGCACTTGTAGTGTGACAGCCATGGTTTGCTGTGGCCATTTGCCATGGGAGAAAGATTGTCCTTGAGATTGTGGCACTCAAAGCCCAGAAACATGCCCCAGTCCAGCTGCCACAAGAAACCCACCTTCATCAGCATCGAGCTGCTTGGGCAGCGCTGCCACAAAGGCTCCACCACTGGAAACAATATCATCAGTATCAGCCTCTAATTCATCTCCCACCTAACCCCATGTGCCTCCTGCAGATCTGTCACAATAGTCATCTTGAAGCTCTCAGTAAATGTATTTTTTCATATTAAAAATGACCCTGACCTCAGTTAGATGAGAGATTTGCCAGCATTTCCCACCCTGTGCATGCTCCAGGTTTGCCTTCCTAGTGGCAGGGCGGGACATCCCCATTTTAAAAGTTCTCCAGGCCCTGCATTAAAAAGCCTTTTATGTCTCTTAAAAAGACCCTGATGGGCTGCCCTCCTCCTCCAGCTTTCCTGGAGCTCCAGCTTTCCTCCAGCTCCAAGGGGCAGTAGACCCATGTGGGTGAAAGGGGCCCTGCCTTGGCACTGGGGTTTGGCAACTTTGGTGCTGTTGCGGGAATTGGATTCGCACCAGGAGGTTGGAAAGTGGGCACTCCATCCTTTCTGCCAGGAGGAGTTTCTGAGTTACACCCCAGTCTTTACCGACCCGTAGAAAAGCAGGCTGGTGTTGGGGTGGGCACTGGCAGCTTCAGCACTGCTGAAGCAGGAACCAGCCCCAACCTGTTTGCACTCCCCCCCTCCCACCCCGAGCCCTTTTAAATGCAAAAACAAAAGCTCATGTTTCCCACCTTGCTGCTGACAGTTGAACTGATTTGCCTTTCCAAATCTATATTTGGCTTTTATCAGGAATTTTTTCTTTGTTTGAGTAGGCTAAAGGTGAAAGCATAGTGATTGAAACAACGTAGTTCCTCCCATCCATGGATTGGATATAAGACTTACCCTATTGCTTTGTAGCATTAAAAAAGGAAGTGTCTGACTTATTTTTGAAGTATAGATTTTTCTGGATGATGAATGGGAAGGAGTTCTTTTGGTCGATGTGATTTAATTATGCTACAAAACACTGAAGAGCTGAGCTGCCCTCCCTTGCCTTCCTGCTGCCCGCAGCTCACTGGGGAGGACGGAGCACACAGGCCAGTTTATTACCCTAAAAACTTCTCTCCCCTGCTTGAGGTTCTCCAATTTCTTCCTTGTTGCAATTTAGAAAACATTTTGCCCTTGATCCCCCAACCGAGCCCTCATGTCCCACAGAGCTGATCCAGTTCCCTGCGGGCATTTGATCCCCTGTGGCCACCACAGCCACGGCAATTTGAGCAGCTGAGTCCCACGTGGGTGGGACTCCCCAGCTCCCTCCTGAGCTGATTCCTCTGTCTGATGTAGGAGCCTGACCCTCTTGTCCCAGCAGGACATTGGTCCCAGCTGTCAGGGACCATGAAGAGCCTGAAGCCCGTTTAACCTCCAGCAGGACCAGCAGTGCTGGCACCAGTGATGCACACACCAGAATCAAAGGGTGCTTTGAATGCCTCAGAGCATTTGCATTCAAAAGTTTTCGAAAGGTTTGGGATTTATCTCCATCCTGGGAGGGAGCCTTATTAGTGGCTTTTGGGTACACTGCTCCTGAATAATGAGGACAATCCTGTCTCGGGAAGATAAATCCCCATATAATGATGCCATTGTCTTTCCTTATTATAACTCTCAGTCAGCCCCTCATTTAACTGCTGGTTTACCCAAAGATTTTGACAGGCTGTTTTAGCACAGGAAGATAATACAACACTTTTTAATTGCCACCCAATCTAAAATTAGCCCTTTCTTCTTTGGCAAATGAGCCACAGCGCAGTCCCTTGGGGACCACGGTTTGAGCGTGGCTGGTTGTGTTTCCCCATCCTCTTTCTTGAGCATTCTGGATCTCCCACTGTTCTCCATGTCCCGCCAGGTCCAACACGTAACCCAACCCACCACAGCAGTGGATGCTCTCTGCTCAAATCCCTCTTTTCCTGTGCCTGCCTGCTGTGCATGGGAACAGTAATCCATGGGGAAAGGTTCTTTCAGCTTTGCAAATTCTCCTACAATTATCGCATGAAAGAGGGTGGTTGAGAGAAACAACCTTGGGACAGAAATTCTGCTTGGAAATACATTTGTGCCGTGACAGGCCCAGGGAGCGCCGGAGCCGGACTGAACAGGCAGGAGGCTCGTGGGTCATTATGAGTTCGACTCAGTTACCAGGGGGATGCAGAGGCAGACGGAGATGGATGTATTGTAAGAAGGTTTTCTGGACATGATTTGAGCAATTTCAGCTCACTGCCATGGTTGGGATCGACTTGGAAGTTTCCTAATGAATTTCTTTGTCAAGAGGAAATTGGGCTGTTGAGTGGAGGAACACTCAGAATAGAAAAGCAGGCTCTTTCTGTTGAAAACCCACCAGTGAAAAATGCAACTAAAGCTAAAATTCCTTAACCTCTCGGTGTGGATCCTCTGGGAGCTGTAGTTTGTCGTCTGTAATTCTCCTTGGGCACTCGAGGCAGCAGCAGGTGCATCCCTGCCCTGCAGAGGAGCAGTGGGATGTGAGGGCAGAAACCTGCCCCAGCTCAGTGCAGAGGTGTGGAGGGAGCTGGGTCTGGAAACCACTGCCATGCTGGGATGTGCAGGACACAGCCTGGGTTTTCCTCTGCATGGGGCATCCCCAAGACCTTTATCCCCGGGGTAACAGGCCAGTGACACACTCACCTGGCCAGCAGCATCCCTGAGCTGAGGGCTCTTGGTTCCCAGGCACTGCACCTGCAGCACTCAGCTCGCAGCCGAAAAGCCACGTGTCCCTGAGGAAATTTTGGAGAGCAATTTCAGTTTTCCAGAGGTCTGCAATCAGTGGTCAGCAGAAGCCTGTGCCCTACGAGCTGTCCCTGTGGGGAGTGAGGAGGAGCACTCACAGATGTTGGACCAGTATCCAGAAAGGGCCCGAACGCTGCTTCCCTCCCCTCTAATGTGATGTGCTGGTTTCATTTTGGTTTTTCCCAAGAGATTGGTGTCCCAATGGAGGAGATTCAGAGCAGCCTTGCAGGGATTCACACCTTTCCCAGGAGTGTGTCTTCGACTCATCAATGAGGTACAGCCCCGAAACCAGCTGATAGGAGTGCTGAGGTTATTGCTGCTGTGTGTGTAACCTCCTGGTCTCACAGGAAGAAAAGCCATGACCTGGCTTCTTGGTGTTGGAGTCAAAAACCTGCTGACCCTTTGGAAAGGGTTGTATGCAAATTGTGTGCTTTGGATTGGGATGGTAGTTGGTTAAAGGAAGACCCCTTGGGATTCTGAGCCACCTTTTGTATTTAGTGCAGCTTTATTGCTTTCAAAGCACTTCAAAGACCTTGTTTTCCTACTTGTGTCTCCACAATCCATGGTCAGCAGGGATGGGTGATCAGAGAATGCCGCTTGCCTGGCGATGGCTTTGCTGTGCAGACACTCACAGAGCAGGGGTTTGTGGCACCTCTCTCGTACAGAGGCCCCATAAATCAGTTTAAGCAGTGTGATAATCTCTGTACCTTGGTGTGGAAGGTAACGGAGCCAATGGTGCATCCATGGGAAGCTGTTAGTGTGTGGGAAGTTCCCTGCTGCTGTGGGGAGGTTGGGATGGATCCCGTGATCCAGTGTCTGGCCCGGTCCGTGCCCGGCCTGTCCTGTCTGTGCCACGAGTGCCGACCCCACAGAGAGCAGGTGTGATCCCTGCTCAGGGTGACGGGATCCAGGTGCTGAGGAAGGTGAGGAGCAGCCCCGTACCCACACCCTGCCTGTCTCCCTGCCCTGCTCACTGGCAGATGGAAGGGCTGCCAGACACCAGCAGGATGAGTTCACGGGAAGGAGTAGAAGTTTGTCCTCAGGATGCAGGGGCAGCCTGGAGGCTCCTGCCTCTTTCCCCCTCTAGTGTGATGCTCTATGAATCTTGTAATGAACACAGCTATGAAAAAAAGAAAACTCATATATTTATGAGGCTATTTGATTTCGTCAGAAATGCCTCATCTAGCAGTCCCCCTCCATTAGAAACCCTCTGAAGCTGTGCAAGAAAAAAACATGGCTTATTATTTAAATTAATAAAGCAGCTGCAAATTTTTGCTTCATTTTAAAATATTACTATAGAAAATATTCTTCCATGGATCATTTTTTCAGTGGTTTTCTTCCTGAATATTCCTAATTATGGCCATAATTAATTTTAACGAGTCATCCACCGCCAATTCCATCATAACTTGTAAGTGTCCTGCAGCTGACTTTAAAAAAAAAATTCCAAGCGCTGCCTTCCTCCGGCTGCCTCTGTAATGAAACCTGGGATTACTTAAGGAATTGGCACTTGGCCCCAGCAATGCAAAATTGCCTGGTCCTCAGTCAGAGCTGCTGCTGTCCACCCGCTGATGGATGGCATCATTCAGAGCTTTTATAGGCCCAGCAAAAGAGGCCAATCTGTCCAAACTGATAAATCTAAATCTTCTGTAATATTTCATAGTTCTACCAGACATATGTATGAAGCCAAAGTGATGCTTCATTTTCCCAGGAAAACAGCTTCTCCCAGGCCAGTGGCCAACACCAAAGTCCTTGGACAAACTTTGACCTCTGGGGAAGGACATTAGGAAGGTCCAGATGGAGGTTGGGAAGGAGGTTGGAGAGTCTGGGAGGGAGGTTGGGAAGGTCTGGAATGAGGTGAGGAAGGAGGCTGGGAGGGTCTGAATGGAGGAGGTGGATGGAGAAAAGTGGAACAGTGAATGCTATGGAGCCTCGTCTCCATCTCCCACACCAGGATCCCATCAGATATCTCTACAAGAAGAGATTCCAGCTGCTTGTAGACACTCGAGAGCATCTCAAAGTGCACCTGAGACTAAACTTCACCATATTGGTCTCATAAGAGCAAGGAAATAAAGTGAAATACCAAAGTCAACAGAATTTCGGAGCAGGGCTGGCAGGGTACAAAAGGGAAGGGAGGGAGGGGCCTGCAGAGCCATCTCATGTCTTCCCGAGGACAGCTCCAGTGGAGAGCCCCGTGATGGCCCCACTGCCCAGGCTCCACTCCGTGCCAGGGCCTGGGGCACCCTTCCCTCGGCAGTGCTGCCTTCAGCCGTTTGTTTTACTAAAGAGCATGGCTGATGTCCTCGTTAGAGCCTCGAGCCCGCAGCGAGGGCTGCAGGCCAGCAGTGCCTGCCCGCTCCCGGGGCTGGCTGCTGACATTTCCCAGCTAATCAGCCCTGCTGCCTCCAGCCAGGGCTTTGACACGGCAAAAAGAAAACCAGGTAGCAACAAGATCCTCCATATTATGGCATGGCTGGGGGCCAGGCCTCTCTTTAATTCCTGTACAAGTATATTCCTGGCGTTCCTCTCCTTTGATTTCCTTGCAAACACAGCCAGTAAAGGTGGCCACACGTTTGGGCCTGTGGCTGTAGAATTTGGGATGTGTTCATGCTTGGACCCACAGAACCAAGCTTGGGCTATTGCCACAGGATGCTGCTGCTGGGAAAATGAATTCTTCCTGCTGAAGTGTTGCTGTGATCCTCCTGTGATCCTTGTTTGATCCCCACTACAGCCAAGCTGGGGGCGACCCCAGGTCTAACCGCAGGAGCAGGACTGTGCTGGTAGAGCCATGAAGTTCTGCAGGAAGGTGGAGCTGGGAGGTGAATCGAAAATCCTGACCTCTTATGGCAGCTGTGCCAACCATCCCTGTTAGAGCCCCTGGGAAAGCACTTATTGCTGGGTCTTAATCTTCAGGAGCTACAGAAAGGATAATGTGTCTGTCTGAGGGAGCACCAGGAGGCTTATCAGTGTTTACAAAGAGCAGCACAGAAAGAGAAAGGGTTCAGAAACCCTGTGCCTGTCCCTGGTGTTCAAGGGACTGGCTTGAAAATTGTGAAAATGTTGAAATATGATCTGTTTTTTATCTCCTGGTCCTCTGCTGCCAACTGTACAGGTCGTGTTTGCAGAGCGCTGTGCGCAACCAAAATGTTCCTGGCCGCTTCCAAATGACGTGCTGAGGTTTCTCCGCAAGCATGGCCGTCATCCTGGGGAAACACTTGTCTCTCCTCTTGGGTGATATCTGATACAGGTGCCTCAGGATGGCAACAGTTCCTGAAGGACAAATACCCGGGTTTACATTGGGATGTCAGAAGCAAAAGGGGACCCAGAGCCATAATTTCACTTCAAATGCTTGATTTGCACCACGTTTGATGTCTGCCGAGGCCTCCGATTCCCGTCTCAGTGGCATTGTGCCCATCTCCCAAGCACAGGGCAGTGCATGCTTTAGCATCACGAGCAAGGAAAGCAGGGGAGGGACCACATTAGAAGCATTCAATTGACTGCAAAGCCCACAAGGATGTGAAATACGCTCTTTACATACACAGGGTTTAGCAATGATAGCACAAAACAGTGAAAAAAACATTTCCTCTTTACTGCAGCTTGAAAGGGTGAAATACGGGCTGACCAGCAGCCACGGCAACCGCTTTATCCTCCAATTTACTGCTCTCACTTCCAGGCTGGCCCCGAGAGCCCAGCTCCCTTTGTACCGTTTTTCTATTACGGGTTTTATTTGTGGCCGGGAGCTTTGTACTCGCAGAGCAGAGCCCGCCTTTGCTCCCAGAGCCTCCTGCCTGGGCACCGCTCCAAGGCCCCGCGCCGGGGCTGGGAGAGCTGCGGTACCTGGTGGGGTGGTGCTGGGTGGTGTGACCATGGGAACTCTGCCAGGTTACAGTGCAGGGTTGAGCAGGGTTGAGCCATGGGGAGGTTTATGTTGTACCGTCATACCAAGAATAGGTCAAGGAAAGCAACTGGGTCCAGCAGTGCCTCAATTTCCCCATCCTGATTACCTGCCCCTGGAGGCATCCCAGGTTGAGGAGGGGTGCAAGAGGCTCAGAGACCCCATGCTCTGGCATGGCCACCCAGGAGGCACCCCACCAGCCCAGGGGACCCCGGGGCACCTGGGGAAATCCTCGTTTTCACACAAGCTCATTTTTCCAACAGGCTCCGGTGAGATTTGCTGGAGGTGCCAGACTTATCTCTAAGCATCGTATTCCAGCCTTTGCCTGACCTGGGGTCTTCTGCTTCTTTCCCTGGCCTCATTCCCAGTCCTCCCATTCCACAGAGAACAAACCCAGTTGAAGTTGCCTGTGCTTGGCTGAAGGCATTTAATCACTGTCTCGATGTGATGGAAATATGAGCTACTCCTGTGCCAGTCAGGACACGCTCCTCTTGCACAGGCGAAGATGAGCAAGTAGCCATCCGAGCATGAAATAGTTGTCAGGCTTCCAGAGGGTCACAAGATATATGGATTATGAAGTAGAGACTCCCACAGATCTCAGATTATCAAACACAAAGACTGCAGAAGATTGCTTCAACGTGTTAGATCGCAGGAGTGCTGTCCTGAATTTAGAGCTGGGCTGGAGCAGCAGCCCAGGGGCTACCTGAGTCCATGGGGCTCTGGCTCATAAGCTTTGGATTTATCCCAAATTCAGCCATCCCTGCACAAAACTCCTCAGTCATCAGAATCATCTTGTGGTTGTTTCTGTCTGCAGCTCACAGGAACGGGTGGGTTTTGGGCATGGGTGTGCCGTGTGGAGCAGAAGCCACCCAAAGGTTAGAGCACTTGAAGGACTGGAAACTGGAGTTAAGCAGGACAGTTTGGGAACAGAAATGAGCAGGATTAGCAGTGTTAGGTTCAGTGGGAGCCCTGTGGTGCGTGTGGATCAAGTGCCTGTGGAACAGGCAGTCACCAGGGGAAACCTGGCAGAGATGGGGAGCCCTGTGTGCCTGAGATCCGAGGGGATGCTGCTCAGGGAGGACACTGCTGTGCCCCCGAGCCTCTTTCCTAAGCCCAGAGCTAAGGAGTAGTGATGCCACCACAGGTGTTGGTGCACAGAGGCTGAGGAGGCCTCCTTGGGATTTATCACAGCACTTGGCTCTGAGCCATGTAGTGGCCTCTTATGGGTGACCACTGCCCCATCCCCCTTTTCCTATGACCTTCTCCAGGTTACAGGAGGTTTAGTTGAGTGTCACCTGCCTGCCCTTGTGTCTCTCAGTGCCCCATGTGCATCACATGGCCGGGAGCATGGCCTTGGCCAGTAAAGCCATGGCTCGCTGGGCCGCTTTCCCCACTGACACAGATGATGCCTGTGAGGTGCCAGGGATGCAAGAGTAGGGCTTGGTGACCCAGGAGGTCCCTCCCAGCCACGGATCCATTTGTCCCTGATGGCCAAATCCTGAGGTCACCCTCAGGCAGTCCCTGTTCCAGATTTGGGGGAAACAGAGGAAAGGCTGGATGTAAGCCGAGGAGCCAACAGAGAGGTGCAAGCATGTCTCCCTCTCCCTGATTCTACTCTACCTGTGCCCCTCTCTTTATTCCTCCAGCCCTCCCTAAAGCTGAGGAGTTTCCCTGATACATTCCTACAGGTCCTGAACACGACTTTTCGTTAAACCCAGCCCTAACAAGGAGCACAGCCACACACCACCCTCCAGCTCCGTGCACGACTGCTTATTCTTCCTTTCACCACCGCCCACCAGTTATTCTTCCCCAAAGCCCAGGCTCAGCCCAATTTGAATTAATTGCAAGAGTCAGACGTCAGCTGCTTTTATGTAACGCTCCCGTGTAATTCCATCTACTCGTTTCCGCTCCCCCACTAATTTATTCACTCCAGGTTTCTTTAAATCAGCCCAGGCTTCTTTTATTGTCAGTCGTGTCTCTAATCCAAGGACTTGGCATTCCCTAGGTAGCTGGGGCGAGCAGGAGCAAGCCCCAGGAGACTGGAAGCACCTTCTTGTGGGTTTCGCTGTGCTGAGCTGCTCATGATTCCCTCCTTCCCTAATTACTTCTATTTCACTGTTTTCTTCTACTGCTTCAGCAAAGAGACAGGCTACACTTTTGAAACAGCCCCTCTCGCAGTGTTAACATATATATTTTATTTTTATTTTAATTCTTTTCAACGATATATTGCGGATTTTTCTAGAACTGTTATTGTTCTCCAATACAATACAATGAAGAACTATCCTATATACTTATTGATCTCCAGTAGGTCCAATACTGAGAAAAACATTCCTACCAGAGAAGTGGGACTTGCCCTTCACTCCCTCTCCCCAGCTCAGCCCCACTGTGCACAGAGAGGTGCTGGGACACGCGGGCAGTGCGGGGCTGTAGCCCACAGATGCACCAGCTCACCGGCAGAGCCGCGATGGCTGCAGGGCTCACCACCCCACTAACGAGCTGAGGAGGGCCCACGTCTCTCTCAACACTCCTTCTAACAGACACGGCTCTTCATTTAGCTCTTGTGTTGACAGGGCTCAAATTAAGAGGCAATTGAGGTGGCTCTCAGAGTGAGAGATGCACAGGAGTCCTTCAGAGCAGGCAGCGGGGCTTGTAGGGAACCCAGCACTCCTAATTCCTGCAGAACTCAGTGGATACCTTAGGGTTTCATCTCCACATCATGGTTCTCCCAGGCAACCAGCAGTAGGACAAGAGGGCTCGATCTCAAGCTGTGCCATGTGAGGTTTAGGTTGGATATTAGGAAGAAAATTTTACAGAGAGAGTGATCAGTCATTGCAATGGGCTGCCCAGGGAGGGGGTGGATTCTCCACCCCGGAGGTGTTTAAGGTGAGACTGGATGTGGCATCAGTGCCATGGTCTGGGAACCACAGCGGGGTTGGATCAAGGGTTGGACTCGATGATCTCGGAGGTCTTTTCCAACCCAGTTGATTCTATGGTTCTATGGTCAACCCAATCTTGTACTCACAACTTAACCCACCTGTCAGCAAACATCCCGAGCAGAGTTAGGCATGGGCTATCCATCACCGTGCTGGAAGAGTCTCAGAGTGGGTTCAGCAACACCTGAGTCCTGCAAGAAGAGCTATGGAGGTATAGGACCAAAAAATCATCTTATTTGTTTATTGATTCCCAATAAAATCTAATAATTAGAAAAATAGCCCTGCCAGCTTGTGTGCACCGTGCCTGTAGAGGAAGAAGTCAAAATCACTCAGGGGATGACAGTGCTTCAATACTCACCCTGCAACCCCTCTGGGCTGACAGACAAGGCTCCCTGCAGCTGGCATTAGTCAAGGGAGAAGCAGAGAGTGCCGGGAGCCTGGAGCATCCCTGGTCCACGTGTAGGCCAGGAGAGAACTTCTGTGAAGTGAGGACTTGGCGCAGATGGGAGCATGAGGCCAGTGCTGTGGTGACACTACAAACCTGTGTGTGAGCTCATCTCTCCAGCATCACCCACAGCTCCTGTTTGCACTGGTGGGAGATATTGCCATGAAAATAGCTGGTGCTGTGTCTCTGAGTGTGTAGGGCAAGGCTGGTCCTGCAGTGAAAGGAGCATCCCCTCAGCCAGTGCCAGCACAGTGGTGATGGTGATGCTGCCGAGGATCAGCTGTGCCTCCTGTGTGAATAAACAGAGTATTTTGCTCTCTGCAGGTTCCTAATATAGTACCTTCTATCATCTGTAAATAGAATACTGAAATAGTGGTTTATCAAAACCAAGTCTTGGGGAATTATCTGAAATCAGCCTGTGAGATGAAAGGTGACGAGCTGGAGGAGGGACACATCCTGCACGGGAGGTGGAGAGCTGGGGTATGACAGCAGCACTGAAGTCAGAACACATTTGCTGCCCTTTGGTTTTGTTCTGCTGCCCAGACAGAGCAAAACAGCCCTGAGGCACCGACAGTGCAGTGCCAGGCACAGTCAGGGCTGTAACCCACAGCTTTGCATGGGATCAACAAAGCAATAGGGAGGTTTTTGCAAGTCAGCTGATATTTTACCTTTGGAAAATTGAGCTTTGTAACATTCTCATCCCAAACACCTGGTTGGTTGCTTTTTTTCTACTTCCCAACCTTCCTGCCCCTGCCCGATGGCTCCTCACAGCTGCTCTGTTGCGCTTCCTGTGCTGATGCATTTGCTTCTCTTCATCTAAGCAAGATGAAGCACTAATGCTGGAGAGCATTACCCTTGCAGGAGATTTTGTGAATCTCCAAAAGCTGGCACCCAGCAGGGGTGTGCAGAAAGCACAGGGCTCCATGCAGCACGTGTTAGCCCAGACAGGGCAGGGCAGGGCGTCACCACCTCCAGCGATGGTGGGCACCATCCCTGGCCTCCAGGAACCACCTGTCCTGTTTGGTAAGGAGGGCAAAGAGATAAAGCCTCGTGGTTAGATAACGGACAGGTGGGTTCCCAGTCCATGGTTGTTGGTGGTTTCACACAGCAGGACAAGCACCACATCCTGTTCAGCACATGTGCCCCTCTCAGCCCCAGCCACCCATCCTGGCCTCTCAAGGCTCTCCTGTGTCCTTGCTATTTGTCAGAGGAGCCATAACCAGGGAAGGAACTGGGAAGAGGCTCTACCCAGTGGCTGGCCATGCTCTGGGACAGGAGCAGAGTCATTTGCAGAGAGACAGGCTCTCTGCACACTGGGGAAGGGAGGCTCCTCTCCTTCAGCTCGAGTTAACCCTTGTGTGGGTCCAGAGCAGTAACTCCCTCTTGCCAAGTCTATTAGCATTCTGCACCAGTCTGGCTTTCATAAGCTGGTCTGACTTTGTAAGATAAAAAAGTAATAACACTGCCCTCTATTATTTATTAGCTGCCTTTATGCCTCCCAGCAAAAGTCCTTCCTCCTCCCTGGTTCCGTGCTGGGTTGCTCCAACAAGATGTGATGTTGTCATTCCACAGGGTCTGTCCCCCAGGGTTTCACAAGGCTCCAGAAAATCCATCTCGTGGCTCTGGAGTTGTATTCCAGAGATGCCAGGCACTTGATCAGCTCCTGTCCTGCCTTCCTGGATAGCCGGGTTGGCCTCATGCTCCTGGGACAAGTTCCTGCACTTTGCAGGGGAAAACATAGCAATTAGGATCACCTGGGTGGGGTCCCCACAAGAGCACTTGCCTTTTGCCCCAATTTCAGGGCTATTAAGCTCTTGCATTTAAAATTATTTTGCCTCCAAACTCTAAAATTACTACCCCAAACGAAGCATGTGTTCGTTGTTGAACCTGGGCTGCATGAGTACATCACATGGCTCCTGTTTCTGTGCTGGGACCTTTGGGGTCCCGTGAATGTTTTTTGGGTCTGTAGGAGTACCTGGTGCCATGGCCAAGCTTTCTGAGGGTGTTGTTTCCACTTTGGAGCTGTGCAGTGTTCCCCTCTCCGCAGGGGCACTCGAGCTGCCCGGCACGGCACTGCCGTCCCTGCATCACCCATGACTTGTGTTGACTGTATTGACTGAATTAATTACAGCTGAGGCTCAATATTGAAATTACTCAGACCTCCGGATGGCCAAGCTGAATCAATTAGTTTATTAGTGAGAGCCAAAGCCAGCTGAACAGCTCAGGGATGGAGAGGAGGCAGAGCAGCCGCCCTTCCTCAGAGATTGCCCCATGCTGCACATTTAAAGCATCCTTGTGGTTTTACCCAACCCTGTAGCTTTATTTTAGCCCTAATACCCCAGACCTGGTGAGTATGTGATTTAATCTGCTGGTTGCTGAGGCTGAGCTGGCTCCTCAGACAGCTGTGAGGGAGCACACAACATCCTCACGGACAGCGGCGGGCTGGGGGACTGGAAACTCAAACAGAAGGGAGGCCTTGGTGTCTGGGATGTCTGTGACTCACATATATGATCTTTCTATGCACCAAATATGGATGTGGATAACAACAATATAAATATATCACTAGCTAATACAAAGGTGTAGGACTGGGGTTAGCACGTGGATGTGTGCTGTTGTCATGCTTCATCAAACACCCTGCATTTCCATCAAGGAAAGACTCTAACATGCAAACACTACGTTCTTCTTGCTTACTGCAGCATACCCTGGCCGTGACAGTGTCACTTAAATGACTCTTTCCAGTTCTCTTGAGCTCCAGGCATGTCTCTGCCAGCGGGTGCCAGGTGGGATTCGGGCTCTGCTTGGTGCACAGCCCATACTGGCTTTAAATCCATCCCCTTTCCACAGTCACTGCTCTCACGGCAGAAACAGCGGCACCACTGCACGTGCAAACATCTGACTGGAGATTCCCTCGGTTTTCCTGGACAAGCACCTGGAGGCCTGGCTTTGCTGGGGCATAGCTGGTTCCTCGCAGGTGGCAGGGGGTGGCATTGCTATAGCAGTTGTCACCTGGGAAACAGAGAGGTACAGACATGCCAGAGCAGTGGTGTTCTCTCACTTCCCTTGGGTAGGTTGTCTCAGTTTGGCTTCCAGCCCTGGTGAGGAGACCCAGAGCAGAGCCCAGAAGTAGCCCCATCTCCATGTCCCATCCTTGCAGTTGGGCAGGGGGATGGCACAAGGCACCCCACAGCAGATGGTCACCACAGCCCACCAGGTATCTCTTGCTGGTGTAGAAGAGGCTCAGGACCAAATGGAATGGGCTGTGACCAAGGGAATAGATCCCAAAATAGAGAAGGCTGAGCCCCGCTGAGGTCAGGACTTCAGCTCCTTTCCGAGCTCAGCCTCCTGCTGTGGACCAAAAAGCCTCTTTCCTCCTCCTGAAACCTCCAGGAGCAGAAACTTTCCAACACCCTAAGCTGTCAATGTGTGTCTCACTTAAATAAGATCTTCACAGGGATGCTCTTTGGATCCTTGCAGTTTTATTTATTTAGTTGGTTTAGTTTAAGATTAATCATAAATGGGGAAAGTGCCAGGGACATACAAAAGAGGTTCTAAATAATTCTGAGTGATTGAGAGCACCGTGATTAATGGGATCTGCCGATGCCATTCGGGTGGAAGCAGCCTTCCGAAAAATAGATTTATGTTAAATGGAAAAATACAATAATGTCATTCACAACACGAGAAAACATGAGGCGGCAGAACCTGCCTTGAACGGCCGTCACATACAATTCAGGCTCACAATGAACAAAACTTAACTTCTCTAAGCTCTGTGTGTCCTGATTCTAAATTCATTCATTATATTTGATTATCTTCAGTCCTCCCCAAGTGTAATATATTCTTTCTTACAGAATTCACCATGCTTCTCATCAGGCATGGTTTAATATTTCATACAGTTCATTAAATAACACATTCAGTTCAGATCACAATGCCTCACTCATAATCCCACATACATCCCCCTGAAACCTCCGAGAAATGGAAAAAATGGGGTGTGGGGAGATGGAGGAGCAAAGTGAGAGGGTTCTGTGGAAGGACTCTTTGGAACCCCACCTGTTACAGGAGCTTTGCCAAGGGAGTGGGAGAGAGGACGATCCCAGGCTCCTGCCTGTGTCTTGAGTGGTGAGGCAGGGATGGGAAGTGTGGCCGTGGGGCAGGACAGCTTGGAAGAGGGTGTCTGGATTCTCCTTTGGTCTGGTCACCTGAGCAGGGTTATGATTCCTCCCTCCTGCCACACTCCACTCATGAACCAGAGAGAGCTGCTGCTCGTCCCATGTTCACCTCACAGATCTGAGTGAAGCCATAAATACTCATACACCATCTCACTGGAAATGACCTGGCATGATGGTGAACTGATGTCCAAGCTTTCTCTGGGGCTGGGGGTAGTGAAGGCTTTTTACAGGCTCTGGGTGTGTTTAGACACCTATTTTGGTTTGGGGTATCAACTGAACCACTCTGAGTGAGCTGTACCAGCACAAGGCACTGCCTGCCCCCACCAACACACCAGGTTTGAATCCCACTTTCATGAACTTCAGCCCAAGGACAGCTCACCCACAGCGTCCCCCTGGAGCTCCCCTGCAGTGGAGGGGGCACAGGTGGCAGTGGGACCATGGGCTGTGCTGGCACAAGGCTGTGTTTGGGAGCACAGCAAAATGTCAGTGCTTTCTCACAGGCTTCCACACAGCAAGCAGCATCTTCTCCTAAAGGCAGTTTCCTTGATTTCAGGGCAGGACTTTGACAGGAGGAGACTCAGGGGAGATAATTCACTCCACACACGAGAAACCTATTTTGTCAGAAAGTTAGATATAGCCAGCAGTGGGTGAAAACTTCTTCCCTGCTCCAGAACATGGCCAAATAATCTCTCAGGAGGGTGAATCTAGTCCTTGCATCCACAAGGACACTCTGTCTGATGGGCAAAGGCTGGTGTGCAGAGGAGTCTATTATTTCTTCATGTGATTAAAATTAATAATTTACTCGGGGTAGAAGTGACTTAGTTGTAATTTCTTGTTAACTGTGATTCCTCCTCAGCAGCTACAGGGATTCCAGAGGAGATCCAAGGAAGAAATAATGGGAATGGATGAAGATGCCCCTGTGAAGGGCAGAGTGAGCAGCCCTTGTCCTGCTGCCCCATGAACACGTGAGCTCTGTGCTGGGACCAGACAGTCGCCCCAGCAATAAATATCCTGGCTCACCCGTGCATACCAAATGAAGATACACATTACACCCAGCCCTCAAGAGCTGAGAATGTCATCAATGTTCCCCAGGTTTGTTCTGTCCTTGTCAGAGGGACCCTGTGTAGTGCCTGAGCTGAGAAAGGAGGACCTTGGGGACACATTATTCAAAGGCCAGGAAACAGCAGCACACCAGGCTGGGACTGTCCATGCCACTGCTCGGTGGGTGTGTTCTTGGACATGTCTCTTCACTCCTGCATCTCTTTTTTCCTCTCCAAGACCTGCTTTCTCTACCTGTGCGCAAGCTGTCAAGGCGAGGGTGTTGTTCATTGTGTTGGCCCCAGCAGAAGGGGACTCTCATTCTGTGGAGGCCTGGGTAGTTCCCTCTCCCTGGAATCCTTCCTGAGTTCAGCACACCAGCCTGCCAGCAGTAGATAAATCCAGTCCTGTAAAACTGCTGGTTTGAGCTGTTTGTTTATGTCCATGTTCATGCTCAGTGCATTTTTCTCCCTTTGCAGAGGGAACCTGTGTCCCTGCTAGTGCAGGTGTGGTGGCAGCAGCAGCGTGAATGCAGGGGATCCCCTGGGGCCATGACACCCTGGCTGGGGTGTCCCCAGGGTGCAGCCTCAGGGGAGGCTTGTCCTCGTCAGTGCTGCTTTGCACTGTGTACCCTTTGCACAATTGTTCCCTTACTCTCATCCTTCTGCCTTTCTCCGTCTCCCCCTCTCTTTTCAGCCACTGCCTGCCCTGATCCCAAATGCCAGGAGGTGTCTGGTGACGGGTCTCATCCTTCCCCTCTAGAAAGATGAAAATTCTCCCACTGGTGTACCCAAGAGTTAGAGCTGGGAAGAAGAATTTGAACTTGGGTATTTCAAACAGGAAGGGATGGCTTTAGCCCCAAACTCTCCCTGCTTTTTTTTCTTTCCAGTGCAATAATCCTGCTTCCATCACTGGGCTGGATCTCTGCCTTTTTTCCCTTTCCTCCTCCCACCAGATTTGCTAGCACAGAAGAATTACAAGAACAGAAGGTGAAGCTAGATCTTTCTCCACCCCCCCCCTTTTTTTTTTAATTTTATTTTGGCATCCATCACTTGCTTTTTGCCAAACTGCTCCAATTCCTCTTCCCCAGTGCCCACGCTGCCTGCCCAGCACGGGGGACACACAGCACCAACAGAGGACAGTGCCGTGCGTGGTGTCCATCAATTCCCCCATGGCAAGAGGAGGGGGTGGCACAAATACCAACCCAAAACGCAGGGGAAGCACCTGTGGGGGCTTGAATCACCCTCTGATGAGGAGCTGCTGCATCAGGAGCAGAACTGTGGTCGCTGTGGGTGGGAAAGTCCTGTCACCATGGGTGGAACACCATGGTGGAGCTCAAGCCTTGGAGCTCTCCACCTGCATCCTCATTCCTTCTCCTAGAGCCAGTCAGTGTGTTGAATCATCCTTCCCACCTTTCTTCGAAGCTTTCCCAGCTTTCCTACATCCCTTTCCACCTGTGTGGTGTTCACTGTGTGGGTGCGTGGGGAATTTATACAGCGGCGGCGTGATTGGGGCTGTTTTGCTCTGTTCTCCTCTGAGTAATCCCTAACATTCAAGATGCTTCTTTTTTCTTTTATCTCTGCTGAGCAATGAGCTGATGTTTTCAGAGAACTATCTATTATAACCCCGAGATCTTGTTCCTGAGAGTTAATAGTCAGCTCAGAGCCCATCATTTCATTTCTGAAGTTGGGAATGGCTTCTCCCACGTGCGCCACTATTTATCTGCACTGCATTTCTCTTGGCATTTTCTTGGCCAGTCACTCATCACAAGGTCCTTCTGCAATTCCTCACAGTCATCCCTTGTCCTTAATATCTTAAATAATTTGGGAGTATTAACAAAAA